>NC_143575.1:237617483-238817483 GCF_048544385.1 Mastigoproctus giganteus | reverse complement strand
CGGATTGCAATCGCACCTTTTGAGAGTTTATTGAAGTCAACACCGGATAAGTTGGTATATTTCTTTGAGGACGTTGCTCCTGTTCACTGCAGAGGATCTCGCTGTCAATTCCAAGAGTATCTAAAAAAGCCGATAGTGTTAGCAAGAAACATTCTATGTAGATTTCACTGATGAAGGTTGAGCCTTGTAGGTTCTGCTGCAGATTCTAGCATTCTTCTTTTGCTGCGCGAAAGTACGGCTGATAATATGTCTGGAGAGTCCAGTCTGGCAGCGAGGAGTTTAGCCACTGCCAGACCGGGCGTTTCCCATTTATTAGAGTCGAATGACAATCCTAGTGTCTGCACTCGACAAGTGCAGTCGTCCATTCTGCTGTACCGCCTGCTAAACGAGAACCGGTAATCATACCTCTTTGTAAGTCCGTGAGATCCTCTTCTATTCCTCATTTTTAGTAAACGGATTTCGCCATTAGCGGGAATGCACTGCTTTAGAGCGCTTTTCCTATACAGGATAGCTTCAGAGCTACCTTGTATAGGAAAAACACCTATTAGATTTACATATTTTGGCATAGATTTTCGCATATACCCTAAATTTCCACAGTCATAATAAAGTGGATAGACAGGGTACCATTTGTGTGCGCCCAAGAATGTTAGTGGACAAATAGGATATTGCAAATTTTAACAGGTGAACAAAAACAAATTGGACTGCAAACTGCAAGCAGCAAATTGAAGTTATTAAAAAAAAAAAAAAAAAAAAACCACTGGACTTTTTTCATCACGAATCAAACATGGCTTCATCACTTTATAAGCCCGAAATTATCTGTCCATCTATTTGACGTTGTATTCATTCCATAAAAATTCTTATGGTTCACCTGTTTATTGAACGAAAAAAAAAAAAAAAAAAACAACACAATTTTCTAGGATACAAAATCATGCAGTTCTCATTCGAAACCGACTAACTCGACCACATTGTATAAGTGTTCCACGACCGATTGATGTTCGCATTATGACCAAAGGCTGGTCAAATTTTTGTATGATATTTTTATTTTCTGCATGCTAATTACAAATGAACAGCAATACGATTCTCCTAAAGGAGCAATGCTAGGTCGCCGTATCCTAGTGGTCAGGCGCGCAGGTGCATAAGTACACGTGCCTTGAGTGACCGGAGTTCAAGCCCGTGACTGCTGAATATGGTGCTGTTTCTTGTATTCTCTCTATCTTGTGAACTCCTCTGACCGTTTGGTCGTCAGGGAGTATAAACAGAAAATTTATTTATTTATTTTTATTTTTAATGTAAAGCATTAGGAAATCCGTGGTGATTTGCTTCAAAATATGAAATGTTTTAGGTCAGGGGTGGCCAACGAGTCGATCGCGGATTTAATTTCGGTCAATCACGACGAATTTTAAATATATATCATCCCTCGATTTGTGCATCTTGTTCAATGTAATTTTTGAGATGGCAGATCGCGGCACATTTTGAAGGAAAAAAGGAGATCACATCACAAATTAAGTAGGCCACTCCTGTTTTAGGTGATTGATTTATTCTTTCTCTCCGCACAAAATTACTCTTTTGCACAAGTAAATAAATATATAGGGTGTCGGAAAAGTCTCTGGAATCATACGCAGTTGGTTACAGTTAATCGAGAATTAAATTAATTTGTATTTAGAATGAAAATTAATGAAGTTCAAAATAACAGTTTCGATTGCGTATACGCTTAGAGACAGAGGTGGTGACATTTAGAATACATTTTCCAAATTATTTTGAATATAAAATATTTACAAAATAATTTGCAATATGGTTCCACGTTTTCGGACACCCTATATAACCAAATAGGTATATGATATAGATATACACTACCTTAACCTGAACTTATTAGCTCAAAATTATTTCGGAATTTGAATATTGAACTTCATTATTATTATTATTTATTTATTTTTTTTTACCGGTAGAATTACTAATAAGTAAATCATGTTATATTTTAGACACCAATATCACACGATGCTGTGGACTGATTTTCACAAACATTACACACAACATCTTCAGTGTCATTTGATGATACGAGTATAATCCCCATTAAAAAATCCTACAAGGCAGACTCATGTTTTTTTGCGGATCGATGGATGACCCTCTTCTCAATCTAAGACAAGCGAAACATTTAAAATGTAGTTTACGAACTGTTCCACTGGAAGCCTTCAAGCCACGTCTTTCCTGAACACAGTTTACAGCACAGTACAGTTGTTCTTTCCGGAAAGACGTCACCAATACCAACGCAATATCCTCTGAAGATCCCACTTTCCAAGAACAGCATCAGGGTTCCTCCCCTTTTCCCTCTCCAAGTGCAGAACCTTTTATCATCAGTGAGTTTGCAAGAGTAAGCGGTGATACAAGTTCTTTCCCCCGAACAGGACACGTGCATGGCATGCAAACTTGTTTACGAACTCGCGTGTGTATGCTTCAAGTCGAGCAAGTAACCTTGAGGTTCGGGCCGTTGTCACACCCTGCACGGCGGCAATTTTTCCCAGAAGGCTTTACGAACTTGTCCTCTCTCTCTTTAACGTGACGAAACCGAGAGAGAGAGAGAGAGAGAGAGAGAGAGAGCATTTTTTGATACAGTAATGAGTTTCTGTATGATACCAAACACTTTGTTCCCTCTAATTTTAAAAGACAGCGTGACAGTATAGTGGGTTCGCCACTTGTCATTCAGTTTGGAGAGCTGTATACAAATACCGTCGAAGAGCGCTGGAATTCTCAAAGGCCTCTTCAATCGAGCCTGCTGTAGTTAGCCAATCTCAGGTAGTGAAACTAGGGGATTCCCTATGAGTTATTTTTCTGTACGCACAACATGCAAATCTAGTCACGAACACACAAAAAACGATAAAACAAGCAAGTGCAATTTCGCTGTTGGACCTTGTTCATTCTTTCCAGCAATCTGGGCTTTGTTGCACTGTCAATACAATTCGAATTGTTCTTGGCAGTAAGGAATTCAAGCAACGTTTCTATTTGGAATAAACTTATTTATCATTTATTTAAACAGTATTTTTCGATCATCCAAGGAAAGATGAAGCGCAGAATTGTTGTTGTTGCAGAGGGGGGGGGGGGGTTCTCAATCCAGAAAGATTGATAAACTAAAGGAAAAGTGACTACCTTTGCATTTACAGTCTGTGAATGCAAAGGCAAGTATCTATTGTCACCAATAATGGGTGATTTCGTACACCAATACTAACATCTCAATGGGCGCCTCCGTAGCCAGGTGGGCAGGAGCAGCAGTGCGTAGCACACGTTTCTTGATTAGACTGGGGTTCGAGCCCGTGACCACCAAATACGGAGGATGCGGAAAGGTCAGGGAATGACCACCGCATATCCCCTGAGCAATATGGCCTTAGTTGCTAATGCTCCTAAAAACAAAAAAACTAACATCTCAGCCTTCGTATTGAAAAGCGAGGGGAGCAGTGTGTGTGTATATATATATATATATATAGAAGCGTAGTTTATCTATATATCCATAGCGCAGCATATTACAGGACAACTTCAAAGAGATTAGTTACACGTGGGAAATTGGTAGAGAAGAAAAGAGAAGCTGAATGTTTCGTTTTCTTACCGCACCGAACTCTCGATTGCCATGCTCTACTGAACTCGGTATTCGCCTGAGCGTAGAGGCATATAATTTGTTCCGTCACTCGGCAGGCCTGCATAAAAATGGGCATAACTGAGCTATTCATACGGATGTTTACCGATTTATAGTGCCAGAGATGAGCCAAAGTGGAAATGAGAGAAAGCGAAAGAGAAATTAATGTGCTTATACGAAATGTCGGAAATTTTTTTGTTTGTTTTCACCTTCCCTCATCCGCAGATTTAACCCTTACTTCTCCAAGTATGCGGATGAGGGACGTGGAGAAGTTTTATCTTCAACACTGTCCCTTACTTCGTCAGTGACATGGTTCCGGGACCATGCTACCTGTACGAAAAACAGGTTTCGAATCCTGAATATGTCACATAATGAGTCCTACCTATTACTGAATTAACTGTTCACTCTTTAATTTAAATTAACTTAATTTAAATTAATGTATCATTAAATTAATGTAATGATAACTGAAGTCACGGTGCACTATATACAGGGTGTATCACAACATGTGGGATGTTAAATCCACCCCACTTCAGGGGTGGATTTAAGATCCTAATGTTCCTAATGTTCCTAATGTTCACAATTTAAAAAAAAAGTTCATGTAAACATAGGTCTGATTTCACCTTGTTTCAGAATTGCAGCCATTTTTGTGTTCCAGCAATTCTTTCCACAAACTGAGTTAGCATAGCTGGCTCCATTGAACTGTTTACCAACGATGTTCGATATCTCATACAGGACCTTGCTGTAGTTATGTAAATAAGATCCAGGAATGTTCTTTCAGTGATTTCAGTTAGTTCTGTGCATTTGTTGTGATAATGGAAGCTTATTCAAATCGAGAAATGGCAGACATGCTTCCCATGTGTGGGCTTGCTAGATGCAATACAGCCAAGGCAAAACGTCTGCAACATCCCTAGTTGTCATGTGCCCAATAAGAAGACCTTTTAGAGAATACATGAACGCCTTGCGGAAACTGGTTCATTTAGAAAACGGATATCAGACGGTGACCCATCAGCACCAGAACAGCAAATCCGACAGACACCTGGAACTTTTGAGGGTGTGGGAAGTCTATGATGAGGCGTTTGCAGGATTGTATTCAAGTGCACGGTGGTCATTTTGAGCATTTCCTGTAAACGTAGGCAGAATACAAAAATGGCAATAACTCGGAAACAAGGCGAAATCAGACCTATGTTTACATGAACCTTTTTTTTTTATTGTTTTTAGGTCATAAATCCATCCCTGAAGTGGGTCCCACATATTATGATATACCCTGCATATTGCCAGTAAATTTTCTAAAGTTCGGTTTGTCAGTATGAGTGAAAAATCCTATCTCAGCCTTAGGCTGACTAACCCATATCAGTACATCGGATTTTAAAACATGCAAAAAAGTTTCTCCAGAATCATTATTGATTTTATTTACCAAATTGACAGCTGGAAAGCCCAATGGACACAGTACATTCACCACAGACTAAGTTCCTAATGTTTATTTTTTAATTTGAGTACCACTATCGAAAATTGGTTTTCTCGTACCACCAACGTATTTTGATAACAGGATAAATACTATTTATATTTTCCGCGTATCACTGGGCAACAGTGTATGTCGCCAGTGGTATGCACACTACACACTGGGAACCGTTATACCAGGGTGTCAAAGAAATCTGGGAACTTATTTCTTCAAATAACTTGCAAAGCAGAACTCTATAATATCTGATCTCATACCGCAACGTGTTTTCTCTAAACCTCACCCAATACCAAATTTTCTTATCATGGACCAAAGTTGTAAATAAAGTTATAAATAACCGCTGCATGCATAATTAAGGAAAGAAGGAGAAAAAAATGTAATGGTGCAAGTAAAATAATCCGCATAGCCAGAGAGAAACTCACTTATTTTAACGAGTAAAATGACGTCTCCTCACAGCCTTCCTCCCAAAGGTGAAATATGAACCGTACTAATTTATTCAACCCGTGTCTTACTCAGTACTAGGGACGATTTCCCTACTGCTGTGTTTTGATATTAGGAAAGTGGTATGCATTAGTTGCTGTTTTTAGAATCCCGGGCTGTATGCGTAATTACTGGAGCTGCTTGCAGTGTGTAAACACACGGAATATGATCTCCCGATACTCTAAGTCATCCTATTGTTCATTAATATTCCTCTCTGCAGCCTCTGTATTATGACTTGAGGTACTCCATCCATATCCGCTGTTATTAACTAATTTAATGGCATCCATATATATCGCAAAAAAATAACAATTCCCTCGCTCAGCTGAAGCCAAGAGAGATCACAGTAATTTTTACTATAAATATGCTATACTGAATTCATTAATAATATGGCTACCGGATCTTCCTTGGGATCGTCTTCACAATTCTGAGTAATCACTATAAAAGAAACTTAATAAAACGAACCAACAAGCCATGATTAACTACAAAAATAATAAAATTACACTACGCTTCACTTTCTGAACTACAAATTAACCACTTAACTGAAACCTAAAAGGAAAGCTTATTATTCACTTGATTTATTTTTATTTTTTTATACATCCAATATATTGAATTAATTTTTTACTAATGAATTTAACTTTGCTATTTGCTATCATCTGAACGTACTCGTATTTCACTCATTATAAATGTACAATTTTCCTTTATTTAACGTTATTAAACTAATTGAAAGTATTTAAAGTTTAAGAACCAAGCAGGCCGCTGTGATTGTACTTCACAACTGTTACGGTTTAAAATAAGAGTATATATACGTGTGTATATATATATATATATATATATATATAGTTATTATACAGTAGTAAAAGTATAATATGTACTATATAGATGCTGAATATGTATATAAACATAACAGTATACATTTATCCCTATTATATATAGTTATAAATATATAAGAGGGGATTCAAAAATGATGTGTGTTCACATCACAGTACTTGTGATAGAAAGATGGAAGATGGAATTTTTTTTGTTTGATATCTTGAAATTTCTATAGCAACTAAACAAATTTTGGCTTCGATCTGACAATTCTTTTTTTTTTTTTTCTTTGCAGCGCTGAATGAAGTGAAGTGTCACAATGGATAAAGCGGAATACAGATCAATGACCCTGTTCCTCTTTCTGCCAAGGGAAAATACCAAAACAATCCACGAAGGTCGCTGTTTATGGAGAAGACTGTCCAGGTTATAATGTTGTTATACATTGGTATAAAAAATTCAAATATGGAAGAAATGCCAGGATGCCCAGCAACTGCTGTAACAGAAGTGTGTTGCAAAAATTGAATAACAACCTTGGAAGATCGCCGTATTAGCGTCAAAGAACTAGCTGAAGAGCTCCAAACTAGTGTAGAGTCTGTGGAGAACATTGTCCACCAACAGTTACATACGACTAAAGTGCCTGCTAGATGGGCTCCTATCTAATCCCTAACCAAAAGAAGGAAAGGGCAAAATATGCACATGAAATGTTATCAATGTGTCAGGAAAAACTGAAACATTGCCGCATCCAGCTTAATCCCCTGACCTTGCACCCACGGATTTCTTCCTCTTTTCCTTTCTTCGTGGAAAACACTTTGCTGCTGATGATGAGGTTATTTCTGCCGAATCGTAGTTAGTATTAGCCACATGGTGCAAGGAAGCCTATGGCTTATGCACCAGCCAAAAAAAAAAAAAAATAAATAATAAAATAAATAAAATAATAATAATAAAATAACAAAAAATACATAAAATAAAATAATAAAAACAAAACAAATTAATAATAATAAGAAGAAAATTCAAAAAAAATAATAATAATAAAAATTAATAAGAGAAAAGGAAATGGTCAACCTATGCATTTCTCTCCTCCCTTAAGTAATTATCCAGCTGACCTTTGAATTTCCCCAGACTGTCAGCCTCTACCACCTGTGTAGTAACTTATTCCAGTAATTTATTACTCGCTGACTAAAATAAAACTTCCTGCAACCCAGTCTAAACAACTCTCCCCGTAACTTGAACTTATGGCCCCTAGTTCTAGAATCATTTATAACCTTGAAATTTTTGTCCTTATTCATTTTGCTTCTGCCTCTCAGAGCCTTACACGCCTCAATCAAGTCTCCTCTAAGGTATTTTGCTTATGCCTTTCAGAGCCTTAAACACCTCGATCAAGTCTCCTCTAAGGTGCCTAGTTTCCAAACTCTGCAACCCACATATTCGAAGTCTTTCCTCATATGGACACCCTTTTGCCGATCTCACCAGGCGAGTTACCCGTCTTTGGACCCTTTCAAGAAGAACGATGTCTTTCTTTAGGTGCGGTCTCCATACTTGAACAAACTCGCCCGTGGCAGTGTATTGAGAGGTAGTAAAACTGTATCATTTTTTTCTGGTGACTGTTGAAAGTTTTGTTTCAATCTTCCGTCACAACTACTTCTGGGTGAATATAAATCTTTTTTTGAACCTCCCCCTTATATATATTTTTTCTCTATATCTTATATATGCAGATTGAAGCAGCATTTTGCAAGTCGAATCTCATTAATTGTTAATCCCTTACTTGGTCTAACAGCAGGATTCCGGTGTGAATTTAGAAAAGTCATCATGCATATACATATATTCTGCAATTCCTCAGTTTAGAGAAGTCTGGGTTTCCAATTTCGTCGGAGACATAACAAACTAATCGATCCTATGATAACACATATTTAAATTTAATATATCTTTAAGAACTGAAGACCATCCTTTACAGTTAAAAACTGATTTTACTGTCCCTCTTTATAAAAAAAAAAAAAAATTAATTTAATTTTCATTGAAAATTACCGCCCAATTATTATGATAAATTAGAATGCCAAAATATTTGACACTATAATTTATGCTAAACCTTCCTCATTTTTCATGTCTTTAATAGTCCCAGAGCAGCACAGCTTCCAACCTGAAGGATCAGTTGTCACCAATCCGAGGCCATTCTGATAGTATGTTATAACATCACTGTCAAGTCACCGGTGGATATAATTTAGGCGGATTTCTGCAGAACGTTAAATTCAGTT
The DNA here is from genome assembly GCF_048544385.1 of Mastigoproctus giganteus. Taxonomy (NCBI): domain Eukaryota; kingdom Metazoa; phylum Arthropoda; class Arachnida; order Uropygi; family Thelyphonidae; genus Mastigoproctus; species Mastigoproctus giganteus. The sequence continues at coordinate 238,808,869 of NC_143575.1, read as the reverse complement.
TAGCACCACTATCATTGAAAAAAAAAAAAAAAAAATGCAATTATTACGGCATACAACAGCCTTTTCTTTCCTGGGTCTTAAAAAAAAAATGCAATTATTACGGCATACAACAGCCTTTTCTTTCCTGGGTCTTAAAAGCCAGACAATATTAGATACTTATGAATCAGGTAAAATCCAATTATTTTACTTCTCTTACAGTAAAGTGTAAAGAAGTAATCTCTGGTGTGTTGTTTAGATGGAATCTATAAGCAGGTAGCAATAACCTGCTTAAATTTCGATTCACATCCAGTTTTAAATGTCCACTGAATCTGACTAGGTCATACACCTGGTGCTATTCTTGATTCCTTTTTTTCTTTATTGTACATTAAGCCTGCCATATGGCATGTCCATGACAGCTAGAATTACATCTCCATTTCTTCTGTTTCTAGCCCTCTCGTTCATCCCATGACACCCTCTATAAAATCATTTAATACTTCACGCACTCGTTACGAGTATGAGAGATCCACGTAAATTATTTGCATAGTTAATTCAACAACGGCGAGTATCAGCACAGAATTGTTCTGCAGGATAACATAGAGGTAATTCCTCCTTTTCTTAACTAATCGATATATATAACGTAGAACGTATATTGAGCCATTGCAGCTCTGACATCTATTAATTACAGTAATTTTATATGTAAAATCGTGGACTACGAGGAAGGGGAGAATACACATGGAGAAAATATGGGGAAGCTACTGAGGAGCACCCCTGACCTGAACAGAAGTTCAGCCCCATCGTGTTATTCTTGTGATGTTACAAAACACTGCAAAGGCTAGTGGGGGGGGGGGGTGCACGCGCGTGCAGCATTAGATATCCTAGATCTGCAAACAGAAATATGCGAGAAAGGAAGCCGCTGAGCATAAATATGCAAGAAATATTGTACCTGGCCACTTTGCTACCAGAAAGCAGCTATCTCGGTACCCAGTCCGAGCCATGAGAAGAGAAGACAACATTCTGAGATATTAATACAGGTGCGTCTGGCACCGACTACCAGTCACTTAAATCTTTCATCTTGTCTATTCTCGTACTGATTTGAATATATACAACATCCCTGCGTATCTGTTACTTGCTTTATAATACATAGTACGAATATGTGATGTGATGGAGTAACTGAAAGATCGCCCCATTTCATAAAAAGGGTAGGCATACTTAATAAAGTGGCCATTCAGTGCATGATATAACAGATATTACCTCCTCCTACTGTCCCAAGCTCATTGTCGAAGCACTGGGAGAGAACTCGCCCTAAGAACTGTTGAGCTACTTGGTTTGAAGCATAATCATTTCAAGTTGGTATTGGCTTCACGTTCTACTGGAAGTTTACGTCCAGTAGAGAAACGAAAGAAACTTGTTTATTTGACCTGAAATAACAAGATAATCATTATTTTTGGGTATGTTAATAGAATAGGAATTGATTCATGATGAATTCGACATTGGCTAAAACTTTTCTGTCGTCATTGAGAGTGCATAAGGTAATTTATAAGTAACTTTATTCGCCAAACAGAATACTTATTCCTTTTGCAGACAAATAATGTATGATATAACGCAAAAAATACGTACTTCTTAACATAATCTGTTTCATCATATAATAAAGAGTTTTTCTTGTATATATATATATATATTAAAATTAACAGATGAGATCGCAACATTTCTTTCTAACGGAATACAACCACAATTATCTGCTATACATATTTTAGTAACTTGCTTCAAACTTATTGAAGACTTTATATTTTAACAGGACGTTTCAGGAAGCGAATTAATTAGCCTGAAAAGTTTTATATCAGCGGAATATGTAAGCAAAGATACTTCACTTGATTAAGGAAGAGGGCCAAATCGTTGCTAGAGGCAATAAACAATACAACACTGAGAGAAGAATGCCGAGGGACAGATATCCATTGAAAAAAAAAAGTATGAGGCCTCACTAACCTCACGAACTGAAGAAAGAAGATTTCAAAGAAGGCCCTGTGCAGCTATTTTTGAATTGCTCTGTATAAATATATTTCTAAAATTTTTCTAGTAGAGCAAATTTCACAATTTATACCATAGAATTCGAGCGTTGAGGCCGTTTCGATCTGGGACCAGGTCAAAACAGCCCTTAATAAGAGAAAAGGCCCTTAGAAAGAACGACATCTAATGATAATAATAATAATAATTAAACCATGGCAACAATTGAGACCATAAAAGTCAGCGGTCTCAACTGGTTCCAAGAAATTCCATACATCACTGATGAGATTTCAGCCTAGCGCTCAGACCAGATTATAAGGTCAAGTCTATTCTATCGAATGAAGAAATAAAATTCGAAATATCTATCTGCTAAGGCAGCTTTAAGTGCAGAAAAATTTCTAGGACAATTCATACCATGATTTCTCTTAGAAACGTGTCTTCAAGATGTGTGCTTAGAAATGATCATCATCCTCATACTGGAGGTCAAACTCTTGCTCATAATTCTCAAAGTCCCTTTTTTCACAAGAATAGAAGGGAGTGATAGGGGAATTACCGCCATAATAAGAGTAATCGGAAGTCGGTAAGTATCAATAAGGACATTCACACACACAGGAAGAATAGATAAGATTAGGGAAAAAAAGCCAGAGGCAATTACGGCAACTGCAAAGGTTTTTTTCAGTTTCGGCTATTTGTACAGGAAGGAGCGGATTACCTTTAGATGAATGAATGAATGAAGAGCCCATTGACCGGCTACGTTGCTTTTGACCAGAGAAATAGTTCCAACGCGCAGTAATCCGATTAAAATTTCTTTAGTTGACTATACGAGTATTTATTTATTGCCAGCCCAGGCTAAACAGGGCAAATACACAGAATAAATGCACAATAAGAGTTCATATATTCAATTAAATAGGCTATATGCTTATCAACAGCAAATATAATTTTCGACAAATCAGATTACTTTTTGAAAAGTAATCTGATTTGTCAAAGAATGGTCATTAAAACAATAAATAATTATTTTCATAAGGTAGTTTTGATATACCGTCCTCATCTTCTAAATACAGCATTGTTCTTGTATTCTGTCTATTCTGTGAACTCCTCTGATACAGTCGTCCCGAAGTATCAACAACAAATGTGTTTATTAGCAAACATTAGCACAATCATTAGAAAAAAAACTAGCCTCTCCAAAACAATCCAAAATGATGTACAAGTATAAAAATCGAGGCATTTCTAACGAACTGTTTTCATCACTAACGATGAATAGAGAATAGAGATTCTAATAGCCCACACCGCAGAACAAATGGATGAGAATACCTCACACCGATCACGAGACAAAAAATGCAACTACCACAGTGGCCTTAAGGCAACAAGCAGAGAAAAATGAAAAATTATGTCCTTAGCCCTCAACGGAATGTGCTGAAGGTCATTTTTAGGCAGGGCAACGGCTTTCCATATCTGGCCCGTCGGGATGTCGACCTGCCCACCTTTTACTAAGACAGGTTCTTCAAGCCGACAAAAAAGGCTAGCGATGGCTACTTATCGTAATGCCGCCCACAAAGGATTACGCAATTGTTCCGGTCTGCCCTTCGCACTGCAAACAGCGGTCAAAGGTTGAGCACCTATTCGCGAAGGGTAACGGATGTTCTTCGTACTGGTGTCACCAGTCCAACAGCCTACAGGTATGCAATGTCAGTGAAGAGGAGACTCTTAATTGCCTCTTACCTGGTCCGGTACACAAGTCCGGCAGTGACAACACGATGAGTAACTCTGAACAAAGAAATATGATCATAAATACAAATTAAAATTGCAAACGGCTTCCAGGGAGGAAATACGCGTGCTTTCTGCAGTTCACGAAACTATTATGTGGCTTCGTCTTTTCTTTACACGCGAGTGTAGTTAAATGTATCTAATCGTGATAATGTTTAGCAAGTCAAACAGAAGGCGAACACAATGCACAACCGCCTCTGTTCACGTGGATGCATGGACAGAAATGGATGCTACGCTGGCTACGATAGTGTAATCTGCTTTAGATATATACACAGCATACGGTCCACTGCACACAGTAAGCAAACGAGGCAGTCCTCTGAAGATTCACAGTGCAGGTGTCAGCGGCAGTCGAAATTCGATAAAAAAAAAAAAGAATGATTTTCCAAATAGCATTCAAGTCCACTAAGGAAACAGAGCTAGATCGTTATTATATTGCTGAATACCGCATTTATCTTGAGGGCCGATTGCTTACCACACAAAAACACAGCAATTGGCTAATACGGCTGATAAAAATGTCATTCCAACCACTGTTTAACCTGCATTTATCATGTGAGAAGGGAACTTCTCATTGACAAAAAAGAGATTACTTAGGAAAAATTTTAAATTAAAAGTTTAATTTCTCCAACCCTAATACGACCGAACAGGAGTATAAACGGAAAATATATTATTATCTTTGAAACCATAACTAATAGAGAAGCCTAGTTATTATAAGAAGTTATTTGTTTTTTTTTTAGGAGCATTAGCAACTAAGGCCATATTGCTCCGGGATATGCGGTGGTCATTCCCTGACCTTTCCACATCCTCCGTATTTGGTGGTGACGGGCTCGAACCCCGGTCTAATCAAGAAGCGTGTGCTATGCACCTGCTCCTTCCCACCTGGCTACGGAGGCGCCATTATAAGAAGTACCCTTTATCTAAGAGGGAAGATTTCTTCTATACATATTTTTTAAAAAATTCAATATTTGGTAAATAACGCAGATAGTGCATGACACGTTGCAGTACATCTTATATAATACGATGTGTGGCTAGAAAGTTTCAGGAATGACTTCGTAAGGTAAAAAAATACACATCACTTATTTGCTTTTGCCACATTTCATTCTGTACCCTGTGACACGAACAACGGTTAGTCACTACCAAGCCAAATACAAAAAAAATTCTGCTAACGTACATATGTGTTGTTGAACCTTTGAGTAGTCTGAAGGCTACTCAAAGGTTCAACAACACATACATGCATTATTGAAATCTAAATATGATGAGAAGACCAGCATCATTCCACAAAACACTGTCCACAGCAGAACTGCCAACACAGGGGACCCCTCTTGGGGTAGCACAATGGTTATAATCAAGCATGGAAAAGGCCTGAGTTCGAATCTCATCTATGAGGCGAAAATTGTATGGTTTTTCACCCAGAAACTGAGGTTTTTCGTTCGGCAAACCAACAGAAGAATACTCGCAAGTTCAAACACACTATACTGACACCTCTATAACCTTATTAATTTGGCACTTAACACACACACATACACACTGACAACAGGGGTATGTGCAGAAAGCACAACGCATTTTTGATACATTGCTCTACATGGAAATGGATCCAAAATACATTGTGTCATCTGTCCAGGATTTGTCAGCTCACATTACAGAATTTCCACTGCTCAAACTATATTGCCGTTCAGAACACCACTGGAAACCGACATGTCTGCCTCTTTCCTAGGACCAATATGTGACTCCAAAGAAACAGCCTCCCATGAAAATAAATATATTTTGTTTGGATTTGGGTGAACGTACCGAAACAGTCAGTATAATTATTAAAATGACAGAACGAGCAAAAAAACAAAATGTATGTAGCCTACCGTCACAAAAAAAAAAAAAAAAAAAAAGTACAATTACATAAACAAAATAAAACGCATCCTTCGTTTTATATTTTATTTACTTTTTTTGCAAATATTTATTCTCCACCTCTTTAAATCTACACTGGTGTTCAAAGAAAGTACACCACTAGAAGTTTCGCATTTCTAACTCTTTTTCGCGATGGTATGTAACATTAATGACTAGCATCACAAATAGAATTATAAACAAAAGATTTTTAATAATAGTTAAGGCAAAACTAAGTAATATTTCACAGGTTCAAATATTACTTAGTTTTGGCTCAAAATATTACAGGCTCAAAATATTCCAAAAATGACTGTTTGCAACCTTCATTCAACAGTTTTGGTAAACACGGCAATTATGGCTGAAATGTTATCAGAAGCCCTCAATTTGCTTCAGTTTATCATTTTAAATGGAAAACAAAATGAATAGTTCACCAGGTGCAAACTAATATTTAGTTGAACCGCCTCTGCCCCTGATGACAGCAGCACACCATCGAGGCATTGACAAGATCAATTTCTGAAGATAATCAACTAATAGTTCGTAGTTCCAAACACGAAGGACCTTTGGTTTCTTTATGGCAACTGCAGATTCCACACGATGCCAACAGTTCTCTATAGGATTCAGGTCCGGGCTGTTTCTTGGCCAGTTAAGAGTTGTAATAGACCGTTCTTCCAACAATTTTTTCACCTGTAACAAACGTAAACACATTACTGTCAAACCTCTCATTAAAGTCTCGTAAACACATTACTGTCAAGGAGCAAAATCGTCCTGAAAGATGCAGTTACTTGGCAGGTTGAAATGGTCTCTAATGGTTGGCAGAAATTTGCCTTCCAATATAGCCAGGTATCCATTGGCATTTACGGAACCTTTTATAAACTGCAGGTGACCTACTCCGCGATACAAAATGCACCCCTATATCATTTGGTCGGTAGGGAATTTCACTGTAGACACCATACAGTCTGGATAGTATTCTTCACCACGTCTACGGTGAATCGTTTGTCTCCCATCAGAGCCATGCAGGTTGAATTTCTTCTCATTCGAGAAAATAACTGACTTCCACTGCGGGGGTCCATTTGACGCTCCTTTCACCAAATTAATCGGGTCTTTTTCATTTTTTTATGTGAGGAGGCGCTTTTTCTGAGGACGATGGGTTACAAATCCAACACCATACAGTCTGGATGGTATTCTTCACCACGTCTACGGTGAATCGTTTGTCTCCCATCAGAGCCATGCAGGTTGAATTTCTTCTCATTCGAGAAAATAACTGACTTCCACTGCGGGGGTCCATTTGACGCTCTTTTCACCAAATTAATCGGGTCTTTTTCATTTTTTTATGTGAGGAGGCGCTTTTTCTGAGGACGATGGGTTACAAATCCATTTTTGAAGAGGTGTCTTCTGATTTTTACTGTACTTGCTACCACTCCTGTATGTTCTTTCCATTCTCTTTTCAGCTCAGACGAAGAAGCTTTATGGTTTTTAAGGCACAAGCGCTTCAAAACGCGGTCCTGTTTTGGCGTAGAGACTCATTTGCGTCCGGTTCCTTTTTTTCCTATCAGTAGAACCAGTATTCTTGAGTTTGGAAAGAAATCTACTCACTGTCGACTGATTACAAGACACTCTATAAGCAATATGACGGGAAGGACATCTTTCCTTACGTAAAGCAACAATAGCACTCTTTCTTCGTGGTGTCAACTGCACGTAACTCGCCATCCTGACACATGCAAGGAATGGCTGTAACTCTTGCAGAGCGTGCTTATATAGCTGAAAGCAACAGCTGATGCAATATTACATCATCACCTACGCATGTCAATCTTATCTGATGCAATCTGTAAGAAATATTGCCACATACTTACGTTATTCGGACGACAATTACAATTTTAAGGGGTGATCGCTTTCTTTGAACACCCAGTGTACATAAGCTGTCGGCCTCCACAAGCCAGCTGCTAACCAGTTGAAATAGTTGAATTATTCTCTGATTAAAGGCATTATTTTTTACATCTAGTCTACACTTATCCTTTGATAATTTGAACCTATATCTCCTTGTCTGCATCATCCTAGAAATATAAAATATGCCTCCAACATTCATTTTGCTCAATCCTTTTAAAACCTTAACCACCTCAATCAGATCTCAACAAATATAACTAGTTTTCAGGCTTTGTCCCTTAGAATAACCGACTAGAAGATTCTTCTTGTAAGAATGACTATCTCCTTGAATCTAAAACTTGTCGTGTTAACTTTCTCTGTACCCTTCCAAGCAAGTCGATACCTTTCTTGAAATGATGCAACCAGACCTGTTACAGTACTTATTCAAGATGTAGTCTGACCACTGATTTATATACAGCAGGATAATTGTCCTTTTATCTCTACTAGCAAAATTCCTATACCGTATATCACTGTTGACAGCACAGCACACAGAGGGTATCCCACTCAGAACGCTGGTTGATTAGGAGCATCCCCCATTTATCGGGATCCCAGAAGTGATTTAGGCTTCCAAAATTTTCCTATATAATTTCCCAATTAAGTCTGACTCTTGAAGATTCACTTTTCTTAGCTACCCAGCTAGGAGTGCTGTACATTAAGGACATCTCACAATAGACCTGATAGAGCCGTGTAGTCATGTGTGAGAGTGCAGTAGCCCATGCTCATCGAATGAACCGTGTTTGAAGCCCATTACTGCTAAATACAATTAACGATTATATTCATGATTTATTGTAAACTCTCTGATCTGGTGGTCGTGCCGGTGTATAAACAAGAATATTTGCCTTTCTATATTTATTAACATTAAGGAAGAGAAATGTCGTTGATTTCAGAGTGAAGATTCTTACGGCCTAGTTGTTCATGGGATTTCCCCCACCCCCCCTCTACCCACACACACACACCAATATCAGTATTACACAAGTACTGAAGGATGAAAGGAAGCGAACTTATTGTGCATCCGCCTGAACATATAAAAATTAGAAAAATAAAAAAAATCCCCTACCATATATTATATCCAATGTCAGAAAGTACTCATCCAGTTTCATCTTGAATATTGCCAAACTCTCGCCTCGGCCATTTGGACAGTAATTTATTCCAATTATCTGCAACATGCTGCTGTCCGAAGGTAAATTTCATGAGATCCAACCTTCTGTTACTTTCTAATGATTGTATTCTTCGATTCTTGTAGCACCTGCAGTGAGAAGATAATTCTATCATTTATTCCTGATTCCGTTCAGGGCCTTATACTTCTCAATCAGATTCCCCCTTACCGAAAACTGTCTAGCTGCCAAGCTTTGCAGATTAACACTTTCTAAGAAGCTCTTCATACAGACAACATTTAGCGCTCCACATCAAACTGTTCACCCCATCTTTCTCCAAAAGTTCTGTCTTTTTTTAATGTCGTCTCCAGATATGGTCTCGCCATCGTTTTAAATATGCAATAATTAAAAGCCCAATAAATCATTCTTAGGATACTACGTGACTCCCTCTACGCCTGTTTACACTACATTGAAAACTTCTTGTCTATACTGTAACCCCTAAGTGTATCTCCCTTGAACCATATTTAATTCTTCCCCCCGTCTATAGATTACTCCTAGGTTTTTGTTTTGGTCCAGCTTATCTTTAGTAGCATTAAACCTCAGACCACAATTATACCCAGTCCAAGTCCTTATGAAGCAGCACAGTAGGTTTTGCTAACCACCCTCCCCTACCAAGCTTCAGATAATCAGCAAACTGATAGCATCCCCTATGCTGCCATGTTAATGTCATTAAGGAAGATCAGAAACAAGAAGGGGCCCTGCAGTGATCCCCGAGGAACCCTACTCGCTAAGCCAGTCTCCCCTGCAGTCCAAACTAGCTCTAACTTATACAATAACTCCTCATGCTGAACCGTATCAAAAACTACTAAAACCCAGGTACATAAAGTGTAAAAGTTTTTTTCTTGCATTCAACAGTTTTATGACCTCTTCACAGTAACTGACCAGAGTGGTCACTTCGTAGTCACAAACATGTATGAGGCCCTTCGCCGGTTCACTTTGACAATATCAAAAAAAAAGAATTTTTAAAGTGGAACGAGGCTCCTTGTAATATGAGGCCGTAAGCTGTAACTTGTTTTGGCTTATGTGTAAAACTGGCCCTGTAGCTAAGCATTGATGAAAACTAAGAATATGCAACCCTGCTTACAGGTAAGCTCATTCTCACAACAATTTTTTTCACTGGATAGTATACAAATAACTATTCGGTAACAATAATTACACCAACACAAAGCTGTCTACTCATTAGATACGTTCTATGGTGAATACAAATATTCCATTACGAAACAGTTCAATTTAAAGAGCTGTTTAAATCCACTGAAAACGAGTTCAACTCGAAATAGTCGGATGTAATACTAACAGGTCGTGTAAACATCCCCCGAAGGTAGGGTGAGTTAAACCGGAACCCTAAAGAACACCTGTGGCGCATAAGTGTCGGTACACAAGTAGCAATTAGAGTATTCCCAAAAACTGCATCAGAGCAGCGTTATCAGCTACACAACTGAAACACACGATCAACGCAATAACCACATCGGCAGTTTGTCTCTACTCAACACCGCGGAAGCTCAGGGTGCCTGGAGCACAAAAGTCACCACCCCGTCACCTACCGTACACTTCCTAGCTGGTTAGGACTACTCAGTGCAAGAACTATGCTATTCTGTTTGCAATAGATGGCAGTACTGCCGACCTATCATTAGATCTCAATGAGTACCTTCGGGACACAAATGGCGTCAACCCATTCTAGTCTACAGCCAGCTAATACTGTAATAAAAGATGGTGGCATGTTCGGTTCATCTAACAATCTGTCCCACAGCAATTCCTGTGTGCGTCTTTTCTTTGCCATTCTGAGAACTTGTTAGCACTAGTCTCTTTAGCGGACGAGCCGCGTCTCTACAGCCAGTCCAATTATTGGGGTGGAAAAGGGAAGCATTTTATAAAGCAACTAAAAGTAATAAAGAGTCTCCGAGTTACGCAATTTATGCCTTGTAGCATATTTCAGTTATATAATCTGTTTACCGATATTTTCCTCGTATGATCTGATCTTCACAATCAGCCTCTGCTTGATTGTTATACATTTATATGTGACTATGGACAAAATCCCTTCATGTTTCACCAACCCTTATCTGATCTGAGATTCTCCCACCCCCTACTACCCTGGAATGTTTCAATTTGTCTGGTCTTAGCAGGCAGTGGGTCGCTGATTTCTGAGCACTCCGAGATAATATAGTAGTTTTCTATGGCGTTCGAATCCCGCCAAAGACAAATAAATTTCTAATGAGTTCGTTGATCAAAGCTGCTACTCGATCTTAGGTGGAAGGAGCAAGGTTTCTCCCTGACGTATTATTCAAACTTTTTCAGCAAGTACAACTTATAAGGTGGCCGGTAAAAACACTTATACAGACAATACACAACACTGTAATATGGCCAAAGTTGCTAAAGCGCCTAAAAAAAAAAAAGTAATAGCCTCGAATTTATTTCTAAATGTAATAAAATTAATTGGCGAAAACATTCCAGACCCTTTGCCAAGCTTAATTATAAAGGCTTTCAATAATACCTTTATCAACATATTTGTTAAAGGACAAAAGGGATTTTCTATTAAGATACACAGACCACCCCAAAATAACGATTCCACTCCCTTCCTCGAATAGCGGCCACTGCGACCTACATAATCTTCAGGAAGCAAAACATTTATATTTCGCCCCCCCCCACAACCCCGGTGCAGTTTTTTTTTTTTTTTTTTTTCCTCTACCAACAGGAGATATTTGTGCATAAATAGCGGGTATGGCAGAAACACTGTAAATATGGGATGGACTGCTATTCCCTGTTCTTTCATATTGTGATACTGTATTTTATTATTATCAGTTATTTTCACAGGTCAGGATAACCACGTTGACAGCCAAATGACTAGAAGAATGTTCAAAGAGGGTATAAACAAGCCATGTAGACATACAAATTAACAGAAAAAGGGTACAGTATACGTCTCATATACAGAATGGGGCCCACATTCACAGTATCCGGCTATTACATACTGCTTCGTAAAATCCTGAACATTAACTAGAAAACAAATAGGTCAGGAACAGTTAAAAGCATCTACATTATAATAAAAATCGATAACGGGCAAGAAAATCATAAGAAAAAAAAATAAGAAATGTTCGAAAAATCTATAATAATCAGTCCTAGGAAATAACGCTTATGTTGGGAAAATCAGTCTCTCTGACCTCTGTCTAAGTTTGAGACTATATTAAAGGAAGGAAAAAAAATAAAGCACTTTTAGCCTACGTAAAATCTAAAATCTGTTTATTTTCATTTGGAAATTATATACGGATGGAAATCAGACGTTTCGTGGAAAGTTCCTATCACTTCATCAGTGTTTGCAGTCGAACAAAATGTGAAAAAGTTTGAATAATCGTTTATCCAGTAAACAACCTGGAGACGCGATTATTATTATTATTATTTCTCCCTTATGGAGAGAGGGAGGGTTTCCCACCCCGTGACCGGTACTGATACTAAGTGCACAGAGTGGTTGTTATGTCCGGCTATTATTACTATTCGTCGAGGAACTTTGTGACTATCCTACAGATGTTCAGGATTGCAACTTTCTGAAGTTCCTTGTAGGTGTTCTCTGACAGGCCTACTGTTGCTAGGCTCTTGTGTAGGGTCTTCGGCACCATGCCGGTGGTTGACACAATGATCGGGATGGTCATTACTTGTTCCATATGCCACATCTCTTTGACCTCCTGTCTTAGGTCTGTGTACTTCCTGATAATTTCCTCGCAGGTTGCCAGTGTTGGGCGCTGCTGTGTCAATCAGATAGGTAGCCTTTTCCTTCTTATGGACGAGGGTTATGTCCGATCTGTTGTGCGGGATCGTCTTCTCTGTTATTATAGCGTGGTCCCAGATACAGCTCGTGGGTTGAGTCTAGTACAGCCTGTGATTCATACTTGTAATTCAAACTCACACCACACAGATTCTATGCTGGCAGACGTAACTTCAGACTCAGCAAAAGCTCTTTTCGCGCTCAGGCTGCTTTTGATAAGAAGTGACCCCCACCACTCCTTTTATCTTCCCTAAATATATTATACGAATGGTAGTAGAACTCGTCATAGCGAATTTCCGGGTGGCACCACGTTTCTGTTAGCCCTAATTATATCAGCATTAGTTGTCACAATCAGGAGTTCAAATTCAGCCATTTTATTGACAACACTCCTGAGATTACTATAGACACAGTTAAGACTAAGCAATCTTCTATAGTTTACTATCCTGACACTTAGGGAATAATAGCAACCCACAAATAAATTATACACTTGGTGGGGTTGAATTGAAAACAGTGGAGGAGGAAAGGGATTTGGGAGTTACAATAAGGGAAGATATGAAGTTTTGTGAACAGTGTAAACAGGCAGCCAGGAAAGCTCACTTTCTTTGATCAACTGGTATTTCTTCGCTAGCTTCTAATGTATTCTTCTTATTATTATTATTATTGCATTTGTAGCAAAAAAAAAAAAAACCCGGTACGTGGATTTCAGGACTAGGCGGGATGTCAGACAATGCACACACAGGAACAAACTGTTTCCAATGTGTTTCCTAGCAAGACCACCTACGAGTATCAATCAGAGGTGGAAAACAGAAACAACTTGGAATTGACTTCGCAAAAAGAGATATTTTTCTTGAATAATTACGCTAAAAATAATAATAAAGGATTAACAAAAATTAAAAATCATTACGACGAATTCAACAGATTTAACACAAATACAAAATACCAATGAATGAAAATCAGAAAGCCAACTGTTGTAAAAACTTACTCTTTCCACGACTAATCCATATGGCCAACCACTCAATTTACTCCTGCGACAGATTTAACACTGAAAAACAATACAACACAATAAATATGTACTAATTCTTTGAAAATGTATAAGAATTAATCCTGAATCGCAGCTGTCACGTCAAAACTAAGTCATCATTCATAACCCAATGCCAACTAGTACTCGCTCCTAAGACGCCTTTTGCGTATACACTGGAGATATCAAACTGCAGGTCACTATTGTAGCTACACACGCATTGACAGAATATCTAGTATACCACTACCACTGATAATCTTCTGACGTCAGAGGAAGCTGTCGTCATCGTATACCATGGGAACAGCTTGATTCTGATTCCGACACTTTAACCCTACACTAAGTTAGAGATTTATTCTAGACCTCCATGTTTACAACAGGACGTCGTGCGATATCAGGAACTAGATTACACTAGCCCTCATATCGAATAGGCACAGGCATAAACACAGCAACCAGTAAATTCCCATAGCAACCGACACATTCACAAGAAATCAAGCCAATTCCTTCACCAACAGCAACCCTACAATTTTACGTCCATCAGCCGTGTCTAAGGATTTAAACACCGACGGACAAATACAAATTTGAGTAGTTGGGGGGGGAGGGGATGTTCATGGAATCAGTAAACCTCCTTTGTGGCTCCAAGTGATGAAACGGCACACTTTTCCTTCTCGTGCCTTTACTCGGAAAAATTCCTCTACATTGGCATAATCAGATGTAATGAGGTGTATTTTCCTGTTGTCGCCACAAAGACTGAATGAAAACCCTCATTGTTCTCCTATATTAAAACGATTATATCTGATGAAATGCATATAACAAGAAAAGTTACCATCTTGGTGAAGAATGGTAAATAAAGGTTACCATCTCTTACTTATGTAAGAAGTAACTCTTTCATTTAATTAGTCAAGAAGGCAATTTTATGTCCAAATTGTAGTGCAGAACAACTCAACTGGAGAAACAGCTTCTAAGAAAAACACACCGCTCTCTAATCATAATGCTGCTGAGATACTACATTTCCTTGCAAGGAGATTGAAAACGTGGCACAGGTAAATTCACTCAGTTTATGTAAAGAATAAGAAAGTTCTGAAAACGAAACTGGTGGGGTGTGTGGGGGGGAGGTGAATGCAATATTATAATACATTATATATATATAGTTTGTTCTTTCTGAACTCGAAGAAAGTCAGAACCATTTTGCCACTAATTTTGCAAAATTCCAATGTCTCGGATAAACGATTACACTTTAGTGGAGTATCTATTCGATAACTACACTGGTGGACAAAAATTAAGGCATAAAGGAGGAAAGTGCCACAGTTTCAATAAAATTTGGTATGAAATAAATTATGCTTGACGCAACAGCATCCGTTGTGAACTTAGGGGTAAAGCATATCATTTCTGAAATATGCAAATTAGCTCATGCGTGCCTGGAAACGAGTACCAGCATAGGAGATTGCAGCCGAGCGGCCAGCTCCAGTACTGAGTTACGCACGTCGGGTGTCTGAATCCATGTAATGCATTGTATTTTTAGTGTATAGCACATTACTAGCTAAGGTCATATTATACTTCTGATTATGAAGTTTGGGATGCAGAATAATTAGAAATTGAATCAATACCTAAAACGAAACGTTTCAGTATATGTATATCATTATTAAAAGTTAACTAAAAATTTCACCAAGTTAGTTAATGTACGCAGTGTGTTACATTAACTAACTTGCTGTAATAGTAATAATCATGATTCATAACAAAAAAAAGCAAAAAAAAAACCAACTTTTATGCGCGAACCGAGAATATTTCCATTTTTGCACAGAAACAAAACATTCTCAGTTCGCCCATTCGTCCCATATTGTCCACTGCTCAGTCATTCCTCAAACCAGCGCATGAACAAATATAATATCCAGTGCTTCAACTACAATATGTAGTATATAGGGTCTACATGATATTATGCATAAAAAAATAATAATAATTGCTGGATTTCTATTAGTTCGCTTTTAATGAAATTTAGGATCTATAAATCGTTCTAAAAGGGCAAAATCTAAAACCTCATAAAAATCCATTCAGTGGAAGTCAAGTTATCACATGCGGGCATATGGACTAACAAAAAATAAAATAAATAAAATAATAATAATAATAATAACTGCCGGATTTATATTAGTCCGGTTTTAATGAAATTTTGGATTGGTCGACGAATATTTTTAAAAGGCTCAAATAGAAATTTAGAAATTTCATCCAGGAGCCGAGTAATGTGCCCGCAGACAACAGGCACATTACGCAGATATGCCAATTCGCCTAAGCAACTCCTACTATTTATTTTTGTTATCTATATATATATAAATATACACATGCATTTTACAAATATCTGACTTTTAACCAAAGCGAAGCCGTGCATTATAACAAATTCAAAGCTGAATAAAAGATTCTGGTGCCAATTAGCAATAAATTAAAAAACGGCCACAGTTTTCCGATAAATTTTTTATATATATATATATAATATTTTTTTATAAATTTATTATAATATTTAAAAGTATATATATATGTACTTTTTACACACACACACATATATATATATATATGTGTGTAAAAGTCTTAGGCACCTTCTGAAACTTGAAAGATATGACATATGAAAAATATTAGGTCATTAAAAAATGATAATTCTGTTTGTTTATGTTTAAATTAACTTAAAATAATAGGTGAATAAGCATAATATCTTGAGAAAGCAGTAAAAGTTGCCCAATAACAATTCTGGCAATAAAATGTGCAAGTAGGTGTTGCCTCTGTGGTTACCGAATACTGAAGGAAAGTGATCTGTATTGCTAAAATAATGAAAACAGTTGATAATCAATATAATTCATGCTGTAAAATATAATAATGTGTTCATTTCTCTATTTTTCGACAGGAATATATAAAAAACCTAAAAAAAACATACAAAAAAATCACAAGTCATGGGTAAAGTAACAGTGGCTACAAGGAATAAGACAGTTATTTTGAACCAGCAAGGAAATCTCAGAATTTCATTCTGAGAATTTCAAACAGGAGTTTCTAGATATGCCATACAACATATTTTGAAGAAATACAAAGGCGGCGGCAAGGTGGAAGATAAAATTCGCAGTGGGAGACAAAAAAAAAAAACTGTCCAGAAGTGATGAATAATACCTTAGGATAACATCTCTTAGAGATAGAAGAAAGTCAAGTACACTTCTTGCTGCAGAATTTGCTCAAGCATCAGGCACCCAAGTGCACTCATCTACTGTAAGAAGAGCAACAGACATGGCCTTAATGGTAGAGTTGCAGTCAGGAAACCACTTTTACGGAAAGGAAATAAGACTAAAAGGTTTAAATATTCACAACAGTACAAGGATTGGGGAACCAAACAGTGGAAAAAAAGTCTTATGGGGTGAGGAGTCGAAATTTGCGATTTTTGGAACAAAACGAAGGCAGTATATTAGAAAAGGAAAACAATTGAAAGAGAAATGCCTACAATCAACAGTAAAACATGTAGGCGGATCTGTCCTAGTTTGAGGCTGCATCTCTGCAAGTGGAGTTGGTGATTTGGTTAGAATCCATGATACAATGACTGCGGAAAAATATAAACAAATATTGATTCACCATGCTGTGCCCTCTGGCATGGGGCTAACTGGTCGAAACTTCATTTTTCAGCATGACAATGATTCTAAGCACACTGCTAACACAGCAAAATCTTACTTAAAGAGAAAACAGGATTATCTGCAACCAATGGAGTGGCCACTCAAAGTGCAGATTTGAATATCATAGAGCCTATTTGGGATTATCTCGACAGAAAGAAGATGGAAAGGCAGCCAAAATCAACAGATGAACTGTGGAATGTTCTGCTTGATGCATGGAACAATATTCCACATGAACATCTACAAAAGCTTCAAGACAGTATCCCTAACAGAATATCAGCAAAGGTGGACATACGAAATATTAAAGACAGGGTTCATATTTTTTTTGTTGTAATTTAACTTTGATCCACAATAAATGTTTTGTTTATTTAAGCCGATTTTATTGCTTTGTACTACACAATTATTCAATGCCTGCCTAAGACTTTTGCACAGTACTGTGTGTGTGTGTGTGTGTGTGTGTGTGTGTGTGTGTGTGTGTGTGTGTGTGTGTGTGTGTGTGTGTGTGTGTGTGTGTGTGTGTGTGTGTGTAATTTATTCACGTCTATGTGATATACAACCATAGAGGCACAAAAATAAAAAACAGTAGTGTGTGTGGGCGATTATTCAATACTTAAAACGGCACCTCCTGATTTCAACTTAAAATCAGGAGGTGCCGTTAAAGAAACTGTTTAATATGACCATGACTTGTGACTTTTGGTTCATATGGTATATAAAGTTTCATATGTTTTCTTCAGAAATAAAACTAAGTCTTTTCTAAAAATTAGTGTCAACAAAAGCAAAAATCCTTCATGTAGTTACACTCAATTTTCAGAGAAACCTAATTTACCAGGAAATTTCAGCACCAGCGCTTTTCCTCGCTTTCAACTTGTTTTAAGCTTTTACTTTTTCTTTTTTTTTTTTTTTTTTTTTGTCAGATAGTTGTTTGCATGTTGATTTGCATGCTATTCACTTATTAAGTGAAGTGTAGTTTGGTTAGATAAGAATTCTTTGTCTCTTTCTACACTAAAAACAAAACAAGGCTGTTATCAGAAAATCAAGTTATTTATTTAAATATAAAATTTCCACTTATAGTTGCTAAGATACATATATTTAAATGTAATGTAATTATGTATAAATATGTGTAATTAAGGATAATAACAGAAGATGGTAAACAGATAAATACAGTGCTCAACGTATAAGCTACCAGACCGAGGCGAAGATATGGAATTAAAGTGGTGGGAAAACAAAGAGAAGTGAGAAAGTTTGTTTAGATTTTCACTTTAGAAAGCGAAAGCATAAAACTCTAAATGTAAAATAATTAAAGAAATACGAAATGTTAAATATTTTTACTATACTGTATTTATAATATTTTATGTATTTATAATATTTTATAAATATTATAAATATGTAGTAAATATGTAATAAAAGTAAAGTCGTAAGGTAAAAGGCCAGTCAATCAAGTTGGGAGCATAACGACCGAATGAAGAGTAGCAGAAAGTTTCAAAACTGAACCAATCAAAAACATCACATATAAGTATTTGCTACATTCCATCACTACAATATTATACTGCATATACATTCAAAATATTTAACATAGGTTATTTCTTTTAATTCTGTTAGCCATGATAATCTATCCAATTAATTATTTCTGTATTAATGTTCCTAACATTAACATTCTTCTTCCCTATCTGGTTGTGGCCTTATTTCAAAATTTTGTAATAAGCCTCCACCCCCAAAGCTACATTAATACTATAACTCCTGATTTACTTTCAAAATATCAAATTCACTTTTAAAGTACTATTATTTGCATTTTATTGTTGCATATTCTGCAATGTGCTTTACTTGCGTTATTATAATACGCTTATTTTTACACATCTTTAAACATTTTCACTTCTTTTCTTTCTCCTGCTTCATATTTCGTCCCCTAGGTCTGAGAACTTACACACTGAATATTAAACATTCACCCATCAATCCTTAAATTTCTTATATATATTCGAGTTTATCATATAGCCTTGCAGTATAACAAACTCGAACACTAAACTTAAACAAAAATAAACACAATAAATAAATGTTCAGTGATAAAATGCTAACAGTGACATTTTTCTTGATCGAAAAAGCATAGAGGTTAGCCCTGAACACTAAATTTAGTTATTTTAAATCTTTCTTTTTCACAACACAATGATAATAAATATCTGGTTCGGTATCAGCATATTTTTCATGTGTCCAGAATTGGATCCAGTTTTCTGTAAATGTTCCTCCACATATGATAAACTCTGTCGCATGTAAATAATGGAGATTCAGAGCAAAGAATTAGATCTACTTCCGGTTCTTTACATCTAATGAAGCAGATTTATTCTGCTTCATTATGTGTTATTTATTTATTTATTTTATTTATTTATTATTTTTTTGATACTCAAATGAAATAACACTAATTCTGCTGTAAATTACAGAGGCCTTCCTTATAATTCAATGATTTCACTAAACAGATATTAGCTACAGTTTGCTGACCGTTCTGCAGTTATGTAATGTTTGAATTACTTGACAGCCAGCATAATTTCAGTGACAGGAAACGAACAAAAAACCCGTTTCATTTACGTTAATTTAAGCAAATACAAATTCTCTAATTTGCAACACTCCCCCTCCCTTTTCATAACATGCACTATAATTTCCTTGATCGTTTCTTTGTATTAGAGCACATTTTCAAAATTTCCTCCAAAACCCACATCATCTTTATCATTAAAAACCAAAACCCACATCATCTGTACCTCGCTAGCTTGAAACTGAATTGCATCTACCCAGTGGTAAAACTTAAAATTACTCGTTCCTTTCTCTCCAGTTACACTGTTGTATCACTTGTTAGCATCTGGTCAAATATTCCTAGCATTTACCGTAATTTATCCAGCATTTCTTAAACATCAATAAAGAACTTACTTCACATACAGAGAGATGAAGAATGTATACACAGGAATTCCGTGTTAGAAATGAATAGACAATACACGTCACAACACTTGAGAAATCGTTGACTTATGATTTGAAACACCAACTGGAATAATTCTCGTTGCCCTACATTCCTGTATACACATCCAAACTGCAATGTTTTATCAGGTTTGCGAAAGCTGATGAATACATAATCAAGTAGCCCAAAGGAGGAAGGAAAAAAAAAAAGTTAAACTCAATGCATTTGGAATCATTCGAATCAAACTAATGAGGATACAAGAGACCGTCGAACCACAAGTAAGCATAGTTTGGCGAAAAAAGTTTCATAAACTACGTTAATGTCTTTTAGATGGAATCTTTTTATAAGAGTACGCTCACGAGCAAGTCCAGACCCCTCGAAAAAATGTGGATGGCCCAGTTGACACTTTGTTGGGCCCGAATAACAAAAATACCTGCAAATCACTGAGATAAATTCCTTTTTACCTGTATATATATATATATATATATATATACATATATATATATATATATATATATATATATACTAAATAGATACGTTATAGTGTAAAGTTAATATCTTTAAAGTTTGAAAAAACACTAGCCTTAATGTTAATGCTAATCTTATAACCAAACTAATACATTCTGACCTTATGCATTTTTGCCTTAAATTGGCCTATAAGTTTAATTTACCACTAGAGGCCTTCTATAATTGGCTAGTTCTTACTAATAGCGATTTTAAACAACATATATTTAGTATGCTTTTACATAGGAAGCATCATACCATTAGAGATAGCAAAAGATATAATATGCAGTTAATCAAACGACATTTAAAGGAGTTACAGGATATATTTATCATAACAACTATAGATAAGGCCGCTAATAATTACAGTTTCATCTGCAAAAAATTCTATGCCACACTATTATACAATGAACTACATAGCAGTGCTACATATACTAAATCTAACTGTAACCTTGGTACTATTACCAAAAAGCTACTGGCTATACAAAAAAGGTTAAAAATTAGTAACTATAATACTAATTTTCCGTATTTGTATGGTATTCCCAAGTTTCACAAATCGCCTATTAGTTTCAGATTTATTACATCTTGTAGAAATAGCTACTCAAAAGTCCCACATAGTAAGCTAGTTGAATTGCTCAGCATGATTTTCAAGGCTATAGATTCCTCCAGAATTATTAATAACAATAGACCTATTTTAACCTTTATAAAGAACAATATGAATAGCATCAAACATATAAATACATATGATTTCAAAAATTTATTTACTAGCATCCCACATGATAGTCTAAAATTGGTGTTAAATAATTATTTTACAGAATATAGCCAAATTTTACCCTGCCAACGTAATTATTGGGATAACTTGATTAATCTTTGTATTTCCAACAGCTATATTTATAATGGTAGTAATATTTTCATACAGCATGCTGGCATTGCCATGGGGGCGAGTAGCTCGTGTCTCATCGCCAACTTATATCTGCATCATTTTGAAAACAACTTTGTTAAAGATATCCATATGTTCAGATATATTGATGACCTAATTGTGTTCAACAATACTAGCTTTCTTACAGAAGCGGTTAAACACTACCCGCAGGAGTTGGTTCTAGAAGTCACTAACAACGGTGACCCTTTTAAAGTAGCATAACTGGACATAGATATTCAGATTAATAATAATACACTATCTACCAAGCTATTTGACAAACGCAAAGAATTCAATTTCAAAACTATAGACTTAACCCGTTGGGGTACTAATATCTCTGTACGTATACTTAAAAACATTATAGTGACACAAACTATCAGAAGAGTATATATTTGTAATAATAAAAGTGATGTTATATATGCGCTTATCGATCTTAAGCATAAATTATTGGATAACGGTTTCCCATATAATTTCATTTTGAAACATATGAGTACTGCTTTATCCATAGCACTAAAAAAGTACCACGATAATTTAAACCAGTTGGAAATTATCGAAAATATTAGGCAGGCAGTTTATTAAACTGTTATATACATTTTGGATATTGCCGTGGTCTTAATGTAATCATTATTGTTTTTTAATATAGGGTATAGATATAGCGAGTGGTGTACTAATTAGCCTTTGTATATACATGTACATACTAGGGACTGCTGTTTTGAACTCGCTATATATAGCTTACGCCTTAGAAAAGTGGTACCTATATGGGTTCTTTACAGTAGGAATGAATTCTATATTATACTAGGATTTCTCTTCTACATCTGAGTATTATTGGTTTTGTTTTCTCTATTATAGAGGGCGCTATTATGCTTTTGTTCATCCAAAAAACACCGGCTAATTCTTGACAAATCTTAGGTGGCGCATGACGCTTTGTAGTTATATAAGTCTAGTGAGGTTGCTGCAGGCGTTTTGTTTTTCCCGCCTTGGGCTACGGTAAAGTATGCTTGGTAGATTCCTTACGGGTTTTTACCATGTCCCCTCTTTTGTTCTCTAAGCATTACTGACAATTCGACCTTATCTGACAGGTTCCGTCTTTCGTTCTCTTAGCATTACTGACAATTTGACTTTATCTGACATTATTTATGTCCTACTTAAAGTAAACTTTATTAGGAATTAGCCATTCCGTTTTTTCCTTTTTCTTTTTCTTCTTTTTCTTTTTATTCGATTGATATATTTTTACAGGCCTTTACTACCTAACCAGGATCCCTACTTTTAGGGTCGGGAAGTTACGCTCCCGGTTAATATCCGATGTACTATCGATAAATTGACCTTTTCATTCTTTCTTTTTGCTTTTAGCTTTCCTCTTGCCTTATTTTTCATACCTCGCGAACTATTAGAGTAATTCGAGGGGGAGTGAGGTACTATTGCTCTACTATACATTTTTCCGTTCTCCTTCGGTTAGCTTTATTAGCTATTTTCTGCAAATTTTATGCTAAATTGTGTTCAGCAAAAATTTTAATAATTACTCAGTTGTGCTTATAATGTGGTAGCGATCGGTCGGGCTAAATATCATCCAGCCTGTATCATTTATAAATTGTTGTTATGTATTACGGTACGACACTTGTTGTTTTGGCATTCTAGACTTACTTTTGTCTCAAATCTTACGTTAATGTTATACTAAATTATTCCACATTTCCACTATTATACTATTTTGGCTTTAGTATACAGGCAGATGATAACAGAAACCGATGGCTCAGTCTAGCATGGGTTGGTTATTTTGTAAGGGTTTAGCCCTCGACAAAGTTCCTTGCAAAATAATTTTCCTGTGTTGGGCTTATTATTTTATTATTTTATTAATTTACTTAATATGATTTATATTTTGGTTTTCATGTATACTGGAGATATGGCAGGACTATGGCTATATGGATTTTCAAACTTTAAAGATATTAACTTTACACTATAACGTATCTATTTAGTATATACATAACGTCCGATGTAATGTTCGATCGTTTGATGGCATTAATTGGGTGTTCTATATATTACACTTTAACTATAATTTTACATCTTTACAACCTAAACTCAGTAATTTTATGGATGCTTTATATATATATATATATATATAAAACCAGGATGACCTCGTCTTACTGCATATTATGAAGAGTTGGACTAATGTTACCGCACATAGGAATAGTCAGTCGTACTGATTAGTAAAGATTCTGAAACTGCATTCTTCCAAGATAAATATTTATCATGATTTCTTAACCCATGTTCACGCTTTCTTTCCTTGGAAATGTGTTTTTAACCCATGAAGCCTATTTTCACTTTTCAAGTTAAACAAACAGCTAAAATAACCGACATTGGACACGAGAGGGCCCATAAGAGAAAAAAAAAAAAAAAAATTCGTTGCACCAGATCAAGATCGGTGTTTTGGCTGACATACGACGAAAACGTATTTTACACCAGCTTTATCTACAAATTCGTTGAAACGCTGGCGGTGTGGGAAGTCGTAAAGCATGATTTTATTCTGGACCTACGGTTCATTTGCAACAATTCATCATACTTCACGCCACGGGATTTTTATCTGTACGGATATCTGAAAGACATATCCTAATCATCCGATGAACGAAAGGAAGAGAAATACAGTATAAGCAATGTGATTATGACATCTCATAAGGATCCGCTTAGAATTAAAAAAAAAAAATGTTACCAGTCACGCAAAAAACATTACCTTCAAGTAATCTGAAGGTTGTCAACACTTGAAGAGCTCTGAGTTCGAATCCAGACGGAGACTTTAGTAGGAATTCTTGAAAGCCACCAATCGGGCTGTAGTTAGCTGATGAGAAGGAAGAGTTAGCGATTCCTCTTTAAGTTATTGGTGGTTTTTCAACCGGCATAACATGCAAGTCGGCACGTGAACACGCACTTTGTACAGACATAATACACACAATGCCATATAGTCTTAGATAAATAAATATAAATAACATCTATTTATATTTATTTGTTTTTCATTTTACCTTTTATTTCATTAGACTGAAATTCTGTTAATAAACTACAGTAGAGCAACTTGGAATGTCTAAACATCTCAGCCCGCCTACTATTTAAAAATTATCAGCATGCCTTAATACTGTACTACTGCTAGTGAAGCTCAACATGTTTTTCCCTTTGGGAAGCGCATATACTTACAGTTATATGTAGTTATAAGAGCCATCAGTACATTTTGTAGTGCTCATTTATCGAAGCTGGGTATTCTCAAGTGAAATTGGAACATAAATGCGGTTACTTTACCAAATATTCCGGCGTAAGTTGACTTTTGAAGCACTAAAAATTCATCTAAACTTTTAAGTTCAACTTATACGCAGGGTATAAAATCCTAAACTTGAAAAGGCACATGCTTGAAATTAGAAAGATATGAATTAATATCAATATTTTTACAATTTATTACATTTTTTGCTCACTTTTAAAACTGAAGAATTTGTTCACCTTCATCACACGAAAACAGTATGAAACTGTTATGAAAAGTAAACCCAAAAGTAAAGCTTTTGGGTTTACTTTTCTAATTCTCGAAAAGTAAATCCGATCCATTCCTTAAGCCTACTAAACAAGCATAAGGAATGGCTTAGTTATATAATTAAATTTCTCCAAGTACACATACAGCATTAATAAGAGCGGTATCACATCGTCGCTTATGCCTACAGGTTCTGGTTTCGTGACTTTCTACATAAGGTAGTAGTACTATATACGCTTACCGTTTTCTTTACAATTTACTGTGCAGCGTAAGAAAATATCACAATGTAAACCTTTAAAGGAAAGAGCAGAACTAACCGAATTAAGATGCAGACATGGTTCTTAATGCAAATTTTGAAATTCATTGCTATGAGATGCGAAATATGGCTGTATAAAAAGGGGTTCTACTTCAGAAAATATATTAAGCACGAATTTCCAAGTGAAAAAAATGGAGTCAACATATACGCTAGAATATACAGTATACCGGTACTGTTTCTGATGGAAGCATAGTAAACGTAACCTTAAGAGCTATTCATCCAAATAAGTAAGCACACATCACAATAAACACAACACACAAATCAAAATAGGCGGAGGAATTTTGGCAGGAATACAAGTATTATTTCCTCTTATATAGTAATGCAAGAGAACTTTAAAAGTTTCGTAAGATCTTAAAACTGGTGATGTTGCATTTGGAAGAATAACCTATCTTAAATTGGCAAAACAGATAATACAAAACTCAACATAATGATAGTCCGTTCAGATAAAGCAGCTCGAGGCGATGCTACCCTCACTAAAATATAAAAAGAACTTCATAACAACCACCACCTAATAGCGAAATTACGGTCTTATAAAGAAATCTAAGAAAATTGGGAGAGGAGAAAACACCGCTCGTGCATCCTGAACGATGGCTTGCCTGTGGCATGTCTCGAACAACTGCAAAATTACTGTTACATTCGCGAACTCGTTAACTGACACTAAAATAGACTATTTCTTCAGATACATAAAGGTTATATCAAGGATTTAGTTCCAAATTACCCAGAGGATAAACAATTCACGCAAGAAATGCTTTATTTCCAAAAATAATTGATCATTTTGACTTCTTCGAATGGCACCTGTTCCAATCATGCTTATATTTCCTTTTAGGAGGCGAGGCGATTTTTCTTTAGAAAATCAAATTCTCCTCCCTCCTCCAGCAACAGAAAACCCCATACAAACAGAGGGAATAGAATCGAAGAAAAATGAGTACTCGGAAAAGTTGCTTCAGTAGAACAAATTGATCACTATCGACTTATCATATCGATTTAAGAGTAGACATCACTAGTTCAGAAACCTAAAATAAATTAGGGTTGCATAAACTGAAAGGAAATATTTGAGGCTGTTTCTATCGCATATTCTGAAAGATCCAACAGACATAACAAGCCTTCATGCTCAGGAAAAGGACTATGATATGTTACTCCGCACAGAAATTCTGCGTATGTGATCATCAGGCATAGATAAAGGAAAAAATAATTACACACACACACACGCGCGCGCGTATATGTGTAACTTGTTAATACCGAAAGTTACATCTATACACTGAGGATCTACTGATTTTCTTAGGAAACACGTGGTATCATAATACAGGATATGGATGGATGGATGGGTGGACTCATACAGTTCCATGAAATACCTTGAAAACACTGGAAGAACATCGGTCTAGGATTTAGGTGGGAGCATTTATTTAAAGCGTCAATCACCTAAGCCACACGTTTTATTAATCAATCAAGGAAGTGCAAGCAACATTGACACGTGGGGCTACCGGGACGAACTGTCTAGCACATTTCTTATCACCCTTTGCTTTCGTCATACGAAGATAATCTTAAAATGAAAGGGCAAATAGGAAACTTCTGTGAAAGAGTACATGCAGGAACATTTTATTCTTCTCTCGTCAAAGCCCTATTCGTTCAGGAGAAGATAATTAAAAATCATTTTAAATGGCAATTAAAACCCTTCACGAGCGCGGAAAAACACCTCAAAACAGCTTCGTATTTGACCAGCCCTGTCGAGAGAAAAGAAAAAAAAGAAAAAAAGAAAAAAGGCGACTTAGGAGCAACTATGCTACATCCAAGCTGCTATTCTGTCAGTAATGAACAGAAAGACAAAACATCGCAAACGTTACCAGTAGCAGTCGCTTAATACGGAAGGCAGACGCCACACACACATAAAAGTTTACCTTCACCGCTGTTCTAATCCTACATCAGTAACCGACACAGGATAACGACCATGCAGTTCGCCTAAGAGGCAACAGTAAACACCTGACTGCCTTCTGTAATTCACATGACGCAGGTATCCCGACCAGGTGCACAAACACACAGTCACAACATCAAAGAACAAAAGGGTGAGGGAGAAGTGGGGTGGGTGGGGGAAACTCACCAATACGGCGATATTCGTTTACTCTCCTTTTTGGTGCACTCCGTAAACCTTCGGTTATATCCACGTGTCAACAAGAGGGCAGCACTGCTGCAGCCGACGATAATCTCAGTCGACCACCCTGAGCTAGTTATGCGAGGTCACTTGAGCTGTTGGTAGACTGGTGGCAGCTATGGCGACACTGAGTCCTACAGGACGCGTACTAGGACAACCGAATTTCGTAGAACCAGTTCCCGTATTTGCCGGCAGCGGATCGTGCTGCATACGAAATATCTTGGGACAGGCCAGCGCACTAATGGGGTTCGCAGTCAAGTGCTCGGGATAGCTGAAAGGGGGAAAAAGTGGAATTATAATCGACAATTTATATCTCTTTTATAAAAGCGTCATTAAACTAATTACAGGTCACTTTATTAGTGAACAAACTACATTCCACCGTTCGGACACACTGCTTAAATTATCCACTCACTGAATCGCACAAGTCTTCTGATATTTACAGCTGAGCCTGGCTGGGGTTATAACACCAACTTAGCCTGTACAAATTTCCCATAAAAAAACATACTGAACTGTTTTTTTTTAATGAAAAATGCAAGCGAATCTTTAAGAAGCCTGTTTGTCTCAACTTTTCTTCGCTGTAGTCATATTAGTTGAATAAAGTGATTCTTCAAAATTCCATACTATTGAAATGCACATATCAAACTTATTATTAACACTCTAAAGAGATATTCATTCTTTCTTAAAAAAAAAAGAAAAACTTCAAAACATTGCCAATAATCACTGGAATTTGAGTTTTATGCTCAAAGGTAACCAAATGCTATCAGAAGGAATTCAGTTCCTGTAGAGGAAACGGAATTGGTTAGTTGTTTTGGGTTTCAGGCTCATCAGCAATTTTGACCATAATGGCGCCTGCGTGGCTAGGTGGGGAGGAGGAGCAGTGCGTAGCGCACGCTTTTTTGATTAGACCGGGGTTCGAGCCCGTGACCACCAAATACGGGGGATGCGGAAAGGTCAGGGAATGACCACCGCATATCTCCGGAGCAATATGGCCTTAATTGCTAATGCTCCTAAAAAACCAAATAACAAACAAACAAACAAACAAATTGCATATCGTATCTGTCAAACTGTGGGTTCACAGATCGAGTTGCATGTTGTGCGAACTGAAAAACCTAATCCCTACAGTCTCGACTGAAGAGGCGTTTAAGAATTTCTCTAGTCCTCGACAGCATTCGACCGAAGACCTCTCCAAACGAATGGCAAGTGGTGAAACCACTATACTCTCACGGAGGATTTGCCATTTAGTGCGTGTGTTATGTAGGGCGGCTCTTAAACGTTAGTTCAACCCTGCCATGATTCTCCGTGATGATATACAAAATTCATACAATGGCCAGAAATAGGTGTAGTGCTATGTTATGCTGTTGTGTGTTTTTTAGTTGTTTTTGGAAAACTTTACTACTGAGAAGCTGTTCCCCAGTCCACGCTACGAGCAGGCAGGCCATAACTATACACGTAGTTGTTGTGGTTGTAGGATTTTAGGCGCATTAGCAACTTATTGCGCCGAGTATATATATATATATATATATATAGTCCGTAAATTTCGTGTATTCTGTAGTTGATTTGCCTGTTTGCTGGACGAAAATCCCGAGTTTCCAGGAAGAAAAAACAAGTTAATCTTGCCTGAGGCCAACTAACTCGGCCACGCTGGGAAAATGGTCCATAAAAATTCCTCACGTCACCGACGGGATTCGAACTCAAGTCTTTTCCACCCGATGTGGGAAGGACGGTGATTATACCAACTGTGCTATCTATGAGGGCTATACGCGTACTATCCTAAACGGACTATATCCAGCTCACAGGAAGTAGCACAAGTCCTGTGGGTGCCAACAACCTCCTAACATAAGATGGTTAAAACCACAGTGAGTCCCGCATCCACTGGAGATAATACAATACCAGTGGATGCCAGCAGTTCCTGTATCCAGGTAGCCAGAATGAGTACCATCGAGTGGATTATCCCGTCTCTAGTATCCTTCGGTGGCGCTGGAGACCAGTGAATCCTGTTTCCGAAGGGGTTAGCAGAAAAAAGAATTAAAACTACCCTAAGGAAATAAATAAAACTGAACTTCAAGTCAGGACGGTTTTCAAGTTGGGTCGTAAAAGTAGTCTTTAAAGTAGTGAGTCCAGAAGTCAATTCAACATCGATTGAACGGCAGCTCAAACGTGTAGGTCACATCATTAAATGCAGATCAGAAATCACAGCGATTTCTACCCAAGTCAACAATTACGTTCAACAGAATCAATCGATGAGTCCAAGCAAATTAAACATCAGTAAAAGGATTTACGTCAGAATTCTAATTTGAAGGTGTTTCAGAAAAGGTAGTGTCAAGTAATCTACGCGGTCTATTAAAAACCTGTGTAGCAAATTCCTGTAAAACTGAGAAGGGCGGAGGATTTGCCATTGGGTAATAGATTAGTTCAGTAAAGTGGATACCTGATCGGTGGCACCTTAGTTGAGTTTCATGTAAATTCTGAACATCGACTTCGCTGGAAAGAAGATGAATCGTACAGTGAAGCAACATCCCTATGGGTGTGTTGCTTGTAATGATGGGTCATGCAGAAATCCATTACAGTTGAACCTTCAAAATTTCGAAAAACTAAATGATAACTGGTAAATTTAGCTGTTATCTTGTCCAAGTAGTGTTTAAAAGTTTATTGTGAGGGGCAATGATTATCCATCTCGGAGCCAAAAAATGTTTATCATACTCCTACCACATGGGGGAATTCGTTAGAAAATAACGAGACTGCCAATTAAAATTTGTGAACAAGATAATTAGCAACCGCGAACTTAATGAGTTTCTGGGTACCGTTATTTCTATGAAGCATCTTAACGTATTGCCCAAATGCTAAACAACTTGTAGATTGTCATGTTTGTAAACAAAATCTACACAGAAACTTTCAGACAATTGACAAAAAAAAAAAAAAATTAAGAATTCAAAGATTGCTTATTTATGCACGTTACTGCTGAATATGACTGTATATTAGCCTGCATTACAGTGAGCCTTTGGCAAAGTAAAGTCCCGCTGGAGAGAAATTTTGGCAATATCTCATTACCAACTGTGTACGATATACTTTGGCAGAAGTAATTTACTTTTTATTATACTGCGCAGCATTACTGTATATCATAATAATTTTAATGTGCTGTATGTTACCCTTCTCCCAATGTAGGCTATACCTGCATGTTATTAATTTCAAGACCTGACAAGGATTAGACGACACATTCCATTCAATGATTCCCTTGATTTTCTGACAGAAATACATTAGACTACTTCTCAAAAAACTTGATGTACCGTACGCCCTTCTTTTAAATTTCAATAAATTGGTTAATTTGTATTTCTTAACGGGAAACAGTGTATATTAATTAGCATTCGCGATTAGCACAAGTACATATAAGCATCTTCCTCCCCACACCGGGCCCTCGTGGTTGCGCAGTTGATATAATCACCATCCTACCCATACCGAGTGGAAAACACCTGAGTTCGATCCCGTTGATGACGCCAGGAATATGTGTGGGTCTTTTTCACAACGTGGCTGAGTTAGTTGGTCTGAGGAGAATATTGCATCGCTTTTTCTCGCAGAAATTCGGGTTTTATATCCCGCAAACAGGAAACAAACACAGAACACACGCAATTTACAGACATACTCGTATATTATATACAGCGCAATATGGCCTAAGCTGCTGATGCGCCTAAAACCCTACAACAACCAACCCATACCGGATGGAAAAGATCCTGGTTTGAATTCCGTCAATAACGCGAGGAATTTTTATAGGCTTTGTTTACAAAGTGGCTGAGTTAGTGGGTCTCAGAAGAGGGTTATATGATTCCTGGAAACTCGGGTTTTTGCCGACCGGGCTAGCCGGGTGGGTAAAGTGCCTGCCTGGCAACCCAAAGGTCGCGGGTTCGAATCCCGCCTCGGGCTTGGATCAAAGTACTGCAAAAACCTTGAGAGGTGCAATATGGCCACAGAAGCTAATGCGCCAACAACTACCAAAAAAAAAAAAAAAAAAAAAACTCGGGTTTTGCGTCCAGCAAACAAGCAAATCGACAAAAGAACACATGAAATTTGCAGACATAATCTACGAGGTGGGGGGGGGGGGGGTTCGAAAGTTATTTCGTGAAACACAATATTGCCAATCTGTGCTGAGACTTTTGTGTGTTCACAGAAAATTTCTGTTTTGTAACTATAGTCTTCTCTTAAGTTAATGAATTGATAGACACTACACTATTATATTACGTGGTAGGTTAAGTAATTTATTATCGGAATGATACAATTTTAAAGGAACTGAACCACATCAAAGCCAAGCACTTAAACTAATTAATGGCTGCGTTTCAGGAGTTAACATGATGAACAATCACGTAGAACTCCCTTCCCGCCCCTCCAAGTAATTATAGTCTTCTCTTTCACAGAGTGCGAGGAAGTGTGGAAGGTGAATGAAGATGACAACCGTTGAGCTAATCAAGAACCGTGCAGTCATAGTGTGCATAATATTATGGTCATGCGCCACCTGTGGTTTCTCACATCTGCGTCATATGTAACGCTGTGAAGAAATACAGAACTACTGTAAATGTCAGAAAAGTGTTCTTGTTGAATATGCAGTATTGTGTTCGGTTCTGTTGGATGTCTTGGCATTTGGCCATAGGGCCCTTGGTGGAACCCGATTGCCCGCACACACACCAGGTGGTAGGTGTGTGCAGGTAATCAGGAGGTAGCCAGGCTGTCCATTATTCTCTGGTTGGTCTTTGCCAGAGTCGCCTAAGCTTCCTGACAGAGATCAATTAAAAAAAAAAAGTTAAGAGTGTGAAGGCATTAGAATCAAGTAAGGGGAGGAACAGGTAGAAGTATGGATGAAGAAGAAGGCATTCCCCAGGCACAATGGAATGCATCCATCAGACGAAAATAGGGGAAGGGAGTGGAAGTAAAGTTGCTGTGCAATGGAGCACAAACGCGATCGCCATTTGGCGCACAATCTTCTTACTCTTCTCATTAAGATCCGATCGTAATGTCAGTTTCAGTGGTGATGTCTAGTTTGGTGGTTAAAGTCCTATCCGGTGGTCTGTATCTAAGTAGGTATGGATATAAATAGGAATTCAGCTGTGGCTGTCTTATACTGGATCTTCTCGGATTTGGTGGTGTAGTCTCGTTTGCTGCCTGTACATCGATTCCCAAAATTTAGGTAGTTGTCTTTTCTTGGTTTAGATGATTATCCAGATAGTGACTATATAGCAGGGTCTTCCGTCGTGTGAATAAGTCTTGTGCACATCGCGTAAAGGCGACATAGTCTTCTCTTTCGAAGATGTGCTATTCTTGGTTTTTAGGAAGGTAATGTATCCTAGTCAAGAGGAGGCATCTTAAGTCTGCATATATTCCGCACTTGTACATCAGGTGGTCCCAACTTTCGAGGGAACCACAGAGGCATTGTGGATTTTCGGTGATCCCAAGTGCAACGAGCTTTCATCTGATAGATCCATGGCCGGTTAACAGAAAGGTGAAGTAGAGGCCAGGGGAGAACCATGTGGGAGATTTCAAGTATACTGTTGCAATTGCAGGTATGAATTTTTTGGTGACTTCTCCTTTTGTAGAGTGTGTCCATCTAGCCTGCCAGACCTGCTGCAAGTATGCAGTGAAGCGCTCCTTCTCGGCCTTGATGTTATTTGAGGGGTCGGTGGTAAAATCCAGACAGCAGATGGCTTTACCTTTGGAAAGCATATAAAGCAAACTACATCTGACTATTTCTATATCTAGTGGTAGCACTTGCAAGGCATGGGTGCTGACCGTGCAGCAGGGCCGGGTGATGGTGAGTAGGATGACGAGCTGAATGAAGTCAAGCTTCCTCTTGTTAACTGCTGTGATGGCCTTTGAAAACCAGATCACGGATGTACAGGTGATTATGGGGGTTAACATAGTCATAGAGAAGAGGGTGAGCGCGCGTTGCTTCAATTCCCAGTCCCGACGTGCGATCTTGCCACGAGTGCAGTATATTTTCGAATTTTGGCATATAGATATTTCAGGTGTGGCGTGAAAGATAGGTTCCTATCCAAGATCACTTCAAGATATCTCATCTCGGCTGTTAACCGGATAGTTCTCCCCTGGATTTTGATTTGTGGTGGCCTCGCTACGTTCAGAGAGCCTTTAAGCAGGATAGGATTTGTCTTTACTGGTGAGATTTCCAGGTGGCTGCGCCAGTCCCAGTCCACCGTGCAGTCAGTGAGCACCTTCATTTAAAAGAAAGCTGCTAAAAGAAATTCATGAAGACATACAGCAAACATTAGGGGAAGCTTGTCTGAAGTGGGTTGCAGAATTTAAGCATGGACGAGACAGTGTTGAAGATGCGCCTCGCAGTGGGAGGCCTGTTTTCTGTGTCAACACCTAGAAATGTGGATGCCATTCATGACCTGATCGTGCAAGACGGCAGAATAACAGTGAAGCACATTGAAACAACATCTCACATGAGCGAGCTCACGCAATTGAGGTGAATGTTTTAGGAACGAAGACCGTTTCTTCGAGGTGGTTCCTAAATCACTGAATGGCAATCAGAAGCGGGAAAGAGTGAAGTGTTGTCGTGAGCTTGTGCAGCACTTTGAACATAGGCGCACCCTGTGACAAAAAAATCGAAACAGCCGAATATTATTCTAACCTACTGAGACGTTTCTGCGAGGAACTGAAGCTCGATAGGAGCGGAAAATTGGCCAAAGGAGCCATCTTACATCAAACTGCGTAACTATGGGTTCGACGTGACTATGAGCTAGTGACGGTAGAGTGGTTTTCGCCCCTTGTCACTCGTTTGGAGAGGTCTAGATTCAAAAAAATCAAAGGCCTCTTCAAATGGAATTGAGTCAACAGATTTCAAGCAAAGGTTAAAAAAAAACAAACAAAAAAAAAAAACTACATAACATGTAAATCAACCCACGATACACAATTGCTGACCAATATTCTTTCCAGGAAAAAAGTTTATGAAAAAGTAGCAGTAGTAAATCGATTAATGTAGTGAGTAATGTTTGTGTTTCACAACAGTTTCCTATTTATGGCCGTTATATTTATCTTTTAAATAAATATAAATATAATTGCATAATCAGGAAACTGTTATGCGATTGCTAAAACTGAAATATTATTTCCAATAAAGAAAAATTTCGGATTTTTCCATCTTGACTTTGGCCGAAGCTACCTTCCTAGGAAACCAAAATATCAGAATACGATTACAACACTCGTTTGGCTTGCACAGAAGGCCGTTTCCATTTTACGTAAGATAACTTCGACATTATAATTGCCGGCGATTAATTTTCGCCGGCGAGAGAGAGAGAGAGAGAGAGAAGCACAATAGATATCATTATCAACCAGCTACTCGAGATACTTCCAGTTCGTGTTTTCGTAGATTTCGTGAGCATCAAAAAACATCTTGCCTCATACGTGACCGAAAAGAAGAAAGCATTCCTAGAACTAGAAGGCAAATGCTGCCCCTAATATAAGACGATATTGTGCAAGACAAGCTAGATTCATAATATGACGTGCACAATACTACCTAATTGTGCCTTGAAAAAAAAAAAAAAAAAAATATATATATATATATATATATATATATATATATATATATATATATAAAGAATCAAATAAGCACAGCTTTAAATTCGAACCGCAACCACTATATCAACTTAGTAAGAGCTGAGTTTCCACGTGCATGGCATCCAAATACGTCAACAAGGACCAGCACGTGTAAGTTCAATCCAAAGTACAAAGTTCAATGGCCAGTTAGCATCGGTTTAAAAGTTCTGTTACGTTCAAAATTCTAACAGGTTATTTAAAGTACTGCTCGTACCGTCATGCACTACGGCATCAGGGACTAGCCTCTTCCAACCACAGATAATCTGACTACCTCAGTGATTCTCAAGGAAAAATTTACCGTGGGTGTATTTGGCTTTTGCCTTGGCAGCATCCGTTTTAAATAGCATTTTGAGTAGTGTTTTGCGTTGCTGTTAATATATAACCATAATAAATAAACTAACGTATGGATATAACAAAATCATAATTCCATTTATTATAAAGCATTCTAAATGATGTATAGACGAGTTCGGTATTACACAGAAGTGAATTGGATGAAAATCCGCGTCACTTCTGTGCAACGCCAGCCACTGTGGATTAATAACATCTTCACTCTAAAAACGAGCTAGAAATTTTCTATTGCATATGAAACTTATGATTATTTCTTTATTTATTATCATTCTTCTTTTTTTCTTTTTTTTTTCCTAGCAAAAGTTTCGTGAATCGCATCAGCGTGGTTGGCGTTATATAGAAGAGGTATGGATAATCTAGACAGCCTGCTGGGCTCTTTTCACCGAACACGTCAAACTTAATAGTTTTTTTTTTTTTTTTTTTTTGTTTTTTTGTTTTTTTGATACACCTGTACTCTTTAAATTTATATTTTTATCTGTATACAGTAGTATCTCCATTTTAAATCTGTATAAGCATGTAGGTATATACACGATGCATAAATAAAATTATAAATGCATATTTTTTTACTCTAATTTTCTTTCACTGTTTTTCTTTCTTCCCTTTTCTATGTAAATAGTGCATTTAAAACAATTTTTCTGAAAAAAATCGACTATCCCAAAGATTCTCGGTCCCAATTATTTCCTATAACCAGGATTATACTGGGTTTAAGAAATTTAAGTAAAATTAAAAGTGCATTAATGTTTGGAATTCTGTTTGTATGAAGTTATACAGTATTAGGTAAGAACTAGAAATTTTGCTCTTGTGGTAATCGATAATGTATAGTGAAGACTCACTATAATAATGCCTTCAGTATTGTGCTACAATTACATTCTTACAGTTACAATTATATTCTTTGCTTTTTAAAGTCTGAGCATTTGAAGTAAAGTGACGTTAAATGCTGATTCCCTAACCTATTTAATGCTATACTTGTGGTAAATTGTAAAATGTACAGCGTGGTACAATGAATTGCACGGCACCGCGATGTCACCATTTTGCAAAAGAGTGTACAAAACACAAACGCATAATGCTTTCCATTAACGATATCATTGAAAACAATGCTAATGGTACCAGTTTTGCAATCGAATATGAAACTTTCTGAATTGTCAATCCTCAATTAGCTTGTATAGTCAGCAACCTACTCTATTCACTTTAACCGATAATGGCTACACTACTGAAAAACATTTCTTCGACTCTTCTTTTGAAATACCCATTCCATTTTCTTTAATGCCGTCGATGTTTGAAAATCTTCCTTTTACTGTGTTTTTCAACTTGGTAAAAAGTCGCAAAGTAAAATCAAGCGAATAATGATCAAGTAGCAAAATTATCTATTCTGACAAAAACTTCGTCAGCTGGAGCACTGTTGTGGTGACAATCCATTTAGTTGGACAAATGGGAAGAAGTCTGATGGCTTACGAAGAGATAATATACAACGTACTAAGAGAGCTTCACCTCTTTGAGAAAGGATACGTAGGTTCTGTGAGGATACGTAAATCCTTAATATTGTACGATACTGAACCCTCCCTCCAGAGCGCAACTGGTGGAGGCCTTTCTCGAGAGTGACGACACCTTTTAAATGGAATGGATACCGACATCTCAAAATTGAATCCCACCGAACATGTATAGAATGGCGTAGGGTTAGTGCTGCCTAGCTATCAGGGCTATTCATGCTCTTAACCAGGCCAAATTAATTTGTCGAATAGTCATTTTCAGGCACGAATGAGTTAATGTGTATATTTCAGAAATACAGTAGACTGTCGAAATAACGGCACAGTTGAGATAAAGGCACATCCAGATCAGACGTTTACATACAGCGAGATGTCTTGCAGTGCCGAAATAAGAAAATTGCAAGTCACGTGATTACTGTATTTGTTTACGTTCGCCATTTTGAAAGTGAATTCTGTACTGATATCACGAATTATATCTCTGTTTTAGATTTACTTTAAATTAAAAACCCTCACTATGGCTCCTAAAGATCATACAAAGAAAAGATGAACATTAAAGCTTAGTGATAAACTTGATATAATCCAAACGACATTAGGGTCACCAGGTAATTTCTTACATATACACATGTGTATAGGGAAAAAACCTTACTATCTACGCCTGAGACCGACTAACTCAGCCACGGAGTGAAAAAAGCCCATAAAAGTTCCTCGCGAATTCGAAACAGACCTTTTCCATCCGGTGTGAGGAGGACGGTGACCATACCACTGTGCTACCGCGCAGACTAAATGTTATACAATAAGGAAAATAGAACAGGATGTAGGTAGGAATGTATTAATAGCAGAAGATTACATTATCGTCAACATGTTTGTTTTTGATGCGCAGTTATTAAAATCGCATTCTTAATCTTTCTATTTCTTATTTAGCCTCATTATTTCTGCATTAAACATATTAAAAATAAAACTTTCTAGAAAACTGAAAAATTGAAACCCCCCCTTCGACCAACCCCCCCAGGGTTGGTCGAAGACATGCACATGTGTATATGTATAGGGTGCTACCTGGAACGTCTGTTCAACTCCGTCTCGTATCTCCGTGAAGAACAGTCAACTGTAAAAGAGCCAGAAATTTGTTATGTAGGTTTGCATGTATTCTGTTTGTGTTCTGTTCTGACCTATGGCTACCGAGAAGCACCAGTCACCTGGACAGATGATTCTGGGTATTCGTCCACACCACGGGGAGGTAGGCCAGTTCCAGTAGAGCACGTACTGTCTCAAAAGAAACTCTGACCCACCTAGCGTTGTCAAAAGATGGGCCAGGATCATCTGGAATCGAAACGGCACCTTGAATCCCCGAAGATGCCGTTATTTTGAAAGTCTACTGTAATATGCTTTATCTTTTAGACATAAGTTCCGCCAAATTTCATTTACTTATCAATTATTCTGCACATAACTGCACTTCTGTCGTCTGCAACTTAACTTTTGG
This sequence comes from Mastigoproctus giganteus, assembly GCF_048544385.1. Lineage (NCBI taxonomy): Eukaryota > Metazoa > Arthropoda > Arachnida > Uropygi > Thelyphonidae > Mastigoproctus > Mastigoproctus giganteus. The sequence continues at coordinate 238,770,566 of NC_143575.1, read as the reverse complement.
ACACCACTGCAATTATTAGGATATTTTTCTGTTTAACGAAAAACAAAAAGCAGACCAAAGATTAAATTAAAATTAATGCCAAGTATAGTGAAAGCACAACAGATAATTGCTATACTATATCACAAGGTAAAAGGATTTTGTATCTATTTTCATGTTGGCATTAAAACTGTGAAAGTAATTTATGGGGGGCTGGTTAGTTATTTGGTTTTTAGGAGCATTAGCAACTAAGGCCATATTGCTCCGGGGATATGCGGTGGTCATTCCCTGACCTTTCCGCATCCTCCGTATTTGGTGGTGACGGGCTCGAACCCCGGTCTAATCAAGAAGCGTGTGCTACGCACTGCTGCTCCTTCCCACCTGGCTACTGAGGCGCCATGGGGGCTGGACTGATCATATAGAGTGAACGTCATTAACAGAACTTTGTTCACCACTCACTGCCATATGATTATATGAAGAAAACTGAAATCATCCTTTCCCCCCCCAGGGTTGGTAAGAATTGGGATGTAACAAGGAAGTTAACTGCAATAACTGACAATGGATATTTTAATTTATATATGTTCAAGTTGTTAGTTGGACAACTTCGACAACAACAGAGAGAGAGAGAGGTTACAAATATTCAATGTTTAGAGCAAAAAAATACCAGGAAACACACAGGATCCCGCTGAAGGACATTTCAAAATAATGACAATGGGCGAAATGATCTCTAGGAGATACTAACAATCTTGTCACAACGCACAAAGAGAAACAGCCTTCGTTTAAACCTTGAAATGGATAACTTTCTTCAATATGGCCTTCTAGTTTTATGCACTGTGAAGCCATAAAATTACAGATGTAAAGTAAAAAAAAGAAGAAAAACAGTTTTGAGGTAAAAAATGTATTCTGTGCAGTTCAATGACGCAACAGAGAATTTATGAATCTTCTATCAACTCCATCTTGACCAATTTTATCTTATGAAACCACACAAAAATTATTTCAAATATTCTGAACATTCTATTTGTCTAGAGAAAAAGACATTTAATAAGACTCTATTACAATTATTATTAACCTTTTTCTCAGTACAGTGAAGACAATGGATACAGAAAAGAGGGGAGAAGGAGGAGGAAGGGAAAATTGCTTTACCAAACTAGGAAAGAAAGGAACAGACACGAAGGGAAAAGGGGATGGACTCCTAGATTTCAAGCAAGAAGCCATTTTTTCTTGCAGTTTAATTTTGTATTTTGCATAATATACACAAAAATATATATAATTACAGCGCGGAAAACAGAGGAAGCAAATCTGGCTCTCAAATTCTGGCTTCTGAAAAAAATTTAAAAAAGCGTATATTGAGAACTTCGTATAATACTTTTATTTTAAAGTTTTTATTCTTAAAGTTTCATTCTTAAATGTTTATTTAAACACTACTTTTAAAATATATTTCAGATAGATATGCTTAAAATGCAGGACATCTCTGTGTGCATTTATATGCTTATGAAAATATCTACTAGTTATTGTGATAATACCATTAAAAAATACTCCACGAGGAAGGTTCCAAGTTGGATAAATAGTGATGTTGCCACATTACTTGAGCAGAAAAAGGTGGCATGGAAAGGTTACAGAGCAATAAAAAGTACTGAAGCCTATAACAGCTACAAGGTGATCTGTAATAGAGCCACAGAAAAGGTTCGACAGGCAAAGGCAGTTTATGAGAAATCACTGGCAAACAGAGCAAGGAGATAAGGAATTCTTCACATATATAAATGCCAAGAAGAGCAAGACAAATCAGATCGGACCTTTACGTAAGGGAAAGGCGATATTATTAAATACACCAGCTGCCGTTGCAGATGAACTCTACAGTTATTTTGCATCGATACTTACAAATGAAAAACCTTTTGTGGCAAATGGGAAATTGTGGGAACGAAGTTGAAAAATATATAATTAATGATATTGAAATTAAGCAAGATTATTTAATGAAAAAACTTTCGAGCCTACTACAGGCCAGTAAGGCTCCTGGAGTTGATGGAATATACCCCATAATCTTAAGGGAGATGGCAAGTGAGTGCATTGAACCATTGAGACTAATTAGTATTAGTATTAGTAACGGCCGTATGGTGCAAGAAAGCCTATGGCTTATGCTGCACCAGCCAAAAAAAAAAAAAAAAAAAAAAAAAAATCAAAAATCCGAACAAAACAATGATAAAAACAAAAATTAAATAAATAAATAAATAATAATAATTAATAAATAAATAAAACTAATAAAATGAAATAAAAAATAAATAAAAAGGAAATTAATCCTATCATCCTATGCGCTTCCCTTACCCGAAAGTACTATCCAGATGACCTTTGAATTTCCCCAAACTGTCGGCCTCTACCAGCCATGTAGGCAACTTATTCCAGTAATTTATAACTCGCTGGCTAAAATAAAAATTCCTGCAGTCCAATCTAAACATTTCCCCCCGTAACTTGAATTTATGTCCCCTAGTTCTAGCATCATTTATAATCTTGAAAATTTTGTCCTCATTCATTTTACTGATGCCTCTCAGAGCCTTAAACACCTCAATTAAATCTCCTCTAAGGTGTCTAGTTTCCAAACTCTGCAACCCACATATTCGAAGTCTTTCTTCATAAGGACGCCCTTTTTCCGATTTCACCAGGCGAGTTACCCTTCTTTGCACCCTTTCAAGAAGCTCGATGTCTTTCTTTAGGTGCGGTCTCCATACTTGAACACAGTATTCCAAGTGTGGTCTAACATAAGCCTTATATAATGGGATTATCACGTCCCTATCTCTACTTGCAAAAGTTCGATAGATCATCGATAGGACACCATGGGCCTTCCTTGCAACCTGTTTACAATGCTCAGAGAATTTCATGTCTGACCGTATCGTAACACCCAAGTCCCTTTCCTCCATTACTGGGTTTAGTTGAACTCCACCAAGTGAATAAGTTATTTTGGGATTACTGTTTCCCAGGTGTAATACCTTACACTTTGTTGGATTAAAGCACAGCTGCCATTTTTCTGACCATTCTTGAAGTCTATCTAGGTCTCTCTGAAGAAGCTCAGCTTGACAGTGATCATTAACTACTCTACCAATTTTAACATCATCTGCAAATTTAGACATTACGACCTCTATCCCTTCATCAATGTCGTTTATGAAAATTAAAAACAACAGTGGTCCTAATACTGATCCTTGGGGAACCCCACTTCTTACATCAACCCAATCTGAGGAATAGCCATTCCTCAGAATAGCCATTCCTCCATAGATTTCAGCAAAGCTTTTGATTCAGTCCCAAATGAGCGGTTGCTTTATAAGCTGGAACAGGTTGGAATCACTGGGAAAATCCTTAGATGGATAGCAGGATGGCTTCAGGGCAGGAGGCAGAGGGTTGTGATAAATGGCTATTCCTCAGATCGGGTTGATGTAAGAAGTGGGGTTCCCAAAGGATCAGTATTAGGACCACTGTTGTTTTTAATTTTCATAAACGACATTGATGAAGGGATAGAGGGCGTGATGTCTAAATTTGCAGATGATGTTAAAATTGGTAGAGTAGTTAATGATCACTGTCAAGCTCAGCTTCTTCAGAGAGACCTAGATAGACTTCAGGAATGGTCAGAAAAATGGCAGCTATGCTTTAATCCAACAAAGTGTAAGGTATTACACCTGGGGAAACAGTAATCCCAAAATAACTTATTCACTTGGTGGAGTTCAACTAAACCCAGTACTGGAGGAAAGGGACTTGGGTGTTACGATACGGTCAGACATGAAATTCTCTGAGCATTGTAAACAGGTTGCAAGGAAGGCCCATGGTGTCCTATCAATGATCTATCGAACTTTTGCAAGTAGAGATAGGGACGTGATAATCGCATTATATAAGGATTTTGTTAGACCACACTTGGAATACTGTGTTCAGGTATGGAGACCGCACCTAAAGAAAGACATCGAGCTTCTTGAAAGGGTGCAAAGACGGGTCACTCGCCTGGTGAGATCAGCAAAGGGGCGTCCTTATGAAGAAAGACTTCGAATATGTGGGTTGCAGAGTTTGGAAACTAGACACCTTAGAGGAGATTTGATTGAGGTGTTTAAGGCGCTGAGAGGCATCAGTAAAATGAATGAGAACGAAATTTTCAAGATTATAAATGATGCTAGAACTAGGGGACATAAATTCAAGTTATGGAGGGTAAATGTTTAGATTGGACTGCAGGAAGTTTTATTTTAGCCAGCGAGTTATAAATTACTGGAATAAGTTGCCTACATGGGTGGTAGAGGCTGACAGTTTGGGGAAATGCAAATGTCATCTGGATAGTACCTTCGGGTCAGGTAAGCGCATAGGATGATAGGTTCAATTTCCTTTTTTCCATTAATTATTATTATTTATTTTATTTTATTTTTTTATCATTGTTTTGTTCGGTTTTTTTTTTTTTTGGCTGGTGCAGCATAAGCCATAGGCTTTCTTGCACCATGCGGCCATTACTAATACTAATAATTTTAATCATAGTTTAATGTTAATTTGTAAAAAAATAAATAAAAACAATAATTAAAGACATTTTTTTCTTATATCCACTATACTGTCAAGATAATGAACACATTAAGTGCCCAATTTTAAATAATTTACTGCCTTTATTTGAAACATCTCCATGGTATACTAGAGGACTCACATGCAGGGTTATAGCATAGACTCACATCAAGGATTATAGCACAGCTGACCACTGCGCTGTAATCCTTTAGCCACCAAAATAACTTTCGTACGTTTTGGAGCGATAAAATTCTTTCATGTGAAATAGGCCTTACAACATTCCAAGATGACCGCTATCTAGCATTAACAGTAGCTGTTTTTGTTGTTGTCGTGCAGTTTAAGGCACATCAGCGACTTAAGCCATATTGGGCCATTACAGTATATTATCTCTATAAATTGCATGTGTTCTGCGGTCGATTTGCCTGTTTTTCTAGACGAAAAACCCGAATTTTCAAGAGAAACATCATGCTACCCTCACCTGAGACCAACTGACTCAGTCACGTTGTGAGAAAGGCCCATAAAAATTCTTCTCGTAATCGACAAGAGAATCGAAATATCAGAGGGCAACACCAGTGAGGAAGGTACCTGCCAGGCGACTCCCTCTGAAGCTATCAGCGGACACACAAACGACAGTTTCAAGGCAAACTGCATACAGAATGTTTCAGAAAAACTGACTCTATGGGAGATAGTCCATGATATGTGTTTACTCTCCTCATGTCACACGAGAGCACGCGTCTCACTTGGTGTAGACAACAGAGTACTGGCCCTAGTGGGTGGCACAGTTAGGTATAATTACCATCCTCCCCACACCGGGTGGAAAAGACCTGAGTTCGAATCCCGTCAATGACGCAAGGAATTTTTATGGATCTTCTTTTAGTCTCAGGAATTTTTATGGGTCTTTTAGTCGGTCTCAGGGGAGGATATCATGGTTTTCTTCCGGAAACTAAGTTTTTTACACAGAACAGAACAGACAACAACACAGTATCTGAAAGCTAAGACCAGTGCGTCAATGTTCTCCTTACAGATGACTCTAAATTCAGTCTTAAAACTGGAATCTCGACGTTTTTCATCTGGGGGGGGGGAGGAGAACGTGGAGTAACGTCCCTCTGGGGGGTAGTAGTAGTAAGAGAAGATATCATGAAAGATCTGGACATTAGACAGCACCGATCTTTGAGGAAAGCTCAAAGTTAGAAGGACTGAGTCCGTGTAAAACTTTTCAGAAGTCCTGAATTTATTTTAATAAACGATAATGTTCTGCAGACAGGTTGAGTTGAACAGATCACCAAACTTTAATCGACTGAACATATCTAACGTACTTTAGAGAAGCAAAAGGGAGCTAGTGCGGTTCCTCCCAAAATCCCTCCATGGCTCCTCACGACAAGACTGTACCATCAACCCCGAAAACAACATGAGAGATTTTGTAAGAGTTGTTTGAGCTGTCAGGGGTTAAAATATTACCTAAGCGTAAATTATTATTATTCCCCAAAAGGATCCATTCTGGGACGACATTTCAGGAGGGTGATATAAGTCCGACTTGTATATAACAACGGGTTACATATACAAAATGTGTGAGCTTGACCCGAAAGAATATGTAAAGAGACTATTTACACAATTATTTATTCAAACTGAGTTTTCATAGTTTCATTATCATTCGCTGAAATTATTTTTGTAAATGGGTAAATCTCGTAAATCTTGTAAATCTCGTAAATGCGAAAAAACAGAAATTTATTTATATATTTTCAATATTGTACTCACATTTACAAAAGTATACTACAGTGGGAATATATATTATTATTATTTTTTTTAAATAAATAAACAATGATATTTTCATTCCTACTAAATTTACAACGTAAAATTCGAAGTATGACCTTGTCAACGAAAGCGACATCTCCTTGTTTTTTAAATGTGCAATCAAGCAGTTGGCACTTGAGCACGTTTTTCATGTTTATTGATGAGATGAAGTTTTTGTTCAATAGAAAAAACAACCCTTTTCCGCTTTAACATGATTGAACCCACACGGACGTAAATTAAAAAAAAAAAAAAAAAAACTCGGAGAAGAATGTTAACATTAACAAAGCATAAAAATGAAGGATTATGGCAATATAACTACTAGGAATTAGTAGGCAGAAGAAAAGGTGGGGATGCAGTTTCTGAGAAATTCAAAGGTCTTATCTACAGGAAGATACAAAATGTAAATAACTTCATTTTTATCCGACTTCTTAGACTGATTTGACTTCCGTAGGCCGTAGATACTCCGATTAATCTGGAAACGGTATAACCACACTCAGAATAATATTGAATCTATACTATATAGTACAGTATTTAAAGTATAATAAGTACACTTGATGCTCTGCCCTATTATGTGCATAATGTCCATAAACATGTTTCCAATCGCCATCTAAAGACTGTAGGATGATCTGGGAATGAAGTTCTTTCTCAAACTTGCTCTTATATAAACATCTGCAGATGCCTTAATAGTGATGTACATGCTTCGAAGTGTATCACGACTCTTTAAAGATATCCTTACAGTATACTTAACCTTCGCATAACTTTTCGGCATCTATTTCCATCGTATTGGCTGCGAAGAGCGTACAAAGGCTGTCTAGTTTGATGAGGACTGTGCACATGGAGGGAATTACTTCGCCAATGTTGGATATATCCGTGGCTCATGTTTGATATTCGAATCAATCTTCCTATGAGCATCTGTATATTTTCATCGATTATTTGCTGCGTCCAGGATATAGTACTGAGATCTGAGTACAGTCACGGACACCTAAGTTTGTGGAGACGTAGCTAGCCATTCAAGCTATTTCAAAAGTTAATATTCAACCACAAGGGCGGACTTTCTGTAGGCAGTAGAAGCAAAAGAGCAAATTTGGACAGCATGCACGGGATAGGAAGAACACATTTTTGAGGTAAATTGGGTCGTTAGGAGAGAATTCCTAATTCTTACAAGTTCTTGTCTAGATTATCCCTTATTATTCAGATAGATTGCTTCTGCTTGTTAATTATAGTCATTTGGGCTGACATCTGTGCGAAGCTCGACCATCAACAATTGTATTTCTACTCTCAGAAAGGAGCTCCTCCTTTCTGAGAGTAGTGATCTGATGATTTTGACAATTAATTAAACGGCAAAATGTCCGTGGCTCATGATTATGATTCGTTAAAAGAGTACCATTTAACTTTTGGACACCAGTGTATTATACACTTTTACATATACTATCCCATATTAATAGCGTCAGAAAAATTTCCAACTTCTGAACTTGAGTGAGCAGCACGTATTTCATACCCTAGACGTTACTGAATTAAGGGGAATTTTTTTAGTGATATTAGAACTAATTAAAAATATAACATGAAAGGTATTTTATCTAATAAAAATAAAGCTCTGATTGACTTTTAAGTTGGAAAAGTTCATAGTCATGCATGTATAATAGCAATGGCAACGGTTACAATTTGCTGGTCGGCATGAATTTTTAAAAAGGGTGAGTTTTAAGCTGCTATAAACAATCAAGATATTTTTTACCTCAAATCTCTCTCGGATCATGCAACTCAGATGATGGATGTGCACTTCAGAACAGTATCTCTTAAGGAAAACCACCTGAAAAAAAGTCTTTTCTCGTGTCATTCACTGTCACTGATTACACACTACTCAGGAGAGAAAGCGACGGTAGTCAAAGATAAGTGTTATCCACTTTTATTTCACGCTGGTAGCGCAACAATTTTCTTCTTGCAAAAGACCCAAACTTGTGACGCTGCATTAGCCAAAAAGCAAATGCTATAAATTAGGCGTGATAAGCAATACACCCACGATCGGGCGGACATCTGAAGCAGCAAGGCAACATTTTAAAGCGAGCAATTTTTTTGTATGAAATCAAATGTCCACATCATTTGAATGGCGAAGTCCGGACGGTCTGTGACAACCAAATCCTCTGCTTGCACCTTCACGATGGTGGGACTGTTAGTAATCCTGGGTATAACCTCCATGCACAAGCACATGGTGGGTGACCACCCAGGTGTGAACCAACGTAAGCAGGGGTCGAGGTGTGGCGCCCACACCACATGGAGGAATGCCGCCCCTCTATGTTACCAGGCAGTACTAGGTGGTAGATGACGCTCATCAACCGGTGAAATACCACCACTTTGCTTATTGGAGGCTTGAAGTGGTGGAACCCATGTTTAGTCTCTAGAGCTAAGTTCCGGTCAACCCTTCCCTATCTCTTCCATCATGCAGTATGATTGATGACTTTTGAGGTTATGATGAACGTTGTGGCGAAATCCAATATTCCTTACATTTCGAGGGTACAGCTCTAAAACGGTTTTCGCAGGCCGGCCGCTAGTTAGTACACCGGACCGAACCTATTGGTAACTCTCTAGGAGGCTTCCGGATCAGCTAGTGTATAATCTTGCTACCTCTACTCTGCCAGATAGTGACTGGAGGGAGTCCGAGTAGTGTGTATGCGGGGAGCATTGTCGAGGCCACGTTATGTCAAGGATCTGGGTATATTCTTCCCACATGTACGCCATATCCAAAAATTTCATTACTTCATACAGCATGTCCCACCCACTTTTTCTTACTATTGAATACACCATGAATTGTCAAACTAATAGAACAAGCTTATCTGCGAAAAGATCTAAACCTCCCAAGGATTTCCTAATTCATTTCACAAATATACGTGGTCTCAATTCTAATCTCAACGATGTCCATTTCCACTTGCAGTCTGCCAAACCCCATGTACTTTTTCTGACAGAATCTCAGTTATCGGTTGATTCAACTACTGTTCATCTCAGATGCCCAAATTATTCGCTGTATGATTCCTTTCGCCTCAAAGGTGGTACTTGTGCATATGTCCGTTCTGATATTCCCTGTCAGAGACTTGGCAATTTGGAATCTCCTCTCTTTGATCTTCTCTGGCTTAAAATCTCTCTACCTCATTGTGTCAAATTCATCTGTTGTCTCTACCGTTCTCCCAACTCCACTAATCACTTGGAGCTCTTTGACTTCCTCTCGTTGCAACTTGACTTTCTCCAGTCCAACTTTCCTAACAGTGAGGTAATTTTCCTTGGTGATTTTAATGTTCACAACTCCAGCTGGCTTCCGTTTTCTAGTCACACCGACCCAGCAGGTCGAGATGCTGAGGCTTTTGCAATTACTAATGACCTAGCACAGATTGTTCATTTACCTACAAGAATACCGGACAATCCGAATCATACAGCCAATACGCTTGATCTTTTTCTCACAAACAACCCTTCTAAGTACACGGTCGAAGTGAGAGGTCCTTTAGGCACTTCAGATCACAACTTGGTGATTGTCTCTTCTCCAATGGAACCTTTATCTCATGGCTATTCCCAACCTCGTGTTGTTTGGCATTACAAGAATGCAAAATGGGATGACCTGCGAGACTTCTTTTCTTCTTTTCCTTGGTCGGATTACTGTTTCAAAACTCCTGATGTCAACGTTTGCTCAGATCGTGTCAGTGAAATTATTCTTGCAGGAATGGAATCCTTTATCCCACACTCCACTTTAAAATCTCGTCCTTTATCTAAACCTTGGTTTTCCAATAAATGTGCTAAGGCTGTTCAAGAGAAGAATGTTGCCTATCGTAATTGGCTTGTTTCTAATTCTTCAGTTTCATTTTCTGCCTACACCAAAGCTCGCAACAATTGTAAAGCAGTTATTAATCAGTCCAAACTAGAGTTTGAACAGGCTAAGAGTAGAAAACTTGCTTCTTGCCCTAATGGTAGCCGAGCATTCTGGTCTCTTGCCAAAGCTATTGGCCGCAACTTTTGCCCATCTCTGCTCCCACCTCTGTCCAAACCAGATGGTTCTGTTGTCACTTCAGCCAAGGATAAAGCTGACCTGCTAGCATCCCATTTTTCTTCCAGCTCATGTATTAATGAACTTGGTAAAACACCTCCCACCATTCCCAACACGGTCCATTCAATGCCTCCTGTGGTCTTCCGTCAAAAGGATATCAGAAGAATTTTGATGAATCTTGATGCTAAGAAAGCTCCAGGTCCTGATGGTATTTCTCCACTTGTTCTCAAAATCTGTGCTCCTGAACTTACTCCTATTCTTTGCCGCCTTTTTTCACTTTCTTATTCCAAAGGTGTTTTTCCTTCTGCTTGGAAATTTGCTCATATCCAGCCAGTTCCTAAAAAGGGTGACAAATCCCTCCCATCCAATTATCGTCCCATTGCAATTACTTCTACTCTTTCTAAAGTAATGGAGAAATCAATTAACCGCCAACTCTTAAACTACCTAGAAACCTTCCGTCTGATCAACGATCGCCAGTATGGATTCCGTCGGTGTCGATCCACTGGTGATATTCTGGCTTATGTTACCCATTTATGGACTACTTCAATGGAAAGGTTCGGTGAAACACAAGCAGTTGCTCTTGACATCTCAAAGGCTTTCGATCGTGTTTGGCATAAAGGTCTTCTAAACAAGCTTCCATCTTATGGTTTGCCAACTGTTTTTAGTAATTGGTTATCCAGTTTTCTCTCTGATCGCTCACTGAGGGTGATGGTAGATGGCTCTCTGTCTTCTAACTTCTCCACTAATGCCGGTGTCCCCCAAGGTTCAGTTCTTTCCCCCACTCTTTTCCTCTTGTATATCAATGACCTTCTTCCATTGACTGGAAATCCTATCCATAGTTTTGCCGATGATAGCACATTGCATTCAACTTTCCATTTTGAGAAACCTTGCCCTGCTCAATCAGCTTCAACTTCTCGAAAATCTGCTACCAATTCCTTAAATGCCGATCTTCAGGTAATTCTCCAGTGGGGCAAAGACAACTTAGTTGATTTCAACCCTTCTAAAACTCAGTCTTGTCTTATATCTCGCAAAAAGGATTCTTCTGCTCCTATGCTTATCTTTAGTGACACTCCAATTTCTAGGCAAAAGGATATATCTCTTTTGGGGATTACCCTGACTTCTAATCTCTCTTGGCACAAGCACATTACAAATATTGCTTCCTCTGCATCTAAAAAACTTGGTTTTCTCTTTCGCTCTCGGCATTACTTTTCTTCCAAACAGCTGCTCACTCTGTATAAATCGCAAATCCGCCCTGCCATGGAATATTGTTCCCACATTTGGGGTGGTGCCCCCAAAACCTCTCTCAGGCTTCTTGATTCCATTCAGAAGAGGGCAGTTAGGTTAATTAATGATTCATCTCTAACAGAGTCTCTCCACTCGCTTTCTCATAGACGTACTGTTTCTGCTGCATGCCTCTTCTACAGATATTTCCATGGGCACTGTTCTTCTGAATTGGCTTCTATAATTCCCGCTCTCTCTTTCAAAACAGTCCGAACACGTGCCGCCACCAGCCAACATCCATTTACTGTCCAACTTCAAACCCACAGAACCAACTTTTCATCTTCCTCATTTATTCATTCAACTGCCGTTTTCTGGAACAACCTTCCTTCATACGTATTTCCTGAAAATTACAATCTACAGAAGTTCAAGTCCAATGTCAACAAATATCTTCTTTCGTCTTCTCAACCTCCAACCCATGCACGGTACTAAGTACTATAGGTTCTAATACCTCTCGTGTTTGGGGTTCACATAAAAAAAAAAAAAAAAAAAAAAAAGAATGGCGGCTGATAATCACTTTATCTCTCGATTCAAGATATCAAGCAGAACTGATAATGCTTAAAAGTTATGTTTAATATTTTTGTTAATTTTAAGCAGTAATAGAAAACTAAACAAATAGATATCCAATAACTTACATTTTTGAATCCTTTAGGATCATATAAAAACCTTCCAATAACTTACATTTTTGAATCCTTTAGGATCATATAAAAACCTTCCAATAACTGATATTTTTGAATCCTTTAGGATCCGGGAACAAATATCGCCCCTACCCTAAGTGACAAACAAAAATCTACAGTTAACTTCCCTTCCGTGGAGATTTTCCTTAAAAAATGATGAATATACAAATGAAAAATATACATTTCTTTACAGAAGACTTCGTAAACCATCACTACTTATAATACCATTGTGAACATTTTTACAATTAAACGATAAGAGAAAAGAAAAATGATGAGATATGCACAGAAATTTACAAACTATTTGCCAACTGCTTCCTTTTAACATTTGTACATTATTTCCATGTTGGTAATGTTTTCCTCTGTGTTTTTAAAATCAAGGAGTTGAGTGGAAGGTAATTCATCCCTGATGATGTGTTCAATTAGTAGTTTCTTGAATCGGTTTAGTGAAGTGACATTTTTGATTTTTGCAGGAAGTTTATTCCAGGTTTTAGCGCCTCTGTATTTTATATTTTTCTGACCTATGGCTTGTCTGAAAAGCGAAACCTTCAGGTTTGCTTCATTTCTTAGATTGTACGATATTTCTTCTTCTTCCATGGTTATAAAAAAGGATCTGAAGAGAGGGGGAAACGCTGGTGTCTTCAAAACATTGTAAACAAAGACCGCCTCGAGTTTCTGTAGCAGTTGAGAGATGCTGAGGAGTCTAACTTCCTTGTATCTCGAACTAACCGATGCGTTCAAGGGAAGGCAAAAATTGAACGACCGCATCGATTGAGAATGGAGTTGATTCTTGCAAGGTTTTCTTGGCTGGTGGTACCCCATCCATAGGTGAGGTGCGGCTGAATTTAAGAAAGGAATACCAGTCTCAAACGGGTGGAGACATCCGGGCAGAGGCCCCGGCGAGTATTCCCGCTAGTGACGAAGTTTTCTTTCGTATGGTTATCATTTGTTTTACCCAATTTAGCTTATCATCTAGCCAGATACCGAGAAACTTGGTTTTATTCACCCTTTGAAGTTGTTTTTCTTTGTATATTACGTTTAAATCAATATTTAGTGGTTTGTTTTTCATTCTAAACACCATGTACTGTATTTTGATTTTTCTGGATTCAGTATAAGCTGATTCTTCCGAAGCCAACTAAGCATCACAGAGAGCAAGGCAGAAATTTTGAGTTGAAGCTGATTAGGGTCTTTATCTGTGATCAGGATGGAAATATCATCGCCTACTAGGTGGGAAGATGGAAGACAAGAGAGAAATTCATTAATATAAAGAACAAATAGGATAGGTCCGAGAAGTGATCCTTGAGGTACTCCCCCGGAGAAATAACAGATGCCGGAGTATGACTGATTTGTTCTTAGGACAAATGGCCGATCAGTAAGGTAGTCTTCAAGCAGAAGGTTAATTTTCCCTCTCAAGCCAAGATTATTGAGTTTGTTAAGTAGAATATTATGGTTTATGCAATCAAAAGCTTTAGATAAGTCAAGAAACAGTGCTATATAGCATAGTGACCCTTTTCAAGACTATCAATGATTCTTGAGCAGAAGTCAATAATTGCAAGATCAGTGGATCTTTTAGAGCGATAAGCATACTGTTGTTGATAGATAGATTTACTTCAAGAAAACCTACGAGTCTGCTACGAAGAATTTTTTCGAATAATTTTGCAAAAACTAAGAGTAGAGCTAGTGGGCGAAAGTTGTTGTTAGAGTTACAACGGTTTCCCTTTGGAACAGGGACGATTATTGCTTCTTTGAATTGAGAAGGGAATTTACCAGATTGAAAGAAAGAATTGAATATATACTTCAGTGGTGTAAGAATTGAGCTAAGGACCTTTTTCAGCAGAGAAGGAGATATTTCATCAAAGCCAGGGGTTCCCTTTTCTTTCAATTGGTGTCCTGCTTCTAAAATCTCTTGATCGGAAAGGGGAGCGAGAAAAAAAGAGTTTCTGATTGATTACTTGGCAGATTCTCTCATTTCATTATCTCTGAAGTCAAGTTTGTCTTGAAATAGGTTATTCACTCTTGAGACAAAGTGGTTACAGAAGGCAGTAACTTTTAGCTCGTCATGTGAAATGAGTACCTCGTTTTCAACTACATCTTCAACGTAGCTCCGTGATTTCAGTTTCCTCCCCGGTAATAGCTTGTTCAAAACTGTCCATTTTTTCTTGCTTGTTATGATACCTATAAGTTGAGAACAATAGTATTTTATTTTCTCTGACCGAATGCAGTCAGTGATTGTTTCTGTACGTTGTGTATTTAATTTTACCTGCCTCGATTCCTGTTGCTCTAGCAGTTCTTGAAGTTCTCTTTTCTTTAACATATTACGAATCTTGTTTGAGATGAACGAGCATATTTTCCCTCTTGGTCTGGTGGTCTTTTTGTTCCCTGGGCTCCTGATATATAACACATATTTTTCACAGCTATTAAGGATATGCTTAAAAAAGCAGTTCGTCGCAATTTCAGAATAACTTGTAGCAAGTACTCCATTCCACGTTGAGTGCTGCAGGTCGTGACAATGCTTTTTGAGAGAGTCTGGAGTGACAGATTTGAAAGTGTACATGATCTACTTCATTTATTTCATTTTCAGTTGCCATTAAGATGGGACGATGATCCGAAATAGTTGTATCACGTATTGCATACGCGAGAGAGCTTCCCCAATTGCGAAGACAAGAAGGGAATTGTGCGACTCTCCCATTCTAGTTGGGATATCTCCATCAGTAAGAACAAAGAAACCATTTGAAGTAATGACATCTGGGAGGTCTTTCACTTGAGATAAAGTGCTTTGAAGGAGGTTAATATTAAAGTCACCAATCAGTAGAAGGCTTAGGGATTTTCTTGTGAAATGAGATAGAGTATTGTCAAGAGTTACAAGGAAGCTGTTAACTGAAGCTGAGAGAGGTCGATATATACACCCGATCACCAAAGAGGCAATGCGGATAAAAGTGAGTTAGAAAGCTTGATCAGGCAGATTTGAGATAGGAAAGGCAGAGCATCGCAGAAGAAGCTAAGGCTATTTCAATTTTGATATATAGTAAAAATAATTTTGATCAATGGTAAAAATAAATAAAAATAATAATAAATACCCATATAAAAATAATACAGTTGATCACAGAAAGTGTACCGTACTACAAGTACGAACCCGAGACAGTATTAGAGACCTCAACTCACAAGCTGTACTGGGACCGCGCCATAATAACGGACAAGACAATCACAACCAACAGACCGGGAATAACCCATGTCGACAAGAAAGAAAAGGCTACCTATCTGACTGACATAGCGGTGTCCAACACAGGCAACATCTTCACTGCCTGCTGCCCCAACTGAGGGGTGGAATTTCTGGACTTACTGTCTAGTGCTCTACTCTATCACTTTAACTAACAACTCCTACTTCTATGTGGATGCCTCTATCATCTCCATCTTTCTATCCCTATATTCCCCCAGTCTCTTCTTCCCCATCTTCTCCCTGCTATACATCCACTCTTCTTTCCTATATTTCCACGGGCTTCCTCACACCATCAGTTCTGGGGACGCCTAGCAGGAGCTAAGATGAATCTGGCCTGCCTCTGCGCAGCTAGAGATGTGAGACAGGGGGGCAATCAAACTCGTGTTTGTTTCCTCCTGGTTGATAAATCGCCTGACGCCGGCCACTCAACACATAAAAAAAAAAAAAAAAAAAAAACATTCACATATTCCAACACTACGCACAAACGGCCGGCGATGGCGCTTCCTCACCAAAAGAAGACAAAGCGGCGAATGGGGGGAACCCTAGAATCCTACGTGGCTGTTTATTATTTATTCATTATTATTATTATATTTCTCTTATATTAATTCTCCCTTTTTTGTGGGTTCCATCCCGTGACGGGTATTGCTAACAAGTACACAGGGTGGTTGTTGTTATGTCTGGTGTTAATGTTGGTGTAAGAACTCTCTGACTATCTTACAGGTGGTCAGGATTGCGACTTTCTGGAGTTCCTTGTCGGTGTTCTCTGGGAGACCTATTGCTGTTATGTAGGGTCTTTCGCACCATACCGGTAGTTGACACGGGATGCTCGTTACTTTTTGCATATGTCAGCAGGTCAGCAGCAAAGATCCCACCCCCAGGCAGGGGTCAGTAGGAAGTGAAGATCCCACCCCCCTCTGTAGGGCTCAGCAGGCAGCAAAGATCCTTCTCCAGTTGGGGTCAGCATTGATGATCCCAACCTAGGTGGGGATAAGCAGCATAGATCCTGCCCCAGGCAGTGATTAGCACAGAGGATCCCATCCTCAGAAGATCAGGGTCTGCAGTGTTTTCTGCCAAGGTGTGGGTCTGTAGACCAAGTGAAGTGACCATCACTGGATATAACTATGAATGAAGTTAGGTAAGTCACAGTCGAAGGATTGGTCCCATTAATGTGTCTGATCAATCTGATCTTGTTAGAGTTTACACGTCAGGATGTCGTTGGCGCTGATCTTGAGTAATAGTTGTCCTACGCTTGAAGAGGGCATTAGCATACCTACAGAAGGCTGCATAGTTAACCCGAGTTGCAATTAATTCCGGCGCTTCATCTTGGGTGTAGCAGCCAGTCTCATTTTCAAATTGTGTCCGGATGTCCACGTACAGGTGACAATCATACATCAGGTGGCCCCAAGATTCCCTGTTTCCGCAGGTGCAATCTGGGGTGTCTGTGAGGCCCATGCTGTGAAGTTTTTCGTTGAAGCTACCATGGCCCGTTAACAAAAATAGGGCATGGAGCCCTGGAGTGAACCATTTAATGTGAATTTTGCTGTTCTCAGTTACCTCTGGTAGGAATTTACAGGTGATTGCTCCTTGCTGTGTGTTGTTCCATTTCTCCTGCCGCCTGGAAACTAACAGCATTTTTATTCTATTCATATCTTGTTTAGCAGGAATGGTAAGGTCTATCTGGATTCTGTGAGCATTGTCCTGTATGTTCCTTTTGGGGAGAAACTTTATCTGGTGATAAACAACTTCCATATTAAGAGGAATCTTGCTGGTAAGGACCTGGAGTGCAAAGATGGAGGTTGTTCTGCAGGTCCTGGTCACTGCTAGGAGGGCAGCCCTTTGGGCCTGTAGTAGTTGGTTTCTCACAGCCTGTAAGTTGACTCTGTGCTCCATGCCCCTGCTCCACATGTTATTATTGGAAGCACAATACAATTGTAGTATAGATTTAGGGTTCGGAGTTTAAGTCCCCCACTCCTTCTTAGTAACATTAATAATCCTTCTTATATTTCCTTTTGGGGAATATGAAAAATGAAGTTTCTGTTCCACCAATATTAAAAACATTGGGTAATACGAAGAACAGAGTATATGTGATGTCTTTCGCCATGATAACCGTTTGCACCCGGCATGGCATCGACTTCACGAGACTGCGGAACGTGTCCTTGGGTGTTATGGACCAGCTGTTGTTATTTGGTTTTTAGGAGCATTAGCAACTAAGGCCATATTGTTCCGGGGATATGCGGTGGTCATTCCATGACCTTTCCGCATCCTCCGTATTTGGTGGTCACGGGCCCGAACCCCGGTCTAACCAAGAAGCGTGTGCTACGCACTGCTGTTCCTGCCCACCTGGTTACGGAGGCGCCATTATGAACCAGCTGAATAGAAGGACGCCACGGAGTTCGGCAACGAAGCAAGGCACTAGCAAATGCTGCGTTCAACTGGATTGGTGTCGGGCGTATCTGGCAGCTAAGGCAGCACATGAAATGTTTGGACATGATCCTCGAACCATTCTT
The DNA here is from genome assembly GCF_048544385.1 of Mastigoproctus giganteus. Lineage (NCBI taxonomy): Eukaryota > Metazoa > Arthropoda > Arachnida > Uropygi > Thelyphonidae > Mastigoproctus > Mastigoproctus giganteus. The sequence goes on along the minus strand of NC_143575.1, from coordinate 238,752,587 downwards.
GCACAATGCAGGCCTTGAGAAACGGGGCATTGTCTTATTGGAGGAATCCATTGCCATCTGGAACCACGGTTAAAACTTGATCCAAAACAATGCCGAAGTAGGACCTGGCGGTGGGTGCGTTCAATGGAGATGAGGGGACCAGTGATGTTCATGAAAACATCCCCAAACCATGATACTACTGCCGCTAGCATGTTTTCGTCCAACCTGCAGTCTATTTGTAGCTGTTCGCAGTCAAGTACCAGTCACGCACCAGTATGGAGTAAGAGCCTCCATTCGTCCAATGTCCAGGAACGGTACTCCCATAGCCACTGTACGAGGAAGTGTTGATGAGGCATAAGCGCAAGAGCGACCGCTGGATGGTATACTCGGAAACTGTTTGTAATTTGCCATGAATTGAGGAAATGTCAGCCGTGTGTTGTCCCGGATAGCACGTGCCAACCACCATTCACCTACTGTTAACTAGTAGTGATCACCCCGTCCAAGTTCGGTGGTTGTGTACCCCTCTGCGGACCATTCTCACCAAACCTTCACTGCAGCGGTGTCGAAAAGCGACAATGCCTGTGGTTGGAAGGCGGGATGGGGGATTCTACCCCCATCCCGCCTTTCCTAGAGCCACAAATTATCCCCGTTCAAAGTCCGTCAGGTTCTTTTCCTTTCCCCCCATTTCACCGGTTTCGAAATGACAGCACTCTAAAGTGCTGTGGGATGTGTCCACTCGTAGAGACAGGACTGGTCATGTCTCAGACCGGCTCATGAGTGTAAATGTAAGGTATAATCCATTATATATTTAGAGGTTTCAATAATTACTGAATGTCACACGATATAATTCGCTGTGTAAACCAAGCTCACAAGCTGGATTCAAGGTAAGGGTAAATTTTAAAGGAAAAATTTTATTCACAAAAATATACCCAAAGCATGAGCACGAAACAGAAGTATTACGCCTTCCAAATATATGTCATACCCACAATATTCCTTAAGGCAAGAAAGTATAACTCGTTCTTCAACAAAACCGTGCTCATTACTTCCTTAATTAAATGCAAACTACCATTTTGTTGCATGGACAACGGCACGCTCGTGAATCGTACACAATAACATGCCGTTTAATCTGGCACAAGAGGGTACTGAGTACACACTGTTCTAATTGTACAAAGACTTGTTTTACTGAGAAAATTCTCAGGAATAACAGTACCCTTGTTTCGCTAGATATACTCGTTATTATACGAGCGAGAATATTATCAACAAAACAATCGGAAAGTAAGCTATTTCACGCATCGAAGCTTTAATTGGTATATTTATCATATTTCTCATCACTGTTGTCATAATGATTACGCATCTAAAAATATTTAATTTTTTTATGTTGATTTCTTGCTATTTTTTTTTTTTTTTTTTTGTAATTTCATCCCTGACATTTCTGGAACTAAAAAAGAAATTTCTATTTCCATGCAATTCGTGTTACTAAATTACTAATCCATGTTTACTGCATTTAAAAAAAAGCAAAATCCATCATTCATACTGATCCCGTTGCCAAAAAGAGCCTGTCCATTTCTGCTTTGAACTTTATCAGATTAACACTGTTGCAGGTAATTCATTCCAGTGAATTTCCTGCAACAGTTGACGACCTGCTGATCTTTGTCGAAATTTTTCCCCTCAATGTCTTATACACCTATCTGGTCTCTTCCCCAAGAAGTCTAGTTGCCAAGCTTTGCAGTCTGCATTTTCTTCATCTGAACATAGATTAGCACTCCTCCCAATCTAGTTGTCCTTCTCTGAAGCCTTTCTGGAAGTTCTGTCTTTGTTCAGGTGTAGCCTCCAGACCTGAACACAATATTCTAAATGCGATCTCATCATCATCTTAAAGAGATGTATCATCATGTATAAAGAGAAAATGATATCCTTTTTTCCTACTTGCAAAGGCCCTGTAATCATAAACACACCATGTACCTTTCTAGCCAACTGTTTAAAATTCGTGGAAAATTCATATCTGCCTGAATCATAACCTTTAAGTCTCTTTCATCCTGGACCATTTTTATCTCCACTTCCTCTAACTTGTAAGTAACTACTGAATTTCTGCTGCTCAAGTGTAAAACCATACATATAGAAGCATTAAACTTCAGTTGCCAGTTTTTCGATCGTCTGTGCAACTGATCTAAGTGATTGTGAAGCAAAACAAAATGGCCTGGTTGTGGTCGTTAATCGCCCTTCCTATTCTTTTTGTAAGAATATCCAACTTACAGATAGAGAATACATCCCTTTACCAAAGGAACTTCATAAATTATCTCAGAACAACAAATCATTATTATTATAATGATTATCAATTAAGGTATACTAACACACACCACATACAGTCACCGATCACAGTTGAAGCCTGCCCTCCCTGATACCTCTTCTCCAATTCTTTGAATAGAGAAAGTGAAAAATGTTCTAAATACTCCTTACTTAAGTCACCCAAATTTGGTTACTACAAAAATAGTATAGCTTTAGGAACATTCAGCATCCCAATTTTTGGTACTATTCAATCAAAATTTTAACCAGAAATTTGCAATTTCAAAATTTTAAATTTCTTTTCTTGTTATTGCAGGTGGTAGATGACTTTCATCAACCGGTGAAATACCACCACTTTGTTTATTGGAGGCTTGAAGTGGTGAAACCCATGTTTAGTCTCTAGAGCAAAGTTTCCGGCATCCCCCTCCCCCCATACTTCTCCTTCAACCCATGCACGGTACTAAGTACTATAGGTTTTGATACCTTTCGTGTTTGGGGTTTTCATAAAAAAAAAAAAAAAAAATCTAGAAATCACTGCATTGCCTAAATGTTGGCTTAACTTGTCAGGTATTCATTTCAGCGGTAGTCACCTTATCTTCCAATGTCTTAATTCACCTGCTTTAACTTGTGGTTCGCTTTAAACAAGGGGTGGGCAAACGGTATCCCATTGAGGTTTGTACAGAGTTTGTCAGAAGAGAGTTAACGCTGAGAAAGAAAAAGAAAACTTTTTTTTTTTTTTTTTTTGATGGAGAGGATGCAATACTGTATTTATGATGCGTTTATACCAAAAGAGATTAGAAATTAGGGTAATCCCTGATAGATATGTGACCTTGTGTAGGAATATGAATATTTTCGAAGATGTGAGACTAAGAACAGCAGACTTTTATTTTATTTTTATTATTATTTTCTATCTACACATTAAAAAAGTTTTCCTCCTAGTGATATTTATTCGAGCCAATTATGTCATAACAAATGCAATTAATTATTGACAACTGCCTCCATAACGTTCACTAACCTCATGCACGTGATTCACTGTCTAACATTTGATGTTCCATTGTAATGTTTTTTTGTATATAAAGCGTTTAAGGCTAAAGCCTCAAGCTATGAAAAAGTCTAGACTATGTATAAGTGCGAGAGCATCATTAATACATAGCCAAATCTGATTTAACAGAATATTTGCAAGGCGGCATCGTTTTAAGTTATATCTTATATTGTGAATACCTATACAACGAGTTGCCACGATATTGCACTACTTCGAATAAGTAACGCTTCACCTGAGGAGAAGACTAATGTTACTTATTCTCAGATGGATACCACCACCCAGGCGGCACCGTTTCAGGGATATTTGGCTCTTCTTCGGTGGGTGGGTCGGTACCAAGTGATACAATGATGGCAAATGTTGGTAATTGTGTAATTGATGGCAAATGTTGGTAATTGTGTAATTGATGGCAAATGATGGTAATTGTGTAAGAATAAACCATACTACCCTCCCTTGAGTCCACCAAACTCAACCACATTGTGAAAAATCCTATAAATATCACTCACTTTTTTCATTCGGAGAAAGGAGAAGGGTAATCAACTGCTACCCGCTAGGGAAGCAGATGATCACTGTTCATAAGTTTCTTCTATTAATTTGACTATTCATGATGCATTCAGTAGATATATTAAAAGTAGAATGGGGACGTGTGTGAATTAATGAAATTTTTGTATATTGCATACACACAGAAGAATACACCTAGCTCCTTAACATAAGGTGGCCTCGACAGTTGGACCTCCAGTCACTTGGCGGCAGAGTAACGGTAGCGAGATTATACACTAGCTGAGCCGGATCCCTCCCAGGGAGTTACTACCTGGTAAAACCGTTTTAGAGTTAGATCATCAAATGTAAGGAATATCGAATTTCGTCATGATACCCATCATAAACTCAAAAGACATCACTAATACCGTATAACAGAGGAGATGGAGATTGCCGGAGCTTTTCTTCCGCGATTAAACATGGGTTGTATTACTTCCAGTTTCCAATAAGCAAATTTGATGGTAATACACAGTATGATGAGAGCCACATAGTATTGTCTCGTGACATAGAGGGGCGGCATTCTCCTGTATGTGGAACAACACTTAAATCCCTGTTTAGATTGATTCACATCTGGGATATCACCTCTAGGCGTAGTGTTTCAGACCTCACTACCGTGAAGATACAAGCAAAGTACATGCTTGTTGCCGGAATTCAGAGAAATTCGGTCCATTTGACTCACAAGTAGGTCCTGAATATCAGTTTAATCAGCGGTTTAGCCTCCGAAGTAGCAAGCCCTAGCTGTCATTCCTGAAAGAAAGTTCTGGCAAGCCTCCTATTGATCTATTATTATTATCTAAATTAATTTTTACTTTACTTTATTTGTATATCTAAGTATTTTGGCTTGCTATGAGATTTATTGGCTATTTACTTGTGTGGGTTTGTGTGTTTGGCTGACCTTGGCCAGTCCATTGATCCGGGTACTCCAGTTCAGCATAACATCACAAGCTACAAAATCAAGAATGCAAACTGGGATTTTTTTCGTGCCTCTATCAAACATCAACTTAGAAGCTAGCCAACCAACAAAAATTCACTTAGAAATTGTCTACTTTTTTTTTTTTTTTTATTATTATTATTATTAGCAAAAACAACAAGCGGCCTCTAGCCAGAAACTGGCAAATCCGCTATGTACATACATAGATATATATACAATGATATATATATATGATACATATCTTCTTCTTCTTTGTCTTCGCCTTTTCCCACGTTATATGGGGTCGGTATTCAATGTTCCCCATTCACACTTTACATCCTCTTCTTCTCCTCTAGTTGGATTAACTTCTTAACCGGAACACATCTATTGGTTTTGGCATAGTTTTTACGACCGGATGCCCTTCCTGACGTCAACCCTCACCATTTATCCGGGCTTGGGATTTAAGCTGCCGATCTACATAAATGGAGTAGCTCTTATTCAGTGATGAAGCTTCCTCGTGATGTCACAATTTAATAATTTTACGCAATTTATGCCGAATTTCTAGTCACCACTGAACAAGCAGGTGGCACTGTTGTAGTTATTTTATCTCCTGGAAACATCCAAATGGCTGACTCGGTAGAATTACTGTGACCTTGAAAATACCAATAATGTATAACTCAACAACACGTGAGCATTTTTAAATACAATTTGGTATCCTGAAAACTTCTACATCAAAGCTATCAGGTAGCACAACTATTCCACTTAAGAATTCCCAGTGACTTATTATAGTTCCTTAAAAATTTAATGATCTTGAAATTTCCTATGTTTTCCTATTCCGAACATAATAATGATAGCCATTTTAAAAAAGTTCACAATCCGAAAAATAAAACCACCTTTAGGTCCCAAATCTTAACCTATCACTCACCCACACTTATTTTATCTAAAATATAACTTCTTTTTGAGCAACACTCCCGAAAACCTTTATTAATTAATTTTAATAGAGCACTAATTTAGCTAGCAAACAGCTGGTGCCACCAGCGCCACACACTGTATCATTATATATGTATTGTATCATTATATATATGATACATATAATGATACATACAATGATATATACATATAATCGTGTTAACAATTTTATAAGTGTAATGAACATGTAACATGTTCACACAGCAAATCACATCATGCAACTAATTAGAAGTATAAATTGTGGCACAGGAACCACAAGACAGCAGTCTTTTTCTGTCCTAGGAAGAACGAAACCCGCACCCACTAGAAGTAGTGCTATACCAGTGGGTGTTAGCTAATCCTGTATCCACAGCTGCCCAAACTGGGGTACCAGCTTAAAAAAAAAAAAAAAGTAGATGGCAGGCGATATCAGTTTTAAGAGATATCGATAGACATTGCAGGTGTTGGGTTGGTTCCTTGTTGTTGATAAATTTGAGAAGAGTTGCTTTCTTTTGGTGAAAACAACATGCAGAATTGTATAACTGAGAACGATTGAGAATTTTCAGTCAGCGCCACTTCATTTCCTTCAGAGAAGTTGCCGACAGCAGCTTGTAGTGTAGATCTGTCGTCGTGGTACAGGCTGCAGCGATACAGAATGTGCGTCCAGGTTTCCTCAGCACCACACAAGCAGAGATTGGTGTCAGACAAGCCAAAATGAAATAGTTTGGAGTTGATGGAGCCATGCCCAGTAAGTATATACGATGTTGTTAGGCGGAAGAAAACCGGTGACTTGACCAGTAGTACTGGAATCCCATCGTGATTGCCACACACTGATAAGTTCATTCCAGATTCTCCGTTTCTCGTCTTTGATGTTAGCAGTTAGGTTGCATGAGATGCCGAGAATCTCGCCGGGAACTCTGTGCTTTAGACGATAGCATAGTCATTTTAAGATGACATGCAGGTCTAGTGGTAAGACTCCAGCAAGGACCTGCAGAGGACACTGTCCTGCACGCCCGGAGCAATGCAAGCAGCATAATCCGTTGAATGGAGATGAGCTTGGAACGGAGTTTAACATTAACGGCTCTATGAAACCAGACTCCCGAAGCATATGTTGCTATTGGTACGAATACTGCTTAATAATATAGTAAGAGAGTCTTCTTATTTAGTCCCCAGTCCGATTTGGAGATGCAGCTAATTGCTGCAGTGAACTTCTTAATCTTCGAGGCGAGGTGATTAATATGAGAGGAAAAGGTTAACCTGTCATCTAAAATTACGCCAAGATGTTTTAATTCAGGAACAAAAGGGATTTGCTTTCCGTCTATCTTTATATTTGGAGGTCTTCTGTAATCTAACTTGTTCTTAAAAACCATCAGTTTTGTTTTTGTGGCAGATATTCGTAGTTTATGTATACTTGATCACTTGATTAGCTCAGAAAGAGTTATATTGGCTGATTGTTCTAGTTTAAGACGCGATCGACCTGGAATTAGAAGAACCAAATCATCGGCGTAGGCGAAGGCAGAGATATTTTCAGGTTTTTGCGTGAGCCAGTTGTCCAAAAACTACGTTCCAAAAGAGGGGTCCCAGAACTGATCCCTGGGGGCATCCTGTTGAGATGGTCCTTGAGAGAGACTGCTGTTTCGAGATTACTTGGATGAGTCTATTTTGGAAGTAGCTTCTAATAACTTGGAATAATTGCTGAGACCACTTGGCTTTGGTAAGACGATTGAGGGCGCTCTCCCAACAGAGGGAATCGAAAGCTCTCTCGAAGTCAGCGAATATGGCCATTTCATATTTAGCCCTCGAAGCTGATATGTGGTTAACTAAAGAGACCAAGGCGTCTTCACAGGATTTTCCCTTCTTGAAGCCAAATTGGGATGGAGACATTAAGTTTTGACCTTCAATTAAATCTGCTACTCTGGGTACTAGCAATCTTTCAAACAGTTTGCCAAAAGAGAAATTGGTCTGTATGCTTTGGGATCAGATTTATTTTTGTCCGACTTGTGAATAATTTTGATCAAAGCTACCTTCCAGAGATTAGGAAATATCCCCTCAGTAAGACATTTGTTGTACATAGAAGTATTTCTGGAAAGATTTCGGCAAATTTGATAATTACAGCATTTTCCACAAGATCTAAACCTGGACATTTATGGATATTTATTTTGCTTAGGGCCAGCTTTAGCTCGGGAAGAGTGAAGAGATCCGTTTCATATGAGGAGTGGTAGGTTGAGTTGCTATTCCTGATAGATATTTGTTCTGGAGTTTCTGTGGTGAGATCGTCCAGTGGAAGCAAGCGATCCAGGATGGCGTTAACTGAGTCATTCCAGTTAATGGTTTCTGTGTCGTTGTTCACTACAGTCTTGTACATTTCATGATAGTGATACTTGTTTTTGCTAATTTTATATAATAGACCCCAGGGATCAGAATTTCCTGTGGAGTGAACTAAGTGTTGCCAGGAGGCAAGTTTTTGTTTTGCAATTGTATTTACGTATTCTTTCCGCTGGCCTTTATAGATGTTTTTTAGTCTGGCGACTTCCGGTTCAGGCCAGGACCTTCTTCGTTGAAAGTCTCTGCGTGCTTTTACTAAACTTTCATAATTTTTTATCGAAAAATGTACAAATCTTGCGAAGCTTTCCTAAGCTGCTCATGTTGCCCGCCGAATAAAAGAAATGCCTTTAGACAATTTTGGGATTAATAATTATGTTGCTGGACGGTATCATTTTGAGGGTTCAAAGCCTTGACAAATTATTTTAACTGATGGACGTATAGTTATACTTGAGCCTTCTGAGATGACAATAACCATAAAAAAGAGGCAGGATGAGGCAATGCATTATAAATAAATTGCACTGTATTTCTAGACAGCAATGTTATTTATTGTAATGTAATATATGGGAAACATGTACCGAACTTGAAGCAATCTCAGATTACTCTGTCCTTTCCTAAGGCAAATTTTTATTCCCATAGTACCACATTAATAAGCAAACGGACATAATCCCTATTATAAAAACAATTCTGTATGATGTTTTTATATGTTTGTTTCAAATCAAATTTTTCTTGTTTTTCTTGTCATCTACCAAGCTTTTCAAGCTTGGTAGATGACAAGAAAATGAGGCGACAATATGAGGCGAACACTAAACCTCGATGCTATGTTTGGTGGTCACATCCATCCTTCGCCTCGAGTATAATGTGACCATCAAATGGACCATCACAACAGTTACTGTTCTCGAATTCAGCAACAATCTTTCTTTGTTAGTGATCCCATTCCCTACACATGCAAACATCCGCAACGGAAGCATTCTCTGCATCCTTTGAAACATCACATGATCCCATTTGATTGGATTCTTCCTCTTGCTCAGATTACGAACCTGAGGGGATAAAATCAAATTGAGGAAAGACAGTTGCAGAATGTGCGGAAATTTGCCTTCAAGGCAGCGGGTAGTTGATTGCTGGCACAAACTTCCATCTGCCGTTGTGGGAGTTGATAGCTTAAATAAATTCAAGGAGGAACTGGACAAACTTTTAGAGAGAATGGATGGGTGAAATGGGCTTGGTTGTTTTTTTTTTTTTTTTTTTTTTTGGCTGATGCTACATATAAGCTTGCTCTCTCTCTTTTGCATAACATGCCACTACTACTACTACTACTACATGCATATTCCAAATTTAAATGTAATTAAAATTTCATTTCTTAGGTGGAAAGAATAGAAGATTTACTTGTTACATATTTTATTGGGATGCTTATTATAGACGCAATTTAAAATAGCTGCAATGCACAACTTTTCACTCAAAAATGACATCACCCCACAATTCTTTTAATATTTTTAATGACTCTAGATGCTGGCGCCCTCGAAACCAGTGTTATGAAAATATCAAGCTTATTACTGGGTTTTCCTGAAGAAAATTACCTATTATTTAAATGATATTATTATATAGTTTTAATACCTCTTATTTTATTTATTTGTCATGCAATAACTACCATTGTTTCCAGCGTAATAATATGCTGGTTTTGATGTGCCAAAGTAAAACTGAAAAGGAAGACTGACAAAAAACAATACAAAAATCTGTAAAAAAATTATTTTTTATAAAAAAACAACCAGCAAAATGAAAATTACTTCTTTTTTTTATACACAGACAATTTCCATAAAATTGTGATGTATCATCAGAGCACAGATTACTATGAATTAAAAAGTCAGAATATTTGACCTTCACTGCGTACGAAGCATGTTCGTAGAAACTGAAGGGTAAAATCAGAAAAACAAAGAAACATTTTGAGTATTATTTTATTTATTTTTTTTTTATAAAATAAAATAATTTTAAAAATATTATGTTTAACGAACACCTTTGCAACCCACTGGCACTCAGAGGAGGAGGATCCTTGGCAATTATCCCATTTGCACTGCCTAAGACCAGGCCAAAAATAACTCTCTGGTCTCGTCCTTTACAGCGACATAAGACATACCCAGATCAGAATTCCGTTCATTTGAATTCGGCAAAAGTGCTTATAATCGAATGGGATACAATAGCATGGCATTAAAAACGAGAATTTTGACTTCAAAGAATTTCGCAGCCATATCGACTTTTATCTGTGGGAGGAAAATACCACAACTTCTTTATCTAGTGAGTACAGCCTACAGAAATAAACAGGATGTTTTAGGACCACCTGAATGTGGGCCTTTCCTTGCTGTTGACAGAGGTTGAAAACCTGTCAATCTTTACTGTGCCAGTACCATTCCATTCCATCTCCAACACAGTCTCGCCCATGGATGGTGTGGGTGTCAATCACTTCAGTTGCCATGTACGGTGAAAACAGAGTCCTCTTACACAGGTGGTTAAACATTTGCCACGCTTATTAGCAAACGGTTATGTGATGCGACACAATCTGGTCTGTCTGACAAAGGCTTGTTTTTAGTAATATGATTCCTGGGAGCATCTCTGCACTTGCATTTATAGAATATAAAAGGGTTGGTTTGCTTTGCATTAGCATCCAGGAAACCGGGCCCATTAGGCGTTAGTATTTTATGTCTGTAAATTGCGCGTATTTTAATAGCACATTTGTGAGGTCAAGTGGTCAAGCGCGAGGGTACACACGTACACTTACTTTGGGTGGCCGTGGTTCAAACCCCTGGGTGATTACTAATTACGATGATGGCCTTGTATTCTCTTTCTATCTTGTGAACTCGTCTGACCTTATGCGATCGTTCCAGCGGATAAACACAAAATTTATTTATTTAAAAAGCTGGAAGAGTCTGGAACGCTACACGACATACCTGAAAATTTTTAGATACAACCTCCCCTTACCTTGTTGACTATTAATTCTAAGGTTCTTGTTAAAAAGGCAGATCTAGATGGCTAGAATCTATACTACCTTGTTGTTTCTCAACAGCAAAATCTTAAAATTCCATGAGTGTTTAATGTAGGCTGTACTGATAATTTTTGACTACGCATACAAATGATGAAGAATCATGTTCGTATTGTGCCGTTTAATGTTTTCAAGTCCTTCTCAAGATCACATCGTGGGAAACTTTACGGCACGGTACAACCCTAATACCACAAAAAGCTTAAACATGTAAATAAAATAAGTGCATAAGAGCTCTTTATGAGCAATAACTCTGTAGTTATCTAAATTATATAGTAAAGATATTATCTAAAGCAGTGAATAACCCCTCAGCCCATGAAAAGCACACGGAATAGGTAAAGTGCGATGCTAGGAAGATTAAAATGGGAGAGAAATTGTTTTTTTTTTTTTAGTGGAGGGGAGATATTGCTGAAAGTATGCATTACAAGAAGTATATAAAATTATAATCGTAATTATTTATAATATGTTCGAATATGTACTTTGCATTTAAAGTCCTTTTGCGCTTAATTCACAATTTTTACGGTTTCAATAATGCAAGAATAAAACATTCAGAGCAAATTAACATTAACCAAGCCAAATGATAAAAAATATAATAATAATGATCCCTAAGTCAATCACAATTTGCCCATTTCAAAAATTAACGATTCATCAGTTTTTCAATTCTTTGAACCTGGTCATCGTCTCTCTCTCTCTCTCTCTCTCTCTCTCTCTCTCTCTCTCCCCCCCTCCCTCCCCTTGGGAGGCAGCTTACTGAAATGATCACTACACTGCCCGAAGGTAAACTTCATAGGATCTAATCTTCCATTCCTTCTAAAATTTTTGTTCTTGTTTCACGTTCCGTGAAAATATCTCATTCATTCAGCTTATTCCTTTAAGGACCTTAAACATCTCTATCAGGTAGCCCCTAGGGAGTCTATTCTCCAGGCACTGCTTCCACATTTCCTAAGATGTTCCTCATAAGAACAGCACTCCCAACCAATCTAGTTTCTCTTTTTTGGACCCTCTACAGAAGTTACAAGTCATTTTTAGGTGAGGCCTCCAGACCTGAATACAATATTCCAAACGTGGTCTTTCCGTCGTTTTATAAAGAGAAATAATAACATACGTTGGTCTTACTGATCACCGATAATACACTCTGAGCCTTCCTGACCCTATTGCTTACATTGCAAGAAAAACGCCATATCTGCTTGTATCATTTAAATATTTCTCATCCAAACACAACTTTAATTTCGTGTCTCCACTAGTCTGTATATAAATCTCGGCTTTATTTTCTCAAAATGCAAAACCTTACATTCAAGGAAAAGAAGCACTGACTAGTCCCTATTGTTAACCATACTTGCAAATTTACCTTTAAATCACCAGAAAATTTTGACAGCTTTCCTTGTACCTTCATTAATATAACTGAGGAAAATCAGAAACAAGAAGGGGAGCCAACACTGAACCCTGAGAGACCAAAGTCTCTACATTAGTTCATTTTGAAGAATGCCCACTAATTACCACCTCTGTCTCCTTCCACTTAACAGCAATGATCCATTTGAGGATCTTTCTAATAATCCCAGGGCGCTCCACTTTGTACAGTAGCCATGATGAATAGAATCAAAGGCTTCACTAAAATCTAGACATACAATGTCGAGCATTCCAACATTTACAAGTTTATGACTTGCTTCATCATGGTAATCAACTAGGTTCGCCATGCAAGACTTTCCCTTCACAAATCCATGCTGTGATCCCTTTAAAATTCCATTCTTATCAGGATATTTCTTTATTGCACTTAATCACTGATTTCGTTATTTTACCTACTACAGAAGTCCGGTCTACAGCTATTCATTTTCAACTTAGTTCCTCCTCCTTTATGAATGAGTGAGATATCTTCACTTCGCTTCTCCAGTCAAAAAGAATCACCCCAGAATCTAGTGATGATTTTACAGCGATCCTAAAGGTAGGATGCACTCGCTGCATTCTTCAATATAACTGGATGTACCCTACCTACCCAGGAGTCTTTCAGCCACAATAGTTTTTCTAATAGGTGCTTCAAAGAGATCACTGTATCACTAATCTTACTGCAAGCAGATTCGTTTTCTCCGTTTCCCCATCGTTCAAATGTGCTTTCAATATTGCAACTATACATTTTCATGCTAATGAAGTAAAAATATATATATGGCCACCAATACCTAAACAGTAAAATTAATAAAACAGTAAAACAATACGAAAGCATTAATGAATTTCAATTTTAGCATACTGGATCTCAGGGGTTATTTATTTATATTTTTTTTTTTTTTCGAAAATAAAAAATATTTATTCCTAAGACGTTCCTCATATGAACAACACTCCCACAGTCTCCCAACCAGTCTAATTGCTCTTCTTGGATGCATTTCCAGAAGGCAATTTTGCAAAACACAGCTGCGTTTCACTTGAAACCATGACTCCGTTTTGGAAACCACTGTATCATCATCAGGAAAATGCGGGCCACGCAAAAAGGAACTTCAGAAATGAAACACCTGAGGGGCAGAAGACTACTATCGCAGAAGTAGCAAAATTTCAAAGCCACGCTGGGTTGCTTTCTGTGTGGCAGCAGCATGTGAATTATGTGCAGGGGAACTGTCGTATAACAGAGCGCCCTTTGAAGACAAATCGGTGGGAATTACACCACGATGATCTCCAAAAACTGAGAGAATCATCTTTACTGGAAATAGCAATGGCTGAGAATGTTTCCATTGTTTATTTGTCAAAAAGGACATGTGTTGTGTTGTCTTAGGTAAAGCTGCCCCTAAACGTTAGCTCAACTCCGCCATGATTCTCTGTGATGATATAAAAAACTCTGTACAATGGCCAGAAATGAATGTCGTGCTATGTTTGCGCAGTGTGTGTTGTTGTTGTTGTGTTGTTTAGTTGTTTCTGGCTACTTAGCGATCACCAGGAAGGCTGCTTCCCAGTACCCATCCACGCCACGAGGAGGTGGGCCACAACTATACACATACTAACTAAATGTATTATTATCAGCACCCATAAGAAGACGCGCAATTCGTATGGGTGCAGCAGTCTCCTATATTCATGAACGTAACGAAGACCACAAAGAAGAATCTCGCGTCCACTGAAACTGTGTAGTCGGTTCCTACCTGCCCAGGCACTCCCCAAAATTCAGGCACTGCTCCGTCTTGGAGTCGACCTTCAGAAATTAGCTACGAACTACAAATACCGTCACATGCTCCTCGAGTGGATTCCATCTGTGGAACTGGGATAATTTCCTCCATATGACGTTTAGTCCTCATTTTTAATTATTATAATTTACATGTTTGTAACTCATAATTTCCATGTAACGATATTTTTTCCTTTTTGCCAATTAATTTCATTTATAATGTAAAACTCCTGGCCATGTCGCCGTGTTGAGTATTATTGTCTCTAGTACATGTCCTGTACTTATTAGCAATAAAGAATTTATTTATTTATTTATATATTTGTAATACCAGTGGATGCCAGCAGTTCCCGTACCCAGGAAGCCCAAATCTGGATACGAGCAGGTGAAAATCCCTGTCAAAAAGGAATCACGATGTCATCAACTGGGATTTATTGTCGTTGTGAGATTTTAGGCGCATCAGAAACTTAGGCCATATTGCGCCGTATTATAATACGTCTGTAAATTGCGTGTGTTCTGTGGTCGATTTGCTGTTTACTATACGAAAAACCCAAGTTGCCAAGAAGGAAAAAACTATGCTACCCCCGAAACTGACTATCTCACGACGTTGTGAAAAAGGCACATAAAAATTCCTCGAGTCATTTACGGGATTCGACCTCGGGTCTTTTCCACCCCGGTGCTGGTGAATCATCGTCCTGGTGGGGAGGATAATAATTCATCAGCTGGGAGAAGTCGCTATTCTGGTCATTACTTCAAGTAGCCAAATGCTATCTTGCACAACTCTACCATTGCACCTCTTGAAAAGGTGACAATAATGAAAGTGATTTTGGAAGGTGTTTTCCACAGGGCCAATACTCAGACGGACATAGACCCAATTCCTATACAGGCACTTTCTTCACACTCTCCTCTGTGGCAAAAGTAGTCGGGTGCTGTGAAATTTCCGTACGTACTCTAATGTAGCCCCCACTTGAATTTCCAACAGGGAGGAAACGCATGCAGTCCGCGGGCTGCCAATTGGGCAAATCTGCTCTAAGCCAAACTGCCCAACTGGCTGCCGAAAGTCACTATCCTCTTTTAGTATCAAACATGTAACTAACGATATTTATGAAAATGAAGAGCCGGCTCGACGTATTTTTTTTGCATCTGGCAATGACACATTTTATCTCCCCTTAAATAACATACATATAGAAAAAATAATCAGAGGGGACTTCTTCCCTTACGACTTCGACACCTCAAGCTTGTGTGTGTGTGCGTGTGTTTATATATATATATATATATATATATATATATATATATATATATATATATATATATATATATATATATATATATATATATATATATATATATATATATAAAGATGCAATGAAATTACGAAAGTCTTATCAAACAGGAATGAGCTATAAGAGTTTATGCAAAATATATAAAATGTAAATAAGACAGGGTTATGGATCCGGGAACTACGGTAGATGCAGAAAGGACCGGCAACCATAATGAATAATAACAAAAAGGTAAAAATCAATATATTTGTGTATATGGTAGGGGAGCTGAGCTATGAGGTGTAGTAACCATGGAAGGACAGTAAGGTTTCTTGTTTTTGCTCCATCTCTTAGATATTTTTTAGTTTAAATTTCATACTTCTCTTTCCACGGGATTTTATTTATCATTATTATTTTTATTTTATTTTATTTTATTTTTCTAGTTTATTTATTATTTTATTCTTCCTTCTGGTCTCTATTGGGTCGGTTGTGATGTATACGTATACCGTTTACATCATAACATAAACAGAGACCTGGACTATTGTTGTGGCTCCTACGATTTTCGCTGCCGACCCTTTTGAAGAAGTAGTTAAAGTCCTAGGACCCACAGCTTATGGTTCTTACAATTATTATGCCCTTATTAATTGCATTTTATATTTATTCAGGTAAATTGATTTTTTACTTACAAGTTCTCCCTATTCTTTCATGTTACTACACCTTATAGCTCAACTCCCCTACCATATACACTTTGTGTGTGTGTATACACACAATGTACGTATATGTCTGTCGTTTATACAAGAGGTGATCAAAATAATGGAAACAACTGATATGAAAGTAGTAGTTTTTGCAAAATGATATAAAAAGGTAGATGAAGAAAATGACCGACCTGTCTAAATTTCAAACAGGTCAAACTGTTGGCGCACGTTTAGCAGAGGCATCGGTGACTAAAACTGCAGATTAGTTTAACGTATCCAGTAACTGTATTGAAAGTGATGTGTGCATTCACCAAGTACGGAAAAACAAAATCTAATAGGACAAACTATAGCAGAAAACTGAAAGACTGAAACAGACCGAATGACACTGAAAAGGACTGTAGTCCGAAAACAAAAATACTGCCTTAAAAAATAACTGCAGAACTTAATGCGAGTCTAAGCAATCCAGTTTCTAAAAACAGTTCGGCGAGAACTTCATAAAGCTGAAATTTATGGCAGAGCTGCTATTGCTAAGCCACTTATTATTGATGGCAATGCTATAAAGAGGATGAAGTGGTGTAAGGAGCACAGAAACTAGACACTTAATGACTGTAAACGTCATATTTTCGGATGAATGTTCATTCACACTTTTTCCAAGATCAGAGAGAGCATCATACTGACTGCCTTGTGGCAACCGTCAAACATGAAGAAGGATCAATAATGGTCTGGGTTCCAATACCTTGATATTCTTTAATTCCTATCAACACCCTGAACAGGAAAATTACTGCTACTGATTACCTTGATGTTCTGAGTGACCAGGTTCATCCCATGGTGCAAACATTGTTTCCCACAAACGATGCCATATTTCTAGATGGTAATGCTCCAATGCACACGGCCAGATGTGTCCAATCTTGATTTGAGCAGCGTGAAATCAATGCTAAGCATCTCTCATGGCCTACACAATCACTAGACTTAAACATTATTGAGCTACTGTCGACATATTCGGAGAGGAGAGTGAGAAGCAGATTTGCTCCACTACATCGTTCAAAGAATTATAAACGTTTCCCATGAATGATGGTCCAATGTTCCTCTTGAAACAGTTCAAGATTTAAAAGCTGATTTAAAAGCAAAGGGTGACCCACTCAGCACCACATTAGTGCATGCCCATGGTGTTTTTTTTTTTTTTTTTTTTTAAATATGAACTTCCGGAACTCAGAAATCTTCCTAGGAAGGAGAAATCTGGGGGTCCTCCCCTGAATTTTTTTTAAAAAATCGTGGTGCCAAGCGCGCCATATTTTCGCATTCGGAGCGTTTTTACAATTTTTTTTTTTTTTCTGAGATTCAAGAAAAAAAT
The DNA here is from genome assembly GCF_048544385.1 of Mastigoproctus giganteus. Classification (NCBI taxonomy): domain Eukaryota; kingdom Metazoa; phylum Arthropoda; class Arachnida; order Uropygi; family Thelyphonidae; genus Mastigoproctus; species Mastigoproctus giganteus. The sequence continues at coordinate 238,735,103 of NC_143575.1, read as the reverse complement.
TATTTTAATCATTTTGGCCGCTTACTTTTGCTGCTCGCCTTGCACTTTGGTTTTTTTCTTCAGTGTGTTTAATAGTCACTCTTCCCTTCATTTGAAAATACTTCAATAACACCGCACTTTCACAATAAACAGTACGTATTCTCGTCCCCTAGTGATGCTTTTAAATAATGGCTTCATAAACGCTAATTTGACGTTTCAAATTACAAACATTATAGTAAACCAGAATACCCATGGCGAATATTTCACCAAAACTGTTTCAGAGAAGAAGTAAAGATTAATATCGAAGTAATTATGACTATATCGTCCTTTAAAAAAATAAAAATAATTGCACAAAATTTATCTGGACCTGGAAACTAATATGTAAAGTTGTCCATGAGCAAAACCGGCAACTTTGTTGAAAGTCTGACTCTGAGAATTCTTGATTGTGATGACAAAAGCTAAGAAACTGTCTTCTCTTCAAAGTGAACGGCTAGTTAGTTTCAATGGGAGGAGCTAAATCAATTGTCGGCATTTGAAAATTGGTCAATTTTCCCCCCAATTTTACTGCTAAATAAAAGCAATTGCAAAAAGGAATCAGGCCAAAAGCTTGTTTAGTCTTTAAGTTATTCAAGTTGAAAGAGCGTTCAAGCGAGAGACAAGCAAATTATTATATAGATTGGATAAAACTAATTAATAAAATTAACTTAATAGATATTGTTTATTTATTATTCAAAAAGTTTTTATAGAGATTTCCACAGTAAAACATGTTACCATATTTCTTATTGCGGTTTATTTTTTTTACTGTTTATGTCTATGGCTGCATGATGGCCCTGAAAAAGCCATTGGGCATTTTAATGATTAATTAAACGTTGTAATTGGTAAACGCTTTAAAACATGAGCCACAGAGCCATGTTTTAAAGCGCCGACGCACAACGAACAAACGGCATTAGTAATAATAAATAATTTTTATATTAAAATAAACATATATATTTTTTGCTTTAATATATGATTTTTTTTAATTATTATTTCTTATTAACTTCTGGAATGCTATTCCAGCAGAAAAAAAGCCCTGCCTGTAACTCTTATCACAGATGTTTCCATTATTTTGTTCACCTCCTGTACATACATAATATGACAAACCATACGAAATTAAGCATTATGAGTGAAATAGTGGATGCATTAAAAATTTCCAAACAACCAACCACCCAACCACGTGTAGGACTTGCAACCCATGGATCAGTTGCTAAAATACACCTTGTGATCAGGAGCTGAGCAGCCTGATCTAAGCAATCAGGTATATTATAGCCATTATTTATACCATGTTACGTTTCGTAATAATTGGGAATAAGAATTCCACACTAACATTCGATCAAACGCTTAGCTTAAGGTTGGCATTAATGGATATTTAAATGGCTCATAGACTCAATGTTTACACGAATTCACACATAATATGAAGGCCTCCGTAGCCCAGTGGTTAGGAGCGGGAGTGTAGTAGCACACGTCCTTTGAATAGACCGAGGTTCAAGTCCTTGACTGCTAAATACGGTCGATCTGCCAACCCGCACTGGACCAGCGTGGCAGATTATGGTCCTTTAACCTCAACATGAACTGTTGAGGAGGCTTCCATCCTGCACTGGATTGATAATGGCTGCAGTTTACTTTTTTATTTAGTTCATACAAATAATTAGTCCAAGACTCTTTATATCAATGTTCAAAAGATGAACATGATCTACATTACTTCGCTTTGTATTATTACTCCACCCATCAGCAGTGTGTCAATGACAAGACGATATCCATTAAGCTACCTAACTGAAATAATCCTAAATTAAAAACATACAGTATACTTAAAAAGCAAAGTTTACACCAGTCCGCACGTGTCTATTTGGTCGCGTGCACGTTAACAATACGGCATTTCACATTAATCCGCCACCTCGAAATGACGCGACGCACTCTATTTGAAATGCTTTAAGTAAATGTTCGCAGATCAATGACCTGCTCTTTTTTTTCCACAATTCAATCTCCAAATCTTGACCTGCACTTAAAACTACAGTAATTATAAAAATTTACTTACGAAGAGTTCACTTTCAATTCTGTTTTATCTGTTTTGCAGTCAAATCTACTTCGAAATAAACTGAGCTGCTTTACTATATTTCGCATCTGACAAGTGTAGCATAAACGAGAGTGTTTGGTTATCTGCATTTATATAGGATCACGGATCAGTTATGACGCCCTGATCAGAAGAGTAACACAAGTGATTGCCCGCTGTGCGAGGATACATACATACGGCAGAAGAAAGGGGGATACCAAAAAAAAATCACAAACAGATGTGATCATGCAAGTTCATATTATTAGTTGTGTATATAGCTTAGATGACCAGCATGTTTTTTAAGAATCAGTACTTGAATACTAATGTGGTAACTGCTGCTTGCAATAATTTTAAGTTAGTTAACAATATACAGTATTTAGTTTTTTGTTTTTTTTTTGGAGGGCAAAAGTTCGTTGAGATTTTACGTTACCCTTATACAAATGCTAATGGTGTTGAGCATCTTCCGTGTAAAGCATTCATACTAAGTGGCACATGAGGTCGTCCATCCTCTGATTTTTCCGGCTACAGGAATATTTTGAATATTAATGATGCCCATGTCCTCTTATAAGCTACTGTTACCGGCATTAATTTGTCAGCATCGCCATCACTGTAGGATACGTAACATTCAGTGTCCTATTTCCGAAAACCACTAACCATCCCCATGTAATTCAACGCGCGAAGAATGCTAAAAAGCCAAATAAACAGTCAACTTTATTTGTCAAACATTTACATCGGACTAAATAATCACCGTCACTCTTAAATGAAAGCAATTCATTGAACGTCCAAGGCTTTTTTTTCCAACAAAATTCAGCGTTTAAAAAAAATTTCTGTCACCATCGATACATTACAACGTCCATAATGACCTATAAGCAATTAAAAAGAATACCTTAATAACAATACACATAAATAGCTAACATACAGTCAAGGTTTATTTGGGATAAATACTGTTTGGCCTTTAAAATAATTTCGAAAATCTCTATTGGTATTTTCGTGTACTCCTCGTTAGGACTAGAGGTATTTTCGTATACAACCGTTTAACCGGTTGTCAACAGTTTCGATGAGTATTATGAGTACCAGGTTGACTACCGCTGTACCAGAAGAACGAAGCTACAGGGTAAAAGTTGCAGTCAGTTACGCCTTTGGAGATATGCCAGTAAATATATTTAACAACCAAATAGCTGAATGTAGAATATGATACCAAATGTGTTCTTTCTTTGTATACTTATTGTCCAAGTAACAGATTCTGTAATCAATGTTGCATGCGAGAGAAAAAAATTAAAAGAAAATGTATGCGTTAAACTTCATACTCCAATTTAAAATTTCAGAAGTCAGTTACGTGGGATGAAAAGGCTGGGCAATGTGGGTTTCAAAAAGTTGAAAAAAAATAAATTTTCTGTTTATACTCCCGCACGACAACTAAGTCAGTAGAGTTTACAATAAATCGTCAATACAAATATTTATCGTATTTAGTAGTCACAGGCTTGAACCCCGGTCCACTCAAGGAACGCGTGCTATGCACTCTCGCCCCTGACCACTCGGCTACGTCAATAAATACTGTACTGCTCCAAAGGAATCCTCCAAGCACTTATTTCACAATTGTCACTGAATTGAGATCATTTAAAATTAAAGTTTCTGAACGTGATGATTCATATGCTATCCATTCTAGATGATGATTATCAAAAAAAAAAAAAAAAAGATATCGAAAATTATCAAATGGCTTTATTGTATCCAGATGGGATACAATAACGCCACTTTTCGTAAAGTACGCTCAAATTAGAAAAACGGACATAAGTAAAAAGTTTTCATTAAATTTCACACTGTGAAAGTCCAGTTTTCACTAGGTCTATACAACAAAATTCGCCAAACAAGTAACAAGACCATGTACCTACGTCCAACTTTATCGCCAAAGAAACTGATGTTTGACGCTACTCAATACGCAGGACTGAAACAATTTCACACAATAATTTTATAGTAATGCCATATCCAACTTCCTGTACTGGCTTAATTTTTTTTTAAAATAAGCAATGACTCTTGCTCTCCTCACTGAGAATTCTGTTTCTTCCTAGTCCTTTTAGAATGAGTTTCCCACAGCAACTGGTTACACAGTGGTCCTCTTTGGATGCTGACTGCTTTTGGCACAGCGGCTATCTTTTCTCGTTTACGAACTAATTCGCTTACTTTCGTAAGCTGCTATTCTTTCTGGTTCTCTCTGATCTCACATAATTTGAATTGACTCAGCAGCGGCAAAAATAATAACATTAATTTATTTGCTATCTGAAATTCGTTTAATGGTTTTTAAACGCTATGAATCTGTAAAGCTGGCTGGCATGTATGAAATGCATTATGGATGGCATTATATTAATCAAACGTGAGGTTATTGCATCCAACTCTATCATCTCACAAAATGTTCCACGTCATCACGAAAAGGCCAGTTCAAGTTTCATGTATGCATGCCAATAAGCGTATTATATAATAACGTACACATCAAAGCAGTTATCATTCAAAATTGAATTAACAATAGAGTCATCAATTTGAAACTGAGGAGGAAATTTATACGCCATTTTTGGCATCTGAGAAGCGATCGTAACTTCGAAAGCCGTTTGTAGGAACATCACAATCATTGACACCCTACTGTACCATCTCGGATGTGAAGGTTTTAAAGACACGCCATAAAATATCATTTACAGCAAGTAGAAAGATATCTGGCGTTATTCTGGCTTCTTACCCTATATGTGTAGCGTAGTTTTCAGTGGTAGGGATCGATACAGGACATACTGGAGAGTTCTTACTAGCTTTCATCGTGTTGTGACTATCCATTAAAAGATTTTCTTCATTCTCGCAAGCAAGTCAGTAACATAGTAGCTAAAGCAACAACCAAAAAAGTTTCCTACTACCAAAACTATAGCATACCATGTAATGGCCATCTCTCACTGGCTTGCTACTTTCACTATGTTGTGGCTCTCCTTCAAAAAATTCTCACGAACCAAGATGCAGGTGCCTTTTGTGAAGAAAGTCGGTGTTTTCACCACGCCAAAACCAACAGTCCTGTTCAATGCATCCATTTATCCCATACTATGAAGAAATATTCAACAGGAATGTAAGCTTCAGGGCAATTTTGAAAACATTACTTAATTTCATAATTTCGGAGTTATCTGGATCTTGTACGCAAAAATAAATCAAATAAATCGAATATTTTCTAAACGTATTACATTTGAATAATTAACATAAATCAATTGTGACCAATACCTGGTTCACAAATCGCATAACAACTATAGCCAGAATCGTTCAAGGAGAAATCTTTCATATAAACCGTATTTCGTATACTTAGGGATTTTTAATGTGGCCTAAGAAACTTCTTAGTTCACTGTTCCAGGTTAATTTAATGTAATCGGCAAGCGCAACTTGAAAAACAGGGATGATTTTGAAATCTCCTTAAAAGAACAATTTTTGACAGTTGCTTTAAAAGTAACCGAGTAGACTTTTCTACTTTCAGTATAAATAAAAACAGCAATAAAAAAAAATAAAAATCCAATTTCAAGACGATTAGACAGAGAACGAAAATTCGAATAAAACGAACAAGTACAGAGTAAAAGAGAAGTAAATTCTGTTTCATTCAATTTAAATATTTCTTTGTATTTATTTGCAAATGGTTATAAGCGTTCTTCGCAAATGTCAATGAGATTCTTTCCAAGGATGTGTCTCGTACATATTTCTTTTTACCTCTATGAAATGATGTATACATATTTTCCATTATGGAAACATAATAGCCAAACTATGTTCTGAGATTATTTTATACAAGATTCCAAAGGCTTATCAGCCTCTTCATTCTTCTTGAAGGCGCTTTCAAGTTTCAGTATTTACTCTACAGTTCTGATTTCATTAAAACGCAGATAAAAGTTCACAAAAGTACTTCGGGTGTGAAAGAGGAATCACCAAGTAAACAAAAAATCAAACCGAGAATGTTTGGAACGTATTACATTCATGCAACGTCTCTCTCTCTCTCTCTCTCTCTCTCTCTTATCTTCGAGAGTACTGGTGGCCCAAGGGTACTCAATGCAATTTTCAATAGCAATAAAAGAAAATCAGGATATCACTATATACTTGCACAAACGTAGAGAAAAATATGCACAAACGAAAACAGTTAATATATCAATATCTTTTAAAAGCTGCCAAAAGTTTTCCTCTCCGAAAACTAAAATTGAATTAACAAAGCCGGCCATTTTTCGCCACTTCCAGGTGATAGAGGATATCATAAATTTTTTATTGATCTACCGAAAAAATAAGCGAGCTGCAGTAGATGGTAGTATAATCGCAAAACTGTAATCATGGCGGAATTTACAAACAAAATTCCATCTTCAGTTTGTCCTTCGATCGACAGCTTAGTATAGTTTCATCCTCAGACGGATACGTACCACACTGTTTACCTTGACATGTTAAGATCACGACTGCAAGTAACATATAGTAAAACTTCCTCGAAACAGCTCCACTGCGTCTTCACTGACTTGTTTGGCCATCACTTCAGCAGAATAAGCAAGCATCCTTTATCAATTTTCCATACTATTGCAGACCTGTATCCGTATGTAGCTTCTTTTTAAACCGTTGGTTTAAAAGGAAACATTGTTCGTTTAAAAACGTTTCTGCTCGAAATAACAGCGGTGGCATGACTGTAGCTCGTTAAAACAAAGTTCTGCGCCTTGTAGGGATTGGTAAATTCCTCCATGATTACAGTTTTGCGATTATGGGCATCAACTGCAGGGCGCACATTTTCCGGTTATTAAAAACTTGAAGACATTTTCTATTATCTGAAGTGGTTTCAGGTTTGTGTCATGTACCCTATTCACGCAATAATGCTTTTAGTATTAGTGTTGTTATGATAAAGGAAGCGGCTTTTCTGCATCTGCCAAAAAAAAAAAAAAAAAAAAAAAATCTGTAATTCATACCTACACCGTCACCAAAAAGTGTCTATATTTTAATTCCAAATTAACCAAACTTTCAATCTTGCCCATTGTGCTAAGAAATTCATTCCAGTTATCTAAACGCTGTAAATTTCACGCAATCCACAGTTATATAAAAAACAGAATGAATCAGATAAGCCCCTCAGTACCCACTGGTTCTTTTCTCTTCTGCTAGCCAAAATACACCTCTCTAATTCACTTAACTAATTCCCTTCACTTCTCATATACCTCTATCAGGTTTTCCCTAGGATGTCTAGTTGCTAAGCGATGCAGTTCGCACTTTTTAAGCCGTTCTTCATATGGCTATCGACTACCACCCCTCATCAAACCAAATACGGAGGATGTGGAGAGGTTCAGAGAATGACCACCGCATGTCCCGAAGCAATATGGCCTTAGTTGCTAATGCTCCTAAAAACCAAAAAAACAAACAAACCCTCACCAATCTGGTATGTTGAGGGAAATGGACCATTCTGGACTGCCTTTCTCTGAATCCTTTCTAGAAATTCTCATTTCTGTGGACTTGAACACAATATTCTAAATGCTATTTCAACATCGTCTGCCCTCATTGCGTAGGATCACCGTCCTTCACACACCGGGTGGAAAAGACCTGAGTTCGAGTCCTGTCAATGACGTGAGGAATTTTTGTGGGCCTTTTTCACAATATGGCTGAGTTTGTCAGTCTCAGGCGAGGGTAGCATGGTTTTTTTCTCCAGGCAACTCGGGTTTTTCGTCCAGAAAACAGAAAATTGACCACAGAACAGACACAAATTTACAGACAATATACACAGAGCAATATGGCTTTAGTCGCTGATGCTCCTAAAACTCTACTACAACCATATTACCATCGTCGTGTGTGTGTGTGTGTGTGTGTGTGTGTGTGCGCGTGTGCTATAGGCCATGCGAATTTTGAACTTCGTTTTCCTCAAACCTAGATTTTATACAGCTCGCTATATGGGTTGGAGATGCATCATCTAGAACATGGAGATGCATCATCTAGAACATGGAGATGCATCATCTAGAACATAATTTCCGTATAAATTCCAGAGTGTGGTTAGCACAGAATTGATATTTACCGTATGACTTGGTACGACAGTTTTTACCACTACAATCAACGATCTTCCGAGTCCGAACCACAAGAAGCAGTTTAATATCACGAACTGCTCTGCCTCCTCCAACCTTCACTGAAATAGGCGACATTCCTTAAACATTCTCCATACCCACATTCAGCCATCTGACCCGAAAATTGTGAAATGCGACTTATCATTCTACAGGACCCGTGTATATTACTCCATAGTCCGAGAACATCGTTCCCGGGCTAAGAACCACTGGAAACGACGTCTGGCGTTCATTTGTGCAATATGAGGGTCTGACACTTCAACGAAAACTCTGTCGTGCAGGTCCAAATGGACGATGAACACGATTATGGACATTTTCCTATGGATATCTGGAGCTCCGATGTAGCGTTTTCCAAGTTTCGCTCGGTTTTCTTGAATGAAGAATCTGAGATTCCCATTAATCAGGTTTTTTTTTTTTTCTTTCTTTTTTGCTTGCCTGACCGTTTGTGCAGATCTAGATCGCCCTTGCACTTCCGTCGTTTCGCCACTTCTGCGCTATGGAATACCGATTCCGATACTGACAGCAACACCTGCTCTAAGTCACTGCAAGATGCAATTAGAAAAAAACTCAAAACATCTTTTCCCATACTAATAACTGTTGGTATATTTTCAGGAGCTGGATACTGTTCATCACAAATATGCCAACGACGATAAACACAGAAAAGTGCAGTTTCAATTGAACAAATAGCCACACACTTTATATATGACATATTAGCCAAATAATTAAATAATGCCAAACACTTCATCTGCAATATATCAGCCAAATAAGTAAATTAAACCAAACATAAACGTTAGCAATATTCTACTCAAATACTATTTATGTCCGATATCAACTGCGTTGATGGAGGATTCCTCAAGATAAGCTCCTGTTCAGTTGGCTGTAAAATTTTAAAACTCTTTGAAAGTCCATAATTTCCTCGCAGTGAGCCAGTCTGTGTGTATGTTTATTATTATTTTTTTTTTTGTTAATGTGATATTCCTGTCCGCACATATTACATCGAGAGGGGTGTCTAAATACTTTTGTGTTAATAGAGGCATATATTATCACTACACTACAATCTACCTCAAAAAGAAAACTACACCAAACAAAAATGAAATTGTTTATCAAAAAAAAAAAAAAAACAACTTTACATATACACTCAGTGATCGCTGAATTATGACCACTCCATCCATAATGAACTATGCCATATAGCTCCGTAAGGGATGAACGGCAAGTCATTATGCGACAGTTAACATTGCAATACAATGCGAGGAATGCAAGAACAATACTGTATCCCAAATGACGATGCGCCGCACACTCACACGTACGGGATTCAACAGTAGACGACCCTAGAGACATCCCCCTCCTCATCTCAGAGCCAATCATCGTCGACGGCGAATGTTGTGGTGGCAACACGTTGGTTGGACACTGGAGGAATGGAAACGAGTATGCTGGTCAGATGAGTCCAAATACTTAGAGAGAGAGAGATAATCTTTTATTACCCTTCACGGCCATAAAGCCAGGGGCTTACAGTTTCCCAAACTTGGGAAAATTGAACAATTATTTACAAAAAGGTAATTTTACAAAGAAAACATATTATAATACAAAGGAGAGAACTCCTTACGAGAGTTAAATCTGCTTGAGCTGGCTTAACATCGAGATAAGAGCACCAGCTCAATCAGACAGGAACAGGTGCAAGGTATACATCAGTCATTGCTGATTAGTCCTACTCGTCATAATTTTTTTCCGGTAAGTCCGGTCAGCAGCGAATTTGTTCAGGTCGGCGTCCAGTGCCTGGGTTTGGTGCAACACGCCGACTGACGCCTTAGTGTTGTCGCACTAGGGCCACAGATGCCGATGCGCTTAAAAATCCCCAAACAAACAACCTTAATGTGTGGTGCAAGAAACATGAGGAGAAAAATAGAAAATTTTCCACAGTCGGTTCGATACCTGAGGAAAAATAAATAATTCTTTCTGTAATTAAAAACAGGAGTATAGAAGATGTATTGCAAAAGTGAGTTGCTCATACATTTTCCGTTAATAATTTTATATATTAATTTTAGCCCTGGTTGCGTTCTTCTTTTCTGGGGCTTGTTTTAAGTGATATTTGGCTATAAATTGCTCGTAATCGGCTCTGTGATAATTACGATGTCGAAAGGAAATTTAATTTCATGCCAACTGTTCTTGTTTATACTCTGTCTGATGAATTTACAGTAAATCATGAATACAATCGTTAATCGTATTTAGCAGTCATGGGCTTGAACAACTGTCCACTCAAAGAGTGTGTGTGTGTGTGTGTGTGTGCTACAGCACACTCGCTCTGACCACTCGGCTGTCCAACACATCTGTGGTGTCGCAGAAACAACTGCGTGAAGGTGAGCATATATTATTCACCACATTACAATCCACCACAAAAAGGGAAACTACACAAGACAAAAATGAAACTGTTTTATTTAAAAAAAAAACTCAAAAGCTTACATACAGACATTCACCATTTATCACCCGAAGATGTAACAACGACATTCAAATTTATGCCAACTGTTATCCAATACATCTGTGGTGTCGCCGAAACAACTGTGTTGTTGATAAGTTACAGAAGTTCATTCACACTTTGAACTTCACTGCGACACATTTGTTACTTAACGTAACCCAGAAAGAATAATTCAGAAGAGTTTTATAATCTAGAAGCGAGAGGAGGGAACAAGGAATGGACTCTCCTCGTCCAATTTATCAGCCTGGAAATGCGTTATCCAGAAATAATCTAACTTTCTGGCTCTAAGTACAAAGTACAGATGAAAACCTATTAATGCCTGAATGAAAATTTGAATTGTTTTTTTAAGAAAAAAAAATCTATCCCCTTTACAGCGTTTGTGATGTGATGTAATGTGATGAATAATATATGCTCACCCTGCATGTGTATGCGTGTATACGTATAAGTACGTACATACACTTTCTGTTTCGTCATGAATTTATGAACTGACAAATTAAAGCAGTATGCTACTAAATGAAACAAGGAACCAGAAGAGAGAAAAACACATTCTACCAATAAGTCCATTTTTTTTTCCACAATGGAGAGAAGAGGAATAACGATACTGTTCAAGTCCATGGTATGTCATAAAGCAAAAGCAAACTAAGAGAAGCAAATTAAGTAATGGATGCAATCCTTTACATACGGGACAAAAGTTGAAATACCCTTACAGCACATTTTTGTGGATGCATACCGCACGCATCATTTATCCATTTGGTTCATCTCTGTTTACTCTTCATTTATAATAAAATTTACACTACCAAGTCCGACGTGAAAGCGTGAAGTAAGAAATTCTCAATGTTGCAATTTTTAAGTTATTGGACTAAAGCTACATTTACATCTGGGTACATTGTTGCTGTTGTAGTAGGGTTTTAGGAGAATCGGCGACTAAGGCCATATTGCTCAGTGTATAGTGTCTGTAAAATTCGTGTGTTCTGAGGTCGATTTTCTGTTTCCTGACGAAAAACCATGCTCCCCTCGCCTAAGACAAACTAAACCAGCCACGTTGTAAAAAGATCCATAAAAATTCCTCCCGTCATCGATGGGACTCGAACTCATGTCTTTTCCATCCGGTGTGGGGAGGACGGCGATCCTACATTAACTCATACAAATACATTACATTAACTCATACAAATACTCACATGAGATGTTTTACATGAAACCATACACATAAAATTGTAGAACTGGCAGAACTGGCTCATGTTTCTAAATTTAATTTGTTTCTTCAGAACCGAATTGGTCCATATTTATGTCCTTTCTTTTTACAGCAACCGTGGTATAAAAGTAGATGTACTATCACAATAAAACTTCACTAAATCGGAACCTCTGTAATTCGGGTGCCTTCTATTTTTTTATGTATGAGACATAATTCCGAAATTGTTTCAGAATGGTTTCGCAATAATTTTGTAAAAGAAGTAAAATTATTCAAAACGAAAACTGAAATTCAAATGAATACATTAAGGAATGAAGGGCGAAAGTCAATACAATACAGAACCTTTAATCAGCCGATTTCGAAAACCGACAATAGGATTCAGGTGGAGCCACATACATCTCATTAAATTTATAGTTATTAAAATTTAATGACATAATTTAAAGAGTACTTGTTTAAAAAAATCGTATTATTCGTGTCCTATATGATTTGAATTCTTTGTATTCCATTTTGTTTTGAATATAAACATTTGTAATCAAATTTCCTTTTTCTTTTCATCATAAAAGGGCCGCCGTAGCCTAGTGGTCAGGCGCGCGAGTGCATAAGTGCACGTGCCTTGAGTGACCGGGGTTCAAGCCCGTAACTACTGAATACGGTGCTGTTTCTTGTATTCTGTCTATCTTGTTAATTCCTCTGACTGTTTGGTCGTCCCGGAGTATAAACAGAAAATTTATTTATTTATAAAGGTCGCCGTAGCCTAGTGGTCAGGCGCGCGGGTGCCTAAGTACAGGTGCCTTGAGTGACCGGGGTTCAAGCCCGTGACTACTGAATACGGTGCTGTTTCTTGTATTCAATCTATCATGCGAACTCCTCTGACCGTTTGGTCGTCCCGGAGTATAAACAGAAAATTTATTATTATTATTATTATATCCGTGTCGTAATACCATCTAAATAAACAGAAGTTTCTTATATTTTGAAATAATTGCCTGGTTTTATGAACTAGATCTTATTTAAAAATATTTATACATAATTAAATTCTGCGTTTTTTTCCCCCTTTTTTTAATGCGACTTCCCCAAAAGTAACGTAACGAAACTGATTCTGTCAAACCAGTAGTGAAAATAGTTTTGAAATTTGACACCATGTAAAAAAAGGTAAACCGCAGCCATTATCAATCCACTGCAGGATGGAAGCCTCCTCAAACAATTCATGTTGAGGGAAATGGACCATAATCTGCCACGCCGGTCCAGTGCGGGTTGTCAGATCAACCGTATTTAGCAGTCAGGGGCTTGAACTCCGGTCTACCCAAAGAGCGTGTGCGACTGCACTCCCGCTCCTGACTACTCGGCTACGGATGACACCAAGAAATGGTGTCATCCGTACGGCTTCCACAAAAGGGATCATCATCAGCCATTTTCAATCCACTGAGGATGAAGGCCTCTCCAGCTACTTTCCAGTTACTTCTGTTTTGTGCAATGGCCATCCATTTACTACCCACAAACTCATGAATTTCATCTGTCCGTCTCCGTGGTTGTCTTCCAGGTTTTCTTCTAGCTCCTCTTGGGTACCATTCTGTTATTTTCTTAGTCCATCTGTCATCATGTCTTCGAGGTATGTGTGCCGCCCAAGACCATTTTGGTTCTTTAGTTTTGATAGGAATGTCCTTTACTTTGAGTTTGCTGCCTAATCCATGTGTTTCTCTCCTTATCTAACAGTCTGATTCCCAATATAATTGTTCTTCGCTGTGTCGTTCTCATCTTCTCTTCCATTCTTTTGGTGAGTGCCCAAGTTTCACTTCCATAAGTCACGGTGGGGAGTATACATTGGTTCATTATGGGTTCATCACTTCGATAGAGTAAAATTGGTTTACAAAAGAGATATCTGCTGTTATCCCTTTTGTGAGATAATGGGTAAATTATACTCGCACTTTCATTTGTGTAATTTCGCAGAAAAATAATCTTGTTAGTTATAAACGTCAACAGCCAAAGTGAAAATATCTACTGAAAAATTCATACATATATCATCCTTTCAAGGATTTAGACCAAATGGCCTGTTCTGGTCTCAGTCCATCTTTTCTTCGGACTTCCTGGATCTCTTCTTCTTCCAACTGGCCGATATTTCATAATCTTCTTTGGTAATCTTGCTGGGTGCATCCTGTCCAAATGATTAATCCACTTTCCTCTGTATTTGTAGATTCTATCTATTATTGAATCAATACTTCATTCTTTGCGAATATCAAAACTTTTCTTATTGTGTAATCTATAGCCACTGGTTCGGCGAATAAATTTAATTTCAGCACTTTCAATCCTTTTCTCATCTTTTGATTTAATTGTCCACGTTTCACTTCCATACAGTAAAATGGGTCTTGCTATCACCTTATAAGCTTTTATCCTTGTATGCTCTTGAACTTTATGCAGTTTTGGGATATTGTTAATTAAACCTGTAACTTTTAGAAAATTGGAAAGCTTTAATTCTATATTTTTTTCTTCGACATAAGAAAGATAACATCCAAGATACTTAAATGAATTTACTTGTTCCAGGATGGTATTTTCTATTACTAGTTTGCTTCTGATTGGATAATTACCTTTAAATGCCACAACTTTAGTATTTTCGTTTGAAATTTCCATTCCGAATGTTTTAGCAATATTATTTAAGGTAAAAATTGATCTTTGAAGTTCGTCTTCATTCTGAGTTATTATTATTTGATCATCAGCAAATAATAAAGTATTTAAAACCACAATTGATAGTATTCTTCCATTCTTTGACTACTGCATTTATATAAATATTAAACAACGATGGTGATATCGGGTATCCTTGACGAACTCCTCGATTGAAATGATTTCTATTCAGTTATACCAGAGTTGGACTTCATTGCAATTCTATTATTATTCATATTAATTGCTTAAATGTCTCTTCAGTGAAATCTGCTAGCCGTACATCCTCGCCAATTTTCTTCCCAGGGAAGTCATCCCATCAAAAACACAATTACAGTACACACAAAACTATTTAAATTTCCACTAAAAGGGAACAAACAAATACTCGGTTACGGATGTATTATTACGACATGGTATCTTATCAGTTGTCGATGTCACTTGAGGTAGTTGCCTCCCTCACAGTGTGCAATACAAACAATGAAACACTCACTCCACCTACTTTCCTACCCACCTACGCAGAAAGTGTGACTATCTGTATAAACCGTAATGATAACCACGGTATAAAAATATTTTAAGTGTCAACAAACATTTGTGTAACACAGCGTGACAGAAGGAAGAATTTATTAACTGCACTGAACGTGCAACTACCAAAACAATCAACGGAATTTAAAACTGTACACTGATATTTCGCAACCCACTATACTTCTTCAGAAAAAAATAATACTAAATTTTATTACTGGATAGCAGGTTGGTGTAAAATCTCGCCGACAGCTAGTAATAAAAACGGATGCCAGTTTTAAGTCTGCATCAGTATACACAACTTTCTTGTTAACACCGGCCAATCAAAAATTTTTGTTGCTCATTTTGTTATTATATGGGTTAAGTATTTAACCTATAAGCGTTTGCATTTTGTAGCTCGGATGGTCGAGTGGGAATTTCAAAACCTAGTATTTTTTATTATGTTGAAGAAAAAAATATAAATAGCCACTAACGATATTTTCAAGAATATGGCTAAGTTTACAAGGCGCCTCGCAAGTCTGCTGCCCATAAGTCGGTTATTTGAAAAAAATACCAACGAGTGAAAGAAGGAAAAGTTGTTACAAATCACGGGTTTCCAATCTGAAATATTGGAACTTTTTACTTAGTATATCTCGGCTTATCAACAGTAAAGGTGCCGAAGTGTGTCTCTTTAAACATGACAGCAAAAGGTTTCCAGAGCCGTTTCCAGACAGCGTTTCCAGAGTAAAAAGCGGTATTGTAATAAAGATAAATAATGAACTATTCCTGTGTCCCTCAAAACTGTCAATTATACACTCATGGGCTAAACCATTATGACCACCCCTGTCTCCAAGAATGGAAGCTCCAACCACATCTAGGAGCAACGTCACCGACCTTCGCAGCATACATAATGATGGTACGGTAGTGCCTGCCAGTTCGTCAGTACGAAGCCTGTATACTGGGAAAAGAGAAGAATTTGCAGCGCTAGGGAGGCGGAGCCAGCATCTCGGCAACCGGAAGCATTGTCATCGAAAGCCTCTGCAGTGAAGGTGTGGGGGGAATGGTCAGAAGAAAAACACAAAACCACCCAACGTACCGAGATTTATTTTACATTTTTTTTCTTTATTTTTTAGTTGTTGGCACATCAGCTTCTGTGGCCATAATGCACCTCCCAAGGTTTTTGCGTTTTACTGTGATCCAAGCCCGAGGCGGGATTCGAACCCGTGACCTTTGGGTTGCCAGGTAGGCACTTTACCCACTTGGCTAGCCCGGTCGGCTATTTTACATTGACTTTTAAGTACGTCTGTCTGCGTTTTTCACTATAAAGAGTTAAGCCATTTTAGAATGCCGAGGCATCATCTTATATGTTGGTGCACCCATGTATATCTTAGACCACGATGTGTTATGCCGTTGCTATACGTTGCGTGCATTCTCTGATGGATATGGCGGATTTGTCTGTTTTGCGCCCTGAGAGAGAAAGTTCGTTTGCTTCTTAACACTCATCTGAAGAGTTCTAGATTCGAATCATATCTAAAACTGGAGAAATTCTTAAGAAAAATTTCTTCTCAAAAATCAAGGTTGTTAGCTGCTTAGAGAGAGAGATTCTCAGAGAGTTATTCTGGGGTTTTCAGCCTATGTAACATGCAAAGGGACCTTTGCATGTTACATAGGCTGAAGAAGCCAGGAATAGTCAAAATCCATTTATACAAACCATTACATTACACTTTTTTTTTTAATATTATTGCTCTACTATTCGTCCGTCCCGTATGTTTACTGCTGTATACAAAATTATAATCGAAAACAAAGAAATAATTATTTATGAAAGTAATATGCAAATAATTTACATGCTTCCTAACCAGCTAACCTCTAAACTCAGAGAGTAATACATTTTAATTTGACGTTACAATGATGACAGCCAAGAAAATCTCATTTCTCTCGCAAAGTAGTTAACCAAATTATGAAAGCAAATTAATTATACAGGGGATGATGCATTCTTCGAGTTCACTTTCCACAAAGGACTAATAAATCTTGTGAATTACAGGGAAAGACTGGTGTACCAAGGAAAATGCAACGCTTTAGAATGGGTGTAGTAGTTGCGTTTCGCAGTTAGCACTGCTCGAGGCATTACATTCTGACGAATCACAGTTTATTCAACATACATACGGTAAAATATTCCTTCTGGAATGCGAACTTGGAATAACTCTGAGGAAAAAGAGGGATAATGTTTGACGATATTGTTTAAGTTAACAACAACAACAAAGATATTAACGCACATGGAAGGCAGGCTGACGTAATGTAAATGTCCTCATAAATATATCAGGCGCGCGGGCGCATAAGTACACGTGCCTTGAGTTGACCGGGGTTCAAGCCCGTGACTGCTGAATACGGTGCTGTTTCTTGTAGTCTGTGTATCTTGTAAACTCCTCTGACCGTTTGGTCGTCCCGGAGTATAAACAGAAAATTTATTTTTTATTTATATATAATCGTCTATCATGTCTGTTCATGTGTGATACATCTTTGTACAGTGTGGGCTATTTAAATCAGCACTTTTATTTCTCTAATAACACAAAAATCAGCAGGAAAATTAGGCATTCATTACATTAAACATGGGAGCTGGGTTTTACTACACTTTAAACACTATTATTGTTCTACTTCGAAAAATCACATCTTTCACTTGTCATTTTGGACAGCAGCAATGACTTCAATAATCCTAATTTTTACTCCATCTCCGAGTTGGAGACGTATCATGTATATGTGACTCTTCAAATATACAAGACACGGTACATCCCTGCATTAAAATTCCTTCCAAAAAGCTCTCAAGTAACAAGAATGTTACCGTATTAAAGTAGCGTTCAATAATTTTATTTACAAGGGAGCTCTACAAAATCTGAACAATTCATCAATCAAATTTTGAATGGATCACCCGTTTAGAAATATCAAATAAAAATGTGTCAGATATAAATGGCCTGACCTGTACAATTAGTACCAGCCTACGTCTTAATAAAACGTGATCGATGGTAAACCGATTAATTATTTTCGATATTACTTAATTATAGAATATTCAGAAAATATTCTAAGCCACAGAATACTTTCCGAATCTCGCATTTCATTCCATTTTCAGAAGTTGATGGAGGCTCGAACTGTTGGCTGAAAATTAATATTCCTGGTTGAATTCAACTTACATAATCAATTCCACAAAAAAAAGAAAGGTGACAACAGGAAAATAACCCTTCCTTTCCCCTCGCTTTTCCTTGGAATAAAACGATTAAATGAATAGAAAGGTATTTCATGAACGTTCTTTGCATATTATTCCTTCAGATCACTTAGCTCTATGAACATCCTTAAATTTCCAAAACATGATCTGTCACTACCAAGTACATTTGTAAATTTTAGTAATATTTTCCTTCTCTCTCCGTAAAATAAAGGAACCCTCTAATCATTTCCTCTTCAAATTCTGTTTCATTGCCCGCTAGCCCTCTTATAGTTACGAAGAAGTTTATCATGTCCGTTACCAATCTTACAAATAAATAAACTCCTGATGGAGTTCCACCTATTCTCTAGAAATGTTGTTTTCTCCCTCTTTCTGAAAAGAAAGTAATATATATATATATATATTTTTTTTTTTGTTTGTTTCCTGTTATCATCCTAATCGCTTCAAACAAGCCAACACTATTTCTGTTCATACAAAATCCCAAATTCTTTATCGAAAACATTAACCAATAACTCATTTGAATTCACTAGTAAATGTCATTGATTCTATTATTTATCACATGATGTAATTCTGTCTCGAGCAGTTTTTTTTTTTTCCAGAAGAATGAGGTTTTCGTCCTGCCAATTTGGTGTACCTACTTCTCTAAATGTTCTATAATCAGTTTTTTGATTAATATGACAATTTATCTGCTTTATTTTGGCCAGTGACGACCGGCTAGATGTTGTTTACAGATAAATAAATAAATTTTCTGTTTATACTCCGGCACGACAACCAAGTCAGTAGAGTTTCCAATAAATCGTCAATACAAATATTTATCGTATTTAGTAGTCACGGGCTTGAACCCCGGTGCACTCAAGGAACGCGTGCTATGCACTCTCGCTCCTGACCACTGGGCTACGTCAGATCTTTCCGGGACAACTGATACCGTTGATCAGAAATTGCTACACAAGGAATTGCGTAGCTACAGCAAATATTTATGTCCCTTTATTAATTTGGTTTTCCAGTTTCATTTCATTCAGAAATAATCGCTTTGTTATTACCCAGGACACTTCTTCCTACGTTGCTTTCAGGAGTCCCCCAAGGGTTCTTCCCTTCATTCTGTACATTAACACTCTTCCTCTTTTTTGGCACATTTTCATATATATATTTTTTCTCTATAGGCTGATGCTGCCATATCATATTTTCTCCTCTATTACTTCCATTAATAGCTGTGTGCGTCTTCAGAACTAATTCCATCTTTTTTGTAACTGATCCAAGCAAACCTAATTATGCTTAATCCGCCGAAATCCTCTGTAATCAATTTTTCTCATCCTCGCAAGCCATCAATTTTGTTGGATTAACATGTTGACTTGTATTCTATTCTAGCGTTCAGAGTCACTGATTCAGGAATAAAGTTAACTTACAACGGTCTTTTTAACTCGCATGCTTCTAGCTCGGGCTTCCTAACAAATCGGCTTCATCTGACGCATCTGCTATTCCTTCCCCCCCCCCCCCCCCTGTTTAAAAAACTACAGTTCTTCCCATTCTCGACTTAGGCATATCTGTGTGGTATTCCAAAACTATGAATAATCTCAAAAGATTGAGTCTATCTTAAAAAAAAAAAAATCATCGAAGCTCTCACTTAAGAGTTCAACAATTAATTCACACTCAACGGAATCCAATGTTCTCTTTAAGTGTCCTTTCTTGCTAAATAGACACTCTCATATTTCATTGCTTCTCAGATAAATTGTCAATGGTAAAATCACATTGCCTGATGTTCCAGCAAAATAATTTGTTTTCATTCAGTTATGCTACCGATTACAAACCCTCTTGAAATGGATGCATTTATCTATCTTTTAAAAACTCTCTCTCTCTCTCTCTCTCTCTCTCTCTTTTAAAAACGCCTCTCTCTCTCTCTCTATTTTTTTTTAAAAACGCTTCTGACCTTATGTATCCTGAAGAACAAACAGAAAATTTAATTTAATTTTTAATATCTTATTTATCTGCATTTCCACGATTTTAACAGCACGTGGGGAAAGTAAAATACCAGTTGTTGCAATAAAATAAAATTGCGGTTACATAATGCTGTTTTAAAACTCTGCTTACTCACCACGTTTGTATGTCACTTAATGAAAAGCAAATTGTGTCACCATTACGCATTATGAAATTTGTGGGATGCTGTATCACAAATTTTCAGCATCCAAATTAGTGTAAATGAAAGGGCTATTTCTCAATAATTTAATTTAAAACCAAAAAAAAGAAGGGAGAGAAGAGAGGAGAGACTGGTAGGAAAAAATGAGGGGATTTAGAAATGGAGGGAGGGTGGTAATGGGAGATCAGGGTGTGTGACATAATTTCCATGAAAAACAGATTACTACATATATCGTACAGAGATTTCCTCGCTGAAAACATTCGAAAAAAGTAACGAAATTAACAAAATAATCCAAATGGATTGCGTAATGCTTTAAATCAGCTTTACTAGCCAGAATTCCACTAAATATAATTTTCGTAAATGTTATTGTCGCACAGTGATATCAAAATTATCAGGATTTTTTTTAATAGAAACTGTTTCTAAAATTAGGCAATACTTCTTAAGGTGACCTACTATTGCGAAATACAAATGAACTAAATATTTGTTGCAAAGGCATTGCAACATCCATCACAGCCGTAGGCCAGGGATTTTTCAGATAACTTGGCTGAATGTAATAAAACACTGTGCGAACTACTGGAACAATAATTGCAGTCAGTGCAACCAAACTTGCATTGCTTATTTCATACCGGAACGTCCAGAGATATGTTTAGCAGAGTCGTAATGGTGAAGCAGTGGGAAACCAGCCCCAGAGGATCAAAAGCAAGGGCGCAAAAAAATTAGGATTTAAAAATATTATATATATATATATATATATATATATATATATTTGAGTTAAGTTAATGGTGGTAAGTTATAATGTATAAATTGATATGAAAGCTTCTCAAGAAAAACCAAAAAACCTATGCGGGTGCCCAACGTAACCTGGAAAAAATATATATGTATGCCAAAAACAAAGCAAGGAAAATTTTACATATGAATAACATAAAATAAGCAATAAAAATGTACAATTAAAATGTTAATTATAGGCAAGTTATTGAAAGGGACTTTTTCGAGGGCTAACCATTTCAATGTATCAACCATAATTAACGAGCTATCCGTTTCTGTAGTCATCGTCCAGCATAACTAGTCCGAATGATGTTAAAATTGCCAGATAGAGAGACATAAATAATATATAAATATATTAAACAAAGGTATTTACGTTGATATATTCCAATTTAGCAGTAAGCTGGCAAGATGACTGTTAGCCCGACGGATAGTCAAAATTTAAATTAGAGAAAGAGATCCATCTATTATTAGGCTTATGTGTGTAGTTTATAATATACGTATTCTAAGCGATTGCCAAGTAACAGTAAAAGCTTGCGCTAACTAAGGCGAACGGAAAAAGGTAAAAGTATAGATACAGTACCTCAATCCCCCTCGAATACTCTAATAGTTCATGAATATTAAAACGTCACAGATCCGATTAATGCCATCAAAAAGATTAAACATTACATCCGTCTGTATATTATTTGAGTTAAGTTAATGGTGGTAAGTTATTGGTGGTAATATATAATATAAGTAATATTATATATTAGAAATAATATTATAAATTAGATATAAATTAACTATCCTATTAGCTTTTTACATACTCGGATATATATATATATATATATATATATATATATATATATATATATATATGTATATATATTTTTTTTTAAATTTGAAATTAGAAAAAATGGGTGAGCGTGACAAGAATTTCGCAGTATGTCAGTATTTTCCATTATTAATTTAAAATGTTTATTTGTGACGGGTTAGAGAATGAAAATTTTTCCATGGCGCAGGGATATTTAGTTATGGCTCTGTATTTCAGTTCAAAATTCTGGCCTATTTCTACAAAGATGAGTCCATGAATAGGTGACCAAATGAATGCTGGATTATTATCTCATTTGGCAAACCAACAAATATTCCCTTTCGTACCAATGAAGGGCTGTGTTTGGATCCACAGTTTTGATCACACGGCGCCTTTACTTTACCTGAATATTTTACCAGTAATTCTTTGAACAAGTTTTCAATGAACGATCCGCACTGGAATGTGATTACTCACGTTTATTGTAGAGGTAGTTCAGTAAATTTTCTTATCAAGTTTTCATCAAAATATACACTGCCCTACCATTAATATCAGGACACCGCCCTTAAAAAAAAAAAAGAAAAAAGAGCTTTTATTGTGTAATTTAATATTTTGTGCTGAAACTTTTTTCTTTCATGACGGCCTTCAATCTTCGCTGCATACTCTCAACCAGCTTTTTATAAATGTCAGGTAATATGTTCCTCCACGAGACCTTTAACGCAGCCATCAGTGCGGCCTTGTTCTTTGGGCGATCTCGACGTGCACGTACCCGACGATCCAATGCATCCCAAAGATGCTCGATAGGGTTCAGATCAAGCGTCTGGGTTGGCCAATCCAACTCTTCCACACCCATGTCCTCAAACCACTCTGTTACGACCCGAGCAGTATAGCATGGCGCGTTGTCTTGCTGATACAGGTATGGGCCTTCCCCAAAGTAATGCCATAATGTTGGAAGTACATAATTGTCCAGGCTGTCCTGGTATTGCACAGTATTCATGATTTTGTCGATAACGACTAATGGGCCCAAGCCAAACCATGAAAAGCAACCCCATACCATGACACTGCCTCCACCAAACTTTATTGTTGGGAGGATACAACCAGGAAGGAACTGTTCCACTGGCATTAGCCACACCCAGAAACGGCCATCAGACTGATAGAGTGCAAACCTCGACTCGTCTGTTCATAGGACTGTTTTCCACTGCTCTACAGTCCAGGATTCGTGCTTCTTACACATGTTAATCGGCGTCTAGAATTCGTTGAGGTGATCAATGGCTTGTGAACAGCTGCACGACCATTGTAACCCATACCATGGAGTGCACTAGTGTTAACATTAGTCGGTACAGTTCTTCTCTTGTCCCGTTCTGTTAGTTTTCGGGGTTTACCAGGCCGTTTTATGGCAGATTCAGCCTAGTGTGCATATTTATAGCAGGTTCTGTGACGTGTTCCATGCACAGGACCTGTTTCACCATCCATAGAGGGATGTCCGGATATTAATGGTAGGCCACTGTATCTAAGAACATTTTAAATTAATTGGAATCAAGTCTGCTAAATTAAACTGCGAGCTACATTTATCTACCCAGCCATTTCGGCTAGACTTTATCCTCCATTCTTTCTGTTGCTCTCCAACTCATAGTTGTTGTTGAGTTTTAGGCGCATTAGTGACACAGGCGATCTTGCGCCGTATATATTAGGTCTATATATTGCTTGTGTTCTGTGATCTAGTATTAGTATTAGTATTAGTAACGGCCGCATGGTGCAAGAAAGCCTATGGCTTATGCTGCACCAGCCAAAAAAAAAAAAAAAACAATGATAAAACAAAAAAAAAAATAAAATAAATAACTAAATAATAATAATTAATAAATAAAAATAAAATAAAATAAAAAATAAATAAAAAGGAGATTAAACCTATCATCCTATGCGCTTCCCTTACCCGAAAGTACTATCCAGATGACTTTTGAATTTCCCCAAACTGTCGGCCTCTACCACCCATGAAGGCAGCTTATTCCAGTAATTTATAACTGGCTGGCTAAAATAAAACTTCCTGCAGTCCAATCTAAACATTTCCCCCCGTAACTTGAATTTATGTCCCCTAGTTCTAGCATCGTTTAAAAAAAAAAAAAAAAACACCATTAAAGTTCCTCGCGTCATCGACGGGATTCGAACCCGGCATTTTCCACCCGGTGTGGGGAGGACGGTGACGATATCACTGTGCTACACGCGCAGACTCTATTTGCCTGTTTGCTTGCCAAAAAACCATGCTACCCTCGCCCGAGATCAATTAACTCAGCCAAGATGCGAAAAAGGCCTATAAAATTCCTCACGTCATAGACGGCACCTTTTCAACCCGGTGTGGGGAGAACGGCGATTCTATGCTACTCACGAGGGCCCCCCAACTCAAATAATCACCTAAACGGTGTCTTTGTGGTATTTTTACAATAATGGTATGATGCTAATATTATTCATTAATTCATAAATAGTAAATACTGGGTACAATAATTCAAAAGATATTTCTTTAAAAAAATGAAAAGATATCCCGTTTGGTCCCACGGATAATTAGAATCGTAGTAAAAGAGTTTTAATAGCTGAGAGTAATGGGCAGAGAGGGGTAACAATCAACATTGCAAATAATTATCAATAAATAAAGATTTATGTAACGCTACAGTGAAGTGTCTACCTCAGGTTTGGGTGCGCATGTAATGCCCTTTAGTAACCAGGAGTATATATTATTTTATTTGATATTTTACAATCTATTGTTTCCTACAAGCCCTGTACTTGCATAGACAGTTTTCCTTTTCTATCCGCACACAGCAGGTAAAAGGTGTGTTAGGTATGTATTAAACGCAAAAAGCAACTAGAGCTATGAGGGGTCAATATATTGTGTCTGTAATTGCTTATATTCTTCTATCGATTTGCTTCTTTTTTTTTTTTTTAGTGGACGAAAAAACCATGCAACCTTTGTCTAAGAGCGACTAACTCAGTCACGTTGAGAAAAAAGCCTTCAAAAAATGTCCTCGCATCATTGATGGGATTCAAACCCAGGCCTTTTCCATCTGATGTGGTTATGACGGTGATTATATCCACTATGCTACACGTGAGGTAGCAACCTCATCGTTGTGATATATTGTATATTTGGGATGGAATAAGGATTTTCGGCATGTTAAATACATCAAGTGTAAAACAAATTTCCGACTACCATTCAGATGAGCTCAAAAATATACATGATTTAAAAATTTTAGGGGCATCTGAAAATCGTTGTTATACTACTGCTTCGGATATACAAATTGGAGACCCTTAACGTACTTTAATGTTTAGAAGCATACAAATATAGATAAGTTTTATACAACAGCCCAGTCACTTGAGATATCTAAGCAACAGTAATCCAAAAGCACGTTACTGATTATACTACAAATAGCATTGAAGGCGTGGAAAACTTGACATCAGCTTATGGATTATAAGAATTTATGAAGATGTATAGCTTGATCCAGTTGAATCAGCTGTACTGCATTGTATATTAAAATGCACAGTACAGACGTCACTATTCCCTATAGCAGGTCAGAAACGGCGATAAGCAATTTGTAGCCACAGCAACGGATAAACAGAAAATGCCCTGGGCTAAACAAGACGTCACAACAAAAAGGAAAAAAAAAAAAATGAAAAAGCCAAAGTCATGAAACGGGCGCGCGCACACAAACAGGCAGCGATCTCATAAACGAGCTGATATTAGAAAGAAACACGACTACCAATATACAGTAGACTAACCTACATCCCCAATGCAACCCCCCCCCCATCAACTATTGCAATTCAAAACAACTCTAGACCGTTGCTACAGCAACAGAAGTTCCTCACGTTTATATACATCTGGTCGCAGTACACAAATAACGCGACGTTTTAAGCCACTTGATTTACGATTCGTCACAGCACAGACTAGAATGTATGGAGAATTCACTTTCTACAAACAAGACTTTTAGATATTGAAAATGACGTTCCTTCATTATTTATGTACAGTATATAAATACAAAATAAAATTTCTGCTCATACTAAGGAGCAAATTACGTAAAGTCAGACAAATTTTACACACTACAAAAAGTACAAGAATATTGTTCTCCTCAACAGTTTTCCACTTGTCATTTGTTTGTAGAAGTTTCAGTTCGAATGTCGTCGGAGACTGGAGGAATCCTTAAACGCTCCGTCTTCAACCGGAGCTTTTCTTAGCAGATCTCAGGTGGAGGGAGTACGATTTTTCCTCGAGTTTTTCAATCAGCACAACACGCAATCGGCTCATGAATACAATTTTATATAGACATAATAAAATACCGTATTTGTCAGCTTATAAGACGCTGCGGCGTGGATGACGCACCCTAATTTTGGAACGGTAAATTAAAAAAAAAAAAAAAAACTTTTGAAAAAAATTTATTGTTAATATTGGAAATTTAAAATTCAATAAAAACCCAAAAAGCCAATAAAGAAAGGTATAGGATTACAGATTCATTACTGACTTCATCATCATTATCTTCATCATAATCATCATCCTCTTCACTAGTAGCACTCTAAAGCTCATATAATAAATAATCTTCAGTGCCATCCATTGCATTATACCACATTTTTTTAAAGGATTTGACCAAAATTTCATCATGCCATGACTTCAGCACCCATTCACACACTTGTGCTATTGATGGACGTTACATCCTTCCCGCAGGCGTCGTATCACGGTTTCCCCTCTATCATCCATTTATTCCATTGCTCCTGCATGTTATTCGCATGGAATTCACTTGTTACTGCAACAGCCTAGTAATTACGAAAAAGTGTACTGACCGTGATCGCGATGTTAGGTTGTTATGTTATTTGGTTTTTAGGAGTATTAGCAACTAAGGCCATATTGCTCCGGGAATATGCGGTGGCCTTGACCTTTCCGCATCCTCCGTATTTGGTGGTGACGGGCTCGAACCCCGGTTTAATCAAGAAGCGTGTGCTAGGCACTGCTGCTCCTTCCCACCTGGCTACGGAGGCGATGATCGCGATGTAAACTATCCGTTAACTACATTTTGTCGCGTGCCGATTTTTCGGTTTTGCACACGTGCTGTATTCCCACATTCGGCTTCTAAGATGCAGAACGATTTTTTAAAGTATTTATAAGGGGAGGGGAAAGTGCGTTTTATTAGTCGAAAAATACGTTAAATAAATTTTCAATTTATACTATGGACAACTGATCCAGAAGAGTTTACTTACAATTTAATTATAACTGTCTTGAGAGCCAATATGGCTGCCTTACTAGTCGGACGTGCTGTTCAACGCTCATGAAAAATGTGCTTAAATATAGTTATTGTCCCAAAAAGTGTTCTCACCTAAAGAAGTCAACTAGTGGACTCCCATGGTAAGAAATTTTTAAATTTCAACTGGGAATTTAGCAGGCTATTTGCGTTATCATCTATATCTTTTGTTTGCGAGACCGCAGTGGTCACCATGTGGCTGGCAGCAAGGATATAGAGAGGCGCCAATATAAAGCGGCGACCACGTAAATACCCTGCATTTGACTGGGAAGATGCCCCAACTTGTGCCAAACCCGAGCTGCAAGAGCGCTCCATCATCTGTGCTGAATTACCGTTACTGTGCAAGTGAAACATGAATTTTGTGTCTCCCCCCCTCTGCCATAGACATACCGTGGACAGGATAGATCTCAGCAAATATACATGTAGAGCAAAAACTGATGTCACCACTGTTATCGGCGCCAACAAAAACCTCCCAGAGAAAGTAACTCCGTTTTCCTAAGGCCACTTATATACTAGGCTGTTTCCCCCCCCCCCCCGATACTGCCAGTGGGTGAGAGCTCAAATCTTCGCCTGCAGATCGCAAGGCAACAAATATACCCACGGACTAGAGGTTTATATCCTCCAACAGCTCTCAGAGCCCTTTAACAAAATAATTTGTTAAAATAATAAAGCCCTTTAACAACTTGATTCTGACTGCGGACAAGTTAACCCTGAACACCAATTCCATACTCAATAAGTTAAACCTTTGGCTAAAATAAAAAATAAATAAATAAAAAATAAAAAATAAATCGGACAGAGCAACTAGGACTAGAACCAACCAAAGGACTCTCGTGATGATCCTGGCTCCCTACAACCAGGAAAACAATAGTTGGATTCCCCCCTGGATCAAGCACGCACTCTCAAGACAGCCCTAGAAGACCTATTTAGTGACCAGAGCAACAGAATCTGTGCAGGCCTCAGAGGCCAAATTGTTACTTTATGGAATAAAATGGAGTCCGTTTTATTCAAAACATACTTAGAATCCGAAATAGCCACAGCTAAACTGGAGGCTTATAAGGAAGGAGGAGCAAAAAATATGCCACAGCGGGCTCCCTCCTATGCAGATGTGCTGAGGACATCGGCTCAAGGTGACCACCCAACCAATACAAGCCATGGAGAATTCCACCACTCGGCCACCTAACCTTGAGACCCCTTAATACAGAGGACAAACATTCTAGTGAAGGCATTACGCATGCAATAATTGATAAACTCTCCGATGATCTAAGGACCACGAAAATAAAATCGGTGCGAAAGACAAGGAATCCAGGGGTGGTCATCGAAACAGAGACCACAGAGGAAATAAACGAAATAATAGCCAACCCCAAGATCGCAACCCTGGGGTTCAGAGCTGACACCCAAGAAGGAAGGGGCTCTCCATCCTTATATACGACCTAGATAAGGATATCAAACCCGAGGAGGTCGCAAGAGAATTGTTTGACAGAAATCTATCCAAACATTTGCCAGATCAAAATCTAAATGACCCAAACACACCATCAAGACCAAGTCCTCGAGCACAGTCAACTGGTCTGTAGAACTGAGCCCGGTAGCCTGGCAAATACTTATAAATCAGACTACAGTTTATATACATTGGGGTAGCCACCGATTCCGCGAACATGTGGCTATCATCAAATGCTACAACTGCTGCAAGTTCGGACATACGTCGCATACATTCTCCCAGGCTGTGCGAACCTGCGGCCACTGCGCTGGCAAGGGCCACAACTTCACCGAGA
Organism: Mastigoproctus giganteus; assembly: GCF_048544385.1. NCBI lineage: Eukaryota > Metazoa > Arthropoda > Arachnida > Uropygi > Thelyphonidae > Mastigoproctus > Mastigoproctus giganteus. Next base: position 238,706,234 of record NC_143575.1, on the reverse strand, counting down.
GCCCAAATAAGAGCACAGACGCCGTTTGTGCTAACTGCAGAAGTCAGAAAATGGATGCTTCCCATTCCCTCAGAGACAGCATGTGTCCCATATTCCAAAAATACAAGAGCTTGACCCAATTCAGAACAGATTATGGCACCACACCATAAACACTTCAACACTAAAGTAATCAAATTCAGCTAAACGCTCATAGAACCAGGGCAGTGGCCGACCAAGTCAGGATGAAAGCCGACGACGAAAATATAGATATCATCATACTCCAAGAACTATACGCAGCCGCCAATCAAGTAAGGGGATACCCCCTACAATACAAGATCATGCAGCCTGAAAATGAAATCCCCTGTGCCGCTATTGTGGTCAGAAACCAAGATATAAGTTACCAGGATCACTCACCTCTGTACGGCTTGGGCAGTCTGTGCACATCTTATCTCAGCACTGGGAGCCTTCTACGTCGTAGCCCTTTATTGCCACCATGGAGAGGACATAACAATGGCTAACGATGTAACAAATATCCTCCCCGACCAGAAACTAATAATAGGCGCGGACGTGAGCTGCAGGTCACCAGCTTGGTACAGCCATACCCCAGACAGGCAGGGGACAAGGAATGGGCAGCGCCTGGAAGAATTCCTAGCAACATCAACGATAACAGCGCTAAACCAACCTAATCAACTACCAACTTACTGCAACCTACGATGGGAATCAACCATTGATGTCTCCCTAGCCACTAGGAATATTGCTGACAATATAACAGATTGGACGGTTCAGGATGCCTGGACATCGTCCGACCATACATTTGTATACTTTGTATACACAAAAGATACACAGCAAGCTGTGTATCTTTTGTGTATACAAAGATACATTCAAACAAACCAAGACCCTGACCAACTCCAAAAAACAGTCACAGCGATCATCACTAAAGCAGTGAATGCTGCCATAAAACGAAGAAAACCTGCCTCAGGTGCTGTACCATGGTGGAGCCCGGAGCTCCAGAAGCTTCGAAGAGAAGTCCAGGACAAACGAAAAGCATTCCAGAGAGCCAGACCGCGGGAAATCTACTAGGGCATTCGACACTGCGGGAAATCTACTAGGAGGCTAGAAACCAGTACACCTCGCTCATACGCAGGAGTAAACAACTCTCGTGGGAAAATCTGGTCGCAACCACTGGCAACACTGACACCTGGGGGAGGGGGTCTACAAAGTAACCATTAATAAACTCCCCAAGGGAGAGATAATTTCAACCACCATAACACCACAGGGAGATGCTATCAATTCTTGGGAGGCATCTGTCAACAATATTTTGGACGCAACGCCTACCGAACAGAAGACAGGGAACTGGATTTCACAATAGAGGAATTACAAGCGGCTGCGCACCTTATTAAAAGTAAGAAATATCCGGGTCCGGACCTCTTGGAGCTGGAAATCATCAGGAAGGTGGTGGAGATAGCTATTGCTACTGAACCTCTTCAATCTATGTCTCCAAACTGGGACCTATCCGAAGGACTGAAAAAAAGCAAATATTAAACTCATAATTAAAAACCCGACAAAACCACCATACCAACCGACTTCCTACAGACCAACAGCCCTACTAACAGTCTGCAGTAAACCCTTGGAACGACTCCTGTTAACCAGAATACAGGCACTACCAACAGGAAAACCTAATGTCCCCAAACCAGTACGGCTTTAGATCGGGAACGTCGACTGTAGATGCCCTGAAGAACTTCCTTGCACGTGCAGCTGCCACAGAAAACAAATACTTCCTTGCTATCTCTATCGACTTCGCTGGGGCATTCGACACCCTTTGGTGGCCGAGCGTCCTGGCCCGGCTCTGGTGGAACGGGATGCCAGGCAACCTCTATAGAGTAATCCAAAGCTACCTCTCCAGTAGACTCATCATGGTGAATGCTCCATATAATATACTCACCAGAAAAATCAACAGAGGCTGTCCACAAGGCTCCATTTTAGGACCCACGTTATGGAACATCGTCTTGGATGAATTCCTAAATACCGATATTGGAGAGGCATCTTCACAAGCTTTTGCAGACGACCTCATCCTGATGATAGAGGCAAGCAGCAGAATCCAGCTGGAAAGAAAGGCAAATCATGCCCTTAAAATCCTACAAGAGTGGACCAATATCCACTTCCTTGGGATCTCTGCAACCAAAACGGACTCCATTCTCCTCAAGGGTGCCCTAGATTACAGGAGACCCCCACAGATTAAGATTGATGGTATCACACTACGACTTTCCAAGTAACTGAGATACCTGGGAGTAATACTGGACCCTACTCTCTCCTTCCAGGCACACTTTAAATACATCCGTAAGAAGATACGGGGCTATACAGCCCTTGTTACCAGAGTCGCAAAAAGGGACTGGGGATTGAAAAAGAAGACCCTCAAGCTGTTTTACAATGCCGCGGTCCTGCCGATAGCTACCTATGCTTCTAGAGCATGGTACCCCAATGTTACCATGGCTGTAAATCGCAGAATCCTCGACTCTATCCATAGAGCCATGCTGCTCGCTACAACCCAGGCCTGCAGCACAGTTAGCACCCACGCGCTGCAGGTGCTGGCGGGAAACCTACCTTGAGATCTCGAAGTAGCTAAATGTGGAGTATTATATGAACTCTCCAAGGGAAGAGCCTGTACCTTCTCCGACTTCGACGCCGATCCTACCACAAACCGTTTTACTGAGAAAAATATTTACAAATCACCTCATGCAGAGCTGGAAAACCAGATGGGAGAATTCCCCAAAGGGTGAAGTCACCAAACGATTTTTCCCCAACGTTGGAAAACTCTACCCAATGGCTCCAGCATGGTTCACGCGACCTTCCTGCTAACAGGACCTGGTGCCTTTAAGGCTAAGCTTACAGCCCTGGGCATTACAGATGACCCTACTTGCTGCTGTGGAGAGTTGGAACCATCTCATTCATGAATGCCAGCTTCATGATGACCTCCACTGCCAGCTCATCACCCGAATCACCTTTTTGCCCAGAGGTAGAGAACAACATCTCCTGGACGGGAGGCAGGAATATATTGCCTTCTCAAAGTTCGCTAAAGACTTGTACAGAAGAAGATGGAACCTGAATGCACACTAGCCACATAATAGCTATAAGCCAAAATGTGCATAACACCAAAGATGACCTACCAAGCAACCATGAGGATAAACAAAAAATCTGAATGAAGGACGAATAGCAGCCATCCTGGCGGCCTGAGCTAAGCACAAGGTGTATTAAAGGAGAGCCTAGCTCTCCTTTAATACCCCTTCCTGGCAGGGGGACGAGATGACAAGTCGCCTCGCCCCCCTGCTACCCCACCTTTCCTTCTGGTGAGGCATGGGCATGCCTCACTGACCACCTGGGGGAATCTCCTCTGTCTCCCCCATACTTCTGCCTTTGCACTCCAACCTTCTGCCTCCCCTCCCCCACTCTACCTATACACGACGCGATCGCCCTACACACTAAATTTAATCTAGCCCAAAAATAATTCTTCACCCAGTCTCGGCCTAATTATCCCACGCACTGGCCTATTCCTGCCATATGAATGCATGCACACATGCTGTATGCAAACATCCAAAGTAATTACGACTGCATGGATGCGTATATATTATGTATCACTGTTGTGTAAATGTGCATATATATGTATGTTCTTATATGCGTATGTGTACATAAGATTTTTTTTTTTTTTTTTAGGTCCTAACCGCTGAAATCTCAGGAAATTAGGCAGGACCTGCCAGAATAACTTAAGTCTACTGCGTTGCTGGTCTGTTTCCACGGGACAAAGGTGGGGCAACGCTGGGCTCCAGCGGCTAAATGACCAGATGGACAACGGTACACGACATTACACAGGTAAAATACCCACACACTTTTAAACCTCTGGCATTCCCAGCAAACTGGTACACCGACAAAGAAAGCAACGCAAAGATAGGAGAAACCACTGGTGCCTCATGGCAACAATATACCTTACACCTTATAACTGTCTTATTACTGCTAATTTAAAATACGCATAATGTGTCTAGTGTCATCAATATGTCCGTCTGTCTGCATGTAACACTAGGTGGTAGATGACTCTCATCAACCGGTATTGCACGGTTGATGAGAGTTTGCTTATTGGAGGCTTGAAGTGGTGAAACCCATGTTTAGTCTCTAGAGCTAAGTTCCGGTCAACCCTTCCCCATCTCCTCCATCATGCAGTATGATTGATAACTTTTGAGAATATGGTGAATTTTATTTGGCTTAACGACAAAAGGGCTACTGCGGCCAAATTGTGTATGATGAACATCGTGGCGAAATCCAATATTCCTTACATTTCAAGGGTACAGCTCTAAAACGGTGTTCGCAGGTCGGCCGCTAGTCAGTACACCGGACCGAACCTATTGGTAACTCTCTAGGGGGCTTCCGGATCAGCTAGTGTATAATCTTGCTACCTCTACTCAGCCAGATAGTGACTGGAGGGAGTCCGAGTAGTGTGTATGCGGGGAGCATTGTCGAGGCCACGTTATGTCAAGGATCTGGGTATATTCTTACCACGTGTACGCCATATCCAAAAATTTCATTACTTCATACAGCATGTTCCACCCGATTTTTCTTACTATTGAATACACCATGAATTCTCAAACCAATAGAGCAATCTTATCTGCGAAAAGATCTAAACCTCCCAAGCACTTCCCAATTCATTTCACAAATATACGTGGTCTCAATTCTAATCTCAACGTTGTCCATTTCCACTTGCAGTCTGCCAAACCCCATGTACTTTTTCTGGCAGAATCTCAGTTATCGGTTGATTCAACTACTGTACTGCTCATCTCAGATGCCCAAATTATTCGCTGTATGATTCCTTTCGCCTCAAAGGTGGTACTTGGGCAAATGTCCGTTCCGATATTCCCTGTCAGACACTGACAATTTGGAATTTCCTCTCTTTGATCTTCTCTGGCTTAAAATCTCTCTACCTCATTCTGTCAAATTCATCTGTTGTCTCTACCGTTCTCCCAACTCCACTAATTACATGGAGCTCTTTGCCTTCCTCTCTTTGCAAGTTGACTTTCTCCAGTCCAACTTTCCTAACGGTGAGGTAATTTTCCTTGGTTATTTTAATGTTCACAACTTCAGCTGGCTTCCGTTTTCTAGTCACACCGTACCAGCATGTCGAGATGCTGAGGCTTTTGCAATTACTAATGACCTTGCACAGATTGTTCATTTACCTACAAGAATACCGGACAATCCTAATCATACAGCCAACACGCTTAATCTTTTTCTCACAAACAACCCTTATAAGTACACGGTCGAAGTGAGAGGTCCTTTAGGCACTTCAGATCACAACTTGGTGATTGTCTCTTCTCCAATGGAGCCTTTATCTCATAGCTATTCCCAACCTCGTGTTGTTTGACATTACAAGAATGCAAAATGGGATGGCCTGCGAGATTTCTTTTCTTCCTTGAGCTCTTGTTCCTTAATTTCTTCGCAAGCCCTTTATTAAACCCGAAGACGAGTTTCATTTGAATCTCGAAACGTTGTCGAAATATCTTGTATTAAATATATGCTGAGATGATTATACGAATATTTAAACATTTTATACAAGATAAAAGAGTGTGCTTTTTTAATTAACTTTAGGTATATTATCATATTTTGCAGTATAATCGCGTGGTTTCGAAAAGGCGTGCATAAATTAAAATTAAATTAAATTTTCTGTTTATACTCCGGGACGACCAAACAGTCTTTCGGATCTTGTGCCACTCGCCTACGGTAGTGACATATGCTCCGAAACATAACGCATTTGCAGAAATTACTAACGAGAGTATTCCAATTTGTCCCTACAATTCCAAATAATAAATAAAGTTTCCTCGAATCCAGGGCTGTGTAAGCCCAGAAAGGGCCGCATCTAGGCACTAGTTCTCAAGGGCAGTAAAATTAACCCAAGCTTTTTCATGTTTGATAAAAGGGAACAACCAAATGAACACTGGAACCTCTTCAGGTTTGGAAGGAGGACCACCATTTTTTTTTTTTTTTTTTTTTTGTTTGCATTCAGGCGCTTAAAAGTCGGCATGCCCCTATTCGCATCAGCAATATCAATACATTTAGGAAAAAAATTAATAATTAAAAATTAACAGCATATGAGAAACTGGTAGTATTAAGTATACTACTACAAAAAATGCACAGTTCATTATTAACTGTAACGCTGCTATGTCGTCTGTCACATGTCCACATATCGTCTGCCATAAGCAGTTATGAAGATGTAAACTTCTCGGATTCCTGGAGAAGATGAATAGCAGTATAAAAAGAAACCGTTCTAATAACAAGAATTTCAAAGTAGAACCAAGTAGTTCTTTCCAGGTAGTTCTTGTTTATGAGGCCTTCCACCCCATTAAACAATAAAAGAAAACTAAGTTCTTTATGATGATACAGAATGACCTTACAGAATGGTTGCAGGCAATTTACAACGCTGTATTAATCATTAACTAGCATTAAATACAGTGAAAGAAATAGTTCGGAAACAAATATAAGTCTAGACCTGGCTCCGTTATTTTTATCAATAAATTTACAAGAGTGCAAAAAAAAAAAAAAGAGCAATATGGCAGCAACTCAACCAAATAGACTTACAACTGAATACAATTGTAGAATCGTAAGATGATCGTTGAACGACCCGTCTATAGCCTCCAATTGGCTGTATAAACGACTTTCAAATGGAAATTTATCTTCATAAAACAAGAATAACTGCTGTTTTCTTCTTGTAAAAAAAAAGCATAAAATAAGATACGTATCAAAGAATTACAAAGAGGGAATACATTTTTAGCATTCATACATCAGTTATAACCTCGGTTCTTAAAAAGACATACGAAAATGCAAATTACATGAAAGTAAAGGAATGAAAAAGAATTTGGAAAAGTTTTATGCTTATCATCTGAATAAATAAGATGGAGAACAGTAGTCTGCTTTTAACGACCTAATCAAGTACCCCATTTTTAAGGCGCGTTAATTGAGAATGTTGTTAAAAGCTAAAATCCTATGTATTCCGGTAAAATACGAAAAGAAATTTTGGTTACAGGATTTATGTCCAGTTAAAGATGGGACTACAATATAACTATGGTTGAACTTCCCAGATCCAGCAATTCATTTTCTAGCAACATCCGTTTTTTCGATTAATTTTAGAAGAATGGCCAAATCTGACACACAACTCAGGAATCAGAAAATTCAACTCTTGTCGGACTTAAGAATTATATTACATATCAAGCATACTAGTAGTCAAGTCCAACTTCACTGTAAATATGTTTGATATTGAAAAAAAATATATATATATAAAATTTTATCGTACTCTCGTAACTGTCAGAATCTTATTTGAGCAGGTCTAGCTTAATACAGTTAAACACGAAAGAACAAAAGAGATTTAAAGTAGCCAACCCAAAGGAAAACAGGATGTCACGAAATTGGATCATCGGACCATCATCAAATTTTTTTACTAAAGAGAGAAATGGACCAAAAGTTATTCGTAAATGTATGAAAACTGTATATGGTGAGGGTGCTTCTTAATACCAGATAATATTTTTGTTATTCTACAGATAATTTACATTTTGTACCACATACATGAAAGCCCCAAAATTGACACATGCTTACTTTAGCGACTTTGGCATTTAGAAAGCTTTTTCGAGAACGGAATGGGTTTCTAATGTTTATATTTCGACGAATACTAAAAGTAATTATGGTAGAAAAGAAGATATATATTTACAATAAAATCTCACTAATTCGAACTCTGTATCATTAAAAAAAGAATGTCTTCTTCTTTTTTTTTATGTATGTATAGTATCAGTATTAATAGTGACAAATGATGCAAAAAAGCAAGCTTACAGAATCAACCAAAAAAAAATAATAATAAAATAATCATAACTTCCCACATCACCTGTTCATCCCCTCAAGTAATTTTCATAGTTCTTCCTTGAATTTATTTAAAATACCCACTTCCACAACAACAGATGGAAGTTTGTTCCAACAATCAATTACCCATTGGCTGCAGGCAAACTTCCGCACATCTGTCCTGCAACCAACCTTCCTCAATTTCAATTTATGCTCCCTCATGTATGTAGTTTCAGGAAGAGGAAGAATGCCATCAGCATTCTTCCTCTCATTGAAAGCCTTATATACCTCAATCAGATCACCTCGCACATGCTCTGATTGGTATATTTTTATGGAGAACGGAGATCTTTCTTAAACGATAATTTAATGATACAATACCGAACTTCTTTCAGAATGGCTTTACAATCGCTAGGTAAAATAAATAAAACGAAAAATTCAAAAGAAAATAAAGTTTATGGACCCCTCCAAAAATCACAAAAAGTTTGTGGACCCCTATATATATGTATAAGCATATGTTTCTCTCTGTGTGTATATATGCATGATTACTAGGCTTTCTGAAAAGAAAAGAAAATATTCAAAGTTTTATGTTTAAAACAACTCAACTTTATTCTTATTTTTACATAAATATAATAACTTTATATTTATCATCAATTTGCTATAAAAAGAACGAATAATTTTACCAGTTCCAGAGGGTCCGTTTCGCGGACCCCCTTTAAACTGGTCTACGGACCCCAGTTTTGGAAACGCTGTCTTAGAGTATTATACAGGGTGTCTCAAAAATACACGGCATAACTTCAGGAATGAGTTCCTCATATGTATACAATAAAAATATTTTATATCAATATAGTTCCGGAAATGCTTGGTTTCCGAGTTTTGAAGGTCTGTCTATGGCACTTAACTGTGCACATCACCTTATAGTAATTGTTCAAAATGTCCACCTTCTGCCTGAATACAGGCCTCACATCGAGTCGCGACGATGATGCCAAATTCCTGGCATGTTTCGTATTGTCTCACAAACTGCCACAATTCGATTGTGGAGAGTTTCCACATCAGCTACCGGAGTCGAATACACCAATGACTTTAAATGGCCCCACAAGAAGAAATCTAGTGGGTTTAAATCAGAGAGCTTGGAGGCCAGGCAGTTGGTCCACCTCTACCTATTCACCGACCAGGAAACCCTCGATTCAGGTAATTGCGGGCTAGGTGGCTGAAATGTGCTGGAGCGCCATCGTGCATGAAGTGTGCTTGTTGACGAATGATCAGTGGCATGTCGTCCAAGAAATCAAGCTGTTGTTTTCCAGAAAGTTTCTGTACGCCTGCCTTGTGAGTTTGTTTGGAAGCACATGGGGCCCAAATAACTTATTACCAAAAAACACCCGCCCAGATGTTGAGGCTGAACCGCTGTTGGTGATGTGATGGAAGAATTGCATGTGGGTTTTCCTCTACTCATACATGCTGATTTTGAAAGTTTTGGATTCCGTCTCGTGTGAACTGTGCTTCATCTGTGAATATCACTAAGGCAGAAAAGTGAGGAGTTGTACCACACTGCTGCAAGAACCACTCGCAGAACATTACTCGCGCAGGGTAATCTGCTGGTGACAAGGCCTGTACCCGTTGCAGATGGTAAGGATACAGTTGGTGTTCCCGCAACTCTCTCCATATAGTCGCACGGTGAACAGCCAGTTGCATTGCTATTCTGCGTGTGCTGATTCCAGGAGTGGCATGCACAACATCCAAAATCTCCTCCTCTACTTCAGGAGTCGTAGATCTTGGTCGTCCTCTGTCGGCGGCACGAAGTGTAAAGGTCCCATGTTCACAAAGGCGGCGATAGATACCTTCAAACGTTTTCCTACCTGGACATCTTCGTTCTGTGAGCCTTTCGTAGTACAAACGACGAGCCTCCAGAGCATTGCCGTCCCCAAAGCGTACATAAAGTGCATATCCGCTAGCTCCTGATTTGAGTACATGGTCGGAAGGGAAAACCAACAGATTCTGTCAGTACCTTGTGATGAAGGAAATCACCTGCGGGAGATAAGACATTCCGGTTAATAACTCGGGAACCAAATATTTCCGGAACTATGTTGATATAAAATATTTTTATTGTCTACATATGAGGAACTCATTCCTGAAGTTATGCCGTGTATTTTTGAGACACCCTGTATTTTGTTTTGAATATAAAACACTTTTATGAAAAGTTTAAGTTTCTTTTCTGTTTTGAAAATAAACTTTTATTTTTTTTTGTTTTGGCTAGAGATTTGCCTGGGTACTTGTATGTGATCACCCCATTTGTAATGGACTATATCGCATAGCTGGCAGTATAAAAAATCGCACAACTTCGTACGCTAGAGCATTGGTAATTTGCATCTGGTCGTGCATAAGATTGTAGGAGCTCATGCGTAAGGTGCTTCCATATCGGAAAAGGCACGACTTGCTTACTGCCCACTGTGGTTAAGGTGTACAAAGATAGGGTCGAAAGCGTCAAACCACCTCCCGCCGACAGAACTGTGCAAGATGGATGTTCGTGGTGAGCTTATAACAATAATAGAAAGGTGCAGCGTGTTGTACGGTCTCAAAGGCAAGTCACTATGTGACAGCTGACATCGCAATACAATATGGGGAATCATCATCATCATATAATCTATTTGTGTTCCTTGAGCAAAAGCTCATCAACACATTTAACTAAAAGATAACAGATTATTCTTTACATATATATACTCTTGGACCACTTGGCCCCCTCCACCAGCTAACGCAGTTAGCTTTTGTGATAGGGGTTTCCGCCCCTACCGCGTGGAGGTGGGTCCTCTACTATCTATTTTCAAAATAGAGAACTTCCATAGTAAATTTTGCCATAAAGCATACCCTAAAAACATAAAAACATACTTCCTTAAAAACATACTAAGAACTTTTCTTATATACAACTTAGGCTTCCCTGAAGCAATCATATATTATTTCATCACTATAAAACATCACATTTCTATGTACACAACATTAGCTACTTAAACATCCCTTATTCTAAAAATTTCATCAATGTAAAGCAAAAAAGCCTTATAAAAACCTAGGTCCTCGAAGATCTCATGCAGATCAACTACACCTCCGATCCTTTGCCGGAATCTATTTCTGGGCCCATCATATCTTGGGCAATACCACATAATACGCTCACTGTCTTCTGCTAGCCCACGGGCACACTTATCTTGCTGAATCAGTCCAAACTGTTTCAAACGAACCCCAAGCCCATGTCCAGTCACCACCATTGTCTGGTGCAATCCCAGATGTGGCCACCTTTCTTGCAACCTTCGAGTCTCTACCGAAGGAATAAATCTATGCGTCACCCTGCCTACCTCTGAATTTGTCCACCGAGCTTGCCAGATCTGGGTCAATTCTCTTAGCAATCGTTTCTCCTCTCTCCTTACATCGACTCCATAATTACGTCCCTGCTCAGGACAAGAACTTAGCCCAAAAAGTTCTACCAGTTGGTTCCTTTTGGTATTAAACAACAGGAACCGCTTAGCTACAACCAGATCTATGGGAAGCTTCCCAGATAACACCGCAATGCTTCACTGGACACCGTTCGACATGCCCTCGTCAAAGACAGCACCGCTAGTCTCTGTGCAGCACTCAAGCGCCTCCGCACGAAGCAATGGTTAACAGCCTCGCCCCATGCCCCACAGCCATAAGTAATAATTGGCTCAAAGACACAGTGGTAAAGTAGTCTGAGAGCTTTACCTCTCAGACCCCATTCGTGGCGAACTATCCTCCGAATCCTGCCGGAGATCTTCACTTTTTCGCGCACGTATTTTGCATGGGGCACGAAGCTAAGCCTTTCGCCCATCATAATTCCAAGATATTTCACTTGGCAATGGTACCTCAGAGGACACCCCCTCAATCTCACCATGGGATTTCTATTGGCACTCAGTTTACCTTTAAGCGACATTATCATCGACTTATCTGCCGATATCGCTAATTTGTTTGTAACTGCCCACAAATCCAGCCTCTGTATTGCTTGTTCAGCCTCCTGCTCAATCACTAATCTTGAGTTTCCTTGAATTAGCAATAGCACATCATCTGCATAGGCAAATATCTCAGCATTTCCCCAATCATCATTAAGAACTTCGTCAAGGACAATGTTCCACACTGCAGGGCCCAAAATCGAACCCTGAGGTGCTCCCCTTTCAATCCTCCGAACTACGGAGGTGAACCTATTCCTGACTATAATCTTTCTGTCTGAGAAATAACTTCGCATCAGTTTATAGAGGTTATGCGGGCAGTTCATAACCCTCAATCTTGCCAATATACTCTCCCACCAGAGAGAATCAAAGGCACCTCTGAAGTCAACAAATATGCCTAACACATACCTGCTATCACTGACTCGCACGCATCGTATGGCTTCTGATAGGGCATCCTCAATAGACTTCCCTCGTCTGAAGCCGTACTGCCTTGCCGAGCCCAGCCCTTTAATCTCATATTTCACTAAAACTCTAGTCAACATCAGGCGCTCCAACACCTTTCCTAGCACCGAAAGAAGTGCTATCGGTCTATATGACCTGGGGTTCAATGTGTCCTTATCACCATTCTTTAGCAGGATCCTTAGCAAGGCAGACTTCCAGCAAGCCGGAAAAACTGCCTCCGCCAGACACCCATTGTAAACTTCCAACAAGGAAGAAGCATACTTCTCAAAATATTTTTTAAGTGTCTCAGCAAAGATTACAATATGGGGAATGCAAGAACTGTGCAAGATGGATGTTCGCGGTGAGCGAAAAGTGCAGCGTGTTGTACGGCCTCAAAGGCAGGTCACTCTGTGACAGCTGACATCGCAATACAATATGGGGAATGCAAGAACAATATCCCAAATGACGGTGAGCCGCCCACTCAGACGTGTGGGGTTCCACAGCAGACGATCCAAGAGACATCTCTCTCCTCACTGCTGATGATCGTCAATGGCGACTGTTAGGTGGTGTCAATAACACGCTGATTGGACACTGGAGGACTGGAAACGAGTGTGCTGGTTGGATGAGTCCAAATACCTGGCGCAACACGCCGACGGATGTCTTCGTATGTGCGGCGAAAGCAATATAAGTCCGGAGACCCATCGTGCAGTGTCCACTGTCCAGGCAGGTGGCGGTGGATGCTTAATATGGGCATATTTTGCTGGCAAGAACTGGGAGCCCTGATGTGTATGGACCAACTTTCACTGGTGAAGTCTTACTTGTAAACAAAAACAAGTAAAATCTACAGGCAACTCTTAGGATACCATTTGTTCCCTGCCGCGTTGCATATTTTTTCCGGACAGAAACAGCATCTTCCAAGATCTTCCATGAGCCGTGTCATCGGATCTGCACTACGTACAAGTGGTTCGAAGAACCCAGTGAAGATATTACCATCTTGATTGGCCTCCAAATTCGCCTGACCTAAATCCAATTGAACACCTATGGACACGCAGCCGTCATCTATTCCGACACTGTGGAAAGCCTTGCAGGTATCATTGGCAGCAGATCCCTACGGACGTCTTCATGCACTAGTGGAGTCAATGCCTAGGCGAATAGCGGCTGTTCTCCGTGCGAACGGTGGCTCAACATGGTATTAGATAGGTGGTCACACTTCATTGACCATCTACCTAATACCGTGTATATATAAACAGCTTCATACTTCATATCTGTATACAAATTATGAGACTTGTACCGAAACTATATCGGACAAATGTTTCTAAATATTTGTTTATGTAGGGTTTTAGGAGCATCAGCGACTAAAACCACATTGCCCGTGTATACTGTCTGTAAATTGCATGGGTTCTGTGGTCGATTTTCTGTTTGCTGGGCGAAAACCCCGAATATCCTGGAGAAAAAAATCATGGTACTCTCGCCTGAGACCGACTAATTCTGTCATGTTGGGAAAAAAGCCCATAAAAATTCCTCACGTCATCGACGGGATTCGAACTGAGGTTTTTTCCACCCAGTGTGGGGAGGACGGCGATTTCACCAACTAGCTCTCGTGGGTGTAAAGTTTATTGACGTCTAGCGGCACCAGGGGTTCCCCCCCATCTCCGGGTTGCTTTCATTGTAGGTGTACCAGTTCACTGGGAAGGCCAGAGATTTAAAAGTGTGTGGATTTTGTATATGTGTAGTGTTGTGTATCGTTGTTCATCTGGCCGTTTAGCAGCTGGACCCTACTGAGGCCCAACGTTGCCCACACTTGGCCTCGTGGAGGCACACCAGCTACACAGTACTTTGAAATTTTACTCTGGCAGGTCCTGCGACCTAGTTTCCTGAGATTTCAGTGACTAGGGCCTAAAAAAAAAAAAAAAAAAAAACCTCGGTAAGGGTGAGCGCTGGAATTAGAAAAGCCAATTAAGGTTTATGCGGTTTAATTTGGACGAAATTAAGATTTCGCAGTTTGCGTGTGGTTATTATGCTGGCGTATTAGGCAGAGTAGGGGGAACTGAAGGCTGGGGGAAAAGAAGTATGGGGACGATAGAGAAGGCGACCCCAGGAAGTTCAGTGAGGCAGGCCGGGCCCACCAGGAGAAGAATAAGGGTTGGCAGGGAGGAGAGAAGACAAGACTGTCTCCTCCTCCCCGCCAGAGGAAAGGGAGTAAAGGTATCAGGCAAGGGAGCCCGGTACAGATCGCCATCAGGCATTGGCAGTACAGAGCACGTAAAGAGTCCAAGCGATCTGAACTGGATCTTCGTTGGTGATCATGTTCAATGTAGGAGTCAAATCCAGTCGTAAGGTCATACATAAGGCAAGTCTCGTCCTATGGTTGGTCATGTAACCTGTTCAGGTCGCCCAGTGTGCATGTTATAAGGATGCTGCCTTGGGTCCTGGTGATATCATTTTCTTAGTTCGTGCGTTGGGCATTTGGTTTGAGTAAAAACCAAACTATTATTTTTAGGCCACCCGAATAATTAAATTCATCTGCCGTGCAGTGTCTTATGTCTGTTAACTGCGTATGTTCTATGGTCGATTTGTCTGTTTTATGACGAAAAACCCCAGTTTCTGGGGGAGGGGAACTTTGCTATCTACGCCTGAGACCGACTAACTCAGCCACGGAGTGAAAAAAGCCTATTAAAGTTCCTCGCGTCATCGACGGGATTCGAACCCGGGCCTTTTCCATCCGATGTGGGGAAGACGGTGACGATACCTCTGTGCTACCGCGCAGACATTTGGTTTGTGGACAAGTGTTTTTGTAAAGGGCGGCTCCTAGAACGTCTGTTGAACTCCGCCTCGTATTTCTGTGAAGAACAATATCACTACAAATGGGCCAGATATGTGTGTAACGTAGGTTTGTTTGTATTATGTGTGTGTTCTGTTCTGGCCTCCTGGGTACCCAGAAGCATCAGTCACCTGGAAAGATGATTCTGGGTACTCGTCCACACCACGGGAAGGTGAGTCAGTCCCAGTAAAACACGTACCGTCTCAAAAGAGACTCTGACTCACCTGATGTTGTCAAAAGGTGGGCCAGGTTCCTCTGGGGGGCCCATTCCAGAGGAAGAGAGTGAAAAAAAATCCAGTGGTGTAATAAAAAAAAATAAAAGAAAGAAAGAGAGAGAAGCAGTTGGCCCTCGTAGATAGCACAATTCGTAGAATCGCTGTCCTACACTGGGTGAAAAAGACCCCAGTTCGAATCCCGCCGATGATGTGGGGAATTTTTATGGGCTCTTTTCACAACATGACTGAGTTAGTCGGTCTCAGGCGAGGGTAGCATGTTTTTTTTTTTTCTCCCGGAAACTCAAGTTTTTCTCCCAACAAACAGAAAATCGACCACAGAACCCAAGCAATTTAGAGACAGTATACACGGAGCAATGTGGCCTTAGTGGCCGATGATCCTAAAAATCTAAAACAACAACAATTTATAAATGTCGTTTTAAGATAAAAGAGTGAATAGATTATAATATACTACTTACGCTGTTGTGAAATATTTCATCTCTTTACACTTAATGATTTTTTTTAAACCATTTGACAACTCTTACCTAATTCCCAAAGAATACAACTCAGGCAAGACGTCAGTTGCGGTATTTAAATACGAAAACTAAATAAATAATATAATAATAAAGTAAGAAGCACAGCACAAATATACCGTGGATGTTCTGTCCAGACCAGTACATTACAACTCTGAAATAGCTTATTTCCTCCTGCCATTTTAAACCACTTTTCTTTCTTTTTTTTTTTTTTTGCCAAAATATCTCTAGAATGTCACAAGCAGCTGTTCAGGAAACCACAGACACATCTGGTCGTTCGCACTTAACACGAAAACCCCGAAGGCATACAAGCAGTAAACGAACACGTGGTTACAAACAATAGATGGCACAATATATTTTACTATAACTGAACTCAAAGTCAAAAAGAAGTGAAAATAAAATAGATGATATTTCAATGATCAAACTACACAGCTAGTCTTAATAAACACTTTTTTTCAAACAGCTAAGACGTTGTATTATTTATTAACCGAGAAATAATTTATTTTCTTCTATTTAGGACCACCCCCATCATAAAATTTTATATTTCAAGACGAGAGAACAGACGATATGTAATTTCTTTTCTTTTGCAGTTTCATATTTTCTTCTTCTCTATTTGTTATTCTTTTGGATTTCCGCAGAAAACAAATCAGTTCTATCGGAAGCACTTTTACAGTAGTAGACAAAAAAAAAAAAAAAAAAAAAAGGAATGACTGATAAAACAATAGGAATGTGTGACTAAATGAACCATGAACAATTCATTTAATACACAGTATTATTATGCAAAATTTCTATTATATAATTCAACATCATTCGAATATCACAGACTTATGCAAACATGAGCTGTGATAGCATTATCCGATTTTTGCATTAAATTAAGTTCAGATCAGCAAATATGGCTCTGTTTGCTTTCTACTTAGCCATGAACAAACATTAAATTAAAGTTAATGTAAACACATCATGTGGTAATTTCTTCTTATAATGCCAATTTTTCCCAAATATTATTCTTTCGAACATAACGCCATTAATTCCACTATTTTCAGTTTACTAACCAACTTTCAAGAAAAAGATAATGTCAAGGAAAGTCGACAGTGCAAACACACAAAACTTCCACTGCCAACTGGGATCGTTATTTGCATAAATTTTCTTGAAATGCCATAAGACAAACTGCAACTCAATTCAGAGGTGAATGGGAGGAAAGTGAGGGGATCTGTAAGCGTTAGAACCGGAGGCCAATGTGCAACATGGACCTGTATATCTACTGTTCAAGGAAAAAACCTCTAACGAAAACAACACATGAATCTCAATTAATATGGAGTGTGGCAATCAATGTTTCATTGATTACCACACTCCTTTTTATTATTAACTCCACGTGGTAAAAGAGTGGTTAATTTATACATATTAATAATTCTCAATGAAGCATTATTATACTCTGAGAAACGAGTCAAAGTTTAACCTCCGTGACTATGATGAATAGTGGTATCAGGTATTATCAGGTACTATATCAGGTATTATTTAAGCATTACAATACAGTAACTGCATAGATGTAATATCAGTACATGATGATACTTCTATCATGCAGTGCACAAAATTTTGTTTAAAATTAGGGAAAAGTATAACAGAAACCTACGAAACCCCTGGCGAACTCTCAGTGAAATAGATATAGAGGAAGCTGCGTTTTGACCAGAAATGGTTGGCTTTCATTGCTAGAGTGGCCAAGTCAAGAGTTTGCGTCATCTGCCCACACTCGAAGCCATAGTAGTCCAGTACCCTCATGCACCAGTTTAAAGAAAAGCAACGGCTACATGCCCAATTCAAGAGATACCCACAGAAAGATCATACTCAGCGTGCTCAATAGCCAGATATAGTTTCCAGAAATCCAAGAAGCAGGCTATAAACTCGTTCATGGAGAAGAGGATAGCGGGTGGCCAGCGATCCTGGTCGGCCAATCACATCCGGTCAGCAGAATCGTTAGACCCGGCCGAATGGTGCGATCATGTAACTCGGTTCGTCAAAACAGACAGTGCAGCTGCGGATTCCCCTTGGAACAGTGCACACGACATCACTAATCTCACTAACGTGACAATTGGCGAAGAGGAGCTAATCAAAGCCCTGTCAAATAAAAGATCAATGGGAAGTGACTCTATTCCCACCTTTTGTCTTAAAGTTGCCTCCTACTTCATCAGCGACGAAATGAAAAAGTTGTTTAATAAAATTTTACAACAGGGAGTCGTCCCAAACGCTTGGCTAAATTATAGAGTCATCCCAATTCCAAAGGTGCAGAATCCGACCTCTACTACTGACTATAGGCCTATTTCAATCTCCTCCCCTTTTCTCAAATGCCTGGAGAAGCGCTTGTTTAAAGTGGATGCCAATCAGATCCTTTCTCAGAGACCTCAGCATACACATTACGCGCTCTCACAAAGATAGCCGATAACATGCATACAGGCTCTGAATTTGAAAACCTTTCAAGCCTGGGAGCAAGGTAATGTTATGCATGCTGTTTTTTCTGGATCTGAAAGTGGCCTTCGATTCGGTGCAAGTTAAGCCACTTATGTGCCTCCTGGAGAACTACTGCGGTTTCACGGGTAATGTCTCGAAGCTACTCAGAAATTTGCTGACCAAGAGGTGCCTTACCTTCCAGCAAGGGAATAACTGCATCACAGAACAGGTGGAAGTCGATATACCCCACGGTGGATCGTTGTCGGCACTGCTTTTTACAGCAATATTTATTCCATTAATGAATGAAATATCTGCGTTTATGGCCTACGCCGATGACATTGAATGTTACCTCTCAAGCCCGGCTAACACCTCACAGGACCAGGCAGAGGAATTATCGAATTCTGTCATCCTGAACAAATATCTGTCCTCTTTCTGTGAACACGCTACCTATTTTGGGCTTAAAATAAACTGAAATAAAACCTGAAAAATCCAAATATATCATCTTCTCACCTAGAGCACAAGCAGACCTCAATCCAGCAGGCTCTCTGCAGCCGTCCATTGCGGGGCATGTTCTCCTCGCCACTCATTCAGTAAAATTCCTAGGAGTGGTAATGGATGAAAACTAACGTATACGGAGCAAATCCAGCAACTGCGTTCAAGAGCATTACGGGCTTTCTGAGGTATGAAATTTGATCTCTGTAGAGCGCACAACAAGGAAACAGTCAGAAAATTTCTCCTCTACTACTTTAGTTCTATCATCAGTTATGGTATAGAAGTTTGGTCGGCTGCTTCTATGTAAAGTCTGAAGATACTCTGGGGTCTGGAATTCTGGGTCCTAAAGTGAGCCAACAATTGGGCTCACCTACCCTATACAACATCAAAATCACAGCTCTGCATAAATTTTTTTACAGCAATATTTATTCCATTAATGAATGAAATATCTGCGTTTATGGCCTACGCCGATGACATTGAATGTTACCTCTCCAGCGAATACTAAGTGAGGGGGTTATCCCGGAAAAATGGAAGAGATATTACGTAAAACCAGTTCCAAAAATAAGCAATCCTAAAACCAGTAAAGATTTCAGGCCCATCGCAATCGGATGCTCTCTGCAAAAAATATTTGAAAAAGCAATCCTGAGCACCATCAATCAGCACTGCTTTGGGGACAGGCCAGAATACTTGCATTCTGTGCTTCCTCGAAGGTCGACTATTACTAATTTAATGGAGACTCTACTCCGAATACAGTTAGCTTTAAATAATAAACAACAGTTGGACATCGTTTTTCTGGATGTTGCAGCAGCCTTCGACAACGTCTCAATCCCAGCTTTAACAGTAATCCTCAAGGAGTATTTCCTCATTTCAGGAAGCACTTTAAGCATTCTCACTAACACCCTTCAAGAAAGACAAATTATCGCAATAAATGGGAAACAAACAGCAACTTACTGTATTTCTAGGGGAGTACCTCAAGGGGGCGTATTGTCCGCCACCTTCTTTGCAATAGCACTAGCCCCATTTTTAGCTCAAAACTGTGAACAATTTATTACATATGCTGACGATTTGAAATTTTTTGTAACATCTAAAGAACAAGAAACTGCACCCCATCTATCAGAGGAAGCAAACAAGGCAATCAAGAAGCTAGAAGAATATCTGCACTACATTGGCCTGAAACTTAATGAAAAGAAAACTGCCCAAATGACCTTCACCAACAAAAAGAAGAAAAATGAAATTACGATTTTTGTGAACAATACCAGAATCCAAAATTCCCCCGCACATGTTGACCTTGGCCTTAAGTGGGATGAAGGATTAAACTTCATACCTCACTTCGAACACATTAGGAAAAAGACATACGCAGCACTGTGGAGCACTAGACAAGAACTCACCGGTCTCCGAAGCCCTCATCTTATAATTCAATACATCCTTAAATGCGTTACACCGATTCCGTTGTACGCATCGACTATCTGGTCATCAGCCCCTGAGAGCAACATCAAGGCCTTCTTAGGAGTAGAATACTGGCTCCTGAGATGGCTAAACAAGATTGCCGGGAAACCGTTTACCATCTCAAGAGCGGTCTTGTCTGCCAATCTGGACATCACACCCTGGAAGTATATCATCACAACCAGAAACATCTTAACTCTGGCAAAGCTACTAACGGAGAGAATAGATTCGCCGAAAGTGGGAAACGTGATCACTCGCCCCCGGATGATACGACCGAGAATAAAGAGGGAAGAACCAAGTCTCAAGTGCCAACTGACCCAATTGGACTCTCTGGGGAGATTTTTCCCAGCAAATACTGTGAATTATTTTAATAATTTAAATATAGATCCAGAGAAACTATGTACAGACAAAATTGTATAGGACAGAAATCTTTGGTAATGTGTATCGGCAAGTATAAATATAATAAGAAGACTAATTTAATAATTTATATAATAATATTTAGCATTTAACAACCATTTGCAATTAATTAAACCAACTTAACAATTAATTTATTAACCACATATTCTGTTTTTTCATCTCCAAATTTTGTAAATAAGTTCATGTAAACATGCTTGTAAATACTATAATGTAACCACACCCTCTAGCCACGTGCTGTCTATGGGTGTCTCGAAAGAGAAATAAACAGATAATAATAATAATAATAATAATAATAAATCTGAGATACACCCCGGCCCAGCACCTGGCATATGCGAGGAAGCTCACAATGGCGCTTAATCTGTGCTCCGCTGCTCTCGACTTCGTTAATATCTGGGAAATCGTAGGCTGGAAAATCCCTGGTAGAGCCCTCAGAAAACGTCCAGCTCTGTTCTAATCTGCAGAAGCTCTCGACCTTCAAGAGACACTTCCCGAACAGCATCATCGGCGCGCTGAACTCCGCAAACATTGATTTGGATGTGTGGTCCGCAGATTCTGTCTACAGAGAATAAAGGCGCAAATCCATAGTCAAGTGCATTCAGCATTCCTGCAATTGTCAGCGGAACTAGTCAACCCCCCAGTGAAAGTTTCCGGACTGTCTCAATGTGCTGCAGCTTGTATATAATAACTATAAAATCTATGTACTATAATGCAATATAAGCTCTGTATAATCAATCTATTATAATAACAATAAAATCCATTGATTGCAATATTAGCTGAACAATCCTGACAGTGCAATATTATGTATATTGCACTGTCTATGTATTTGCTGTGTACCCACGTAGTTTTTATGTACTGAATGTAATGTGTACAGTTAATTGTAAGATTCTTCTGGTTGCCTGTGGCGGGAATCGTGTCCTACATTTCGATGAATAAAGAAGAAATGTTAAAAATAGCTTTCAGAGAAGATGTTATTTGCAAACCAGTGAAGATTTTTCACTATCAATTTCGACGTGTAGTGTATTTGGTATTAACAGGATTAATTTTTATCGGCTTTTAACCGTAACTGGTCGAACAGGTTGGATTTTTCCTGAAAATTCCGGGTGAAAAGCCCTGAAACTTTTGACTTTTCAAGTAGCAAAATAGGTAAATCGACCACACAATTCAAGCAATTTACAAATTGCTTGAATGCACTGACGCCTCAAAGCCTTAACTGCTTTAGCATAAAAACAACAGAAATAACTTCTCGATGAAACAAGAACAAGTAGTACTTGTCAATTTCGGGCCTTTACAAAGGAGGAATATTTTGCTCCATCTCACTCTTTGTTTCACACAGTAAAAAATTGAGAAGTCCTCCGCTTTAAAACAAAATCTCATGTTAACTGGAGTGGTGTTAAAAGTAAGGTCGCCTGCTAATACGTAACCTTCTCCTGATTTAGCGAGTCACCCTACTTTTAATAAACCAATACGCTTTCAAATTTAAGGTAACCAGACCTATTTTTCCAACAATTAATAATAAATACTACTAAGCTTATTTGTTTGTAAAAGAAGGGTAAGTTGCCATAAACAGCACTGATATTTTTAAAACAAGGATCCCCCACCAACATGGAAGTAATAGTGGATTTTTTGTTGTTTTCTTCTGCAGAAGACCAACAGCTCCGCTCGTTAAAAACTTGTACAAAAACAGGTTACGTTATACCTTAATGAACGTAGAGCTTCATTTGTTTTCCATATTCAGATGTCTACATAATATCATTATATTGGTTTCCCTTCTAATCGGTAACACCAACCGTGATGAAATAATTATTTCGGTATGTCTTTTGATGTCAGGCTACGGTTTCACAATCATTCGGAAACCTTAATTCTGAAGATGTATGAGATGAGATGAGATAGCAAGTGAAACTAAATCTGCTCCACACAAGTCAACAAATTATCACCAGGAATATAACTTCTTCATGTTCCTGATGTTACAATGTTCAGTGGAAATTTGAGGTTGTTCAGAAGCTACAACCACTCACTAGCTTGCCTCAATGGAAAGGTAGCTTCTTGATATGTGAAGTAATGTATTTGTTACGCTCACGCTTATCCTTTATTTTATTTATCCAGCACTGTATTTTCCTGTGCATGTACTTTATTTCATGATAACTCTGTAAAAGAGTGATGTTACCATTAGTTTCTATACAGTATTCCCTAAGGAATATAATCGAGTTAGTGAAGTCTCGAAAGATAACTAGAATCCCTGATAAAATGCAGAACATCAGGACACTTTCTGGTCTTATCTCTGTCCCTATAATTTGAGAAATAAGTGCTAAGATTTCTACTTTCCCCATCCTTTTGCAGAGAACAAGGATGGTAAAAATCTTGCGCAATGATGAACAAGGATGGAGAACTAATAATTTCCTACAAAGCAGGCAGACTCTTCGGAGCAGACATAGTTTGAGGCAGCTCAGAAATACGGGGAGAGTATAGATCATAAGAAACAGAAAATACTGAGACTCCCTCCAAATTAACAAAGCAGCAAAAAAAAGGCTAATAACCAATATCACTGTTTTTCCAGTTGGCTGTATTATGAATCCTCATAGAAATCACTGAAGATGTGTCGGTATGGTGCCCTATAAAAACCTACCTGGCAGTTAGCACAGTGACATAACTCCTCTCATACATAGAAGCATCGACACAGAAAGAGAGAATATCTTTACTGCAACACAGATTGTTTTTTTTTTTTTTTTTTTATGAAAACCCCAAATACGAAAGGTATCTAAACCTATAACACTCAGTACCGTGCATGGATTGAAGGAGAAGTATGGGGGGGGGGGGTTTTGCCGGAAACATTGCTCTAGAAACTAAACAGTTTCACCACTTCAAGCCTCCAATAAGCAAAATGGTAGTATTGCACCATGAGAGCCATCTACCACCTAATGTTAGTATTAGTGCATATTAGTATTATTTTATAGCATTGTATTATTAGTGCTATTTTATATTAGTGTTAGTAGTGGTACTGGTTTATTAGTACTAGTAGTACCGTGCATGGGAGTAGTACCGTGCATTGAGGGAGAAGAGGAAGGATGGCTAAACATGGGTTTCGCCACTTCAAGCCTCCAATAAAGTGGTGGTATTACACCGATTGATGAGAGCCATCTACCACCTAGTGTTAGTATTAGTACCAGTAAGTATTATATTATATTATAGTGTATTGTATTATTAGTGTTATTTTATATTAGTAATAGTCACTGCATATATTTAATTGTTATTGTTATTTGATTTTTAGGAGCATTAGCAACTAAGGCCATATTGCTCCGGGATATGCGGTAGTCATCCCCTGACCTTTCCGCATCCTCCGTATTTGGTGGTGACGGGCTCGAACCCCGGTCTAATCAAGAAGCGTGTGCTACGCACTGCTGCTCCTTCCCACCTGGCTACGGAGGCGCCCATATATTTAATACGTTTAAATATCCTTCTTAGAGCGTATCAAAGGTAGAAACGTTTTTTATGTATTTGATACGATCTAAAAGCTGCAGTGAAAGTATCGCCATTCTTGTCGACCAGCAAATAATCGAATTTTTTCCGATCCCAGAGTAATTCCTTTTTGCAACGCACTCAAAAGCAAATTTGTACAGCAAACTGCCATTACAAACAGCCCACACGGCAATAGCCAGGAGTTAACGTTAAAATATCAGGATACTTTACGGAACTGTTCAGAAGAGAAGTATTAGGCGGATTCCTCGACGGCACTACGTGCATGGACCTTCAAACAAATTGGCTGGAGATGCAGATCAGTGAGTCACGGGAGACTGACTGTGATGACCTTGGCCGACGATCACTGAGGACTCTCTGCTTTTATACTCTTCAATCCTCACCAGAATATTTTTTCGGTCGCCATCCAGATCCTGGACATGCAATAGCATCTGCTCTGAGAAATGAAATTGTTCACGAAGATTGATGTGTGGAACGTTCATGCACCATCCGTTCTGCATGACATGCCGTCGAAGGATCCGCCTAATATTAATCTCAGATCCCAGTTCGACTGTACGGTTCTCGTTGGTCTGATAATTTTTTTAAATAAATAAATATATTTTTGCTTATATATTTATTTATTTACACAACTGCGATTTGTAATAAATGCGGATGCGAACACTCTTGTAATTATTTATACAGCGCATTAACATTTAAAGTCATATTGCGGTGTGTGTGAATTTACTGTAAAACCGTGCATCATTGGTTGAGTTACGTGTGCGGCTGAAAAACCGGAATAAAAACACTATACTGTCACTTAGTACTTGAACATGCTGGGTGCGTAACTTTGTACGCAAAAGCTCGACTACGATCATGTTCACGATGGCGTATATTTTGAATTCAGTTCTCTAATTGCAAACATGGGCTCCATATTTTCATTTCCTTCTCGAGCATAGACTATCTCAATTTTAGATTTATTCAAACTTCAATAAATCGTGAGCAGGCTTCTGCTTCTTTCAAATTTTCACTTTCAGTGACTCTAATGGTTTGACCAAGTTTTGTTTTAACATTCCTGTGTGTTAATTAAACGCGAAAGCAACAAGGCTAAGAGGTGTATTGTGTCTGTAAACGGCGTCTATTCTGTTATCGACCTACCTGTTTACCGGACGAAAAACCCGAGCTTCCAGGATAGAAAACCAAGCAGTCCTCGCCTGAGACCAATTAACTCAACCAAGTTGTGGGGAGGAAATAAAAATTCTTCGCGTCACTTTTGGGGTTAGAACTCAGGCCTTTTCCACGGTTATTATATTTACTGTGCTACCCGACGTGACTTCAAGAACTGAGTTCCAAAGATAGTTTTTAGACGGTCTCTCCTGAGATCGTGCAGCTTCTTTATACACTTGTCTATAGCCATTCACACCTTTGATATGGTATTTAACTGTCGAAAGTAAGCTTCCGTTCCCCAGTGGTGTGTTATACCTTCATGGGGCCCAAGGCAAAATGGAATTTGGGGGCCCAATCAACATTAAATATTGAGTCTCCGTGTTCTTCTCATACACTCATTAAAATCAAAAACTGCTGAATTATTCCGCTGCACCTCAGTTTTGCTTGGAAATTCACTCAAGACTTGGTTGATCAGATCGTGGCTACCTTCTCCCTGGTACTGTACTGCCTAAGTTCAAAAACTCATTGCTGTTTTTCAGCAATGAGTTTTTGAAACAGTGATTTTGGGTGCCTCCCTCTGATAGGGGCCCTAGGCAGATGTCTTTTTTGCCTATAGGATAACGCGCCACTGCCGTTCCCATCATATTAACATCGTTATTTTGGGAAGGTGTCTTTCTTGAACTTTCCTTTTATTCTTATCAATTTTTACCTTTTTTCTTGAATCTATGAGCTCTTTATTACACGCATTTGCTGTTTAATGTTGTACTTAACTGGTTTGCTATTTTACAAATATTTCTGAAACATAAATTGCTAACGCAAACAGAAACTAACCTCGAAAACGGAACATAACGAATAATACATACAAATGAAGTTATATAATAACAGAAACTTTTTACGCACCCCACAGATATCTGCAAATTGCGAATTGGCGTACGCTTTAACCTCATAATTTTTTTTATTACTAAATATCCATATATTTTCATGTAAATTTAAATTTCCTCATATTCCACATTGTTTTTCCCAATTGCAACGACACTACTCTGTGATGGGGAAGTATCACGGAAACCTCCAAATCCGGAAAAAGTATTTCCGGGAAGTGGAGTGTACTGTTTCTATGGCGGTTGGTTAGCAGCTTTTTTTTTTCCGTGTTTCATTATAGGCGGCAATATTCTGATTGCAGATTTGCTATCATCATTAAAATTATAAATGCAGTTATTCTTGTTTTGGAGATTGAATAACAATCTTATATTTAGTATCTGAAACTAAGAATAAACATTAATAATTAAATTGAAAGGGCCTAAAAATTTCTAAATAATAAAACTGTTGTAAATTATTCCAACAAATTCGGTGTACTATTCATTAGATAATTATTTAGGTGTAAATGAATATAAAACTAGTGAGCGTCTCAACACTGATTTTGTACCTCATGTTGCATAAGGTGAAATATGCATAAGCTTAGCAATATTAACTAATTTCTGTAATATTTATACTCTTCCGGATTTTTACTGTATTCGTTGGAATCGCTTGTAATCTATAGAGCATTTCCAAATGACCTTAGAGGTTGTAAATTGGATTTATATCTAGAAACTGTTGGGAAAGGCCCTTCAACATCTCTGCACTATCTTCACCCTGCGTGCAGCGGCACTGTCTTCTTGGAATATTCCATTACTTCTTGGACATAACATCAACAAACGTAAAAAGGACATGATTGATCCTCTTATAGAGAAAAATAACTAAGATTGCGAAAATTTTTGAGGATTCCAAATTTCAGGTTTACTTCTCTATATTTAAGGTCTTAATTGACGTTTTTAGGGTGAGGTTTACAAATGTAGCAGTAATAAAACTTTAAGGGCATAATGTAATAGGATGTTTTCTTTTTTATCTATACTCAACTCACAAGAGACCAGAGAAGTTTCACCGAACCGCTTTACTGCACCAGATAAACCAGCGCAACAGTTAATAATGAGCCGTGCATTTTTTGTAGCAGGGTACGGGCTCGAACTTGACTACAGCAAAAACTTAGCATAAGAAATTTGATTAAATTCCAAAGGATTCAACTATAAGTGAAAGATCTAAACAGATTTCATTATCACTCAAGCGATTTTTCATTGTTTGTACAGGATACGTCAGTAATTAAATTGGTAAGATTTATGTTCTATGTATTAAAGATTTTTATAGGATAATCTGAAAATGTTCACAAAAAAGTGGATGGATTATATTGCAAAATTTTCGTTATCACGACGATTATCCTCAACCTAATATCAAAAAGTTATTTCTTTATTCTTTATTTTTTTTTTTCAATCTCTTCTATCTTCCAAATCTCCGTCCATTAGTCCTCTTCTATTCATAGCTGTTCTCACACCCTCTATCCACGTCCGTCTTGGTCTTCCTCTCTTTTTTCCTTCTCCATGGCATCCATTCCGTGGCTCCTCTGGGCAGTTTGTCGTCATCCATTCTCTTTACATGGCCAAACCACTCCAATCTTTTTTCCTCTATTTTATCAATGGACGTTCCTTATCACGTCATTTCTAACTTTTCCAGTCCTAGACTTTCTTACTGATCTTCGCCAAAAATCCAACTCAGCAGTCAGTAGTTTATTTAATTTTTTTTTTCGTCTTTCATTTAAAGTCCAATTCTCATATCCATATAATAAAATACTTTGTAATACTGCACTATATATTTTATGTTTAGCTTTACTAATGATATTTTTATTTCATAGCACAGAATTGAGCATTCCTATGACCTTTCTACCTTCACCTAGTCTTCTCTCAATTTCCTGTACAGATGATCCGTCAGCCTGAATAACTGCATCCAAGTATTTAAATTGCTGTACAGTTTTCACCAGTATTCCATCTAAATCCAGAACATCCTCACTTCGATTCATGTACTCTGTCTTATTAAAATTAACTGTCAGTCCTCATGTTTTATATTCTTCTAGTAACTTTCTCCCCATGCAATTTGCATCTTCATCATCCTGTGCTACCACAACTTGGTCGTCTGCAAACAGTAAATTGTAAAGGTACTTATTTTGACCAAGGGGAATACCCAATCAACTGCACTTCTGTGACACTTCTGTATTTCTGCACTTCTGTATTAAGGTCTTTAGAATAACTTCCAGGTACAGTTTAAACAAAGTAGGTGACAAACAGCATCCTTGAAGTAGTCCTTTGGAAGTTTTAAAAATCTTGATAGTTTTGAACCAATTTTAACACAGCATGTATTGTTCTTGTAGATCCTTCTAATTATATCAATTAATGGCTGGCTTATTAACAGTTTTTTCCATAGCCTTCCACAGAAGATTTCTTGGCACATTATCATACGCTTTCTCTAAGTCTATGAACAGCATACCTACATCTTGGTTTGTAGCCTGACATTTTTCCACAATTTGCTTAACAGTGAATAAATGGTTTCATGAGCGTCCTGTCGGAAAGCCACATTGTTCCTCATAAATTACAATCTCTTGTTCCAGTTTTGATTTTATCACTTTTCCAAATAGTTTAGCAATAGAGCTAATAACACAAATTCCTCTATAGTTGGAGCATCTTCTTCTGTCACCTTGAAAATTGATATAATGTATCCGACTGTCATCTCATCTGGTATTTCATCACTATGGCATAATCAATTAATTATGCGAAATTAATTCGTTGTACTGAAACCATTAAAACAGCATTCGTTGTAGCTGGATTTCACGGTATTATATTTTGTCATACTGCAATGTAAGACATGAATTACACTACTTTTCAGCAGGTGAGGTGGTATAGAGGGGAAAGAATATCATACAATAAGGTAAAACAAAACAATGTTGGGTTACGAAATATTTGAAGCGAAAACAGATCATCAGAATGTAAACACATTTCTTCAAGAAGTAATACTGAACTACGAATATTACGAGCGCTTACATTTTGACTTGCAATCCACAGTATTTGCTGTACAGGATACGTCCGACCTTCAAATTTCCAATTCAAGTTCATTAATCGCTCCATTTTCAAAGAGGACCATGAGCCGTGAATTTACTGATTTATTATCTACCAACACGAACACGAAAGGTATTCTTTGTCCAAGTATCAATAATGGTGCCAGAATTCTCACAACTTCCTGTCACAATCATTCCAGGCGATACAACGGTCTCATTTCTCACACACAAAGTATCCAAGCTTAACTCTTTCCCAGAATTAAGCTTGGATTCTTTACAATATAAATGTTTCGCTTGAAACATTTATATTGTAAAGTCACCAAAGATACCACAAACATTGTCTGTGCGCTGCTTTGTAACGCATACAGGAAACACGATCAGGCCTGTTCGGCAATCACAGAAGTACTACTATTAGAGATTTCAATTAATCCCTTTAATTTTAATTTTCGATTAATTTAAAGTCAAAAAATATCTCTGCTGAGAAATTTATTTGGCTTAAAAGGAAAGCATTACTAGTGTTTACAAAAAAATAATATGACATAGACTATCCTCATTATTGAGTATGCCTTCTTTATGGAATTCACATACTATATTGAAGACAATATTAATAGAAGAGAATAAAAAGATATTTGTTTTAAGGATTACTCTATCATTTAGGACAGTGCAAGGCGTCCTGTTATCGCATGAATTTTTGCCTTTGTTTTTTTTTTTTTTTTTTTTATATTGAAGCAGTGGTACATTTATGCATGGAACGCTAGGACAAGGTTTAGGGACCCTAAAAAAGTTGAAATATACCTCCAAATTTACAAGATTTTATTACCAGTGTGGGTCTCAAAATTTCATAGCGCTTTAGGAGGCCCCCAACTGATTTAAACGCGCTACTGTACTTGAGGAGCCATGATAGATTTCATTCCATTAAAAACCTGGTAACAGGTGAGCTCGACCCTCCGAGTTTACTTGCTATCGTGAATTTTAACTGTGCACTTTATTACGCACAATACATATTTACAGCTAATTAGTAGTTTTACAATTCAAAATTAAAAGGGGGAAAAATGTAAAAATTTCCAAGTCTCTTAGTGAAGGAGAACAGCATGCTTATATACATTGTTACCAAAAGTATTGGCACACTAAGAGAAAAGACAGATATCTTTAACCTGTAAAGGGCTTCGGCTGGCCTATAATTTATTTACATAAAGTTTCCTCAGAAAACTGTGTGATAACAATTTCACTGATAATGAACATACAGGTAAACTAAACAACAAAATAATATGAATATCAAGCATGCAATCCTTATTTTATTTTTACAAACTTTAGACAGTGTGTACTAGAATGTATCGGGACCCTAAATAAATTTTAAAAAAAAATTGTCAAAATAAAAAGAAACGCTCATTTTGTAACAGAAAATATTCTATTGAAATATTACCATAACATGGGAAAATTGACGTGGGGATACGAGAATTTTGGGTGAGTGTTGGATTCTTACTTGGACAATATTAAGAACATTATTAAGAAAATATTATGGCAATTTATGTCCTAACAACTTATAGCACAACTAACTGATGAAAAGTAGAGACGAACTAAGAATGACAAAGCGACGAAGTCAATAACCTTCGTGTCACAGAATTCTATCCTAAATAAACTGGCCTACCACTTAACCCATCATTCTGCATAGCATGGCGTACATGGCCTGGAGAAAAGCAGGAAGGGCGCCTAAAAATGTGTGTAAGGGAAGGTGTGTTAATGTCAGGGACGTGCATATCGATTAATTAGCAGCCGTTGCATAAGTGATACGTGTTATGTATATACCTGAAATAGGCATCTTTAATCAAACACAATGATTGAATCCAGGGGGAAAGACAAAGGGGAAGAATTCTTCCGCAAAAAGAGATTGTTCCCATAAAATGTTTTCGCATTAAGCGTCTTTAAGAATTCAAAAATATTTGCTATTAAAAAAGAAACAACATAAATTATTAAACTTTACATTTTTAATAATCATCACTGAATCTTCTCTATCTAGCGAGTGTAATGCACACAACTAGTGATGCTGTGGAATATTATCCAGTTCATTGCATGAACTTCATTTTCTTTTTTAACAGTTTATTTTCAGTCTTCCCCACAGCCATTTGACTTCAAATTAATTTTACAGTCGGATGTATCTTCTGAAATTTTCCCCAAATAAAATCACAATCACTAATATATAAAAACATCTTACACTATTTATGTTAAGTGTAATTGCTCAAAAAATGCGTTTGAATTTTCTGTTTTGACGGGAGAAGCTAAACTTCCAGTTGGTTGGTTAATTGAAGGATCCTTGGCACAAGCAGCTCATGGGCGAAGAAAAAATGCGTCAGCCATACCTCAGTGTCTGAGACTAAATAACATAGCCATGAGTGGAGAAAAAAATTTTCCTAATGGCCTCTGGTCAGTGGTCCCAACAGGCCTCCCTGGAGGGGCAGGCCAACACTATCCTCTCAGCTCTTCAGGAATGGGCTAATTTACACAAGCTCACTGTATCTACAACTAAGACAAAAATGCTTCTTGTTAAAAGTAATCTGAATATCAGCGGAACCCCGGTTATCAAGCTGAAACAATAATATTTAAAGTGCTACGAGTGTAAAATACATCAGCATTATCACTGATTACAAATGAAGCTTTATCCCATATCTTGACCACATAAAGGAGAAGATTAACGATATGCTGTATTACTAGCTCGGGTTGCCAAAAAAAGATTGGAGGTCTCAAGGGAAGAGCTCTGCAGCTCATTTATAAAGCTGTTTTCCTCCCAACTGTCTCTTATGAAGCCCCAGTCTAGTTTCGCAGAGTAGATAAAACAACAATTGCAAACAAACTCAGTCAAATGTAGAGACTTTATCCTTAGAATGACTAGGTACTACCATACAACCTCCACCGCAGCCCTATAAGTTATCGTAATTGGTATGCTACCCCTAGACCTATATACCGCCTTCTTGCACTCACACACAGCTTACGTTAACATCAGCCAGTAGAATTTATAGGACTTACTACCATGCCCGATCAGGCAATAAAGACAAAAAAGAAGCGGCAATCGGCGGAAGTACACAAATTTTTGCAAACTGGGTGGATTCTTAATAATAAAGGGAAGATCACCAGGAACTTCATTCCTGAGATAAGCTTGCTCACTCCCAGCACCCTGACCTGACTAATCCCTATTTTGGAAACCCTCTACATTATAACTGGTCTCGATTCAATTAGCGCCAAGTTAAATTATCTGGGACTGGGCAATGATGACAAGTCTTTATTTAAAGAACTGTAACAAAATATTATAGTTCTGTAAATATTACAGAACTGTAATATTTACCTTCATGCAGAAACCAACTTCTACTGTCTACTAATCTTACTTCGCTTAAGCCTTACCACAACCTCGTCAAAAGTAAAGAGGCATTTTCTGCCCTCCTTCACTTCAGCTCAAATCTATTTAAGAGGAGAAGATCGTTGTTGGCTGCTGATGCCGCGCTCATCAATAAATTCACCTGCTAGGACTGTACCCCAGACTAGACTGCTGCCGCTGGGTCCTCCCAGGTTGGAATTACTTTGTCTTTAACCCAGCCCTTGCTAACCCCTTTCGGGGATAAGATTCTGGAGTCACTTGGCGACTCCGCACCCCTTTAAGCTGTCTAACTGCCTTACTGTTTTCCTCACTTTTAACTATTTCCCCTTCTACAGGGCTCTCTACCCAATAGTGGTTCTGTAATTCTGCTCGTCTGGGACATCCCCTGTATGTCTCCTCCTTTTCTTCCTCCCTCATTTCTTTTCCTGGGCTCTCTCCTTGCTTTGTTGGAGGGGAGGTTCCATCAGAGGTTCCATCCTCCTACTGTCCTGGCCCAGCTACTCGTGCTATAGACGGATGCTGGGAGGTGCCTTCCTTGGTGATAGCACCTCCCAGTAACTAAGAGACCAGATAAACAACACACAAACACATAACTCACACATCTGACTTTACAGAGTGTTCACACAGTGTCACTAAGTGCGGTTTTGTAGGAAATCACTGGCACCGCCCGACAAACACACTACGTCCAGTTTTCCTAGAGGCCAACGTGCTGCCACAGCAATGCCTACTACAGCGGATAAGTCTATAAGAACCACTCATACATTCTGTTAGAGCTACAGCAGTCTACAGGGAGTAACTTTTGTTAATCACTTGAGTACCAGTATCGCAGCCGTCGAGGGTTTTTCAGTGGACAGCATCGCTGATCTCACATCGAGAGGAAGCAGTCTATCTTCAATTCTAAGACCACTTCAATACCATTAAATGGACTACCTCACCCGTGGCTGAGTTAGTTGCAGGGTTTTCTTTCTCGACACACGGGAATTTCATTCAGTAACAGGCAAACTGACCACAGGGCCAACACGGTACTTAATCCCTTCTTTGAGGGAACAGTTTAAAAAGAAAAAGCTGAGACAACGTCTTCCATTTAGGAAGATATAAAGAAGCAATACGAGAAACCCTACGAGAAAGAAGCAATAATCTGCCATCAGCGGTGATAGAATTCGAATTTTCTCTCTTGCACTACTCTGCAACAAGGTCAAGGTGTGTTTGTTTTGATTGCGGTCTCCAGGGTTTCCCCTATATACCGATGTAGCATCTGAAAAGGCAAAAAGCCAAGGCCGGCAAGTCTGTGTATGTAGGTGTGTAAGTATGTGTGGTGTTATGTTGAGTGTTGACTGCCGGCACCTGGCCAATTCGCAGTCAGGGGACACCTGGTCCCCTGCCCCCGACTCCCAACTGTGGCCACGAGGAGGCGCGCCGGGGACAACTTTATTACCAGAGACACTTACTGGGGCTATCAGGCTAGCCTGAGAGTCTCAATGTGTTTAGGGAAAGGAAGTGGAGATAGAGAAGTATGGGGATTGTGTATGTAGGTGTGTAAGTATGTGTGGTGTTATGTTGAGTGTTGACTGCCGGCACCTGGCCAATTCGCAGTCAGGGGACACCTGGTCCCCTGCCCCCGACTCCCAACTGTGGCCACGAGGAGGCGCGCCGGGGACAACTTTATTACCAGAGACACTTACTGGGGCTATCAGGCTAGCCTGAGAGTCTCAATGTGTTTAGGGAAAGGAAGTGGAGATAGAGAAGTATGGGGATTGGAAAGGAAGGGAAGGGAAAGTTGGATAGAAGATAAGAGCAAGAAGAATAGACATCCCCTGAAAAAGCAGAGAAAAGTTTACAATAGTAAAAAGAAATAGTGTATAGTGAACCATATTCTATTACATTTAAACTCTAATCTAAAGATACTTATACATATTTGAACAGAGCTGCAAAACTAGCAACAAAAGAGTATCAATGAAAATTATATACAAGCCTAAAATTATATACGTCTACACCCTGTAGACAGGAAGTAACATTAATAGCCATATGTCTAGATCGTATGTATAGCTTAGCTTAATTTTCAGCACTCACCTGAAAATTAAGCTAAGCTATACATACGATCTAGTTATTACATTACAGCACATAAGGACTCCTTAAAAAATCAACAGCCTTCAAAAGAAAAATATTCACAATAAATGTCAACAGCAAGAAAACATTAGTGCTTACGACACTATCTTCTAGAACGAAGTTTCCTGAAAGTCAATACCTTTTGGTCTTGTACATAGTCATTAAAATTCGATACATAATGTATATATCATTAACAGGACTTATTTTCCTGCAACACATAGCCATTAAGGTCTCATAAACACAAGATTTAAATTTTCAACAACAGTTCTTACGAACAACTTACAATAAAAGATTCAGTGAAACTCAGAGCCAAGAAAACCTTATAAACTCTTTGGTGTAACACCCCATTAAGGATTAACATTTACAATGCATTTTCGTCTCCTAAACACACTATCAGCAAAATATAAGAAATTCTCCCTTATTTCCACCAACCGTGGAAAATCAGCGATACTATATACATTTGTCACAATTTGTAGCTGATTTCTAACATCTAAATAGTGGTTACATTCTAGGATTAAATGATCGACCGTCTCAACAGCTCCACAAGGGCAGAGAGGCGATGCAGACAATCCAAGTGCATTTAATTTGGAGTTTATACTCGCATGACCTGTAATCATAAATGTGACATTTAAGCCGGGACAAAACCATTTTAACTACTTAGTGCAGTGTTTTTCAACCGGGGTACCGCAACAACATTCCAGGGGTGCCACGTAATTTGGGTTTAAGTTACTTAAACTTGTTATTATTTTTAAATTTATATGTTTATTTCATTATAAAAAGGTGTACAGTATCTTTTTAATTTTGTGGTGATTTATAATTGATGTTTACTTAGTACCTCTGTACAAAGAATAAAATTATATACTGTATATATATAATTTGTATTATGAAATGTAATTTTTTATAATTATATTATTGTAATAACTATCATATAACATATATATATATATATACATATATATATATATATATATACACACACACACACACACAGAATCGGATCTAACAGGCAGAAAATTTAGTAGGGGTGCCACAAAATAAAATAAACGAGTTAGGGGTGCCGTTATTAAAAAAAGGTTGAAAACCACTGGCTTAGTGTATTCAAAGACATTAGGAATAAAACTATATGTAACCCTGACCAAAAGAGCAGCAACCATTCCAATCCAATTGCCAGTTTCTCATTAAACTCATATCCTAATCTAGTAACAACCTCCTTGTCAGATAAATCCATGTTCAATGTATAGTTACCAATATTAGCTGGGAGAACCCTTCTTCGGTGATATAACAGATCTTCTTCCAGTCACATAGTTCCCTGAGGAGCTGTTGTGGCCACCAACAAAATCCTCCAACTGCATCGATCATATGCTATATGAGCGGCATACAAAATGTCACGCCTAAAAGTTCACTGATCCCATCCTTCCACCTTAACAGCAGTTTTTGGAGTTGGTTTTGTTATGGTCTCTGTGGCATCAGATAATGTGGTGGTATGCCATTGCCTACCACATGGCCGATTTTGAAAGTGGCCGGCTTTAATCATAGGAAGAGTTATCATGCATCCCACGAGATGCACTTGAAGAGGAAAGGTGACTATAGCAGAGCCCCACTTAGTGCAGAAGCCTGATTACAAGTGGTTTTCAGAGGTCGTCTGACTGTATTATATCAAAGCCTCTTTCCCCTTCAATATTTCTTCTGCTGAAATCTATTGTTTCTTCTTCTTTTGATGCTGTATCCTATTGGAGGTTGGCGATCACCACGCTGTACTTCTGTCTTGAACGAAATGAAAAGAATACTCAGCTGATCTGCCAGTCCACGACTAGCCATGGTGATTATTCTTGGAAAGCATAATGCAGTAGATTCCCCTTGCGTACTACACCGCAGTACTTCAGCTGTGTCCGCTGGTTCAACTACGCCTGAAGTAATCCGAAAAAGAGCCGAAATGAAGCCTGTTGTTGTTGTTTGTTATTTGATTTTTAGGAGCATTAGCAACTAAGGCCATATTGCTCCGGGGATATGCGGTGGTCATTCCCTGACCTTTCCGTACCCTCCGTATTTGATGGTCACGGGTTCGAACCCCGGTCTAATCAAGAAGCGTGTGCTACGAACTGCTGCTCCTGCCCACGGAGGCGCCCGAAATGAAGTCCGGAATATATATACATGTGTATTATTCAATTAATTTTGCACTATTTATTTTTTTAATCTTCATTGAGGTGGCACATTATCCCTCTTCCTCTCTCAATCTCTAGTTAATAATGTCCAATATATTAATGATTTTTGAATTTTCTTAAATATGTTTTCATGGTGGTTTGTACAGGCTTAGTCCCAATGAATAAATTTTAAATTATAGCCAGATAAAATGTTAAGTATTTACGCTATGCTGTAACATAGGCAAACAATCAGGTGACCATTAGAACTAAGAACGTTCCAACTGTCAAATAAACGCATGTCTATAAATAGTTGAATACTAACTGATAAGGTGCAAAAACACTCAACCCTAACTACAATGCAACTCGTTAAAAGGTAGTCACTAAGAAAAATCAAATAACTCTTCTTAATATCACATTTTAACATAAAAATCGAGGAGCACACAATAACCGCGTTAAGCACAGACACTGGCCAGTAGGGGTCATAATAATAGATACTGCAGTATTATTTCATAGTAAATAGGTACTCGGCCATTCAGAACCAGCAGAACAATTCTACACGCTCTGGAGGTGGCAAGAAAGAAAAAACGTTGAGATTGGATAAGATATTTTTTCACAATGCTATTAACCACCCTAAAGCCCCATGCACCTGCCGCATAGCATATGATAGGCAAAAATAAACTTTTATAATATAGCTTTGATGTACTTGATTTTATACCCACACATTTTTACTAATTTTAAGTATTTTCCCTGTGAAAATCTTAATCTTCTTAAAAATATACTTTACATATTGAATGAACAAACATTATTCCAAGATATTTGTATGTTCTTTCTAGTTTAATGCTTTGATTATTAAGTTTCGTTTTGGGAACGGAAATAACTAGTTTGTGCACATTGCACCATGCGTTAAGGTCATCCAAGATGTTATCTGATTTTTGCTCTAGCTCTAATCTTGAGTTTCTCATAATCAAAAGGGCCAGGTCATCTACGTAGACAATCTTACGGACATCGCCATGATCAGAAACTAGCCACCCATCAAGGACCACGTTCCAACAAACTGGACCAAGTACGGATCCTTGAGGGCAGCTACGAGTAACCGGTCTCGTGACCGAGCAAGTGCCCGAGGAGACGACAAGGTTTCTGTTATTGAAATAATCTGTAGCCAACCGGTACAAAGGAGCTGAGATTACACTGCAACAGAGGAGATTCGAACCACACCGAAGTTTGATTCATTCCCAGTCTATAATACAATACTTGTACGTGAATGATGATTCTACAGAGCGCGTTACTTCAGAAAACACAATTTCTATTAGTAAGCTTGATGGTTGTAAAATCTGGCCTACCACCAGTGCTTTACATTCCTTTCTACAATCTCCTTTATTTATATCGCCCGTTTTACCTGCAACGTGATTTTCAATTTCTTAGGTGACCATGTGCTCCTAAGAAATTGAGACTTATGTCAAGACTTTGGCTTTTCAATCCGTAAAAAGAACTAATAATTCGTCCATGTTATTTGATTCGAATCAAATAACACGCACGAGGGTTTTAATAGAAAATTTCTAAGCGCATGTGATATTTTAAAATTTCATTCCCAATAATTTTTATCCCTTATTGAGTACAATTTTTTTTTTTTATTATACGAAATTCGTCTTCACAAATTAATAATGTTAACTTATTCAGAGGTTAACATAATTTCTGGTATATTTTTCGAGATTTTATTTTTTTCCAAATAAGCAAGCTAAATTCGTGTATTTTTTTTATAAAATTTCCTTTAATTTTATAAAATTTATTTCTTAAAAATAAAAAGTATACAATATTTTTTAAAATAAAATATTTTTATTTTCTTTAAACATTGATTTATAAAATAAACTTCAAAAATTAAACTTACTCTACACTTCACCTGTTAATTATTTCGCGTACAACGCAGCAGAAAATTATATGAAAAAACTTGGCACTGGTATACACTAATTATAACCTCAAGAGTTAACCAAGTTCGGTTCATCCAAGTAATTCAACCATGCTCGCAACATTTGTTATTTGGTTTTTAGGAGCATTAGCAACTAAGGCCATATTGCTCCAGGGATATGCGGTGATCATTCCCTGACCTTTCCGCATCCTCCGTATTTGGTGGTCACGGGCTCGAACCCGTATAATAAAGAAGCGTGTGCTACGCACTGCTGCTCCTGCCCACCTGGCTACGGAGGCGCTTGCTCGCAACAGAAAACAGCTTTTATGCACACTACATAACACTATTTAGAAAGCATTCGACCTTGAAGGAGGTTGTTTTCCGCACTGCTGAATATCGGAATTCGTTTCGTAGTCGGCGCTCACAATTATTTACAGAGATTATTTAGCTTCGGGAATATCTGAAAGGTGGTGTCTTCCACGAATACCAGCCAATCTTAAACACGCCACCATCATGAACACATCCCTTTAAAGATGCTACATGCGTATGTTTCATTTCAACACTAAGATTTCAGTGCCCTTCAAGAAAATGAAGGTTATCTTGGATATCTGCAGAAGAACTATTTTCTCCTAGAATTTTTCATCAGTAGGAGAATAATCTTATGCTATCCCCATCCGTGGCCGACCACTGCACCACTTATTTCAAGTTTTTCGACTTGTTTTTAATCATATGTCCTTCATGAACCACAATCAGGTTTTGGTCAATTTTGAAAAACACATTTAACCAATATAAGAGGACAAGAAAGAAGAAAAAAATAAGTTACAAAAATTTTAATAAAAAATATGCAAAAATGTCCGAGTTTGAGGCATCTTTACACAGACTTGTACTAATCAACAGAAACAGTCGGATGATGTTCAAGGAAATTAATTTACAGACTTTTGGCGATTTCTACTTGAAGAAAACAAACTTCAAGCAAACCTCGGGATGTTTTGATTTAGTTAATACACTAAACGTTGTTGTATATACAAAATGGCTTCGTAACTAAGAAACACAAACCTTCGTTTCTTAAACTTTGTTAAGAAATATAAAATGGAAAGCGCTGATTTTAAATATATATTTTTTTATTTATCTTATCGTAATATAAAGGCATGGTATTCGTCCAGAGCATAAAATTTACAAGTTCATTAAACAAAAGTAAAATTATTCTCAGCATTTACAAGAATGATTGCAGATGCTCTTTGAATTGATGATTCCTCTCCGCAATATTTTTGTTCGTCTAAAATCCTAATGATATACCAGCAGTTAACGTCAGATGAATATTCAAAATGTGGTCGTGTGTAAAATCCTTGAACGAATTTGTCACTGCAAGATCTTCACTGCAGGAAAATTCTTCAGTGAAAATCCTGAGGGTGAGAAATAAAGCTGTTGCCTACAGACTGACAGATGACAAAGAAAATAACAGAATTCCTAATTTTATGTGGAATGTACCTAAAAATATTGAAACTTAAACGCCGTATGCAAAGCAACGTAAAAGTATAACTCGTAATCTGCCAAAGTGACTGTTTAAGTTGCTACCCTCCAAAACTTGAATTGCTATTTTGGAAATTTCCAGCCTCTTATTCAAGTTTGCTACTGTCAATCTTATTCAAGATTGACAGTAGCCACTGGCAGAGGTGAAAGAGATTCTTGCACTGCTTCTATTAGAATGAGCAGAAGCCTGAAAAACAAGATGCATGGTATTTCCGAGACTGTTGGGAGCCATTGCGGTACAAGTAAACACATGGGTTGTGTTAGGGTAGCTAAGAATAGAAACAGGTGCAGGTATACTTGCGTGTACACCAATGCTAGGAGTTTAGTAAATAAATTTGATGAATTTGAGGTATTGCTCAAAACATCGAAGGCAGATATTGTTGGGATATCAGAGACGTGGTGTCACACAGATATAAGGGATGCGGAACTGCAATTTGGGGAGTACAACGTCTACAGAAAGGATAGACAGGATAGGAAGGGGGGAGGTGTTATGTTATTAGTTAAGAAACACATAAAAACCAAGGAAGTGAAGCCAATCGACATCGCTGGACAGTGCAGTGTGGAGTCAGTTTGGTGTGACATAAACATTGGGAGATCAAAATTGAGAGTAGGAGTGTGCTATAGGCCTAATGGCTCTGATGAGTATAATAAGGAATTATACAGGGAAATAGAGTGGGCCAGTAAATCAGAGTGTCTTATAATGGGAGATTTTAATTTCCCAGATATTGACTGGAATTTGGGGGCTGGTTACTCACACACTAGCAGGGCTTTTGTGGATTTATTGGATGATTGTTTTCTACATCAGCATGTTCGGGAGGCAACTAGAGGGAGTAATACTCTTGATTTGATTATCAGCAGTGATTCTTCATGCATTAAGAATCTGCAGATAAATGAACCACTAGGTGGCAGTGATCACAGTGTGCTGAAGTGGGATTTACTCAAAGAGGTAACTACCATTAGGGGTAAAGGGAAGGGTTATTGCTTCCGTAAAGGCGACTACGATGGACTGAGACAGTATTTAAATTCTATACAGTGGGACCAACTGATGATGTTACCAACAGCAAATTCAAAATGGGAAGCATTCAAAGAACTTATCTTGGAAGCTACTAGGCTTTACATACCAACTAAGAAATATTGTTCAAGGTTTAGGCCAAAATGGATGTCAGATGAACTAATGAGGCATATGGCAGAGAAGAAAAATGCATGGGATACATACAAATTAACACATGACACAGAAGCCTATGATAGATACAAGTTGATATTCAACCAAGTTACAAAGGAGGTTAGGCAGGCGAAGGCAGATTACGAGAAATCCTTGGCAAGGGATGCAAAGAAAAACAGCAAAGAGTTCTTTACTTATGTAAACTCTAGAAGGAAAGGGATGAATCAAATTGGTCCACTTGATATTGATGGGTCAAGTGTTGATGATCCTGCTCAGGTAGCTAACAAACTAAATGAATATTTTGCATCGACATTCACACATGAGAAGTTATTCAGCGAGGGGAATGCCAGAGGTGTATTCAACTCTAGCAGTAAGCTATAGAATCTTGAAATAACTGGGAGTAAAGTGGAGGAGAAACTGTTGAAGATAAACACAAGAAAGGCACCCGGGATGGATGGGATCTATCCAGTTATATTAAAGGAGGCAGCAAAGGAAGTAAGCAAACCCTTAGCCATAATTATGAGAGCTTCCTTGGACTCAGGGGAGGTAACTGGGAGTAAAGTGGAGGAGAAACTGTTGAAGATAAACACAAGAAAGGCACCCGGGATGGATGGGATCTATCCAGTTATATTAAAGGAGGCAGCAAAGGAAGTAAGCAAACCCTTAGCCATAATTATGAGAGCTTCCTTGGACTCAGGGGAGGTACCCATAGACTGGAAATGTGCAAATGTGACCCCAATTCACAAAGGAGGATCAAAGGCTGACACAAGTAATTATAGACCTGTGAGCTTAACTTCTGTTCCAGGAAAATTAATGGAGGCACTGGTTAAAGAAGCACTGCAGGATCATTTAGACAAGACTTCAGTTATAGCTCAGACACAGCATGGTTTTGTTAAGGGGAAGTCTTGCCTGACCAACTTGATTGGATACTATGATGCAGTCACAAAAGAACTGGATGCAGGGAATAACTTTGATATTATATACTTGGATCTTAGAAAGGCTTTTGATACTGTTGCACATGGAAGACTGCTACACAAATTGGAGCAGTGTGACATTGGAGGCAAATTGCTGCTATGGATAAAGGGGTGGTTGAGGGGGAGAAGACAGAGAGTGGTAATCAATGGACACTGCTCATCGTGGACTGATGTTATTAGTAAAGTCCCTCAGGGCTCAGTGTTGGGTCCATTATTGTTTTCTGTATTTATAAATGATATTGATGATGGTATATCGGGATTAATGTCCAAGTTTGCAGACGATACAAAGGTTGGCAGGGTTGTCAAGGACACTACTGACACTATGCTGCTGCAACAGGATCTGGAAAGGTTGAGCAGATGGGCTGAGAGGTGGCAAATGAAGTTTAACATTGACAAATGTAAAGTACTACACATGGGAAACAGCAACCCCAGAGCAACGTATCAACTCTGTGGTACAACACTGACAGTGGTAGAGAATGAAAGGGACTTGGGGGTGGTTGTGCAGGCAGATATGAAGTTCTCTGAGCAGTGCAGACGGGCTGCAAGAGTAGCTCATGGAGTATTGTCAATGATATACAGGAATTTTTCCAGCAGGGATAAGGAGGTGATTATTCCATTGTATAAGGCGATGGTCAGGCCACACCTAGAGTACTGTATACAGGTCTGGAGGCCTCATTTCAAGAAGGATGTAGAGCTGCTGGAACGAGTACAGAGAAGGGCAACAAGATTAGTGAATGGAACAAAGGGGTGCTCTTACGAAGAAAGGCTTAAGTTTTGCAAATTACAGTGTCTGGAGACTAGGCACCAGCGAGGTGATCTGATAGAGGTGTACAAAGCCTTGAATGGTTTAAGCATGCTCAATGCTGATGGGATTCTTCCTCTAGCTCAGAATAATCACCTGAGAGGGCATAAATTCAAATTGAGGAAAGACAGATGTAGGATAGACGTGCGGAAATTTGCCTTTAGCCAGCGGGTGGTTGGTTGGTGGAACAGACTTCCATCCCTTGTGGTGGAGGTTTTATTTTGAACGAACAGAGGGGTGAAGTGGAAGTGGTTTTTTTTTTTTTTTTTTTTGGCTGATGCTGCATAAGCTTGCTTTCTTGCATCAAATGCCTCTACTAATGCTAATGCTAAAGTTCCATAGTGAGAATTTGATCACTACGATATCTTCTGCTCCTGAGGGCACTTTTCCAAGAGAGCGTTTTTAATTTATAAAAATACCTAAAAAAAACCAGTGATATTTGTTTCCAAGGCCTCGAACTGTTTCTTTATTACAA
Organism: Mastigoproctus giganteus; assembly: GCF_048544385.1. Classification (NCBI taxonomy): domain Eukaryota; kingdom Metazoa; phylum Arthropoda; class Arachnida; order Uropygi; family Thelyphonidae; genus Mastigoproctus; species Mastigoproctus giganteus. Next base: position 238,662,666 of record NC_143575.1, on the reverse strand, counting down.
ACGTTCATGTTTCCATGAACAGTCATTTTCTTCTAACTATCACGTGATGCTATCTAATTATGTTTCCCAGAAAGTGAGTAAAAGTATCCCAAATTACGAAAAGCAATCCTGCAGTGAATATAAGTTAAAGAAAAGGTGATGAATAAGACAATTGAAAATGTATAAAATGAAAATTCAGAAATCCATTAGAACGATAAACAAGTTGAAAGAATAAAATGTGAGTAAAGACTGTTGAAAGGTCGGTGGAAACAGAGAAACGAGAAACAGTTTGCAGGCATTTTACGATATAGTAAGGAGAATGCAACGAGCGGATCACGTCGAAATCATCAAAATTAAAATATTAACTAAACTGCACAGAAAAAACATATTAGGAAGAAGTACGCTATTTTGCATTGCCCAAATATGAAAAGTAGACCAATTTTAAATCAGAATAAATTTAGAGCTAAAAAGGTTTAATAAAATGATACTATATAGGTATAGTAAAAACGCAGCTTCATACAGGAATTTTGCCAACAAGAAACAATAGGTAATTATCTCGTTGTAAAAGGCAATGGTCCGGTCGTACCTTGAGTACTTCATACAGGTTCGGAAGACTCATTTTAAAAAGATTGCAGGGCTGTTGGAGGGAGCCGGAATAGAGCAACAAGATTAGTTAGGAGGCACCAAATGGTATTCTTACCAAGAAAGATTTGGGTTCTGCAAACTGCTGTGTCTGGAAACTACTAGACACCTATAAAGAGACCTAATTAAAGTGCTTAAAGCTTTAAAATGGGCTGAGTAAGATAAATGCTCTATCCTTCCTCTTGTTCAGAAACACACACACAAAGGGGCCAAAAATTTAAATTAGAAAATGGATAGTTGCAAGAGAGATGAGTTGAAATTTGCTTTCAGCCAGAAAGTAAATTGATTGTTGAAACAAACCATTTGGTGTTGTAAAAGAGGCTAGTTTGAATAAATAAAACGAAGGATGGGACAAATTATCAGAAAGGATAAACAAATGAAGCGGTAGCATTTTATTTTTTTTTTCTTTTCTTCTGGCTAATGCAGTTTGGTTCAACGCATCATTCTAGTGATACTAATACTAAGTAGTGCATCTTATAACGAGGCAAATCACAACATGAATGTCCACATGAGTAATGGCACTGACAAATACACAGCAATATAGTTCTCTGTATGCGGAAGTGCTATTTATTTTAACAGTAATTTGATTCAAAATACGAGATGTATGATGCTATTATGTAAAAATTTCGATTTGCCGTTACAGCTTTGTACAGAATGATTCATTCGTAGTTTTTAAAACGTTTAGAAACTTCTAAAGTGAATAATTTAATCAATATTATCATGAAATTTAATCAGGTCGTAGCCAGCGATTATTCAATATCCTATTTGGCAATTTCCTGTGAAATGTTTTACAGAACTAACAGATAAACAGGCAAACAGAAATGGTTGCTATCACATGAACGCATTTTTTTCGGGTTTACAAAAACAGAAAAGAAAGATTACAAAAGCTGAAAAATTCAGTTTCTACCATTCTTAATTTGGAAGCATTTTGAAATGGTAGAACCGGTCAGCGAAACTGCAATTCGAATGTGGGAGTTAGCCTGTTCCTATAAAATGCCCAATTTCAATGCGGTCGGTCCTCTCAGGACATTGTTCATTTTCCAAGTAGTGTAAAGTACATCAGCTACGCGAGAACTCCGTACCTGTGCATTACTTTGAAAAAACATGTATACGGTCTGCCAATGGCAATTTAAAGCAGGGGTAAAGGCTAATCAGTTGCGTTCCGTACTGAATTAGATTGTAATCATTATCGTAGCGCAGTCTTTTATACTTCACCTGATTTACGTGTTCAAGTAAAATGTTAATACGCAGTTAGGTTTACAAAAGGATAAACTTAACTCTTGGACGCCAGTTTATTTAAAAGAAAATAAAGTTATTACAAACTTTTTAAAAGCTTTTGTTAAAAGAAAAACTCTTCGAACTCTTAGTAAAAATGGCACATCATGTACACTCCTATAGTCTTCACGTATCGGCATTTTTGAGAATACACAAATGGTTGAAGTTCTTTCCACTTAAAACAACAGTAACTCTCAGTCGGGTTGGACTGGTTTCGAATTTGTGCCAAAGCGACAGAAGCCACGATACCTCAATACAATATATGTCTGTAAAACTTTAGGGGGCTAAAACGACAGTTTTTACCATGACTTAAATTTTATATAGTTCTGTCCCATTCCGAGAGGAAGTATTTCTTAACTTTGGTCAGCGACTAGTAAACCCAGGATTTTCCCACAGTGTGAGACTTTCTTTCAATAGACAACATTGGCGAGTAATTTATGATCCTCTGATTCTCCTCAGGAGCACTGTTGCTAGCATGCCCAGCCAAATTTGAGATGTTCCACTCTCCTTTGAAGGTGTATCAAAATAAAAAAAAGAAGTTCTCTACCTACCTTTTACCAACAAACTACTGTATTTTATCATATCGAACAAAACACGATGCATACATGTGGCTAGACATAATTACTTTTCCCCATAATCGCCAAATTTAGGCACTACTCAGAGTACAATCAAATTTTTATTCCATTGCGGCAAAAAGTTGTATTATACTATGATATGTTTCCTTTGACTGTTCAACGCCCACACTGACTCACAAGTACTTTACCTAAACAAACAGGCTGATAATGGGGAAAAGTAGTTGATATGATACGAGAAAAGATCATGGCTAACTAGAGTACACGCGATGGCACGAAATCAAGATGGCAGCAACAGTAAAGCGTTACTTGTAAGGCTCGTCTGGGCTAAGGAATGAAACAGGGTTAAGACAATACGATTTCAACGCTTACAATTTACAATTGAAAAAAAAAAACAAATGATGCTCAAATTTAGAAAGCTTTTTTCCAGATCTGCTAAAGAAAATAAAATATTAATACGTGAAGCGCTTTGTTTTTTTATAATGGGAAAAAATTCATTTCAATTAACGAAGCCGCTGATGGGGAAATGTAAACTTCCACTGTCACAATATTTCCGCTTAGATTATAAACTTCGAATTAGGCAATGCAGAATGAAATAATATGAAATCTGAGCTAAATAGACAGTTTGATGGTATACATGTTCAGAACTTACATTAATTTCATCAAAATATATTTTAAATTATGAGCTATGAAATTGTATCTTAAAGAAGAAATTACGAGTTATATTTTTTATGAACAAATTTTATGAACTTATTTTACCTTAACATCAGAGTATTTGTTTTCGACAATATACGGACTATGACTGCAGCAAATTCAATTCTTTTGCTACTAAATCTTTAACTAAATTTAGCAAAGAGCAAGTGCTACATTCTCGTACTAATGACCCACACCAAATGGCATACATATTATTCCTCTTTCCCATTTAAAGGTACCTATTAGATAGGCAAAACAATCAATCACTATTTAAAAATGGAAAGGAAGCTAAAAAAACAAAGGTTTCATTAGAAGTAAAGATACCCATACAACTAAGTGAAGTGGGTGTTCCAGAAATGGCTGACACAAACAATGAATTCTTAGCCCGTGCGTGCTGACCTAGTTAATGCACGTAGTTTTCGAAGTCCTTGAAGAGTTGTCGTCGACTATATAGCCATTATTCGGTGGATACGCTTATAACAGCAAAACTGCAGCAGGTATGAGTTCCGTAGTCTCGTGCAGTGGCAAGAAATAATAGAAGACAGCAGATAAATGATTCGCAAACACAATAAAACTGTGTGCCATTTAATTTCAAAAACCCAACATTGGTTTTAGAGGTACTGAGACGTGTGCTGATTATTATGCGTGTTCTGGTCTTGTTGAATATCGTTGAATCATGTCTTAACCAAGATGATGCGACCGCAGAGACGAAACTACAAACTGTTCAACCCCTATCCCATTTTTTCAGGATTAGAACCATTGTCATTTATACAGGAAGGACGGGATCGTAATTATTGTGCTACACGCGAGGGTCCCGAACTGCATTAAGCACCTCACACTGCTTTGACTTTTACAGATTATAACCTCAGTAACTTTTATAACAAGCGTTTTCTCTGAGATCATAATATCACTTATTTAACAACAAACTAACACCTTAGCATTCCCTAGAGATCTAGTTTGTTTTCAAATATAAATATTTGAGAACTTTTGTCCAATTCGTCTGACATTTCTGTTTGGCTTTCTGTAGACCTTCCATTGGAAACAATTAAAGGATCTATTTGATTTACTCGCTTTTATATTATTATTATTTTTTCTCATCCCATCAGTAGCTTCGTTACATATTCTTTTTTAAAGCTCATACAAATCGAAATCATGTGATTGTAACTGTCCTACGCTTGTTTCTTTCTTTTACTCAATTAAACTTCCAACTTCGCCAGTTTTATCAATTTTGGCATTCTACGTTTGCAGAACTTGAGCACTAGTACAAATGATTTTGTAGCATCGAAGATAAATATCTTGAATAATTTCTCGTAGTATATTTGTAGCCACCATCATACAGTAGTCTCTCCAGTTAATCGAGCCCACGAAATATCTTTCCATTATGTCCCCTCTCTTGAAATTGAAGCTCTCGCCTTTATCTTTGACTACACAAATTTCTTTAGATGCAACCCATTTTATGGTATTGTGGTTACTGCCTGCTGTTGGCCCCCTCCGCTGTCAAGTTTCTGACAGTGGAGGAAACCACTTAGAACCAGTTCTATGATATTATAGCTCTCTGTATTCTTTCGGACATAGTGAGATAAGTAGTAATCATCCGGTTTGTTCAAATACCATATAATACATTTCCAGTCTAGAAGATGAAAGTTGAAGTCACCCATAATGAGACAACCATACATATATTATACAATCTGCCTAAAGAGATTTTTGTCGCACTCTTCAGTCATTTGACCTGTAATATACTCCAACTATCATCTTCGTTTGCCGCAAATCAATTAACATCACACTGACTCAGCATACCGATTACCCAGATCTGATTTATTGCTAATTTCAAACAGTTTTTCAGCAGGGACATCATTCTCACGTGCCTCCTTCCCTTTCGATCTCTCCTGAATATAAAATATTCACGGAACCATCTCGTATCTCTAAGTAGCAATATTTCTCTGTAAGCCCAACTCATTCAGCATTAAATGACTTGTTCAAAGGCTCAAATTCATTTAATTTGTTTACGATACTCCAAACATTACTATATAGACAAATTAAGTTTGTACTTTATTGCTTTTGATAGCACTGATACACCCCTTATAATTACTTAAAAGCGTTTGTTCATGTGGTCCTGGAATTTTACTTCTATCACAGTTTCCCTTTCAGTGTTTAGCGAATGGTTGCGCACAGGCGCTCTCCGAAAGAAAATGCTAGTGTAATTTTGTCCTATGCCACTTACCTGAGTTGATCGTGTGCCGACTTCCTTAACACCTCCTCCCGAACTAGCATTTTCCCTAAACACTTAATGTCTCCTCAATGGCATTAGAAAAAACTCTTGCGCCTTCTCTGTTTATGTGAATGCTGTCTTTAAAAAATAAATTCAGTCTACCACGCTAAGAAAACTTCCCCCATAAGCTGTGTAGAATCCCTCAAACGTATCAATCCAATATTACAGATAAGCAACAATTTATCTAAGATCATCTTGACTGCTTCCGGAAGGAATAATGAATCAGGAATTGTGGATCAAGATGGATAATATTTAAGTTACTAATACACTATATCAAATAAAACAAAAGGATAATCTAACAAAAGAATAGCAAAAACTATGTTTACAAAATATTAAAGATAGCTGGGAGACTTACTATTCAAGAAACAAGAAAGGTTTATCCTTTAAATGGTGATTTAAATTGTAATACCCTTCCCAATGAAAGTAATAATGAAACAAATCGTGAAAAAAATGAAGAATAATTATTACTGATATGGTTTCAAAACCAAAGGAACTTAATGAAACTCAACCGGATAGTTTCAAAGATGAATGAATAAATGATGTGAAGCAAAATAAAGTGCCATTAATCAATTACTAGCAATAATAATTGCTTTTAGAGTGCAAGAATAGCCAACTCTGACTATAGATCTTTTAAAGATTTTTCCTTTCTATTCTTTTATTATTTTATTCTTACTTGCTTTCTAACTATACTTTCAAAGTTACTATGCATTTTCTAAAAAGACCAACAAACACCGGTGAATAAATTGAATGTCTGGTAAAATACATGACAAAATTCAATAGAAGTCATAGAGCCTTATAAGAATCAATAAATTCAATACGTTATCTATAAAGTGCCTCGATTTAATAACATGTTGATCTGTAACATCAAGTAACAGAATAATCTTCGGTCACTAGACAATATGGCAGATTACTTTTGACTCTACATAGAAACCTAACCTGAAGAAGAGACCGTATCAGAACACAACTTGACGCCATTATCCACTACATAAAATTCTTTCTAGAATGAACGAAAACTAAAAATAAACTCTTTACTGTAAACGAATCAACCTGTTTTCCTGTAATGGACCGGTGATGCGAAGACTTACGTACATAAAATATGGATAACCTCAATTCAAGTAGCACATTTAATAGTGAAGAAGTAATCCTGGGTCGGAACACACAAGTGTGCTACCATCCATTATGTGAGAGGCTGGGTTTGTAAAATGACACATAATAAATAATGCTGATGTCCGGATCGATTTAACACTATTTCCCGATACTCTTGTTTGTGGCACCTATGGGAAAGCAAGCCACCAAAAGGCTGATTAGCATTCTCATCCAGTAATGAATCATTGAGTGCGAGTTCACCAGTCATAGCACCTGTTTGCTTAAAACCCTTCCAGTGAGTTAATAGATTCCCAGAGACTGGTTAAAAAGTAGAAGGTAGGGAAGTAGCGTTCATACAATATAGCGAAAGGGTCGCCAGCTTAGTCAGACTAAGATCATGAAATCCGAGGAACTGCTGCTCTTGGAACAGCGATCGCGTGCTGCTGATATAGAGAGAGAGATGAATATTAGCATAGAAGCATGAAGGATGAAAAATAAAAAATAAAAAAGGTTGTTTATCGTTTGCGAGAAAAACTAATCGAAAATAATGGGTAATCGCGTGACAAAAATACGGAAGGGAAGGTTATAGTGCATTTACAGTACTGTGCACGTTTAAGACTATGTTCACTTCCTGCTTGCCGTGGTGATGCGCATTTCCTTTCGGCAATCGAACAGCAACTTAATATCAATTTCTAAACAGTTTGCATGGACTCACGGGAAAACGTGAAAACTTGATACGACCACTAGCGCTGAAGATAGCTTAAACTTTTCTCTTTTCTGCTATTATTGACAACTATCACCATTCCGTTCAATATACAGGGTGTTTCAAAAAGGATGGTCAATAATTTAAAGGTGAAAAGTACAAACTAAAATAAGCAAAAAAGTCCCAGCGAACATCGGGCCGCAAATAAACCGTTTTCGAGATAATGCACATTTTCTGTTAAGATCCGCCACTGACTATGGGAGCACTAGTTTAGCAAAAAGCTGTGAATCCTTTGCTAAGGGTGGTTTTATTAAACATAAGATAATACATTTTTAATTGTTAGTTTTGACACCACAGGATTTTACAGATGTTACAGGATGTTCTTACACCCTTTCCTCAACATCAGGTGTTATGCTTCTGGGCCTATCTGTTCGCACTCCATGTACGAAGTGCCCATGTTCTCTAAGACGTTGATGTACCCTGATGAATGTGCGCCTGCTGGGCTGCCTTCGGCGGGGAAATGCTTCTTGGTGCAAACGTGCACTGCCGTTGGCTTTACCGTACATGAAGTGTATGCCCGCATACTCTTCGTTGCTGTAACCTCTTTCCATGTTGACTATCCTTTGATAAGTACTAGTATGCCTGCTACGTCTCAGAGCATTGAGAAAGGGGAAAGGGAGAGAATGAGCACAACCCAACCTAAACAAACAAGTCAGTGGTGGATCCCAACTCTGTACAGTTCACCTTGTCAGTGGTGGATCCCAACTAGAAATGTGCAATATCTCGAAAACGATTCACTTAAGAACCCGTGTTTACTAGGCTTTTTTTACATATTGTAGTCTGTACAGTTCACCTTTAAATTATTGACCATCACTTTTGAAGCACCCTGTATAATATGTCAGTAATGTTCAACATGGGTCCCTAGAAACCCTTGAAATCCGCAATTTTTTTTTATTGTTTATTGTTATTTAATTGTATGCGTATATTATTGTTATAAAATATATCGGAATTCGGAGGAAGTTTAGAAGAGAAAGAGAACCCATACCGAACAATACTGTATTACCAGAAGTAGTACTGGAATAGAACTCCAAAAAAAGAAGGCAAACAAATCACATTTAATACGGTAAGAGCCTCCTTTGACCCAAGCAGTCTTCGTAAAAAAAACTTTCCCTCCAAATTATAACACATGTTGAGGGTAAATAGCTGTCGATTCTCGAGCAGAACAGTTTATAATTGGGCAAGTGGTGTTTGCCTCCATGGAAAAGTCCTTGTAATCTGAATCCGACAAACAAATTCATCGAAAAAGCTAAACTCAAACACTAAAGCCGCCACACAGAGATTTGTGTTGGCAGATAGGTATTGTCCTGCTGAAAAACAAGATCCTGTGCCATAAAACTTGGAAAAACGGAGTTATCCAGGATATCAAAATACTGCTCCTCCTCCAAAGTACCATTCACAAAAATCCATTCGACGTGTTAATCCTGGAAGCGATGACATCATCGCAGCCTTTTCATACAATGGGGAAGGGTATTTACTTCTTTGCATACCACAAAATGTAGACGCAAAACATCAGAATGCCGCCATGCTCTTTCCACTTGGAGCTGTACGTTTCCTTTTCAAAATGTTTTCCGGTTGGCACCACACCCAAGTCCATGCATCTATACATACGTGCACTGGCAAATGTACCTCTTTGTTCCCAAATTTTTTCGGCGAGTCTTTGATACCCATAGGTGCAGTTTTTTTCCTGAAAACATGGCCAGCTGCCTTCCACTTGGTGTACGACGATCAAGAAGGTGGCCTTTCGAACCTTGAGAAATTCCCGAATCCATCACATGCTAAATCCCGCCCCATCGATCTGCGTTCACATTCATTAAACTCTTTTCCTCCTGACACATTGACAGTATATGAAAATGCTACCCTGTACAGCTTCATTTTACACTGAGCTACTGCACTGCTCTCTATAATGTTTGAATACACGATAATTTGCTAATTCGTTACTGTCCCAATACTCCGGTAACACGGTGTAGGAGCATTAAGATGCATTATATTTGATAGTACCATCGTAAAACTGCTCGTATAATGGCAACAGAGAAAGTCAGTCACCAACTAAGGATTAAAATTATTGCAAACATTTTAGAGATGCTCAGGTGGTCACTATACATTTCAAAGTGCAATTTTTTGGCACCCACTCTCTTTAAATGTAAGTCAATAAAAATAAAAAATAAAATACTTACATTGTGAAACGTCATCAAAGCCAGTTCCTTCTTAAACAGTGAATAATTCCAGAATGAAAGTAACCGTTCTGAAAAAAAAATTAATTAATTAATTAATTAAAAACAGTTTTAACGTGTAAATTTTTATTTACTACTGCACTAGTTGCAAATTTTTTGGTAACTACTCGAAATTATTTTGCAACTCAAAGAAGGGTCACAACCCTAAATATCATCATTACTGATTTAGCAAGTTAATATCTTTTATTAAATCAATGAACGAGCAATTTCTTAATTGAAGCACAATTAAATTCTACTTTTGCAGTGAAAAACAGAAGTAAATTTAAAATAAATAAATAAAAACAGCACAATTTCAAATCTGGCAACCTTGGGCCAGATCATTACCAGATTTTGGGAATATTCTATAACACTGTACTATACTGAACACGGCATACTTTTCAATAAACTAAAGTATGACCCGCCTTGTATTTATAACGCACAGAAAATAAAATGTAACGTATGCATTAAACGTAAAACTACCTCATCCAGTGATTCATCCTTGCATCATTTTATCATTCTATTACTAAACGTAATATAACAAAGATACGGGAAAAAAAACTTTTTTGGAATACGCCATCCCTTTATATATTTGTGAAAATCACTCCCAATTTACGAATCACTTCTTGGGAACACATATTGGTTCATAATTTGGGCAATTTCTGTATTGTAAATGTGGCTTTGATCGATCTGAAAACACGGGAGTTCGAAAGGAGACGCTTATAACTATTTAAATAGCGACTGCCATCTTGAAAATACGAAGAGGGTCTAGAAAAATAAGCCATTGTCAGAGTATTTAGCCGATTAAACCAATCTGAAGTTCTTTCAGCAGTGTAGGCAAGCAGCCAGCTCAATCGTTTTGTCAATGATACATGGAAACGTTGCCAGTAGGGACAGGGAAGTGACTGTACCTTTGTACAAATCATATTTAGAGTACAGTATACAGGTGTGGAGGCCGGTCTAAGAGGCAAGTCTTAGAGAGAGAGTGGAACTCCTTGAAAGGTGCCAAGAAAAGCAATAAGATTAGTCAGCACTGTGTAAAGGGGTAAAATGAAATACTTTAGTTTTGTGACTTCCAGAGTCTGGAAACAAACTACTGAATAAGTTTGTTGAGGTGATTTTTTTTTTAACTCAAAGATGAATTAGACAAAAAAAATACTTGATGAAATCAGAGAACATGGCTTCCCCGCCCATTATCAGATGGAAAGTGGAGGGACGAAGCCACTAATCTGCGATTGTTAATTTCTTCAATGCTCAGTTTCATATGGAAAAATCCCCTATCATGATAGGTGCGTCAGCAATCAAATCCTTGTTGATCCTGACCAATGGATAGACCACATTACCAGATTTCAACGTCAGGTGTGCTGCCCCCAAAACTTGACATGTCAGATTACGTGTCTTATCTGGATATCCTTCACAGCTATAATTTCGCTTTACCTCAACTTATAAAAGCCATCAGCTCACTGGCATCCACTGCTGTTGTGGGAGCTGATAATGTTCCCCAATTCATCTTTAAGTGCCTCGGCCCTTTTATTATTCAACCACTGCTGTCTATCTACAATGACATCCTGAAGACCCTTTCCACTTGAGTGGACTATACTGTCCGGCCTATACCCAAGATCCGTAACTCATCGCTAAGTAAACATTACCGCCCAATCTCTAAAGTCTCAACACCTCTGAAGTTATAGAAAAAATGCTGCTACCAGTCCTCACCAAACAAATACTCGCAGATAAGTCTCCCCAGTTTCACTACGCTCTCTCACAGCGATTAACGACTACAAACATCCTCGCAACCACAAATGCCATACGAGCAATCCATCTGTGATTGCTCCCACTTTTGGAAACACCCAAATCCCTATTGTTACTTCACATTCTGACTGAGGTGTAATCTTTGATCTTAAACTTGGTTTCAATACGCAGCTAGATAAACTAGTCTCACGGGCTTCGAGTCTTCGTTGGATAACAAAACAAAATCTGTTGCACATTAAAGATCCCAAAATAATCAGGAAATACATCAGAACGATTATCTACCCACCATTACTGTACGCATCGGAAGTTTGAGCCTCAGCCACACAAACGACTAAAAAGCCTCTCATTGCATTTGAATATGGCTACTCAAATGGGCCAATTGGAAATCCAATCTACCGCCACAAGCTAGAACTACAGCATTATTAATGCAATAGGGATTCCCTCTCTCCGAGCTTATTGATTCCAGGAGGTTGGTCATCACAGTGGAAATAGTTGCGGGACTTATCTTCGAGCCATCCATTTGGGATACATGCTGCTGGAGAATCCCTATCTCTACCTTGCGGACTACTCCCAGACTGGAAGCCAGAATTCAAGACTCTTACTGACAGATTGATTCCTCCCTTTTCAGATGCTCTCCAAGGTCTACAAACTTGATGCTGATCTCAACAAATTCGCATGTGATAAAAGATATAGAAAAAAGGTGCTTTTCATGCAATGACATCAGTTGGACTGAGTTTTTTTTTTTTTTTTACTTCACTTTGTATATCTTGACATTGTTTTCCCCTGTCCTACGTGCCGTGACGGATCGGTTGCAACATTAAGTTCTCTGTAACCATCTTTTCTTTTTCTTTTCTTAAGTTGCAATAAAGTCTCTCTCTCTCTCTCCTCTCTCTCTCTCTCTCTCTCTCTCTCTCATACTAATTCAAATGGTGACTACCTTTTCAAGATGGCGGATAGAAATGATGGTTGGCTAATTACAGCAAATGAAGAGATCTTTAAGAATTCCTTCAGTCTCCGAAGGGATTCAAACCAAACCTCTTCACACGAGTACCAAAAATCACGGTACACACGGAGGACGGGCCGTTAGGTGACACAGCCACTATCCTCCCATTAAAATGACACTCAGGACATATATTTTATTAGGTTTAGGTCGGACATAAAATGAGAAAAAGTTTGCAACTTTCCTAACCCGTTATAATGGCAAATTAATTACTACTCTACGTTTCTCAGTTCTACTACAGAATTCTGTCCTCGGGCCGGGATTGGAGGCTCCTTTTAATTAAAAACTCCTCTTACAACTGCACTACGCAAGCACACTTCGTGGATACAGTATTTATAATTCTACGTTGATGTCGTCTTGTTTGCTGTAGGTTGCTGCTCATATTCAAGGTCCAAAAGAGAATCACACGAAATGAGGAAAAGAATTAACATCATAAACACGTACAAAATTGAAATGGCTTCACACAAAAACCTGTAAATATGATAGCACACTGTGTATTACAATCTGATTAGCACACTGACATCACTTGAAATTTAATTTCCTTCAAGGAATCTGTTGACAGTTTCAACACTCAGGTGACCATTTTTTCTTCATGAAGATTTCGAAAAGTCTTTATGACAGTTTCGAAAGCATAAAGAAATCTAACAAAACATCTAGCCCTAATCAGATTTACCTTACAACTATTAAATCGATAGCAGATATATAAAATTGCAATCTTGCTCAATCAAATAAACAACATAAATAAGAAGTAATAATGAGGAATATAATAACAAGCTTTCTATAACAGAAATATAAGCCAATGTGTGTAATTGTCGAAGTTAGATTTTTAAAATGTTTCTCTTTCAATTTTCCGTGTTAATTATTCTTTTCAATAAAACGTCTGACTAGCATTTTTACTGCTGAAAGAGCTTTTTATTCTGCATACTTAACTAGGTTTAGGTCAAGTCTGTCAATTAGTTTTTATTTTTTAAAACACGAAACGTATAAGAATCTAGAGTATTTTAGTGCTATGTATGGTTAATTATTTGAGGTGGAGAGAGTTGGGTTTTCAGTCCGCAAAACACGAAAATTGGCCCCTTAACATACACTTGTACCGAAATAATTATTTTGATATAAGTGTAAGTTCAACGGCCGATTTTCGTATTTTGCGAACTGAAACCTTACTTCTCCACCTGAGTCAACCAAACTCCCGATTAAAGAAGTCTTAAATAATTTCTACAATCGCCAATAGGATTTGAACATAGAACCCACTAAATGGGTGAAAAGTGGTAAGCCGACATATACTGTAATGAAAGTTGCTTGACTTTTTTTTTTCTTTTTTTAAGAATTTTTGGCACATCGACTGCTCAAGTTATATTGCGTCAATTCTTTATGGCTCATACAGTTTAATGTATTATAGCTGGACGAGTGTTTCTTCAAGGATCATTTTCGTATACGGGTGGAAAACCCCAATATTAAAATTATTACCTACTTTACCATATTGCTTCTTCATTCTTCTACACATTTCTGAATGTTTTATTCCTTCAGGATTTAAAAAACGAATTACTGCGCTCTGCGATTTTAGTGCTGTCTTCAAAGGAATGAAATCTCACAAAGTGAAACTCGTGACATTTTTTCTTGCAATTAATGAATTATTTGTTCAAAACCGAACAAATGAAGGAGGATAAAACTAACTTTTGAAGATATTATATTCTTTTAAGCAGTGAATCAGATCATAAGTTTCAGAAAACAGTAGTCATCCACATTCCCTAGAAGGGCAGTTTCATTCACCAAACCATGCTGACAAGAATCAAAACTATAATATACAGTCTTTCTTTCAGAAAGGCTAATATTAATACAGTAAAGTGCTATTAAAGATTCACACTATGCAGGTATTAATGTGAAATTAAAAAGAACAAGAAATCCTAAGCAAGACCAGTAAAATTCACATTACCTCCAGAAATGTGGGGCCACAGGAAGGAAAAAAAATACATTACATTCTTTTTGTCATTATAAAGGCATCATAATCATATAAAGTAAGGGACACATCTGGAATGCATATTCTCAAATTAGTCTTTCTGCCTTAAGAAACGTTCAAAGAACTATTCGTATAAGAATTCATTCATGTACGGCAATTAATAGCATGTTATTTGAATAATAAATGAATCAAGGGTAAATTGTTTTTAGCTGTGGGATCAGTCATTTGGAACCCCGTGTATTTTAGGTTTTTTAAATAAGGACTTCATGTTCCCTAATACCTTTTTACATTACTTCATGCCATTTTTTCGACTAGCCTTCATATAAGGTATCTGACTCCTCTCGCCATCTACAAAAATGCCTGTCGAGACGATCCCTGCCTAAACAAAAACGGATGTATTAGTTCTTGTAAAACACAAGTTAGCAAAGATTTATTTTCACTGTACAGTAACGACAACAAAAAGCGTCCCTTGTTATCCGTGAATATAATAAATAAATAAACTTATCGTTTATACTACAGGACGAACACATAAGGTCAGGTCAGAGAGGTTCAAAGATAGAGAATACAAGAACATCACCAATTTAGTAGTCAATCAACCAACCGAAACGTCTGTACTAATGTACCCACGCGTTTGACCACTGTTGTCTCAAGAAATATCGACTGATCGCTCTCTTTCTCTCCCTCAAATAATTGGAAGAATGAAACTAATGAGATGCAACAGGTAAACATAAGTAAGCGACCAAACCTGCTTTCTGCTTAATCCTAATCAATACGCCAGCTTAAAGTAAATAGTTACCGCACGTCTACCGCAGCACAGGCCCAACACAAATCAGTGAAGCCCTACCTACGTCAACATTATGGAAATTAGGTCACCGTCGTACACCAAACGTGGAACACAAAGGTAATGAAAACCAATCTGCTAAAACGAATTTATAATCCGATAAATATTAAGAGAAACCTTCATTCACTCACTCTAAATAAACCTATAAAGTCAATCTTCCGACTTATTACCAAATGTATCCTAACAAATTATTTTGTAGACGGATTTGAAAGTTACCTAACTTATTAATAAAAGTATTAAAGTAAAGTACAACGATTTGTCTTCAGTTCACTGCAGTCTCCAATCATTTCCAAGCACTTCTGGTATTTTCCTCCAATTAAGCTATTCCTTTCTATTTCCAATTTTAGCTACATTGTATTACTATTTTATTATCACTAATCCTTGCGTTTTCCAATGAATGGGTACTCTTCAGCATGAGGTACTAGCCTAATACGATTTTACTGGGAGAAAAAAATGAAAGAATTTTTTTTAAAACGCTTTATGATATTCGGAAGGCAGAAAACTGTGAAAGAAATATCTGAAATGGCATGCAAAATTTCGCAGTTTTCACTGAAGACTGAGCACCAAGCACTCGATGAAATTTCGAAATAGCTGTCTTGGCGGTGTCTCAGAATTTTAAATGCATTGAAGACCACCTATTCAGGTAAAACTATACAATTTAAAAGGATATTTGCAACTTATGCAGAAACGTAGATAACGGCGGGATTTCACTTAGTTGAATATACAGTGGCGGACAAAAAAACTGCATTACCTTAAAAAAAGAAACATTTGTAGTGAAACATATAAGATGACGTAGCCGAGTGGTCAGGAGCGACAGTGCATAGCACGCCTAAGTAAATACACATAGATTAGTCACTCCAATTGGAGTTAAGTAGAATCTGGCTGCCTCCTCGTGGCTAGGGACGGGAGCGGGGGGGTTGGGGCACATCTCGCCCTCGACCCCCTGCTGCTAAATGCCAGAAGCCGGCCACAAACAACACAAAACAACATGCTACACACACTAAAATAACATTAAGTAAACCCTAACCTTTAATTAATTTAAATTTATAATTCTCTAGATTCTTAAATTCTTGGGAAACATTAAAAATTTTTTAAATTAAAAGTTTTTTTTTTTTTATTTTATTTTAATTTTTTTTTCTTCTCCCCCCCTCCCCCATTAGAGGAATTAATAACAATCCTGCTGGCAAAAATAAAGCTTAACAAACGGCGGACATAGGGGAAACCCTGGAAGCCGCCAGTAACATACAAAATTACTTTGCAGACTTTGCAGTGCATAGCACGCGTTCCTTGAGTGGACCGGGGTTCAAAAGCCCGTGACTACTAAATACGATAAATATTTGTATTGACGATTTATTGTGAACTCTACTGACTTGATTGTCGTACCGGAGTATAAACAGAAAATTTATTTAGTTTTATAGGCCTGACGTAGCCCAGTGGTCAGGAGCGAGAGTGCATAGCACGCGTTTCTAGAGGAATTAATAACAATCCTGCTGGCAAAAATAAAGCTTAACAAACGGCGGACATAGGGGAAACCCTGGAAGCCGCCAGTAACATACAAAATTACTTTGCAGACTTTGCAGTGCATAGCACGCGTTCCTTGAGTGGACCGGGGTTCAAAAGCCCGTGACTACTAAATACGATAAATATTTGTATTGACGATTTATTGTGAACTCTACTGACTTGATTGTCGTACCGGAGTATAAACAGAAAATTTATTTAGTTTTATAGGCCTGACGTAACCCAGTGGTCAGGAGCGAGAGTGCATAGCACGCGTTTCTTGAGTGGACCGGGGTTCAAACCCGTGACTACTAAATACGATAAATATTTGTATTGACGATTTATTGTAAACTCTACTGACTTGGTTGTCGTGCCGGAGTATAAACAGAATATTTATTTATATTGTTTTATTACAGTCATTTTGTTTTTCGCAAAGCAAAGGTATTGCATCAGATATCGTTTCTATTGCACCAGAACAGTAATTGCAAGGTGCATCAGCTGTTTCTATAAATACGGCGTTGGAAGGGTATATACGCTCATTATATCCTGCTTTGCGGAGGTGTAAGCACGGCTCCATATGTTCAGTTGACACCAAGAAAAAAAAAAGTGTAGGTATTGCTCTGTCACAGGAAGGGCTTTCTACGCGTGCTATCTCTGATAAAATAGGCTGCCACCAGTCAACAGTATCCCGGGTGCTGAATTAAAGCGTGAAACCATGAAGAGAAGACCTGAATCAGGCCATAAGAGAGTGACTACGCCTTCACAAGATCGATTTTTGAAACGGCTATGCCTTCGTAATCGGCATGCTAGTGCTCCTGATCTAAAACTGGACTTTGAGATGGCCTCTAGTGTTGAAACAAGTGCACGAACTATCCAAAGACGGCTTTCGGAATGTGGTTTGCATGACTATCGGCCCAAGAAGAAGCCTTTATTGACTCAACAAATGAGGAAAAAGCGACTTGCTTGGGCTAAAACGCATGTTTCATGGACAACAGAGCAATGAGACACCGTCATCTTTTCTGACGAATCGAAATTCAACCTGCATGGCTCGCTTGGATGGGAAGCGATACGTCAGAAGACGAAAATCGGGGGCATACCATCCTGACTGCATAACACCGAGTGTAAAGTTCCCCGCCGGTCGGTCAGATTGTCTGGGGATGCATAACAATCAAATTGGTTGGGCGGATTAAGTTTATTAACGGAACGGTGAATGCAGAAACCTATACTGCTACCTTGGAGGAGTGTCTGAAACCCGTTATTAAGGATCACCACACAGACGTCCAAAACTGCATTTTTTAACAGGACTCAGCACCTTACCACACAGCAAAATTGTTAAGTTTTATGCTATTTAGATTTAATAATGAGTTTGTCTTCTTGTCTCACAAGACTTAAAACATACTTACACCAATGTTTTCCCTCGTTTTTCTCCCTTAAGGTGCAGTCATGCCTCAGAAATGCAGCATTAGTGTTGGACTGGCCCGGCAACTGTGCAGATTTGAACCCTATTGAAAATTGCTGGTACATAATGTCGTCTAAAATTGCTCAGAAGAAGCCAACAAGTAAGATTCAGCTGCAGGAAAGCATTGCAAGGGTGTGGTACCACGAAATTGGGCAACCGTATATCCAGAAGTTGATTAACTCTATGCCAGATCGTTGCAAGGGTGTAATTGCAGCTGGAGGAGGAACAACAAAATATTTAGGACTTATTTTGCAGATTTACAGTACATAATACTATTACGTTAACTTGTAATTTAAGTTTGTACACGTAAATGCAATAAAATGTATGTTTGGTTGTCATGATTGCCATTTACATGATTTCTCATATCTCCATTAATTACGAATTTTATCCTTTGGGAAGATATTTATGGCAATTAGGTATATCAGGTGGAATCTTTTTATTGGATTTCATTCACACAGATATATATCCTATCTAACAAATGCATTTCGAACATTTCTGCAACCCACTATGCAGCGCAAAACACATTATTTGCAAAATTCACACGTGATGCAGTTTTTTTTGTCCGCCACTGTAAGCCCAAGCCTCAGCGCCGGGTATTTGGCGCTCACGCTTTACTGAGAGTAGGAAGTCTACATGATCGAAATCGAACTCAGATAAAGCGTACGAATTTGGATTTTATTTCAACCACAGCGTTGAAATAGCTCTCAGGTTCTGTACAATATTTTCCAGACTGTTAATTGTTTTTCTTATAACATGACTGAAGCTTCGATAGTTAAACCAGTTCAAGTTTCAATTACTGTTATTACTATTTTGTTCAATTCCACGTCCACAAATCATTAAACTGTACACCTAATTGGTGAATATCAGCAATCTCCAAAGGTTCCATCTGTTCTAATGTGCTATGCACATTATTTTAGATGATTTGAAAGAAAAAAAGTAGATAGTACCTATACGATTCATTTCATTCCATACTGTTACATAAATAAATATCATTTTCATAAAATTACTACATAATCTTCATCTTCAAATTACTACTTAAATAATCATCATCAACCATCGTCCCTTCGTATCCAAACAATGATGCAAAGAGAATACTAAGTCTTATCATAAGCCTTCAACCATAAAGAACCAACAGTTAATGCAAGAAATTATGTACAAAATGAGAGAATACAGATGGTGACGTTAAAGATTAAGGAAAATATTACTGGGAAAGGGAAGAAGGAAAATTTCAAATAAAAGAAATAAATAGGGTACCGCAAAGAGTTAGTACAGATGTACTGAGGAAAACACAGTACGAAAGAAAGTCACATATAATGATATAAGAAAACATAACTGAAAAACATTCTACCTTGCATTTCGTCCGCCACTTTTTGTTCTCAGGAAATTTCGGCTAGTGACTGGTTTAAACTATTTTGCTAGCACATTTCCATGTTCGTTATAACTAACGTAGGAAAAAAAAAAAAAAAAAAAACACTTTTTGCATTACATTCTACCAAATTTATATCAGTGACTCTGAGTCTGACAATAAACGACATGTAGACTTCAATATATTTAGAATTGTTTTAACAGATGCTTCTACTGTTTACTAATCTATGGGACAATTCAAAAAAACAAAGCCAGGCAGCTTCTGGAATAATTTTCGCTAAAATACATATGATGTCCCTTGCCCAACATACAAAGTACTACAAAATTGCTTCGATTGCTAGATACTACTGAGAGAGACAAACAAAATAGGTCAGAAAAAGAATTTTTCAAGTAAAAGCCTTTCTTCAGCCAACTTCAGGATATTTAAGTCACGTTTAATGATCATATTCATTTACAGCAAATCCTGGATATCACTCACACATGCAGATATCCTTCTCTACCCTTTTCAGCTTTTGCTACCTGCAAGAGCTAGATAAATAGGAATGGGAATAGCGTTACTTCTTTTGGAAAGTCTTTTAACTATGGCACACAAATTTGAAAAGCAATGTAGTGAAATTACTGCATGACAATCATTCATCTTTGAAACTGCATAAACTTCTTGATATCTCTAGTGTTTCCTGCATGCTTTTATACCTCTGCTTTATTTCGGTTTTTGTTTTTTCGGAAGCGCGCCCGACTACTTCTGAGAGGATATTATGTTTCCTCTGAAGTGAGGTGAACAATAACAAAAATTCACCAGCAGTTCCTTAAATGCTGATCTTTAGGTCATTCCCAGTGGGGAACAGAAGGACATGATTAACTTCAGTCCTTGGAAAAGCCTAATCCTCTAATCTTCTGCAAAACAAAAACAAAAAATAATAAGAATACGTTTCGTTTTGTGTTCAAAAACACTCAGCTTTCTATTAAACAAAAAAATAAAAAAAGAATACAATACTTCGTCATTTGAATTTAAAATTCTAAGCTTTTTATTATCGTTCTCTGAATTCAACAAAATTTTTCTCTAGGCGTTCTTTTTCTTATTTACTCTGTATAACTCTTAAATCCACGTTTCCTCTGTATAACTCTTAAATCCACGTTTAGGGGGCTAATATCAAATTTTAGCCCCCTAAATTATTTCACCGAGGAAATAATTATACTTTATTGTGTTAAAAGAGTCAGAATTAATCATTTCTCTGCTAGCATAGTTATGTTTGTGTATAAGCAATTCCTGTTGGCGCGATTTTTGCACAGCGGTTTTACCTCATTCAAAAGGTTCGCAATTTTATTTTCTCACAAACAAGAGATGAATTAAAAAATCCTAATGCTCAAATGGGTCCTAACAGTTCACTAAAAGACTTACAGGAAGCAAGCCGCACAAATTGAGGCAGGTCTATTAAGATTAATTTCTTAATAAGACACATTGCTTCCATTTTCGCTATGTAATTGTTTTAAATAAATAAATAAATACAAATATACTGCACTTACATAGCAGACAGATAAGATAACCTCTTAACTATTAAAAACATTAAACCGATAATTCTGCTAAGTGAAATAATTTAAGGTATTAAACTATGTGCTGGTCACGTAAAATACTTTATGATAGTGAACTACGATTTCGCTGAATACTGGATAACTACTGTACATCTGGTGAACTACTCAAATATCACTTTAAAAACCTAGACTTTAAAAAGAAAAGTAATCAGGTTAATTAACGGTTCTCCATAACAATTCAGTTCCACTATACTATCACGAGTGACAATTCTCCAACCGAGTGACAAGTGCTTTCCACTTGTCATTCGTTTGGGGAAGTCTACATTCGAATCCCGTCAGGAACTGGATGAATTCTTAAAAGTCGCAGTCCAGGCTGTAGCTAGCCGATTTTAGGCGAATTATTCTGGGCTTTTAGGCGCCTTAGCATATATGCATAAGCACCTATTGCCTTCCCAATGCCCGTCCGCCCGCATGTAATAACTTGACTGCTAATGGATGGACTTTCATAAAATGTTATATTGGCTTTTTAGAAAGATTTATCAAACAATCCCAAATTTCATTAAAATAGGACCAGCAAAATCCTGCAATTATTATTACTTTCTTTTTTTTTTTTTATATATATACATATTACATACGGTACCCATTTATCGTATGTTGGAGCTGAAGCACTAGATATTATATTTTTTGCAGTGCGCTGACTGGAGGAATGAATGGACAATATAGCGAATACGAGAAACGATATGCTATCAGTTCATGTATTAAGACCAGTTGTTGCTTTTTTGCTCCTTTTTTTTTTTTTTTTTATAAATCGCGTGTTATTATTATTTGTTAACGCTCCTGAAACGTAATGTTACATTTAGTAATTTTTTTAAGTGTTACATTTAGTAACTTTTTAAGCGTACACAATATACAAATCGGCTGATGAACACACTTTTAAACAGACATGATGAAGCCAAATGAACCGATTCGCTATGACTAAAGTAGTTGATAAGCCAAAAATCCACAACCAACGATAATAAATGACACTTTTCATAAGCTCAATCACCTCACACGGGCGCTCAGGTTGATGAACTTTCTTTGAGAATACAGACATTGTAAAAATCACGTAGGAATTTGTAATTTTTTTTTTTTCTGAACCAGTAGATTCACAACTACAAAGAGCTATTGGTCTTAAAATCGAATAAGAGCATTGTGAAATTGGGAAGGTGAAAGAATTTCTCTAAAATAAAAGTACAGCAGAGTCGTCGTAAAACGAAATAAAATAAGATCTACAAGGGAATGTGAACATAATTTTTGTTATGTAGAAAGATAAAAAAATAAGAGGCCATCGAAAACCGTAACCATAAGTTTTAAAACACTTCGTCAACTGACGCCAGAATTAAAAAAAAAAAAAAAAAAACAGAAATTTTTACCTCAAAATCGCCTAATAGCCCAGCTGATCTCTCTCTCTCTCTCTCTCTCTCTCTCTCTCTCTCTCTCTCTCTCTCTCTCACACACACACACACACACACACACACACACACACACACACACACACACACACACACACACACAATAATAACCAAAAACGAGCCATTTTACACATTAATAAATATCAAATCATGAAAGTACGAAATTCTTAAAAATGGCTTTTGACAACCTCAACTGCAAAATTTTTGAGCGAAAATACAGAATTGTTGATGCACACTATACAAATACAGGAAAATGCATTTGTCAAAATGAGTGGTCAAATCCGTAATATGTTCATTACCACTACAACTGTCAGATGTGAAAGGAAATGACTCTTCACATGATATATTCGAGCAATACTACCAGAGATGAGAAACTTAACCTTTGATCTTGATTACATTACGTCATGTACAATAAGCAACGTTTCCTTGATACAGATTTGTTATACGATAACTGGATACTTTAGCTTAATCATTCATCGAAAGGCCAAGAAGTGGAAAAAATTACTCATAGTCATATGTTCCTACGGAAACTTCAGTGGAAAATACAGATAACGGAATGGATTATGGGGCAATTTCGCACTCTGATTGCAATTTGCTGAGTGAAACAAAAGACGAATTCCATTTAGAACTGTAAACAATTTTTAAAATATGTAATATCTCAAAGAACGCATTCCAGGATTTAAAAAAAAAAAAAACAGTATGAGAAATCAAAGCTGCAGAAAAATGTTTTTAAAAAAAAAATTAAAAAAGCATAAAATGATACTTTTCATTTTCAAAACTGGTTCACTGACCTTTTTCGAATTTTAAACAAAGGCATGCATACAGGGATTATATCCAATCCCTTCCTCCTTATTTATTTATTTTATTTTATTTTTTCCGGTTATCTTCACGAGCGTACTCTCAAACTTCAGAATTTCAGAACCTACATTAACTGTTCAAATGCATACGGAACATTTTACTGCGAAACATCATTAAAAAATCGAATATGGTATCTACATTTATTATGTCAACGCAAGATAACATCGAGCTTGCAACTGTAACTTGTTGCAAAGAATTTCACATAACTGCCAATAACTTACCAGAATATTCTACATACAGTATGTCTATAAATTATTTACCTAAGATGTATTTAAGGGCTTATGCCTCAGGCTGCAAGAGAATTAGACGACGTACAAGTTAGTGAAAATGCATCATATTAGTACACAACTAAACTCTGAATTAGCAAATTTTTGCAAAGGCGGCATCGTTTAAGTTATATCTCATATTGTGAATACCTTCACAACGAGTTGCCATGATATTGCACTACTTCGAATAAGTAACGCTTCACCAAAGGAGAAGACTGTTGTTACTTATTCTCAGCGGATATCACCACCAGACGACACCGTTTCAAGGCTATTTTGTATATGTGTGGGATAATAATTCTACTATCCACTTGTCCCTATTAGACTTAGAAAAGCAAAAAAGTAGAGGGAAAGTAATAGTAGGAGGTTTTTTTTTTTTTTTTTAAGAGCATTAGCAACTAAGGCCATATTGCTCTGGGAATATGCGGTAGTCATTCCCTGACCTTTCCGCATCCTCCGTATTTGGTGGTCACGGGCTCGAACCCCGGTCTAATCAAGAAGCGTGTGCTACGCACTGCTGCTCCTTCCCACCTGGCTACGGAGGCGCCTAATAGTAGGAGTGGAAAAGAAACGGTGTAGAAGAATGAGAGGGGCAATAATTCCTTTAACTCAAACCCCTCAAAAACTCCTCGAATAGGAAACGCTTCCCCAGTGGAGAAGACTGTTGTTACCTATTCTTGGAAACTCCGGACATCATCAGGCCCTGGTGACCATTTCGGGGACATTTGGCCCTTCTTCGGTGGGTGGGCAGGTACCCTAGTGATGTAATGATGGCAAAACGGTTATGAAGTATAACTCCACAATATGAGAGATGCCTGATGGTGTATAAGATGAATTAAGACTAATTTGCATTAAGGGCTTACGCCTCAGGCTGCGAGAGAATTAGACTACGTAAAGTTAGTGCAAATGCATCATACAGATAAACTCTGAATTAGCAAATTTTTGCAAAAAATGATGTAATGACAATATATCTCATATTGTAATTACGTCACTAGGGTACCTACCCACACACCGAAGAAGGGCAAAATAGCCTTGAAACGGTGCCGTGTAGGTGGTGGTATCCGCTGAGAATAAGTAACAACAGTCTTCTCCTTTGGGGGAAATGATTTGGCTGACACCGGAGCCAAATCAGCAATTCCCAATAATAATCGCTTCCTGTCAGTCCCCCTATACAGACTACAGGCAAATAATACACCAAAATATATACTCCCAATGGCAGGATTCGTGGAATAGACAGACTACGAACGAATTATATCCTATAAAGCCTGTAATTGAACCGTAGCAGTCTAGTCTGCGCAGGAATCGTAAGGAGGAAGTTTTTCTTGCCCGGACCCGCATAGGACATAGTCATTTGACGCATTCGTATTTGCTGAGGGCTGATGATCCCCCTATGTGTGAGTCCCGTGACACAATTTTATCAATCAGACACATTTTAATTGACTGTCCAGATTTTAGCAATATCCGTTTTACCGCTTTTAATCATCTGATTGAGCCGTATACACAGTCAGATTTTATCCGACAATGACAATGTGTCTGCTGTTTTTAGCTATTTAAAATCAATAAACGTTTTTACTTGTATTTAAAATTTACATGTTATTGTTATTTCTTTATTGATTTATCTTTTATATATTTGTTATTAAATAACTCCTCTTATTATTTTATTAATATTTGTTATTAAATATCTTGACATGATGACCTAACTAATTAGGTCACTGAAAGCTTAAATTTTTATATATTATAGCCTTAGTTGCTAATGCGCCAATAAAAATCCAAACCCAATCCAACCCTTTGGTGAAGCGTTACTTATTCGAAGTAGTGCATATCATGGCAACTTGTTGCGAAGGTGTTCACAATATGAGATATAACTTAAACGATGCCGCCTTCGCAAAAATTTGCTAATTCAGAGTTTAGCTGTGTACTAATATGATGCATTTGCATTAACTTGTACGTAGATTATTTACCTGATTATGAAGCTCCCTTAAAATATTACTGTAATAGATATTGTAAAACGGGTTGCTGCTCTTAAAAAAGCAAATCAAAGAATTTCTTATCACATAACCGTACTTCAGAAACCTCCATATGGGCTCCTTTGGTAGCACGTAGAATGCCAAGACGGTAGCCGATTTTATTCCATGTGTTTTGAAGCATATCAAGAAATGGAACTCACTGCCTGTTCAATCCGATCTTTTAACTCTGTGACGTTAACTTTTTTTTTTTTATACGCCTTGTCCTGTAGGAATCCCCTACAAAGAAATCTATAGGGTGATATCCGAGGAGGCCATGGAATGGGACCATCCTGACAGACCCATCGGTTAGGAAATTTTTTATTGAGGAAATTGCGAACATGCAATCTCCAGGGTGGTACCCCATCATACATAGAACACATGTGGCTCCAAATCTTCCAGCTGAGGTGCAGCATACAATTCGTGTATATCTTGGTAATTTGAGAAGTTCATGGTGTTTTCGTAGAAGGAAAATGGCCCAATCGGACTGAAGGACAGTGCGCAATATACGTTTACCTTGGGACTATCACGCTCGTCTTCACAAATTGAATCAAGATGTTTAGATTATTATAAGCGACAATTGTGTCTGTAACTTTACCAGATGGGTGGAATGTCGCTTCATCACTGAAAAAGACATTTTCCAGAAAGTGCTCATCATCTATACGGTTGAGAATGTGAACAGCGAATTCCTCTCGTTGTGGTTTATCGTGAGGCTTAATTTTCTGGATGATTTGCACTTTGTTAGCATAAAATTTCAATCTCTTGCGAACTACCCTGTGCAATATTGCTCTCAGTATTTGCAGCTGTAGGCTTGCCCAGTGGAAAGATTTTGTAGGACTTCAGGTAAACACTTCCTGAATTTCCGAAACTTTATCTGCAGATACACTAGGCCTACATGCTCTTTTCTGGTGCAGCACAATGCCAGTTTCTTTAAACTGTTTCAACCATCGCCTTTCCACCATCGTGGATATTTGGTATCCCACAACCACAACACGCACACTGCTTTCTCCTGCAGTCTCTATTTTAATGCTGCTGTACTGTCACAATACTTGCTGGGATCAAGGTTGCCCACAGCGCTGGCCCTTAGGCACCCTTATTAAGCTGTATCAAGAGAGGAGTAGACCGATCGCGTACAACGGACCAAGACAGGACATACACGCATAGCAACAAAAGGGCCATATGCAACAAGGTTCACAAGGCAGAAAGCTTTTGTGATTCATGCAGAATGTACGCAGCATAAAAAACAAGCTTCGCTCCCTCCAGAACCTCCTTTTTCTTGATGAGTTGGATATCATTTGTCTTACTGAAACATGGCTATCGGCGGATAGGCAGCGTGACCTTGTGCCTCCCAACGCTCCCTACAAGAACATTAGGAATTCAAGAAACCCCAGACGGGGTGGTGGTGTAGAAATCATTTTTAACAATCGTTTTCAGCCAATAAGGACAAGAGTAAGCCAGTCGAACAACTTTGATGCAATCTGTACAACGCTGAGGAGTCCTCTTATTCAAATTCAGTGCTGCCTGGTTTACATCCCCCAGATCACAATGAAGACTCTAGATCTGAGCTGCTCACCTGGTTGGCAACAAACTTAGTACCTAGAACTCCAACTGTAGTTGCGAGTGATTTCAACTTGCCGATCCCTAAGCACGAAAATGCTCTTGAGGGCATTTAGGTCACTCTTCGGACCTTTGACCTTACACGGTTCTTAACGCCGACTACTAGAGGAGGCCAAGCACTCACCCTAATATTTCATAAGCTACCAGACATCAAGCTCCTGCCTAGCAATTTCCAATTTCAATCAGATCACCTGCCAATTGCATGCCAGTTATCCATGCATGGTAATTCCCCTGAGTTACCTGATGAGTATGCTGCTGAACTGCCTAGGGTTGCCTTCTCTACTAAATATCTCAAGCCAAACATCATTTTATAGTGCTTGAGCGGATTTGACTGGGGATGCCTCTATTCTGAGTCGATAGAGGATGCCACTATGGCCTTGTCCAAACAATTGAAATTAATTGCACTCCGTGGTGTATCCAAGAAAGTTAGGTGTATCCAAGAAAGTTAGGATTTGTAGCAAGTCGAATCGGTGTTTTAATAAGGAAACCAAGATGGCTTTCATCAGGAAGCAGAAGGCATACCAGAAATGGCAGAAATATCAACTTTCCTCAGACCTCACTATATTTAAGAAAGAAAGAGCTTACTTCCTAAAAAAGAGAAGACAAGTCTTAAACCAAGCTGTTCTTGATAGGTTGAAGAGGGGTAAAAGGATTCTATCACACCAGACAAACCATCATATCATTGATCAAAAGCTTATCCAGGAATGGGTACAGTGCAACCTCCTGCAGGCAGATTTTCCAGATCCAGATTCCTCCCCCTCACAGAAGGACTGGTTACCTAGGGCACAGATGAACGACATAGAAATATCTAGGGAGACGCTGATTGATGTCATCAACAAATTACCTAACAAAGTTACTGTAGGACCAGACGTTTTCCCATTATTCATAGTAAAAATATGCAGCATATACATTGTTGACCTTCTACTCCACATTTTCAGACGAATCTTACAATCTGGAAGAGTTCCATCAATTTGGAGATCTTACCGTGTCAAGCCTATACCAAAGATTAGAAAACCAAAATTTCCGAAGGATCTGCGACCAATTTCCATCAATTGCTCTCTACTTAAATTCTTTGAAAAAGCGATTCAGCCAGCAACTGCCCAGCATTGCTTTGGTCACAGGCCCGAGTACCTTCATACCGTTCTACACAAGAGATCAACTACCAATTTTCTAGATACCCTCTTCAGAATCCAACAGGCCATCAATAACAAATCCCAGATTGACATCATCTTCCTGGACATTAAATCGGCATACGACAGAATATAACTACCAGCTCTCTTTACTATTCTCGAGCACTACTTCCGTCTGGCAGATACTTCGCTACAAATCTTGAAGTCCATCCTACTTCTCAGACATCTGTCTGTTACTGTCAACGACTTCCAGGTAACTTTCGACGTCACAAGAGGCATCTCGCAAGGGAGTGTGCTTTCAACAATCCTCTTCACAGCAGTTTTGGAACCTTTCCTACTATGTAATTCTAACTTTGTCTCTTATGTCGATGATCTGAAGTTCTACGTGAGTTCAAACCATCCTGATCAGATCCTTGATATTAACCAACAGGCCTGTACACAGATAATGAAACTGGAAAATTATCTAGCCATAATTGGGTTGAATTTGAACCCTTCTAAATCTGCTCAACTACCGATAAAAAAATAAAAAAAAAAAGAAAGAAAAGAGTTAAAAATGATGTTCAAATCTTCGTTGGCTGGGAAAGGGTACAAAGGGTAACTTCCCACACAGACCTAGGCCTCACCTGGAATGTTGGACTCACCTTCCTGCCAGGATGAAACAGAAGACGTACGCGGCACTTTGGGCAGTGCGTCAGGAGCTCGTCGGTGTGCATCAGCCAGCGCTGCTTTGTCGGTACATCCTGAGGTGCATTACCCCTATCCCTCTCTACGCATCTGAAAATTGGTCACCTGCTCCTGCCTCCCACCTAAAAAAGTACCTAAGTCTGGAATACTGGTTGCTCAGATAAATAAATTTTCTGTTTATACTCCGGGACGACCAAACGGTCAGAGGAGTTTACAAGATACACAGAATACAAGAAACAGCACCGTATTCAGCAGTCACGGGCTTGAACCCCGGTCACTCAAAGCACGTGTACTTATGCACCCGCGCGCCTGACCACTAGGCTACGGCGGCCATGGATGAACAGGGCGGTGGGTCACCCTTTTACTATCTCTAGATCCATCCTCCAAGCTAATCTAGGGACCACTCCCTGGAGACTTTTCATTACGACAAGAAATGCACTCATGCTAGCACGGCTTATCACAGGCCGAATAGATGCTCCATCTGTATCCCCGTTAATCTCTGGCCAAAAGAAGACAAGAGGTGAACGCCGCGACTCCTGCCACCCTCTGCGGTTTACACTTATAAACATTGATTCCCTTAGGGGCATGTTTCCAGCCAACTGTCTCCAAATCTACAATAAACTGGGCATCAACCCTGATAAGTTCTGTGAGGAAAAACTTTACAGTAAGGAATGCCTCAAGAACTGTTACCAACAATTGAACCTGTGACGAAACCTACACCTGGTCTTTTTGCCTGCTGAATTTCTTTTTTTTTTTTTTTTTTACTTCTGATGTCTATTGCTATAAACTCTGTTTTTATTTCAAGTGTATATAAGTTCAATTATGTAAATATCTAGGGTCGAGCACGCATGTACTCTTGTACATTGTACATGTGGTTCCTCGCACCTCAGTATATAAATCTCTCACCCTCCTGGCACACTGCCGTCCCGGGATAACCCACAGTTTCTTGTGGTTATCCCGTCCCGTCTCAGGATAATAACAATAAAAACTCAATGGGTTGCTTTGATGACTGCAGCAAACCATTTTCCGTAATACTACGGAAAATGGTGTGCTGAATAGTGAAATTTTAATCGAACTTCATAACCAGGTGAATGATTTATAAACACCCTGTATTTTTCTAAATCAAACTAATGAAGCTTAAGTTACAATTTTTTGAAACAAGATGAATAACAAACGCCATTTTATATGAAAATTAACCCCCCTCAAGAACATCCTACGATCCATGTAACATGTACTGTTAATGTTATTTAGACCTGAGTGTGAACACGAGTTCTAAACGATGGGTGGTGCTCAAAATCAACGTGGCGGCCATCTTGTTTCAATATGGAAGATCCAGTTAAAAATATTCAAGCTCTTTTTTGTGATGCCACCTATGGATATCAATTGTCATCTCTAATAGTAATAGAGGCATGTGATGCAAGAAAGAAAGCGTATGATCTTATGCAGCATCAGCCAAAAAAAAAAAAAAAATCCACACAACCACTCAATCTCAAAGTTTGTCCAGTTCCTCCTTGAATTTATTTAAGCTCTCAACTTCCACAACGACAGGTGGAAGTTTGTTCCAGCAATTAACCACCCGCTGACTAAAAGCAAATTTCCGCACATCTATTCTACATCTGTCTTTTCTTAATTTGAATTTATGCCCCTTAGGTTCGTAATCTGAACAAGTGGATGGATCCCAACAGAATTCAGCGTGCTCAACCCATTCAAGGCCTTATACACCTCAATCAGATCACCTCTTAGGTGCCTAGTCTCCAGTCATTGCAATTTGCAGAACTTAAGCCTCTCTTGGTAAAAGGACCCCTTCGTTTCCCTCACCAATTTTGTTGCCCTTCTCTGTACACGCTCAAGCAAATCTACATCTTTCCTAAAATGAGGCCACCAGACCTGTATGCAGTACTCAAGGCGTTGCCTGACCATTTCCTTATACAAAGCGATAATCACCTCCTTTTCCCTGCTATCAAAATTCCTGTATATCATTGACAAAACCCCGTGACCTGCTCTGGCAGCCTGCCTGCATTGCTCAAAAAACTTCATATCTGACTGCACAATTACTCCCAGGTCTTTTTCATTTTCTACCATCCTAAGTGTAGTACCACACAGTTGGTACGTTTCTCTGGGGTTACTTCTACCCATATGCAGTACTTTGCATTTGTCAATGTTAAACTTAAGTTGCCACTTCTCAGCCCATCTGCTCAAATTTTCTAGATCCTGTTCCAGTAGCATACTGCCATTACTGTCATTAACAACCCTGCCAACCTTTGTATTATCTGCAAACTTCGACATTAAGCCTGATATACCTTCATCAACATCATTGATAAATATACAAAACAACAGTGGGCCCAACACCGAACCCTGTGGGACTCCACTAATAACATTAGTCCACGAAAACCAGCATCCATTGATTACCATTCTCTGTGAGCAAGGCGCCTCCGTAGCCAGGTGGGAAGGAGCAGCAGTGCGTAGCACACGCTTCTTGATTAGACCGGGGTTCGAGCCCGTCACCACCAAATACGGAGGAGGCGGAAAGGTCAGGGAATGACCATCGCATATCCGGGAGCAATATGGCCTTAGTTGCTAATGCTCCTAAAAAAAAAAAAAAAAAAAAAAAAAAAATAACAACAACTCTGTGAGCATAAGCCCAAGTCTTGATTGTTGACTTTCCGACTACCATCACTGACGAGAAATTCAGAGCGTCCTCAAAGACAAAAATTGAACATAAGACGTGCTTACAATTTTCAAATTAAAGTATTATTGAAAAATTATTACAAACACGTAGGCACAAGTTTAGAGAAATATTCTGTTGTGGATTATTAATACAAAAAATAGTAAAAAATGCGAATTTCACCTCATAAAATAGTGTAAGACACCATTCAGAGTATCTCCATCCCTACAGAGGCACGAAATAAATAAATAAAATAATAAATAAATCGAAACGTTGAAGTGATAGGAAATTCAGAATTCTTTGAAAATGTAGCCACGTTTACTATATGCTTTTCACAGAAAGCTCTTAAACTAACCAATCATAAACAACATGGTTAGAATTTTTAAGTTCAAAGAAAGCTAGATGAAAAATTTCCCAATTAAGGAAGATAACTTACATCTTCAAAAATACATTATGTTCGACATTTTCGTATCAACCAACATACGTAGGTGCAAACTGCATGCATCACTTTAAACGAAGAG
Source organism: Mastigoproctus giganteus (assembly GCF_048544385.1). NCBI lineage: Eukaryota > Metazoa > Arthropoda > Arachnida > Uropygi > Thelyphonidae > Mastigoproctus > Mastigoproctus giganteus. The sequence continues at coordinate 238,630,590 of NC_143575.1, read as the reverse complement.
ACTAGCCTCCTAAAATAAAAAGCTATGCAGCTTCTATTACCCACAAATTTTATACTACCTTATTCTGTATACAAATCGATATTTTTTTGAATTTGTAATATTCTTTTAGCTCTCTTCTGTTCATCATTTTCATCCCTTTACTCAACGTTTAAACTATCCTCCTTTGGAAAAGCTAAATCATTAACCATCCTGTTTTCTTAACGCCCATTTCATTCATAATAGTTTTCTTAACGCCCGTTGAATAAGTAGAAATTCATAACAGCGTATGACTGCTGTCTGCAAATATTTTGCTTTTGATTATTTTTAAATCTTTCAGTGCCTTGAAACATCACAAAATGTTGAAGAAATCGTTAACGATGTGTGTGGTCTTCAATGCAAACATGAAAAATGACAAAAATCTATATTCGAAGAGGTGTTATGATGATCTTTCGCTATGAATACCGTACTATTCTCAAGTAACACCGAAAAACAGCATGACTGTCTCCTTATTAGGATAAGAAGAAATTTTTGTTTGATCTTGTCTCCAACAATGATGAGTTTGTTTTGATGATTACGGCATGAAAAGGGGGCTTTACCTCTCCCCTTATCCCACACATCAGTTTAAATTTTACTATACTTTATTAGGAGATCAACATATCTGATCGTAGATGGCTACAGTCGTTGAACAACCTTCTTTTATTTCAACTTAAACCTAATGCATTAGCAACAGGTTCCACATTCTATAACCAGTTGCCATAAATAAGCACGTTGAAAGCTACTGCGATGTTTTGCATAAAGAACTAGCCGTATAATTGGCTTTCTGCTTCCATGCTGCTCAGACATGCTTCGTCTATGACGTGAGCGACATACCGTTTAAAATAAAAGTTAGTTTAACTATGTTGTAGAGAGTTCTTGTAGGAGCAAATGTGAAGTGTCACGTCTAACAATAATGAAAAATAAACTTCTTCAATAAAAATCCTAATATAAGATTAAAAGCTAATCTCTACATAACAACTAATGATAACAAAATATTGACATTACCCGAAAACTTTATGTGAATGGGAAGTTAAAATATGGAGATTAGATATTCCGATGGCTGTATGACTTGATAATCAGCTTCTTTCCCCCGATCTAGATCGCGTAATACTCTAAAAGCGGAGTGATAAAATTTCGTTCCGACTTCTAGGTTAAAGATCCATCCAGAATGAGTACAATGAAAAGTATTATTTACCAAGTTTCTCTGAAAAATAAACACCCACAATGAGGAGGCAGGTACCAGACTGTACGATCGGGTGCAATAATAATCAGCATGTGACTCAGTTCCGAGGTGTTTCACAGCATCAGATAAAGCAGAATGACACAGCAGTAAACATAGGAATGGCAGAAATCTTCACATATAATACTTAGAAATTTGTAACGGGTCACCTAAGTTGGAATATTAGCATAGATCTTGATTTTCCAACTAGTATTTGTTCTTACATATTAGCAGGACACACACGTAACTACAGCGAAACAATACAATAGAAGATATGCCCTATGCTCTTCACAGGATCATGAGACTGGAAACACCACGATTCTGGCAAGAGACCAACTATATGTCATGAAAGAAATAAAACAAAACTCACATGCAGTATCTGAACAGCATTTCCTTCATAAAGTGAGAATCACATGATAAAAGTAAGCCAATATAAATCTTTGACAACAATTATCAAGACCACTGCAAGCCTCCAACAATGGAAAATTACTGAGGAAAAAAAAAGTAATTGAATGGTAAGAGGAAGCTCAGAAATATTTATTTTAGCGAAATATCGTGGTATACAACACTCTCTCTCTCTCTCTCTCTCTCTCTCTCTCTCTCTCTCTCTCTCTCTCTCTCTCTCTCTCTCAAATAATCTGGAAAAGAATTCTAAATGCAATGCCATATGAGATGCACTTCTGAAAGCCAATATTGGTTTCAGATCAAAATGCATAATTCATTTTCCACGTGACTTCCCCTGATTTCCATTTTGAATAATCGTGTAGGTAAAAAGAAAAAAAAAGGCTGCATTTTTGCATGGAATGCTACGCAATTAGGGCTAGCAATATCGTCACCGCATAGCTCATGGTGAGAAGTTTGGGCGTTATTTTTCACCTCAAGGTTTTCAAAAAGCTGTGAACGTTAATTTACTTTTTTTTTTATTTTATTTCATTTTGATAAAATAACTGATGTGAAAGCTAAACATTAAAATGTAACTCGATAATGGTGTGTTTATCGAAATCAGAATAAAGGGGAGGGGAGAAACGACCGCGGTTTTGGAATAAAAATCATTACGTCATAATGAGAGGCTTACTAAAAGTTATTTTTCTTTACTTTTTTTTTTTTTTTTTTTTTTTTTACCTACGGCTCCCCGTCATTTTGTGAAAGGTATGTGCTAGTATACAACATATTTTTTATGCTATTCTTAGTGTTGCTAACTTAACATTTCAATAAAACCAGGCAGATATCGGTCTAGTTTATCCACAAATTCCGGTTTCGCGTCAATTACTTGAAAGTCGATAAATAATAAAAATAATAACAATAATAAATTTTTTATATACTTCTGGATGGCCACATGGGATCAGAGCAGTTCACAAAATAGAGAAAACAGAAGAACACTGCCGTATTTAGCAGTCACGCTTGAACCACTGTCAACTCAAACGCGTGTACTGCTGTACCTTTATGTTAGCCATTTGGCCATAAAAAATTAAAAATCGGTTTTAAAGTGAGGAGTTGATATTACAGTACATAACAATATTTATTGTGATTCTGTTTATTTGTCAATTGTTTATGCAGTATTTAATAAATTGAACTGTAATTTACATTTTTAACTACTAGTACTTTTTTTTTTTAAGGATAAGAAGGATGGAGGAAAACGTGGGACAAGGAAAGTTTGGTTTCGGGAGGGGGAACAAGGGATGCAACAGATATGGTGAGATTGTTATTTGGTTTTTAGGAGCATTAGCAACTAAGGCCATATTGCTCCGGGGATATGTAGTGGTCATTCCCTGACCTTACCGCATCCTCCGTATTTGGTGGGCACGGGCTCGAACCCCGGTCTAATCAAGAAGCGTGTGCTACGCACTGCTGCTCCTGCCCACCTGGCTACGGAGGTGCCGATATGGTGAGAATGATGACAGAAAGACATTCAAAAGTGAACGAAAATGTATGTTTTATAGATAAGGAAAAGGCTTTTTGATCCGGAAAGGATAGAAATGGACTGGAAGGGCAGAATGATGATTAGTAAGTCATATTGGGTATAAAAAGCAACTGTCAGGAGAGGACAAGATGACACTGAAGTGGAGAGATAGAAGATGTGAGAGAGGGTGTGTCCTGTATCCCCGGATTTATTAATATGCATGTAAAAGAAATAGTTAGAGACATTTAGTAAATAAAATATAGATAAGGGAGAATTTTATGGGGATAAAGATGAGGGTGATTCAGACTGTTAGATTTGCAGATGATACTGGTGGCAGATTCTGAGGTGGAATAGAACCGGTGGACGAATATAAGTAGTTGGGGAGTCTAATTGTGAAAGAAGCAAAGAATGGCAGAGGAACAGAGGATGGAGTTCCATGAAATTTTATATTTAGCTATTTTAGAAAGATTTATCGAGCCGTTTGTTGCCATGCGCTTGGAGGAAGGAATGGGCAATATGGTAGATGCGCAGAAGCCATATTTTCTCAGCTCGTACATAAAAGTCATTGCTTTTTGCTCGTATTTTTTTCTTTCTTTTTTGTTACATACATTGAATTATTACTATTTGCTTATTATATTAATCACAGTAGAAAATGTGAAACATTTGATCTTTCAAATGTTATTAAAATGCAGGAAGAAATAAAGGACATTAAAAAATGTTGACTGCATACTTCAGGTATGTGTTGCTATTTGTGTATTTTATTAAATCATAGCATATCCGAGAAATAAGTGTTGCATTTCATTTTTTTAAAAAATCCAGAGAGGTGACCTAAAAGTATGTTCGGTGATGTGAAACAATCTTAACTTAAAATTAGTTAACTGATAAGTTAATTATTTATGTACTTTTCGCTCCTATTAATCACAGAAAAAGACAAAATGCAATTAATTTAAGAAATTGTTTTGTTTCCATAGGCTGAGTGGAGGAATGAATTGGTAATACAGTACAATGTGATGGACGCATAGAAATGAAAATGTTCTCGCGTAAAATCGATTGCTTTATGAGGAGCAGGGCTTTTTTTGTTATCAGTTTACTAAATATACACATCATGGATTATATTTTAATTATTATTAAATTGCAGGAAGAAATTAATAAAGTACATTACAAAAATGTTGACAGCATACAATCCGCAGGATGTCTTATTTGTTTAATTTTTTAAATCAAAGAGCGTGAAACAATTTTTGCATTTTAATTTTTATTAAAATTTAAAATATAACATTGAAAATTTAAAAAAGGTTGAAATCCAGAAAGATTTCAATCTTTGAAGTAAAGTATACAACAAAAAATAGAGTGAATATTATATTGAGGTATGTGCAGTTAAGTAAAAACAATTATTTTTATATATTAGTTAACTAACTGGCGGCAATTTAATTATTTATTTACTTTTTACTTCTTTTAATCACATAAAAAGGAAATTCTATTTAAAAAATTCGAATGCATTTGAATTGCACTGCAAACATTATATAACTTGTTGGATATTCTCATTTGGAATTAAATCAGCAAATCATCCAGTATTCTGCAGCTATAGCAACACTTGACCGGATTACTGATCCATAAAGAACAGCTGGTTATATTGTTCTATAAATATACCTAAATTCTACATCCAAAGTACAAGACGCCAACTCATCGTTAGATTTAATAGCTACTCCGCTTAATAAATCACTATTCCTGATAAATAAGATAAGAAGAAAGAAGAAATTTTCTATCCTCTTATCTTATTTACAGAGGAAAAAGTACGTATGTTAGGATACTTCACTACTTTGATAAAGAAGACGGCTCGCTTTGCTTAAATTTAACTTAGAGTGAGTGTTATTCTTTATCAAACTTAGTAAGTCTCCAAATGTACTTTCCACATTCAAAGAAGTTATCAGCACTTCACCACTTGCTTAAAATAATGAAGTGCTGTCTTTACCCTATAATCGCAGTTTGTTTTGGGAGTGTAAATATTTTGCTTCACTTGAAAAATGAAAAGAACTATAATCGAAAATGCAGACTCGTTGTTGGTAGTAAGGTTCGCCGTTCTTCCACAATGCGCGGAAAAGGTTAGGTTCCATTCCAGCAGAGGAGACGAATTCTTATGCACATTTTCACACCATGGTGAGTTAGTCGATCCAGCAAACACACAAACAACGAAGAATACGCCCAAATACGAACACAATACGTGGGGTGGAAATAAGTTCCCGGACGATGTTGCGGTCATGTTCGACGAGTTTGAAAATAAACTGAAGTGGCATGTTGTAGTTCAAAAATTCCAATGATATACAGGAATTTTTCCAGCAGGGATAAGGAGGTGATTATTCCATTGTATAAGGCGATGGTCAGGCCACACCTAGAGTACTGTATACAGGTCTGGAGACCTCATTTCAAGAAGGATGTAGAGCTGCTGGAACGAGTACAGAGAAGGGCAACAAGATTAGTGAATGGAACAAAGGGGTGCTCTTACGAAGAAAGGCTTAAGTTTTGCAAATTACAGTGTCTGGAGACTAGGCACCAGCAAGGTGATCTGATAGAGGTGTATAAAGCCTTGAATGGTTTAAGCATGCTCAATGCTGATGGGATTCTTCCTCTAGCTCAGAAAAATCACCTGAGAGGGCATAAATTCAAATTGAGGAAAGACAGATGTAGGATAGACGTGCGGAAATTTGCCTTTAGCCAGCGGGTGGTTGGTTGGTGGAACAGACTTCCATCCCTTGTGGTGGAGGTTGATAGCCTAAATAAGTTTAAGGCTCAGCTGGACAGGTATTTTGAACGAACAGAGGGGTGAAGTGGAAGTGGGTTTTTTTTTTTTTTGGCTGATGCTGCATAAGCTTGCTTTCTTGCATCAAATGCCTCTACTAATGCTAATGCTAATGCTAAAAACTTCTTCCAATAGATGGTGGTACAGAGATTGTCCAGTAGGCTGACAGGTTGCAAGTAACAATCAGTTTCGTTAGTAGCGTCAACGTTCCGTGGCACGATTTTGCAATGAAGCAACGAACTAAAACCAAATTTTGTTTTAAATGGAGAAAATCTGCAACAGAAAGGTAGGAAATGTCAGAAACTGTTTATGGTAATGAAAAACGTAAAGTCGTGTTTGAATGGTATAAGCGGTTCAAAGTGAGGATGTTCGCGATGACCCAAGAAGTGGGCGTCCGTCAGCCTCTCGAAATGAGGACAGAGTTGCAAAAGTTCGAGAAACTGTTGCAAGTGATCGTCATTTGATCCTCGGAATGGTGGCTGATGAGTTTGATAAAAATATGGAGGTAATTCATCGAATTCTACATGAAGATTTGGGGAAAAGGAATGTTTGTGCAAAATTTGAGCGGCAGGGCTCACGGATGAGCAGAAGCGATGAAGGGTGTCGTCATATTGAAGACAATCCTGATTTCCTCGACTGTATTGTCACTGGAGATGAGTGTTGGATATTTCAGTACGATCCAGAGACGAATCGTCAGATCATGCAGTGGACTTCAAAGTCATCACCAAGGCCCAAAAAGTTTACAGAAGTTCAGGACCAAGACGATGTTTTTCGAAAAACAGGGTATGACTCACAAGGAATTTGTACTTGGCATGGGAGACAATCAATCCTATGTTCTACGTACAGCTGCTTCAAAGACTACTGAAGCCCATTTCCTGAGTAAGGCCATAATTTCGAGAGAAAGGCAGCTGGTTCTTGTTACACAATGTCCTGCCCATTCCGCACTTGTTGTGAAGACATCTCTGACAGAACATGACATTGTACAGATCAACCATTTACCCTACTCTCTCAATCTAGCAACAGCTGACTTCCTTTTTCCCAAGGTGAAAACTGCCCTCAAAGGAAAGATGGATTTAAGGATGCTGAGAGGATGTTTCCTGAGAGTTCAGGAAAGATTTCAGAGTGTTGAGAACATAAAGAAAAACTTAATCGCCGAAATTAAACATCATATCTTTAGACGCCTTCACTAACTATTTTCAAAAACTTTTAGAACGGTGTAATAAGTGCATTCAATCAGGTGGTGATTACTTGGAATAAAAATAAAACCATTTTTGAACTCCTTCACTTTGTGTTCTTTTTATTGCGCAGTTCGGGAACTTTATTTCCACACCTCGTATACCGAACTTAACAGACACAGCAACAATAATGTTTGGAAATGTAGCGACGTGCTGAGGAGTTTGTCGCCTTACTCCCGACTGAATCAGGATATCAATAAAGTTGCATATCAGCAAATACATCAATTTCCAGTTCAACAAAAATTACGAACTACACATTTTCAGGCGGATGCTGCAGTTGAGGGTCAAACGCAGCTATTATGAAGATACTATTTTAAGTGAACGAGAAACTTATCGTAAAAGAGAAGCTAAATTTCTGGAGGAAAAAACTGCTTAAGCAACTTACGTGGAATGTGTCAGAGTCATCGTTTGTGGCATATGATGCAAGGAAGCAAGTTTATAAAGCATCAGCCAAAAAAAAAAAAAAAAAAACATCCTCCCTTTGGTCTAGTTCACAGCAACACAAACTTTCCTCTTTTCCCTTAATAATAGTTATTATAAGTAGATCCCACTTCGGTACTCTGTGATAACTGCCCTCCAGTGCATCGTCTGTTTGAAGATTTTTAATATGTGATGGATGCTTTCATCACTAGGTCGAGAATGTCACGCATGCAACATCCATAAATATCCCTTAGGATATTTATGGATGTTGCATGCGTGACATTCAGTGCAAGAAATGGGAAAGAGGAAAGATTTAAGCAACTTTAAATGTGATACAGTAGTCACTGCCAAACGCGCCGGAACGAGTATCTCTTAGAAGCTGCAAACCTTGCTAGAGTTGAAAGTACGACTATGTCTCTGGGATATATCGAAATTGCTCCAATAATCCAAAGGTTGGAAACAGCTCGTAGATGCGAAAGGCCAATGGAGGCTGAGAAGATTTGGGCAAAGTCAGTCAAAGAGCATTTGGTTACCATGAAAATATGGTAATCAACAAGACATTCCAGGACGCACAAACTCGTCGCATCTTGTCACGGTATCCAAGCCAACAACCGAGCCAGGTTCCACTGTCAGTAACAAACGAGAAGGAACGATTAGAGTGGACTTAGGAACACCTAATACTGGACAGTGGAGATGGAAAAAGTATTCTGGTTTGCTGTTTCACGCTGATGGTAGAACCAGAATATGGCTAAAACAGCATGAGTCCATGGATCCATTCCGCCAGGTGTCACGCTGCAAGCTGCGTGACTGTTTTCGTGTTGCATATTGTATCCCTTGATACCAATAGAGCAACATTTAGATGCCACAGGATATCTGGAAATTGTTTCCAAAGAGGTGAATCCCTTTATTACTGCAGCCTATCCATCTGTGAAAGGGTTCTTCCAATAGGATGAGCCATATCACAAGGCCAAAATTGTACAGAACTAGTTCCAAGAATGTGACAGTGAATACAACCTACTGCGATGGGCCTCCCCTGTAACGGGATCTCAATCCAATTGAACACCTGTGAGATGAAGTGAAACTAATTTTTGGAGCAGCGATCCGCAACCAACCAGTTTGCAACAACTGTGGCAAGCAAATGAGTCAACATGGACCAACTCCCTGTGGAACGCTTTTCACACTGAGTCCGTGCCACGACGAATTAGGCTGTTCTGGGGTCTAAAGGGGAGGGAGAGCAAATGTACTACTATTAGGTGGATACACCTAATAAAATAGCCACTTAGTGTAATTATTTACTATATATGCTTGTCTTGAATCTATAATTTTGACAAGTAAAAGCTCTCCTCCCCTTCTGTCAAGTCTATCATTCTGTACACATTGTATTTGCCATGTTGAAATTCTGCAAGGTTATCAGAATTACACCGTGTTTCTAATATTCCCTACAAGATCGCCATTTGACGACTTAACCAATACCTCAAATTCATCAAAATTTTTTAAATGAGCAGGAAACCGGTACATTTTTTCACTATCAGAAGACTCTCTGTTCTGAGGCCTCATACGAGAAGTCTTGAAGTGGATGTTCAAGCGTTACTCTGACCCACATTATTAGATAAATGCGATTATATATTACGACCTGGCCCATCCCAAAATAATACTTTCCCCGAACCCAATGAGATCCTCAACAATTGGCAAAAATCCCTGCACTCCTTTTGTTCAAATGTATTCTCTCTACAAAATAAGTCCTACCTACGGGTTGTTGTTGTTTGGTTTTTAGGAGCATTAGCAACTAAGGCCATATTGCTCCGGGGATATGCGGTGGTCATTCCCTGACCTTTCCGCATCCTCCGTATTTGGTCGTCAAGGGCTCGAACCCCGGTCTAATCAAGAAGCGTGTGCTACGCACTGCTGCTCCTGCCCACCTGGCTACGGAGGCGCCCTACCTGCAGGTAATAGGAATGTATTTTAAACTACCTACTAACCTACAGGTTATACAGGTAGTAGGTAACTGGATCTTGAAATGTACCTTCTTTTTTTTTTTATTTGTTAGTTGTTGGCGCATCGGCTTCTGTGGTCATAATGCACCTCCCAAAGTTTTTGCATTTTACTGTGATCCAAGCCCGAGGCGGGATTCGAACCCGCGACCTTTGGGTTGCCAGGCAGGCACTTTACCCACCTGTCTAGCCCGGTCGGCGAAATGTATGTTACGAAACCACAGCCACCCGTTTCCAAATGCATTAGTAAGTAACTAACGTTGAGGCATAGGCATGGCATGGTTTCAGCGACGTAAGTAGTGGCGTTGTCAGGGTAGGGCCAGCAGGTACATTGTACCCACTGACGCCGAAATCTGGTATTGTGGCGCTTTTTCCAAAAGCAAATAGCGCCTTTTTTGTGAATTGCAATTGGCGCCTTTTTTTGTGAATGTACCTGCTGAAAAAAATCCTGGCTAAACCACTGGACATAAGCTAATAATAGCTCAAAGGAAGCTTACTGGTTGCTGACAACCAATCAGGGGCAAAATATACAATGACGAAATGGTACTTATGGTACTTCTCTGGCCATTTTTGTGAAACAGCGTTTAGCTTAAAAATTAAATATTCCAGAAGTGATACAACTTTCATACTCATCGGATATGTGCTATGTGACTTTTTTTTCTTTTTCTTTTTTTTTTTGTTCCATTCATAACGGACACTTAAAAGGAGTTTTGAAGACGACATGGAAACAAACAAAATAACAGAACAGCTTTTGTCAATACCAAAAACTAAGTGCTGTATTAGATGATCAAGTACTGACAGGTAGATTGAATGTTAAATGAAATTAATGAATCTGGGGTTATCCTTTAAAATAAATAAAATAAATACATACAATATGGAATAATAAATACACATATAAATAATAAATACTAAGATGCATTTAGGGCTAAAGCCTCAAGCTGCGAGCAAATTTAGACTACGTATACTGTATATTAAGTGCAATAGCATCATTAATACACAGCCATTTCTGAGTAAACAGAATATTTATAAGGCGGCATCGTTTTAAGTTATATCTCGTATTGTGAATACCTGGGTACCTACCTACCCACCCACCCACCGAAGAAGGGCCAAATAGTCCTGAAACGGTGCCGTCTGGGTGGTGGTACCTATCTGAGAATAAGTAACATTAGTCTTCTCCTTAGGTGAATGTATGTATTTTGTATGTATTTATTTGTCTTGGGCGGCACCTGGAACGTTAGTTCATCTCCGCCTCGTTAACTTATACAACTATACAAAGATTAAATACTGTACAAAAGAAAACCTCAACAGATTGAGGTACACACAGATAATTTCAAAGTAAACAATGAAAGTACTCTTATGCATATTAACATAAAAAAAAAAAAAAAAAAAAGTTCACAGAAAATAAGTTGAAGCGTTACTTATTCGAAGTAGTGCAATATCATGGCAACTCGTTGTGAAGGTATTCACAATACGAGATATAACTTAAAACGATGCCGCCTTATAAATATTCTGTTTACTCAGAAATGGCTGTGTATTAATGATGCTATTGCACTTAATATATACATAGTCTAAATAATAAATACATAAATAAATCTGATTTTGTATGCCAAGTTTTAGAACTGGACAGGCTGGGTCAGCGTGCCATTAGGAGGTAATCAACTGATTTTAATAAATCAATTCAATCAGATTTTCTGGATTTTTATCACAAATTTCAAAAATGAACATGCTTACAGGAATTGTATCTGGCCATGAAGAATCTCTATTTGGCTTTTGATAGTATGTCTAATACAAAATTCGATAAATTTAGTATGTAATTATTCGCTAATCTTTATGGCATCCTACTGTATTATCCAATTTAATTAAATACGATACTGCCCACCCGAACCTTTTCCATTATGCATACAGTCATCTACAGCAAAAGAAGAGAGTCCATTTAACCATAAGAATTATAAAGTAAATACAGGGTAAAAAAGAAAAAAAAAGAAAAAACAAAGCCCATTAGCTTACGTCAATTGCTTGCTTACTTCAGAAACACATTAAAAAAACATATAATTACAGAAGCACAAGGGTGTGTTATGGACAATGATTACATGGCCAGGTATGTTGATAATTAATACTTGTGATTCTAGACGTGTTCGTGTTCACTTAAGCAACGAGCCAGAAATTGAACAGAAACGTAAGAGGAGTCCCTAAAGCGAAGTTCCTTGTAGGAGTCTATTCAATAAGGAACTTAAAACATAGTGTATTATCTAATAAAAGTATAGTTAATTAAAGGGATTAAAAACAAGGTTAAAGGCAGGGTATCCGACCCGCGTGCGGCCCCATGATCATGTGAGTGTCATGATCACGGGCCACACCTAAAGTACATCCCGCGAGTTTAAAATAGGCTATTTCATGCTCACGCGTGTAATACTATGGTTACAATCGCTGTCGTCCCCACACCCAATGGAAAAGGCCCAGGTTCGAATCCCGTTAATGATTTTAGAAAGTTGGTGTGTTTTTTTTTCATCCGTGGCTCAGTTAATCGGTCTCAGGCGTGGATAGCAAGGTTTTTTCCCTCCGAAATTCAGGTATTTCGTCCAGAAAAAAAGGGCAAACCGACCAGACAACACATGCAATTTATGGACGTATTACACATGAGTAAATGAGTTAGTTCTCGGGTGATCCTAATACAATACTTTATATTTTATCCGTTTTTCATAAAATCCGATTTTCCGTATTGCTTTTCTAGGATCTTTTAATATCTTCTTCAGTGTTTAGTACCAATACAGTATTATTATAACCATATAATAAGAATGTTATTAGTGTCATATAATGATTGTTAGATTTTCGTATTTAATTATTAAATTATTTCGGGCTTTGTGCACTGGCGCATTATCCTGCTGGAAGTAAATGAAAAAAAAACCTGTAAATATAAATATTCAGATAAAAAAATAAATATTATTTTTACAACAAAAATTGAATTATAAATGAAGGATGTTTATGTAAACATAATTATTCGCATTTTAACATACTGTATCTTACATGTGAAACAGGTATAATTCGAAGCGACTCCAAAAATTCGAAATTATCTAAAATGGATTTTTTAAAAATAACAAAACGGATAACATACACTGAGCTGCCACTGTATTAGGTACACATACCTAGTAGCGTGTTGAACCTCCTTTAGCCTTCAAAACAGCCTGAATTCGTCTAGGCATGGATTGAACAAGATGCTGAAAACGTTGTGCAGGAATGGAGTACCATGCAGACATGAGTGTGTCACGCAGTTCCTTGAGATTCGACGGAGGTGTAGGCCCGCAGCGAACAGCCCTTTCCAGCTCATCCCAAAGGTGAGCTGGAAAGGACTGTTCAATATTCAACAGGATTCAGATTCAGGGACTAAGCAGGACCACTGCAGCAAAGAAAAGTCATTGTCATGTTCCTGGAACCATTCCATAGTGATTCGGGCTTTGTGCACTGGCGCATTATCCTGTTGGAAGTAACCGTCTGACTGAGGAGAAAATGTCAACATGAACAGATGCACTTGGTCAGCAAAGATGTTTAGGTACGATATGGCATTCAGACGTGAATCTATGGGTACCAATGGATCCAACGTGTGCCAAGAAAACATTCCTCACACCATAACACTGCCCCCACCACCTTGCACAGTGGTCGTCAGACATGACGGGCCCAGGGATTAATGTTGTTTTCGCCAAATTCCGAGCCTTCCATCAACATGATGCACCAGGAACTTCGATTCGTCAGATCAAGCAACTGTTTCCAATCCTCGATAGTCCAGTGTTGGTGTTGCTGTGCCCACAGGAGGCATGCTCTCTTGTTCTTCATTGATAACAAAGGTACGCGATTTGGCCGTCGGCTGTTGCAGCCCATTCGCGACAAAGTGCGACTAGTGGTCCGTTGCGATATTTTGTTCTGCGCACCAAGGTTGTATTCTGACGTGATGTACGACATTGTGGCCCATCTGTTTGCTTGCACAATTCTAGCCATCCTCCTCTGACCTCTTTCATCAACAAGTGATTTTCTTCCACAGGAGTGCCGTTGAGAGGATGTTTTCTGTTCGTTGCACCATTCTCGATACACCCTTGAAACTGTGGTGTGTGTGAAAAGTTCAGGAGAACGGCCGTTTCAGATATGCTTTGTCCAGCACGCTTTGCACCTACTACTATGCCACGTTCGAAGTCCGTTAGATCACTCATTTCCCAATCCTTGCTACGGTTTGTAGCTTAACTGATACTAGAAAGGCTGTTCTGCTGCATTTATATCCACAACTGTGGTCATGTGACTTGCAACGTTGTGGGACAAACCATTTGTGTGCATATCAGGGGTGTACCCAATAAAGAGGCAGCACAGTGTATTTTACGATATGAATAATACAAAAATGGATTATCCAAGTTCCACTTTTAAATAAAGCACTGGCTTTAGATCTTACGCCGGAAATTGAGGCAGTGAAGAGCATACCGTGTTTGGAAATTGGGGCAGTGAAGAGCATACTTTGTTTGAAAATTGCAGGAAGGGGAGATCGAGTAGGGAAATAAGTGTTAGGTTGTAACAGATAATAAAATGAAAAAATCCACTGTTAGGCACCCATAGTTTATTTACTTATTTATACAGGGTGTTTCAAAAGTGATGGTAAATAATTTAAAGGTGAACTGTACAGACTACAATATGCAAAAATAGTCTAGTAAACATGGGTCCTTAAGTAAACCGTTTTCGAGATATTGCACACTTCCAGCTGGAATCCACCACTGACTTGTTTGTTTAGGTTAGGTTATGCTCATTCTCTCCCTTTCCCCTCTCTCAATGCTCTGAGACGTAGCAGGCATACTAGTACTTGTCAAAGGATAGCCAACATGGAAAGAGGTTACAGCAACGAAGAGTATGAGGACATGCATTTCATGTATGGTAAAGGCAACGGCAGTGCACTCGAGGTTGCACGTTTGTACCAAGAAGCATTTCCCCGCCGAAGGCAGCCCAGCAGGCGCACATCCATCAGGGTACATCAACGCCTTAGAGAACATGGGCGCTTCGCACGTGGAGTACGAGCAGATAGGCCCAGAAGCATAACACCTGATGTTGAGGAAAGAGTGTTAGAAAGAATAGAACAAAATCCAGGAATTTCGACATGGAGGGTTGTTCTGCAAGAGCGTGTACTGAGTCATAGCAATGTGTGGCGAATTTTACATCGCCAATTACTGTACCACTACCATATCCAGCAAGGTCTCAGCAATGCAGACTACCCTCCCAGAGTGAACTTCTGCCAGTGGATGGATGCAACAACAGTGTGTCCTGAACTCCCAATTTTTAAATAACATTTTGTTCACTGACGAAGCTGGGTTTACTCGTGATAGTGTTTTTAATTTTCATAAAACTGTCACGTTTAGTCCGATGAAAATCCTAATGCAATTCATGAGTCACGACATCAGCATCGTTTCTCGTTGAATGTCTGGGCAGGACTACTAAGAGACCGTCTAATTGAACCACACTTTCTGGCAAACAGACTAACAGGAGAGCTGTACCTTGTTCCTGCAAAATGTTCTTCTAGACCTCCTTAATGATGATAATGTTCCACTTTAGCAATGCCAGAACATGTGGTTTATGCATGATGGTGCACCGGCACATTTTGCCCGCGTTGTGACTCGGTATCTAATTAGAAGATATGGTCAACGGTGGATAGGTAGAGGTGGGCCTGTAATGTGGCCTCCCAGCTCACCAGACTTAAATCCTATGGATTTTTGAATCTAGGGTCATGTAAAAAGCTTCGTGTACACTTCTGACATTAACACAATTGAGGAATTGCAGCGTCGCGTTGAAGGAGACTTTCAGCAAATTAGAAATGCCTCAGGAATGCCTGAGAGGATTCGTCTCAATGCAGAGAAGACTACAAAGCTGCGTACGGATGCAAGGACAGCATTTTGAACACCTTTTGTAACATCCTGTGACATCTGTAAAATCCTGTGGTGTTGAAACCAAAAATTAAAAATGTATTACCTTGTGTTTAATAAAACCACCCTTAGCAAAGGATTCACAGCTTTTTGCTAAACTAGTGCTCCCATAGTCAGTGGCGGATCTTAACAGAAAATGTGCATTATCTCGAAAACGATTCATTTGCGGCTCGATGTTCAGTGGGACTTTTTTTTTGCTTATTTTAGTTTGTACTTTTCACTTTTAAATCATTGACCATCATTTTTGAAACAGCCTATATACAGACTTCTCGTTCACAGGGCACATAGACCGTAAATAATGGTGAGAACGCTGAGAGTTACAGAATCAATACAAGACTAGAATTAAAATATATACAAGATTTTGATTAAGAAAACAGAGTACGGAGAAAATTCTTGTACACAGATGGATTAAGTGTAAAATCAATGTTGCAATTATTCAATACCTGAAGGAAACGAAACAGACGACTACCAAGCAAGTGTTAAGTACGAAGGACAGGCAGTGAGAAATTAATTTTATAACGAGAATTCAAGCGGGATACAGTGAAAGGTGTTTGTTTAAGAAGAGACGGAGAATCGATAACAGAGTTTATGATATTATAGACGAAAAGAGACACATGGAGTTGTCGTCTGGAGTGAAGAGGAACTATTCTGAAGCGACCACAAAGAGCTCCATAATTTTGACGATGAAAGGTAAGGCGATTTCGATGCATAAGAATTTAATGAATTTAATTTGAATTCTATCAAGTCTGTGAAATAAGATATCATTGTTGTTTTGTGACATCCTTGTATGATCGTCCAGGCGCATGAACAGAAAATTTATTTATATAACACAGAATCATCAGTCCACCATTTTACTAGCCTTGCGTAATACAATGGCTGCATTGCCTACAGATCGTGAAAAGAAGTCTCGAGAAACAACCCAATAACTTCCCGTTTTCCAACTCAACAGTCGTCAGTTATTTTGCTGTAAACAAATTTCCCTTGTCCAACACCCACAAGAAGTCAAGTGGAGTGAAATGGCATTAGCTGGCCACTCAGTTGGTCCATATCTGCCTTGTTTTCTGCAGGTGTGGATGGTCTTCCATCAATTAGAAAAAATTATATCCAGGCAGTTGCACAATAGGAATGAAGTGAGGAGGAACCTCATTCTGCATAAAGAGAAGCTGCTGTTAATTTGGCTATCAAATAAAAAAAATGTTTGCAGCATGTCAATGATTCATTCACCCATCATACAAAATAATTGGTCCAAAAACTCTGTCAAAAGTCATTTGGTACTATACAATAACTTTTGGGTAACTCTAATTCTTTTCAACGGTTTCCACGGGGGTCTCCGTGAATTCTAGTAATGGCTGTTGTCAGTAGCGCATTCCAATGTGTGGGGCAACTGAAGTCCGGAAGCAGTTCCCCGGTGTACACCTGGCTGCTGTAACTGATGGCAAATCCTCCCAGTGAAAAACAGCTTTGTCTGATCAGAAAATGTTCAAAAGGGCAAACCAGTCCTCCATCCATTAAGCATATTTGCCGCAAAATCATCTGCTGACAGCCATAAGACTTAATTCAGTTTAAAATAGTTCTTTCGTTAGAATATTCTGAAAAGCATGACACTGATCCTGCTGTTATTAATTTCTGTGACATCCCTTAACGGTTTTTAGGTCCAATGTTTTAAATGCACCTCCATTTCCTCCTCTCCTGATAGCTAACGCGGAACACTATGTTCATACCTTGCAATAATTCGAGGTCTGCTTATGCTCAGTTTATTTGCATTCTTTATCTGGAATTGATAAAGAAATGAAAAAGGTACCACTGCACTAAACGTCATAAATTTCTGCACTTAACGCACATTCAATAATGACTCTTACGTACTAATCATGTAACACCAATTTCAAAATAAGGAATTTTTTTCAATCACTCTGTATATAAATAATAATAAATATTAAGCGCGCAATCGGTTATCCGAAATACCCAGGATATTCACGGGTATTTCGGATAGTGGAGACTTGATCTTGAAACTCCTCAATAATTTCTCGTATACATTATGGTGTGTAATAACATCAAACTATCTAAATGAACACTGGATATTCTTCTTCAAAAATAATTTTGCCATTCGAAACACGTTAAAAGTAATAAACAGCACTAAGAATGTTAGCGAATAATAATTATATACTTTTATATACCTAATCCACCCTAACCCTTAATTTAATGACTATTATTATAATACCAACTTTCTAATGATTACTTTGGACCACCTTTTCAATGACTAAATTTACTTTAACGGAATTAACACGCTTTTGATTGCTTACGTATACTTTAGGGCCGTCTTACCTTCTTTAATCTATTATTTCATTATTCATAAATTTCCTTCAACCGCAATGTTTCCTCATGGCTGTTTACATTCACTGTCAACGCAGTGGACACTTCCTTATATAACGCATTTCGAAATACACCTTTCCTCCTCAGCTTTGTATTTAAAGTAATGGCATAAGGTGAAATATAAATCGATACTCTGAACATAAATGAACTCCTTATACACGTGCAGAGAGGCTATCAGTCATGTGTTATATTCCCTTTTCAAAAACGTTATCATGAAAGTTTGATACCTTGAGCATTGCTAAATCTTTCCACTTCAGTGGACAAGTTCAAAGGTTAATACATCTTACTAAAAATACAGATCATCGTGACAGATTTAAGTACCAGATGAAGGCTTGCATATGAAAAATTAATCAAAATTCGGGCTCACGTCTGAGTACGTGAGCGTGAGACGTACTCAATTTACGTCTGAGTCATGTTATGCTAAATATGCGTAGGTTTTTCTCAAAATGGCTTCAGACGGTTTGAACATGTACAGCATATAAATCAGAAAAAATAAATAAAATACTGGGAGGAAGGAAAAATAATAATCATAGTATTTTTCTGGATTTTAAATATGCGCTACTTAGCTATTAAAAACAGAAAAAAATTCCTAACTGCTCAGCCAGGCTCAATTGCTCATTAATCTTCAACCGACTGCCATGTTTGCAAATGCGATACTGATCATATAAAGTTATTGTTATTATTATTACTAGCCATATGGTGCATGGAAGCTTTTTTGCCGCACCAGCCAAAAAACTAAAATTCTGAGTTACCCTGAGAGAGAGAGAGAGAGAGAGAGAGAGAGAGAGAGAGAGAGAGAGAAAAGCAGAAAGGAATCACCAAGAGAATGATGATAACCAGCTGAGGACCCTAGGTGTGCCAAGCCCGTATTCACCAAATGTGAGCCCCTGGGGTTGATATATGCGATTTGGTATTTATACATATTTGCTCATCATTTGTTTACTTGTCGATAAATTTGGGAATGCAGGCTATTGTTACTGTGCATCATGGCAAAAAATAAATTCTCAGTTCATGCACTGAATCGAAAATCTATTTACAGCATCTCTTATACAGATATCAGTGCTGCATCTTTTCGCTGTGTTTCTTGTATAATTTTTCTGAAACCAAGGAATGCAATCACCATTTCTTACAGAAATTTGATGAAGCAGTATTCTTTTCTTTTCATAAGCAAAGGGTTTATAGAGAAAGAAATAACCTACTGGAAACACCGACAGAAGACTTTCTCTAAACATATCAATAACCAAATGCAACGCAATTCGCCTTTGTGATGGACTACATGAAACTTCAGCAAACTTTTCAATGCACCACTTGACACTGTTATTAGCGAGAAAATTTTCGAGCTAAAAAGGATTCTTTAGATCGAAGGATCCTCTCAACACTTCCGAATCATTTCCATGTAATCTTTCTATTCACAGCTATCAAAACACCAATGAAAGGGAAATTGAGTCTTTAGAGTAAGTCCAAGAGCCGTACACGTCGAAGACACTAAAATCGATATTAGTAAAGGAGTTCAAAGCATTTTTTGAACTACTTCATTCTTTACCAAATGTAAGCTCTATGCTTGGAATGGGACAAAATTTAAACAATTAGTAAGTTCGATTTAAATTTACTTATAGAGTGATTCCGTAGCCAAGTGGTCAGGAGCGGGAGTGCAGTAGCACACGCTCTTTGAGTAGACCGGGGTTCAAGCCCCTGACTGCTGAATACGGTCGATCTGCCAACCAGCACTGTACCAGCGTGGCAGATTATGGTCCATTTCCCTCAGGATGAATTGTTGAGGAGGCTTCCATTGTGCAGTGGGTTGATAATGGCTGTGCACGTTACCTTTTTTTATAGAGTGATTCTATGAAGTTAATATTCATATCTGGTATATTTCAAAAATTTAAAAACTATATATATTTTTTAAAAAAGTGTACCTTAAATTTTCAACATCAATATGTACATTTTATACTGTCTGAGTGTGTATTTCCGAGATGATGGATGTCGCCGCCGCCGAAATCATTATGCTCACCTTAAAGAGAATACTACAGGTATTTGATCTGTCTGTCGTTAAAACATCTGAAGTGGCAGTTATGTAAAACCATTAATCATTCATAATCACGGTGTTAAACCCTGGAATACATAAAAAAGTAAAGGACGTTGAAATCATGTAACAATGCCAATACTAATATGCAACAACATTTACAAATAATCAACTAAGATCTAATCCATATATGGAATGTGCCCAGTGTATTCAAATCGGCCCTGTGAATACGTTTATCTGTCAGCTGCTTTCTGGCCTAACGTAGCCGAGTAGCTAGCACGTGAGTAAAACAACACAGGCTTGTGAGTTAGCAAGTGAGTTGGCCGTGGTTCTAGACCACGTACTAGTAGTAGTGGTAAATTATGCAAGAAAGTAAGCTTATACAGCATCAGCCTAAAAAAAAAAAAAAAAACACACTACACACTTCTCCCATCCATATCCTCCAAGAATTTGTCTAGTTCTTCCTTGAATTTATTCAAACCATCCACTTCCACAATAACAGATGGAAGCCTGTTCCAACAATCAACTACCCATTGGCTGAAAGCAAACTTCCGCACATCTATCCTGCAACCATCCTACATCAACTTAAATTTATGCCCCATCATGCGTGTAACTTCAGCAAGAGGAAGAATGCCATTCACATTCAGCTTATTAAATCCATTCAAGGCCTTAAACACCTCAATCATATCATCCCCGCAGGTGCCTAGTCTCCAGAAACTGTAATTTGCAGAAATGAAGCCTCTCAAGGTAAAACACTCTTTTTGTTCCCTTCACCCATCTGGTTGCCCTTCTTTGCACCTTACCAACAAACCTAAAGTGAGACCTCCACACTATACAATACTCACGATGCGGCTAACCATGGCCCCGTAAAAAGGGATATTCACCTCCTTATCCCTGCTAGCAAAGTTTCTGCATATCATTGACAAAACCCATGAACTGTCCTGGCCGCATGTCTACACTGCTCAGAAATTTCATATCTGACTGTACAATTACCTCTAGACCATTTTCATTTTCCACTAACCTGAGTGTAGTACCACACAGTTGCTAATTTACTCTGGAATTACTGCTACCTCTATGCAGTACTTTGCAATTGTCAAAGTTTAACTTCAGCTGCCCATCGATCCAATTTTTCCCGATATTTTTGTAGTAGCTCACCCTGATGACTGTCGTTAACAACTCTGCCAACATTTGTATCATCTACAAACTTCGATATTAAGCCTGATGTACCTTCATCAACATCATTAACAAATATTAAAAACAAGAATGGGTTCAACACTGAACCCTTGGAGACTCCACTGATAAGACTAGTTCACGAATAGCAGGTGCCCATTGATAATCACTCTGTCTTCCTCCACTTAAGTATCTCTTTATCCACAGCAGTAACTTGCATATAACGTCTTTTATGTGCAACAGTATCAAAAGTTTTCCTGAATATCAAAATTATTTTTGTCATCCAGTTTCTTGGTCATTGCATCATAGTAACCTATCAGATGTAATAATATTCTATCACGTGACTAATAAATACGCTTAATGATTATATTTAATGTCAAAATGATTAGTTGTAAGATCCGCTTAATGAGTGATAGTGCCGCAGTATAAACAGAATTTTTTTTTTTCCTTTTTGTCTAGTACAAAAGAATCGAGTCACATGATTTTTTAAAAAAAGGTACGATCTTTATGCTCAAATTTCATCAAGTGTTCCAACATTACAAGTTTTGACAAGCATTAGATCACTATGCCAACGAATCCCTCATAATGCTATCAAATACGTGTGTGTACTAGGTGCGAAGACTGTGAAGGAATCAGGCGCCAACTCAGCGTTCTGTTGGGCGTCAAGAGGGTTTGGGGTGTAAGGTAGATGCCCTCGAAGAAATTAATATGAGGGACCCATCAAGCTCTCAGCTGCCCAACTCAACGCCAGAGCTCACTCCTGTGCATCAAGCAACACAGCGGAAATCTCCAAGGCAGAATGCGCTGGTCCCACAGGAGGTAGTTATTGTCGGTGCCTCTATCGTCAGGGAAACGGGGAATATATTATGCAAAAAGGATTGGTGCAACAGGACCAGAGTATGTCTGCCAGGGACAAAAGTTGATGAGGTTGTAGAGCAGATATCTTTTAAGGGTACAAAGGGTGATATTTTTGTACACGTTGGCACTAATGACCTTAAGAGTAAGAGATCTGCAGATTTACTTAACAATTAGTAGTAGTAGTAGTGGCGGCATGTGATGCAAGAAAGCATGTGTATGAGCTTATGCAGCATCAGCCAAAAAAAAAAAAAAAAAAAAAAAAAAATCACACCATTCCCTCCAAATGCCTGTCCAGTTCCTCCTTAAATTTATTCAACCTATCAACTTCCACAACGACAGATGGAAGTTTGTTCCAGCAATTAACCACCCGCTGGCTAAAGGCAAATTTCCGCACATCTATTCTACATCTGTCTTTTCTTAATTTGAATTTATGCCCCCTTAGGTTCGTAATCTGAACAAGTGGAAGGATCCATTCAGAATTCTGCGTGCTCAACCCATTCAAGGCCTTATATACCTGAATCAGATCACCGCGCAGGTGCCTAGTCTCCAGCCACTGCAATTTGCAGAACTTAAGCCTCTCTTGGTAAGAGGATTCCTTCATTCCCCTCACCAATCTTGTTGCCCTTCTCTGTACACGCTCAAGTAAATCCACATCCTTCCTAAAATTAGGCCTCCAGACCTGTACGCAGTACTCAAGGCGTGGATTGACCATTGCCTTATACAGAGGGATAATCACCTCCTTTTCCCTGCTAGCAAAATTCCTATATATCATTGACAAAACCCCATGACCTACCCTGCAGCCTGTCTGCATTGCTCAGAAAACTTCATATCTGCCTGCACAATTACTCCCAAAAACAGTTATGAAGTATAACTCCACAATATGAGAGATGCCTGATGGTGTATGATGTAGAGTTATACTTCATAACTGTTTTTGCCATCATTGCATCACTTGGGTACCTATCCACTCACTGACGAAGGGCCAAATAGCCCTGAAACAGTGCTGTCTGGGTGGTGGTACCTATCTGAGAATAAGTAACACTAGTCTTCTCCTTAGGTGAAGCGTTACTTATTCGAAGTAGTGCAATATCATGGCAACTCGTTGTGAAGGCATTCACAATATGAGATATAACCTAAAACGATGCCACCTTAAAAATTTTCTGTTTATTCAGAAATGGCTGTGTATTATGATGCTAAGCACTTTATATACATAGTCTAAATTCGTTCGCAGCTTGAGGCTCTAGCCCTAAATGCGCCTTAGTCTAAATACATCATACACCATCAGGCATCTCTCATATTGTGGAGTTATACTTCATAACTGTTTTTGCCATCATTGCATCACTTGGGTACCTATCCACTCACTGACGAAGGGCCAAATAGCCCTGAAACAGTGCTGTCTGGGTGGTGGTACCTATCTGAGAATAAGTAACACTAGTCTTCTCCTTAGGTGAAGCGTTACTTATTCGAAGTAGTGCAATATCATGGCAACTCGTTGTGAAGGCATTCACAATATGAGATATAACCTAAAACGATGCCACCTTAAAAATTTTCTGTTTATTCAGAAATGGCTGTGTATTATGATGCTAAGCACTTTATATACATAGTATAAAGATCAATGTTGAAAAAAAGTCGCTAATTATAAATTTGAAAGTGTCTGCAATTCTGCCCAGACACGACAGGAGGGAGTATATGACGAGAGCCTTGTCAATCAATTCGGCCCTGGAGGGACTGTGCAAGGCTCATGGGGTAGAATTTTTTTTTTCAGCGTGGTCTGTGCTTGCTAACAGGAGAGACTGCTTCTACAGGGATGGGACACACTGAAATAGAAAGGGTGAAAGAATATCTTCTGATGCTATCGAGGCAGTGTTAAGTGGGTCGGAAAACTACTAGCTTGGGGTGATTCACAGACTAAAAGATTAACAGTAGCTGCAGGCAGAGGCGAAAGTGATTCTTGCAGGGCAAGTTGCTGGGAATTTCAAGAGCTGCTGGGAGTCATCATGGAACACGTAAATACATAGCCGCTGTGTTAGGGTAGCTAAGAGTAAGAAGAGCTGCATGTATACTTGCATGTACACCAATACCAAAAGTACAGTATAGTAAATAAATTTGATGAATTTGAAGTGCTGATCAAGACATCAAAGACAGATATTGTTGGGATATCAGAGACATGCTGTCACACAGATATAAGCAGTGCAGAATTGGAATTTGGGGAGTACAATGTGTACAGAAAGGATAGGAAGGGAGGAGGGTTATGCTGTTAGTTAAGGAACAAACAAAATCTAAGGAAGTGGATCAAGTTGATATGAGTGGACAGTGCAATGTTGAATCAGTTTAGTGTGACATAAGCACTGGGAAAAGGAAAATGAGAGTAGGAGTGTGTTATAGGCCTAATAACTCTGATGAGTACAAGGAACAATTGTGCAGAGAAATAGAGTGGGCCAGTAAATCAGAATATCTTGTAATGGGGGATTTTAACTTTCCAATATTAACTGGAACTTGTGGATTGGTCACTCGCACGGTAGCAAGACTTTTGTGGATTTATTGGAGGATTGTTTCCTATCAGCAGTTATTATTCATGCATTAAGAATTTGCAGATAAAGGAACCACTAGGTGAAAGCGATAACGGTGTACTGATGTGGGATTTACTTAAAGATGTAACAACCATCAGGGGTTAAGGGAAGGGTTTTTGTTTTCGTAAAGCTGACTGCAGTGGCCTCAGGCAGTTTTTAAATTCTATACAGTGGGATAAATTGATGATGTTTAAAACAGCGAATTTAAATGGGAAGCCTTCAAGGAATTAATCTTGGAAGCTACTCTAGGCTTTTCATACCAACAAAGAAATACTGTTCAAGATTTAGACCTAAATGGATGTCAGATGAACTAATTAGGTTTGTGACAGAAAATAAAAATTGGATGCATATAAATTATCAGGTGACACAGAGGCCTTTGGCAAATACAAGCTAGTTTGTAATCAAGTCACAAAGGGGGTTAGGCAAGCGAAGGCTCATTAAGAGAAATCCTTGGGAAAGGATTCAACAAAAACTTCTTTACTTATGTAAACTCTGGAAAGAAGGGGATGAATTAGATTGGTCCATTTGATGTTGATAGTTCGACGGTTGATGATCCTGCTAAGATATCTGACAAACTGAATGAGTATTTTGCATCTACATACACGCATGAGGAATTTGTACGGAAGGGGGGACAGAAGTTTACTAAACTCTAACAGGGAGATAAATGATTTTATAATAACGGAGAGCAAAGTGGAGGAGAAATTGTTGAAGTAAAACATAAAAAAGGCACCTGGGGCAGATGGAATCTATCCAGTTATATTGAAGGAGGCAGCGAGGGAAGTTAGCAAAGCCTTAGCCATAATTATGAGATCATCCTTAGATTCAGGGGAAGTTCTCATGGTCTGGAGATGTACAAATGAATCTCCAATTCACAAAGGGGGTTCAAAGGGTAACACAAATAATTACAGACCCGTTAGTTTAACTTCTGTTCTGGGGAAAATAATGGAGTCACTGGTTAAAGAAGTGATGCAGGATCACCTAGACAAGACTGCAGTAATTGTTCAGACACACATGGGTTTGTTAAGGGGAAGTCTTGTCTAACCAATTTAAATGGATACTACAATGTAATCACAATGGAACTGGATGCAAAAAATAATTTTGATATATCCTTGGATTTCAGGAAAGCTTTTGATACTGTTGCACATGGAAGACTGCTTTACAAATTGGAGAAGTATGGAATTAAAGCAAGTTGGTGCAATAGATAAAGGGATATTTGAGGGGGAGACAGAAGAGAGTGGTAATAAATGGACACTGCTCTACGTGGACTAATGTTATTAGTGGAGTCCCCCGGTGTTCGGTGCTGGTCCCATTGTTGTTTTGTGCATTTATCAATATCGATGAAGTTATATTAGGCTTAACGTCCAAGGGGCTCACATCTGGTAAGTATGGGCTTGGCACACCCAGGGTCCTTAGCTGGATATCATCATTCTTCTCTTCCTTGGTGATTCCTTTCTACTCTCTCTCTAAGGGTAACTCCGGAATTTTTTTTGGGTGGTGCAGCATAAGCCTCAGGCTTCCTTGCACCATATGGCTAATAATAATAATGATACAATGGTTGGCAGGGTTGTTAACGACAGTAAAGACAGTATGCTACTGCAACAGAATCTAGAAAAGTTAGGCAGACGGGCTGAGAAATGGCAACTAAAGTTTAACATTGACAAATGCAAAATACTGCATATTGGTAGCAGTAACCCAAGAGAAGCAAACCAACTGTGTGGTACTACACTCAGAGAGGTGGAGAATGAAAAAGACCTGGGGGTAATTGTGCAATCAAATATGAAGTTCTCTCTAAGCAGTGCAGACGGGCTGCCAGAGAAGGTCATGGAGTTCTGTCAATGATATATAGGAATTCTGCCAGCAGAGACA
This sequence comes from Mastigoproctus giganteus, assembly GCF_048544385.1. NCBI lineage: Eukaryota > Metazoa > Arthropoda > Arachnida > Uropygi > Thelyphonidae > Mastigoproctus > Mastigoproctus giganteus. The sequence goes on along the minus strand of NC_143575.1, from coordinate 238,604,217 downwards.
AAGAGGTGATTATCCCCTTGTATAAGGCAATGGTCAGGCCACACTTTGAGTACTGCGTGCAGGTCTGGAGGCCTCATTTTAGAAAGGATGTAGACAGAGCCGTGCCGAGGGTGAGACGAACGAGGCTCTTGCCTAACGTGAAAAGCCGAAAGGGCCACCAAAAGAAAGATTAAATAATTGCCAACGGGTCTAGGCATCTGCGAGGTGATCTGATTGAGATGTATCAGCCCTTGAATGGTTTGAGCAGGCTCAATGCTGATGGAATAGTATGCATAGTATTAGGATCAGGAGCCACCTGTGGTTTCCCACATCTGTGCCGTATGTTCGCTGTGAAGGAATACAGTACTACTGTAAATGCCAGAAAAGTGTTGTGTGTTGTATATAACATATTGCGTGAGGTTCTGTTGTGTGTCCTGGTATTTGGCAGCAGGGCCCCTGGTGGGACTCCAAGTTGCCCACACACACCACTAGGAGGTAGCCAGGCTGCCTATTATTCTCTGGCTTGTCTCCGCCAGTGTCGCCAGAGTTGCCTGGACAGAGAGGAAAAAAAAAAAAAAAAAGGTAGAGTCGGGGAAGTACAGAGTGTACGCAAGAAAGGAGGGTATAGCTAGAAATATGGAGGATGTAGGCGAAGCATCCTCCGGGTTATCAATGGGGCAATAAGCGCCATCATGCGAAAGGGGAACCCGGGAAGGACACAGCAAGAGAGCTGCGTGTAAGTTGCCACTGAGGAATCAGGTGGCCCGTACGGCAGTTGATCCTATCCAGGTTAGATCGGTTGGCCAGTTAGGTAAGGATCAGATGTTTGGGTTGTTCCTATTTTGTGTTGGCAATAGAATGCTCCGTCTTGTGAAGAGGGGTTGTGCAAACTTGGTAAACTCACAGTAGTAGTTTTCTTCTGTGATGAATAAGTGTTCATTACCTTGACTGTTATCTTGTATACGAGTAAACAGGATGCTGCGGAGGTCCTCATAGTGTTGACAGGTATATACTAGATGGTTCCAGTATTCTATTTCACCACATGCACAGTAGGGATTGTCAATGATTCCCATGGATGTTAGTTTATGGTTTATTGATCCGTGTCCGGTAATGAGGTAGGTGGTATAAAGACCAGGAGAGAGAACCAATTTGGAGATTTGGGAAATATGGCATTCACATAAGGTATAAATTTCTTGGTGATTGGACCCTAGTCGGTAGTAGTCCATCTGTCCTGCCAAGTCTGAAGTAGTAAGATGGCAATTTGTTTCTTTTCCTGCCTGATTTCATTCAGGTTATTGATGGAGTGTCCAAGGATAGTTGCTGGTATACCCCTGGATAGACAGTAGTGGAGGCCCCTTCGAATAACCTCCAGATCAAGCGGAAGGACGCCCGCAAGAACCTGAAGGGCTGGGTTGCTAACTGTGCAGTAATTTGGGCAGTAACTGGGTTGTTAACTCTGCCTTGTAATAGTAAGAAGGATGGTGCGCTGGATGGTCCCCAGTTTACGTTTGATGTTGTAAAGAGTTGCCCTGCGAAACCAGACCCCAGATCCATACGTTATGAAGGGAAGGAAGATTGATTTGTACAAAACCTTAAGGGTGCGTCGGTTCAATCCCCAATCACGAAGACTCACCCGTGCAATGAGAGCAGTGTAGTTTTTCACTTTCGCATGGAGGTGTGTAAGATGCGGAGAGAAAGTGAGATTAGGGTCCAAGTACTATTCCCAGTAGTTTTAACGTAGAAACTAGCTTGATGGTTTGGCCTTGAAGTTTGATAGTGGGGTTGCTGATGGAATACTTCCGTTTGCTCAGATTAAGAACCTGAGGGGGCATAGATTCAAATTGACAGTTACGGAATAGATATGCGGAAGCTTGCCTTTAGCCAACGGGTAGTTAATTGTTGGAACAGACTTCCATCTGTTGTTTTGGAAGTTTATAGCTTAAATAAATTTAAGGCAGAACTAGACAAACATTTAGAGTGACCGGATGGGTGAAATTGGAAGGTTTTTTTTTTTTTTGGCTGATACTGTATAAGCTTGCTTTCTTCCATCATATGCCTCAACTAATGCTAATATTCTCTATCCAGTAAAATTCTCTTAACCTAATGTGGCCGTCCCGGAGTATACAGAAAATTTAATTAAAAGCAACTATGATTAACATAAAGGCCATATATACTGAAATGGAACCTGCCAAACAGGATAATAAGTAAAACACGTTATAGAGACAAAAAAAAAAAAAAAAAAAAATTCGCATTCCTCACAAAACTAGTTACGTACCGTGTACCATGTAACCTTATTGTCACAATAGCTACTGTCAGTACCATGTAACCTTCGATTAAGTGGCTTATTCTTCCTGTTCTCTTAACTCTTATTAAAAACTTTGCGCTCTGAGGAGCTGTATTCCCTCCCCCCAATTACCGGGTCGATGCTTCTAAATGCTAGTAATGTGAAACATACAAGCCCCCCAACCCACTTCCCAAACAAAATTTCTAGTGAGCCACTACCACCCAATAGGTAATCAATATGAAAGGCTTCTTTTGAGCGCTATTTAAGTACAGTATACCAAATCATGTATTGGCGTGCAGTCGATTTTGGTGGAGGGGCATTGACTACTTTGGTTATAATGCGCCGGTTCTTGTTATCCCCCTGCTAAACTCAGTAAAAACTATAGACTCAACGAAGTGATTTGCATATAAATATGAAAATTAAATTGAGTGAATATATCCCACATCCTCTCATCCAGGACTGACATTACCGTGTAGGGCAAAGTGCAAGTTGAGTGTACGGTACGCCAGTCCGCGCACGACGATTATTATTTATGAAAATTAAATATCATTACAAGAACATTAGGTACTACTTAAATATTAACTATACTTAAATATACACTTAAATATTAGATTAATTCAAAACATAAAATGCAATTGTTTTAGAATACTGTATATAGGAATGTATGTTAATCTACAAACATGATCATGTACAAATTCAAATGAGTCATCACTTTAATTAAATAAATAAATAAATTTTCTTTTTATACTCCGGGTCGACCACATGATCATCCACGAGTACAAAAAGAAAATTTATTTTCAAGTCAGAGGAATTTACATGACAAAGAGAATACTACAAGAAACAGCACTGTATTTAGTGGTCAAAGGCTTGAAATCATGTGTACTTTAGCATTAGTAGAGGCATATGATGCAAGAAAGCAAGCTTATTCAGCATCAGCCAAAAAAAAAGAAAAAAAAAAAAAAAAAACAACCACTACTCCCATTTCACCCCTCAATTCGTTCGAAATACCTGTCCAGCTGAGCCTTAAATTTGTTTAGGCTATCAACTTCAACAACAAGCGATGGAAGTCTATTCCACAAACCAACTGCCCGCTGGCTAAAGGCGAATTTCCGCACATCTATCCGACATCCGTCCTTCCTCAATTTGAATTTATGCCCTCTCAGGTGATTATTCTGAGCAAGAGGAAGAATTCCATCGGCATTGAGCATGCTCAAGCCATTCAAAGCCTTGTACTTATGTAACCCTTGTGCCTCGCCACGCGGTTTCTTTATTAGGTACACCTACCTAATAGTTATTAGGTCCATCTTGTACCTAGCAGCATGCCCTCATGGCTAAAACAATGATTATGATTGCAGTTCTTCACACTATGGGAAACAGGCCTATGTTCAAATCTTGTCTCAACAGGAGCAATTTTTATGAACTTTTTTTTTTTTTTTTCACATTATAACTGAGTTAGTGAGTCTTGAGTGATAGTCAAATCTTCTCCCCCACCCAAATGGAAATTTTAGTTTTATTCAAGAAAACAGACTATAGAATATATACACACAATTTACAGACAAACATTAATGAACCCTCACAGCTTTGGTTTCCTTAGTCTAAATACTAAAAAAGAAGTCCAGTGGCATACTAGGTTTTGTAATCAACTGATAATAATATAGTACAATTTTAATGGTGCATTAAAAATATGAGAAGAGCAGATCATAGAGATGATTATCCCTTTGTCATCCCTAAGGCAATAGTGAGGCCACACTTTGAGTACTGCGTACAGGTCTGGAGGCCTCATTTTAGGAAGGATGGAGAGTTGCTAGAACGAGTACAGAGAAGACTAGTGAGGGAAACAAAGGGGTGCTCTTATGAAGAAAGGCTTAAGTTCTGTAAATTGCAGTGTCTGGAGACCAGGCACCTGCAAAGTGATCTGATTGAGTTGTATAAGGCCTTGAATGGATTGAGCAGGCTCAAGGCTGATGGGATTCTTCCTCTTGCTCAGATTACAAACCTGAGGGGGCACAGGTTCAAATTAAAAAAGACAGTTGTAGAATTGATGCACAGAAGTTTGCCTTTAGCCAATGGGTAGTTGACTGCTGGAACAGACTTCCATCTGTTGTTGAGGAAGTTGATGGCTTAAATAAATTTAAGGCTGAACTAGACAAACATTTGAAGTGACCGTATGGGTGAAATAGGAAGGGGTTTTTTTTTTTTTTTTTTGGCTGATGCTGTATAAGCTTGCTTTCTTGCATCATATGCCTAACTAATGTCAATGCTAAAATAATAACAAAATATACTGGCATTTCTAGGTAGTCACTCTCCTAAAAACTGATTGTACTCAATGCTGCCTAACTTCAGTGATTAGATAATAAATGATGCAAGCAACCTAGTAAGCCAGACAGTTGCCACCACAGCCTGCAACAAACAGTTAGAATAGGTGCTGACTAAATAAATCTTTGGACTTGGAACTACTCACTTTTTGGAAAATTTTTAAGGAATGGGTAAATATAGGCTGAATGCCAAAATGGTGGCAAAAGAATTATTTTTTTTCAGTCATAACTCAAAAGAGTATTTTATCATCAATTCCCAAGCTCAGTCACCAGCTGTTTCATGAATAATACAAAAAATTCAGAAATTAAAGCGTGGAAACAGTAGTACTAGAATACCAAGCACTAGTCATCCACGTTAAAACATCATTTAAAATAGAATGCAACAACAGCAAAACTTGAATGTAGCCACAACAGATTTTTCTTAAGAACCACTGATAAAGGTGATTCTTTCAGTCAACAAGTAACCTCACCTCACCAGCAACTACATCAGGAAGTCACAATTGGATGGTCAACTGTTAACAGGAGAAAAGTGTGCTGGTGTGATGAATCATATTTCCTCTTGCAGGAAAAGTATCTGATTTCCTTCAAAAAAATAACAGAAGTTGAGAAATGAACTGGGAATAAATTTCAAATATTGGTCTTCTGACTGATGGAATAAACACCATTACACACTCAGTCTACTCTTGATTGCAATGGTGTTTAATCCATCAGTCAGGAGACCAATATTTGAAATTATTTCCTCCAAGATTATCTCTCTGAGACTATCCAAAACATGTTTTACCTCTGAACCATCTGTAAACTAAACAATTTGCACCTCCCCAAATGAAGTTTGGACTGTTTGTTTTCCTATGGTGTTATCTCTCTTCTCCTAAGAACATGAATTTGGGATCCAATAGACTTCCAAAATTGAATTTACCCAAATTTTTTGAAATTTGCTCAATATCACAAAATCATGTCTTATATGCTTTTGACTTCATATCTGTATATATTACAGATATGATTCCTCTTTTGACTAAGAGGAATCATATCTGTAATATATAATTTTTTACTGTACATAATATCACATAAAAAAAATTGTATCATTTAAGGAATTTCTGGAATTTTTAATGAAAATTTGAGGGCTGTCCCAGAATTCTTGGAAATGGTTTATTTTCCTTTATGAATAGTAAAATATTTGAAACAATGTTGCATTGTACAGTAAAATCAGTGGAATTCAATTTTTTGTTTCATTCCCCCCCCCACTGTCACTCTGGGAATGAGATGACTCACAAAAGCTTATAAAGTTAATCACATGACAATCCTATTAAGTTTTAATACATTTCAGAAACACAATCAAAACAGGTGTCTTATAAAATGAATTCAGTGAAAACAATTGGTTTGCTATTTTGAAATTTGAAGCTACAAATGACAAAAATATTCTTGAATTTGGTTTCATCTAATACTCATATTTATATATATATTTTTTTAGTATTTTTTAAAATTATTATTTTTTTTTTATTTGTTTTGAAATATACTCCATACCCGATCTCCATTTCTCAGGTTCTCAACCTTGTCTGTGAAAATCAGTACTATCTTGGACAGACCTTGTAAAATGAAATCTTACGATAAATCATGTTGAATGATAGTACACAGCAGAGGTCCTTTGTTCCTGATATAGATACTACATTATGCTATCATTTTCCAAAGTTACCAAAATTTCCTTATATGCTCATTAGATGAAAAAAATGTGAGTAGTGGCCTATCAAAAAATAGTTTGGCTGCTAATATTTTTTCTCTATATAACAATGATTTTTACATTTGACATGCAGAGTTTAAATGATTTCCCCAGTTCTATCCCATGGATTTTTTTCTGTTAGGTGATAAAAGGAAGGAGTTGGAGGGAGGTATGCTGCTTATTAAAAGCTACTTGAAATTGACAAGATGGTTCCCAGAGCCTGATCAAGTTCAGACAGATGTTGAGTGTCCATATGGTAGATGTTTAACATTGACAAATGTAAAGTACTGCATATGGGAAGTAGTAACCCCAGAGTAATGTATCAACTGTGTGGTACTACATGAAAAGGACCTGGGGTAATTGTTCAGTCATATATGAAGTTTTCTGAGCAGTGCAGATGGTCTGCAAGAGTAGCTCATGGTGTCTTGTCAATGATATAAAGGAATTTTTCTAGCAGGGATAAGGAGGTGAGTATCCCCTTGTATAAGGCAATGGTCAGGCCATACCTTGAGTACTGTACACAGGTCTGGAGGCCTCATTTTAAGAAGGATGTAGAGCTGCTGTAACAAGTACAGAGAAAGGCAACAAGATTAATGAGTGGATTACAAAGAAAGGCTTAAGTTTTGCAAATTACAGTGTCTGGAGACTAGGCACCTTGTGAGGTGTACAAGGCCTTGAATGGTTTGAGCATGCTCAATGCTGATTGGATTCTTCCTCTTGCTCAGAATAATCGCCTGAGAGGGCATAAATTCAAATTGAGGAAAAACAGTTGTAGGATAGATGTGCAGAAGTCTGCCTTTAGCCAGGGGATGGTTTATTGCTGGAACAAACTTCCATCTGTCATTGCAGAAGCTGATAGCTTAAATAGATTCAAGGCACAACTAGACAAACATCTAGAACGGATGGGTGAAATGAGAAGGTTTTTTTTTTTTTTTTTTGGCTAATGCTGTATACGTTTGTTTTCTTGCATCATATGCCTTTACTAATGCTAAAAATGCTAATGCTAATGTGCAGCTCATAAGGTGTGAGATAACTATCAGTAAAACTAAAAGAAAGATGATAGTTTGGGGGGGAAGAATTACAGACCAAGCAATTCTGAAAAGTATGATGAAAATCCTCTTTAAACAATTTGAATGGACAAGCAAAGATTGAGTGTATTGTTATAGTTAACTTTCTCTCAGCATGTCACACTAAAGATCATGGATATGCAATACACGCAGCAAGCATAGTTCTTGAATTATGTAGACTAGTGGTTGGCAACCTTTTTGTAAGAATGGGCCATACTGTTGAGAAGTGAAACAGAAATAGGACATATAGGGTTTTACAATTAACTGAAAGAAGAAAAACTGATCACATATATTATAGGTTCATTTTTCATTCAATACAAATTCATAAGAATTTAAATAAGCTCTTATAAAAAAATTAAAACTAGAAGCAGCAAATAACACAAAGTAGCAAGCTTATACAGCATCAAGAAAAAAAAACAAACCACTACCCATATCATCTGTTCATCCCCTCTGATAACGACTAATCCTTTCTTAAATGTATTCAAACTACCCACTTCCAACAACACCAGATGGAAATTTGGTCAAACATTCAATAACTCCAGCTGAAGGCAAATTTTTGCACATCTATCCTCAAACCATCCCTCTTCAATTTAAATTTATGTCCCCTTATGCATGTCAAGTAAAAAAGAGAAAAGATGCCATCAGCACTTAGTTTACTCAATCCATTTAAAATTGTAAATATTTCAATCAGATCTTCTCACACCTGCGAGAAGATCTGATTGACCGAGATGAGTCTCATTTGGAAACTATTCAGGTGAATAGCTTCTAGATACTGCAATCTGCAGAACTGAGTCTTTCTTGATAAGTAAATCATTTTTGCCCCTGACTAATCTTGTTGCTATTCTCTGCACCCATTCCAACAGATCTGCACCCTTCATAAAATGAGGCTTCCAGACATGTATGCAGTACTCAAGATGTAGCCTTAGCCATTGCCTTATACAAAGGGATAATTACTTCCTTGTTGGCAAAATTCCTGCTTATCATTGACAGAACTCCATGAACTGTTTCAGCAGCCTTCTGCGGTGATCAGAAAATTTCATGTTGAACTGTAGAATTAACCTTAGATCTATTTTGTTATCCGCCACCTTGAGTGTAGTACCACCCAAACAGTATAATTTTCTAGGATTACAGCTACACAAATATAGTAACTGCATTTATCAATGTTAAATTTCAATTGCCACTTCTCACCTCATATACCTAATTTCATTAGGTCTTTTAGCATTATTATTGGCATTAGTAGAGGCATATGATGCAAGAAAGCAAACTTTTACAGCATCAGCCAAAAAAAAAAAAAAAAAAAACCTTCCCAGTTCACATATCCATTTGCTCCTAAACTTTGTCCAGTTCTTTCTTGAATTTATTTAAGCTATCAACTTCCACACCAACAAATGGAAGTTTATTCCGTTTATTCCAGCAATCAACCACCTGGTGGCTAAAGGCAAATTTCTGCACATCTATTCTATAACTGTCTTTCCTCAATTTGAATTTATGCCCCCTCAGGTGCATAATCTGAGCAGGAAGAAGAATCCCATCAGCAGTAAGCCTGCTTAAACTATTCAAGGCCTTATACAACTGAAACATATCACCTCGCAGGTGCCTAGTCTCCAGATGCTGCAATTTGCAGAACTTAAGGCTTTCTTGGTAAGAGCAGCCCTTTGTTCTCCTCACCAGTCTCATTGCCTGTCTCTGTATTCATTCCAGCAGCTCTACACCATTCCTAACATGAGACCTCCAGAAATATATGCAATACTCAAAGTGTGGCCTGACCATTGCCATATACAAAGGAATAATCACCTTGTTATCCCTGCTAGCAAAATTCCTGTATATCATTAACAAGACCTCATAACCTACCCTGGCAGCCTGCCTGCTCTGCTCAGCTCAGCTCAGAAAACTTCAGACCTGACTGCACAATTACCCTCCACAGGTCTTTTCATTCTCCACTACCCCGAGTGTTGTACCACACAGTTGGTACATTTCTCTGGGGTTACTGCTACCCATATGCAGTACTTTGCATTTGTCAATGTTAAACTTCAGTTGCCATCTGTCAGCCCATTTGTCAAACTTTTCTAGATCCTGTTGCAGTAGAATACTGTCATTACTATCATTAAAAACTCTTCCAACCTTCATATCACCTGCAAACTTGGACATTAAGACTGATATACTTCATCTATATCACTGATAAATATAGAAAACAACAATGGGCCCAGCACTGAAACCTGGGGGATTCCACTAATAACATTAGTCCAAGAAGTTAAACATAAAAAAAGCACCTGAGGCAGATGGAATCTATCCAGTTATAATGAAGGAGACAGCAAGGGAAGTAAGCAAACCCTTAGCCATAATTATGAGAGCATCCTTAGAGTCAGGGGAGGTCCCCATGGACTGGAGATGTTCAAATGTATCCCCAATTCACAGAGGGGGTTTAAAGGGTGACACAAATAATTATAGACCTGTTAGTTTAACTTCTGTTCCAGGGAAAATAATGGAGCCGCTGGTTAAAGAGTTGATACAGGATCACCTAGACAAGACAGCAGCAATAGTTCAGACACAGCATGGGTTTGTTAAGGGGAAGTGTTGTCTGACCAATTTGATTGGATAATACGATGTGGTCACAAAGGAACTGGACGCTAAAAATAATTTTGATATCATATACTTGGATTTCAGGAAAGCTTTTGATACTGTTGCACAAGGAAGACTGCTGTACAACTTGGAGAAGTGTGGAATTAAGGCAAGTTGGTGCAATGGATAAAGGGATATTTGAGGGGGAGATGGAAGAGAGTTGTAATAAATGGACACTGCTCTACGTGGACTAATGTTATTATCAGAGTACCCCAGGGTTCGGTGCTCGAACCATTGTTGTTTTGTGTATTTATCAATGATATCAATGAAGGTATATCAGGCTTTTGGTAGGGTTGTTAATGACAGTAAAGACAGCATGCTACTGCAACAGGATCTAGAAAAGTTAGGCAGATGGGCTGAGAAGTGGCAACTGAAGTTTAACATTGACAAATGCAAAGTACTGCATAGGGGTAGCAGTAACCGAAGAGAAACATATCAACTCTGTGGTACTATACTCAGGGAGGTAGAAAATGAAAAAGATCTGGAGGTAATCGTGCAGTCAGATATGAAGTTCTCTGAGCAGTGCAGACAGGCTGCCAAAGTAGATCATGCAGTTTTGTCAGTAATATATAGGAATTTTGCTAGCAGAGACAAGGAGTTGATTATCCCTTTGTATAAAGCAATGGTCAGGCCACACCTTGAGTACTGTATATAGGTCTGGAGGCTTCATTTTAGGAAGGATGTAGAGTTGCTAGAACAAGTACAAAGAAGGGCAACAAGGTTGGTGAGAGGAACAAAGGGGTGCACTTATGAAGAAAGGCTTAAGTTCTGCAAGTTGCAGCATCTGGAAACTAGGCACCTGTGAGGTGATCTGATCGAGGTGTATAAGGCCTTGAATGGTTTGAGCAGGCTCAATGCTGATGGGATACTTTCGCTTGCTCAGACTAAGAACCTGAGGGGGCATAGATTCAGATTGAGGAAACACAGTTGTAGAATAGATGTGCGGAAGTTTGGCTTTAGCCAACGAGTTGTTGATTGCTGGAACAGACTTCCATCTGTTGTTGTGGAAGTTGATAGCTTAAATAAATTTAAGGCTGAACTAGACAAACATTTGGAATGACCTGATGGCTGAAATGGAAAGGGATTTTTTTTTGGCTGATGCTGTATAAGCTTGCTTTCTTGCATCATATGCCTCAACTAATGCTAATGCTAAGAGTAGTGTGCACGGATTACCAGTTTCTGTCTTCTCTCACTCAACCATCCATTTTTCCATAGCAGCAACTTACTCTTAATGCCACACTGCTCCCATTTGTGCTATAGTCTTCCGTGTGCAAAATTATCAAAAGCTTTCCTGAAATCCAAATGTATGATATCAAAATTATTTTTTGCATCCAGTTCCTATGCTGTATCTCAACTATAACTGCAGTCTTGTCAAGTTGACCCTGCAATGCTTCTTTAACCAGACTCCATTATTTATCCTGGAACAGAAGTAAACTAACAAGTCTGTAATTACTGATGTCACCCTTTGATCCCCCCTCTCTGTGAATTGCAGATACATTTGTACATCTCCAGTCTGTGGTGACCTCACCTGAGTCCAAGGATGCTCTCATAATTATGACTAAGGGTTTGCTTACTTTCTTTACTATGTCCTTTAATATAACTGGATAGATTCCATTCACCCCAGGTGCCTTTCTTATGTTTAACTTCAAAAATCTCTCCTCCACTTTGCTCTCAGTTATTACAAAATCATTTAGCTCCCTGTTAATTTGCAGTAGCGTACCCTGATTCCTGTCATTAACCACCCTACTAACCTCTGTATCATCAGCAGTCCTAAATATTAAACTTAATATGCCTTAATCAATATTGTTAACACTAAAAATAATAAGGGGCTTCCCCACTGAACTCTGAGGGACTCTCTGCTAATAAAATTAGTCCAAAAAGAGCAGTGCCCATTAATAATCACTCTCTGTCTTCTTCCACAAAACCATCCCTTTAGCCATTGTAGTAACTTGCCCTTAAATGCCACACTACACTCCAATTTGTACAGTACCCTTTCATGGGTGGAAACTATCAAAAGTTTTAGTAAATCTTAGCTCCCTTTAACAAATGTATTTTATGATTGCCATATAAATGCATTCCTATCAAGGTAATCTTGTATTACTTCTTTAACCACTGATTTCATTATTTTCTCTGGAACAGATGTCAAATTTAAAGGTCTGTAATAACTCATTTTGCCCTTTTATCCCCCCATGCGATGTGAATAGGTGATATATTTGCACATATCCATTCTGCCAGTTTTGCTGCTTCTTTTAATATAATTAGATAAATACTATCAGCACCAAGTGCCTCATTTACTTTTAGCATCAATAATTTCTATGACACTTTCCTCTCAGTTTTGACAAAATAATTTAGCTCCCAGTTATAACATGACAGATTTCTATTATTATTATTAGCCATACGGTGCAAGGAAGCCTGAGGCTCATGCTGCATCAGCCAAAAAAAAAATTCCCGAGTTACCCTGAAAGAGAGAGAAATAGAAAGGAATCACCAAGAAAGAGAAGAATGATGATATCCAGATCAGGACCCTGGGTTTGCCAAGCCCATATTCACCAGATGTGAGCCCCTGGAGATTTCTTACCCTATCACTAAAAACTTCTTTCTATATGCATGTAGCTGCAAAACATGTATTCTGTTTATCTGCAACTTGTGCAGGATCATCACTTCTTGTCATTCATATCAAGTGAACCAATATCATTCATACCTTTCCTTCTAGTGCTAATATAAGCACTTTTTTTGCAACTTTTCTTTGAACGTTTGACACATATGTCTCATAATATGCTTTGAAATACCCCCTGAGTAACTTGATTTCAGACTAATTTATACTAACTACACGATTCTGTATCTCATGAGAAATTATAACAACTTATGCATTTTGCTTCTCAGCCACTAAGCTCATCAGTTCATTTATCATCTATTCTAGTCTACCCTTGACTCTTAGCTAGTATAAAGCTGTCTTAGTTGGTATAAAAAACTTAGTAACTTACAAGATTGCTTCATGGAACACCTATTTGACATTTGTATTTGTTAAAAACATTAGTTGGCCCACTGAACAAATTTTTGTAATATTCGTAATCGCCAATCCAAAATCAAAATCCCTTCTCTTTATAGTTGAAATTAGTTATATTTGAATAAATTGCACATCACTATGAGCACTACCATCTAGTGGGTTCATTTTATATTCAATATATATTCATTATATACATATATTCAATATAAAATTAACCTGAATATTAACCTGGCTGAGTACATAATGAATTACCACTGATAACCAAAACAAGAATACTGCTTTGTCTTATTGCCTCTCTAACACCCAGCAAACCATGTTCAGATACTAAGCTACCGACTCACAACTTCTAAACGATACCCAAAAACTTAAGATACTGATATCAGAAAGTTAAAATCTCTCATATTCTAATTTGCTGTTGAACTTTTATTTTTCTGTATAGTTGTTCATTATGCATGGTCTCCACAAACCGACTTTACAAAACTAAAATGTTATTGAGAACAGAGTACATGATACAAAGGTTAAACCACTTCCAGATGATAGATATCTTCAAATTTGTATTCACCATCAGAAAATGCACATGCTGCAATAGATAGCATCATAGTGCAAAATTAAAATCAAATTGGAATTTACCAACCCTGAAAAGGTGCAGTGCATACTTCAGTTCAATTAACTGCAATCTGTCACTGCTGTTATGCATAAATTTTGAGGATGGTTTAAAAAAGAAGCCACTGAGTAGAACTACAGTTCAGCATTGGTACAGACAATTCATAAAGGATGCCTGTTTGAGCAATCATCCTGGCTGAGGTGCTATTTAAACAAAAGTCAGTGAGGACACAGTGGTTCAAGGAAGTTTTACACAAAGTCCTGGGAAATGGAGACCTCATTTTAGGAAGGATGTAGAGCTGCTGGAATGGGTACCGAGAAGGGCAATGGGATTGGTGAGGAGAACATAAGGGTGCTCTTATCAAGAAAGGCTAAAGTTCTACAAATTGCAGTGTCTGGAAACTAGGCACCTGAAAGGTGATCTGATTGAGGTGTTTAAGGCTTTAAATGGTTTGAGCAAGTTTAATGCTGATGAGATTTTTCCTCTTGCTCAGATTACATACTTCAGTGGGCATAAATTCAAATTGAGGAAAGACAGTTGCAGAATAGATGTGTAGAAATTTGCCTTTAGTCAGCGAGTGGCTGATTGCTTGAACAAACTTCCACCTGTTGTCGTTGTGGAAGTGATAGCTTAAATAAATTCAAGGAAGAACTGGAAAAAACCTTTGGAGCAGATGGAGAGGTGAATTGGAAGTGGGGTTTTTTTCCCCTTTTTTTTTGACTAATGCTATATAAGCATGCTTTCTTGTATCACATGCCACTACTAACACTAAATCCATAGGGCATGGCAGTTGTGACAACATATTTCATCACCATCTGAGGATTATTATTATTAGCCATATGGTGCAAGGAAGCCTGAGACTTATGTTGCACCTGCCAAAAAAAAAAAAAATTCCCAAGTTACCCTGACAGAGAGAGAGAGTATCAGAAGTAGAAGGGAATTACCAAGAAATAGAAGAATGATGATATCTAGCACAGGACCCTGGGTGCACCAAGCCCATACTCACCAGATGTAAGCCCCTGGGGTCGATATGTAACTCCTCTAATATTAAGTCTAATAATTCCTTAAATTGATTCAAACTACCCACATCCATAACACAAGATGGTAGTTTGTTCCAACAATCCAGCTGGAAGCAAATTTTCACATATCTATCCTGCAGCCATCTTTCTTCACTTTAAGTTAATGTTCCCTTGTGAGCATTGTCCGACAAACATTAAGAATACCATCATCAAGTTTACTCAATCTATTTAAAGCCTTAAACACTTAAATCAGGTCTCATCACAAGTACCTAGTTTTCAAGCACTACAATTTGCAGAACAAAAGTCTTTTATGATATCCCTTTGTGTTCACTACTCTTCTTGCACTTCTTTCTCTGCACTTGTTCCAAGAGATCCACATCTTTTTTTAAAATGAGGATTCCAAACCTGTATGCAGTACTCAAGATAATGCTTAACCTTTTCCTTATACAATGAAAATTACTTCTCTGTTTCTGCTGGAAAAATTCCTGATTATCATTTACAGAACTTCATGAACTGTTTTAACAGCTTGTCTGCACTGCTCATGTTGGGCTGTACAATTACCCTCTTGATCTTGTTGAATTTTGTTCTCCAACACCCAAGGTGGTGGAGAACAAAATTCTATTGTAGTACCACCAAATTTGTATATAATTCTGGGATTACTGCTTCCCATATGCAGAACTTTACATTTACTAATGTAAATCTTAAATGCCACTTCTCAGCCCATTTTCCTAATTTTCCATGTCTCATTGCAATAGTAAGCCTTGATTCTTGTCATTAATAACCCTGCCATCCTTAGTATCATTTGCAAATAAAGACAATAAGCTTAATATGCCTTCATCAATATCACTAAAAAAGACTATAGACAGTAAGTGACCCAGCACTGAACCCAGAGGAACTCTGGTAATAACATTACTCCAAGAAGAGCAGTGCCTATTTATAACCATTCCCTGTTTTCTGCCACTCAACCATCCTTTTTTCAAGTATGCTGCCATCTACTGCAGCATGCACATTTTCCTGTTGCTGAATAAAACTTGAAGATATTGTCCATCATCTGAATATACACTGGTGCAGTGCATCACCCCTTAAAATTGTAATTGTTGTCCGAATAATGTAAGTATATGGCAATATTTCTTACAGATTGTATCAGATAAAATTGACACATATAGGTGATGATATAATATTGCATCAGCTGTTACTTTCAGCTATATAAGCACGCTCTGCAAGAGTTGCATCGTTCCTTGTCTGTGTCAGGATGGCAAGTTACATGCAGTTTACACCATGAAGAAAGAGTGCTATTGTTGCTTTAAGTGAGGAAGGATGTTCTTTCCATCATATTGCTTATAGAATGTCTTGTAATTAGTTGACAGTGAGCAGATTTCTTTCCAAATTCAAGAATATTTATCCTTCTGATAGGAAAAAAGAAACCGGATGCAAATGAGTCTACACCAAAACAGCACAGCGTTTTGAAGCGCTTATGCCTTAAAAACTGTAAAGATTCTTCATCTGAGCTGAAAAGAGAATGGAAAGAACATACAGGAGTAACAGAATAAGAAAATGGAAAGAACATACAGGAGTAACAGAATAAGAGAATGGAAAGAACATACAGGCATTAACAGTCAGAAGATGCCTATTCAAAAATGGACTTGTAGCCCGTCACACTAAGAAGCCCCTCCTCGCACAAAAAAATGAAAAAGATGCAATTAATTTGGTGTAAGGAGCATGTCAAATGGACCCTGAGCAGTGGAATTCAGTTATTTTCTCGGATGAGAATAAATTCAACCTGCATGGCTCTGATGGGAGGCAAACGATTCGCCGTAGACATCGTGAAGAATACCATCCAGAATGTATGGTGTCTACAGTGAAATTCCCTACCAGCCAAATTATATATGGGGGTGCATTTCATATTGCAGAGTAGGTCACCTGCAGTTTATAAAAGGATCCATAAATGCCAATGGATACCTGGCTATATTGGAAAGCTAACTGCTGCCAACCATTAGAGACCATTTCAACCTGCCAAGTAACTGCATCTTTCAGGATGACTCTGCTCCTTGTAATCGGGCAAAAAGTGTAAGTAGACACTTCTGGTTACTTTAGCTTCATTTCTGCATTAGAGGTTCGACAGTAATGTGTTTACATTTGTTACAGGTGAATAAATGGTTGGAAGAATGGTCCATTACAACTCTTAGATGGCCAGGAAACAGCCAAGACCTGAATCCTATAGAGAACTGTTGGCATCGTGTGGAATCTGCAGGTTGCCAGAAAGAAACCAAAGACCCTTTATGAACTTTAGGAAGCCATAATTTGTGTTTGGAACCACAAACTATCAGTTGATTATCTCCAGAAATTGATCTTGTCAATGCCTTGACAGTGTGCTCCGTCATCAGAGGCAGTTCAACTAAATATTAGTTTACACCTGGTGAACTTTCCATTTTATTTTCCATTTAAAATGATAAACAGAAGCAAATTGAGTACTTCTGATAACATTCCAGCCATAATTGTCATGTTTACCAAAACTGTTGTATAAAGATTGCAAATGCTTATTTTGTAATATTTTGAGAGCACCGTAAATATTACTTAGCTTATTACTTAATGTAACATACCATCACAGTAAGATCCAATCTTCCTTACATTTTGAGGATACCGCTCTAAAATTGTGTTCACAGACCTGCCACTCAATAGTCCACCAGACCAAACCTATTGGTAACTCTCTAGGAGGCATCCAGATCAGCTAGTGTATAATCTTGCTACTTCTACTCTGCCAGATAGTGGCTGGAGGGAGTCCGAGTAGTGTGTATATAGGGGGCATTGTTGAGACCATGTTATTTTTTGGTTTTTTTTTTTTTTTAGGAGCATTAGCAACTAAGGCCATATTACTCCGGGGATATGCGGTGGTCATTCCCTGAACTTTCCGCACCCTCCATATTTGGTGGGCACAGGCTCAAACCTCGGTCTAATCAAGAAGTGAGTGCTACGCACTGCTGCTCTTGCCCACCTGGCTACGGAGGCACCAAGGCCATGTTATGTCAAGGAGCTGCATATATTCTTGCTGTGTGTATGCCATATCCGAAAATTTCATTACTTCATACAGTGTGTCCCCCCTCCAACTTTTTCTTACTACTGAATACATCATGAATAGGCAAAAGATGTAAACCTCTCAAACACTTGAGAGGGAAGGGTTTTTTTTTGGGTTTTTTTTTTTTTTTGGCTGATGCTGTATAAGCTTGCTTTCTTGCATTATATGCCTCAACTAATGCTACTTCCTTGTTCATTTCACAAATATATATGGGCTCGGTTCCAATCTCAATGATGTCTATTTCCACTTACAGTCTGCCAAGCTCCACTTACTTTTTCTGACAGAATCACAATTATCAGTTGATTCAACTACTGCTCAACTCAGTTGTCCTAATTATTCACTGTACGATTCCTTTTACTTCAAATTTGGTACTTGTGCATGTGTCAGCTCTGATATTCTCTTTCAAAGACTTAATAATTTGGAAAATCTCTCTATCCCATTGTCAACTTCATTTGTTGCAACTATCGGTCTCCCATTTCCACTAATCACTTAAAACTTTACTTTCTCTAGCAAAACTTTCCTAACAGTGAGGTAATTTTCCTTGGCAATTTTAATGCTCACAACTCCAGCTGGCTTGTTTTCTAGTTGCATGGAATCAGCTGGTTGAAATGCTGAGGCTTTTGCAAATGATCTCACAGAGAATGTTCATTTACCTACCAGAATACCAGACAATCCTACAACACAGCCAACACTCTTGATTTTTTTTCTCACAAACAACCCTTCCAAGTACATGTTGAGGTGAGTCAATGTCATCTAGGTACTTCAGAGTGATGGTTTCTTCTTCAATGGAGTCATTCTTACCCTCATGTTGTTTGGCATTACAAGAATACAAAATGGGATAATCTATGAGATTTCTATTCTTCTTTTCCTTGGTTGGACTACTGTTTTAAATATTCAATGTCAATGTTTGCTCAGATCATGTCAGTGAAATTATTCTTATAGGGATGATATCCTTTATTCTACACTCCACCTTAAAATCTCTTCCTTTATATAAACTTTGGTTTTCCAATAAACGTGCTAATGCTCTTCAAGATACGAACAGCCTTATGTTGCATATTACAACTGGCTTGCGTCCAAATCTCCATGTATATTTGCTGCCTACACCAAAGCTCGCAACAATTTAAAGCTCTTATTCATTAATTCTAATTATAATGAACAGGCTAAGAGTAGAAAACTTGCTTCTTGTCCAAATGGTAGTCGAGCACTCTGGTCTCTTGTCAAAGCTATTGGCCACATTTGCCCATCTGTATTTTCCCACCTCTGTTAAAACCTGATGGTTCTAATTGCCACTTCAGCTAAAGACAAAGTTGACCTACACAAGCTAGCATCCCACCTTTCTTCTAATTCTTGTATTGACAATCTTGGTAAACCACCTCCTACCATTCCCAGTATATTCCAATCACGTGCCGCAACTCAGCAGCCTTTTACTGTCCAACTTCAAACTCACAGAATCAACTTTTCTTCTTTCTCGTGTATTGCTTCAACTTCCATTTTCTGGAACAACCTTCCTTCACACATATTTCCTGATAATTACAATCTGCAGAACTTCAAGTCTAATGTCAAGTATCTTTTTACATCTCAACCTTCAACCCACACATGATACTAAGTACTACAAGTTCTAATACCTTTTGCATATGGGGTTTTCGTAAAAAAAAAAAAAAAAAATATATATATATATAGAATGAATGCCTCCAATGTATAGACAGCTGCAGTGAGTGATGTCACAACATTACCTATGTCTGTAGGTTTGGTTTTGTGACCTGCTACATAAGGCAGTGTAATAAAATGTCCCAATGTAAACTTAAAAAAAAAAAAAAAGAGAAGAATTAATTTAATTAAAAAATACAGTCATAAAAGGATGCCTGTAAAAAAAAGGGGTTGACTTATATGCCAATTTCGCATTCGCATTCGAGGTGAGCGGACCCGCTTCATTAGAGTTCCTCAATTAAGTTATTTATTTGGTTTTTTTTAGGAGCATTAGCAACTAAGGCCATATTGTTCCGGGTAAATGCGGTGGTCATTCCCTGACCTTTCCACACCCTCCATATTTGGTGGCTCACGGGCTCGAACCCCGGTCTAATCAAGAAGCGTGTTCTACGCACTGCTGCTCCTGCCCACCTGGCTACGGAGGCGCCCCTCAGTTAAATGGATTGGATTACTGTTGGTTATTGCTTTTAAATATTTGATTTATTTAGTATATTGTTGGATTATTTTGTTATAGGTTTTCCTGTAACAGTTTGATTTTTATAATATTATAGATATCATTTTTTAAAGTTAATTTTCGTTAATATTTAGCAAATTTTATAATGATAATTACGAGACCTGCCTTAAACACGTCACAGGGTTTCGTGACTCACACGGAAACAGCCGATGGCGATTTATGGATGAGTCGTGATTTAATCTGTTGTGGAACCTGTGGAATGTTTTCCAAGGTCGACCAGGTGACTAATCATAGCTCACCTGGGGATTCTTTTCTTTGTGATTGGTGTAAGGAGCGCACCGATCTTAAATTACAATTTGGTGCACTGATGGAACAATTTGAGTCACTGAAAAAACGGGTGCTTGCCCTCGAGAATAATGTATCTCGGAGCTTGTCAGGAACTGAAGACTCCAGTAATCTACCAAGTGATGCACTCCCGATTCGGGCCTCAAAACAGAAAAACCAAGTGCAAACTACTCTGGTTCAAAAGGACTTTGTTTTATTAGGAGACTTTATTATCAGGGAAACAGGGAATATTTTTTGTAATAAGGATAGATGGAGTAGAACCAGGGTATGTCTGCCGGGAGCAACTATTAATGATGTCACCAACAGATTGTCAGATTTTAAGGGAGGTAAAGAGAATATTATTATTCATGTGGGGACTAATGACATTAAACATACACGATCTGACGATTTGTTGGAAAAATACAGGACCATACTGAGGAAATGCCGCGAACTAGGCCACAATGTCTGTGTCTGCAATTCTGCCCAGACACGATAGGAGGGATTATATGTTAAAAGCCTTGTGGATTAACTCAAGACTTGAAGGACTCTGCAAGGCTTTAGAGGGAAAATTTCTATCAGCTTGGCCCACACTTGAAGGCAGAAGGAATTTGTTTTGTAGAGACGGGATACACTTAAACAAAGGTGGTGCAAAGGTTTTTGCCAAAATTATTGAGGATACCTTAAAGGTTCAGGGAAACTGCTAGTTCGAGGGGATGTGGGTAATACTGACACATTTATATCTGATAATATTGGCCAAAGTAACTCTTGCACATACCTCAAGAGTTCTTATCTGTTACCTCAATTGGACATATTATCTAGATGTTCTAGGGGCAGAAAAGTTTCAAGTGAGCGGGTAGCTAATGCCAGGGAAGAGAGCCTAAAAAACTTCAAGGGTTGTGTTAGGGTTGTTAAATATACAAGAACAGTAAGTCTTAATTGTTTATATAGTAATGTTAGAAGTGTCATCAATAAAATGAGCGAATTCAAACTGCTGGTTAAAACAAGTAACGCAGACATAATAGGGCTTACGGAAACGTGGTGCCACCCAGAAATAGGGGATGATGAGTTTCAGTATGGCTTGTATAATGTATTCAGGAAGGACAAGGTAGATAGAAGGGGTGATGGGGTAATGCTTCTTATCAGAAGCAGCCTGAGTGCGACGATAGCTTTCCCGGATTCAGACATTTCACATGCTAGTATAGAATCTATATGGTGTGATGTAATTGGAAACAAAGGTATAATGCGAGTAGGAGTAATCTACAGACCAGGTGATTGTGAAGATTATGACAAAAGCTTCTATGTGCAAATGGAATGAGCAAGTAAGCATCAATGTCTTATTATGGGTGATTTCAATTTGCCTCTAATTGATTGGAGTAAATGGGAAGGAAACTCGACATGGGGAACAAAATTTTTAAATCAACTAGATGGCTGTTATTTGTATCAACATGTCAGGGAAAGTACTAGAGAAAAGAATATCCTAGACCTCATCATCACCCATGAATCAGATGACATAACAGGGCTGATAGTAGAGGAACCAGTAGCAAGGAGTGATCACGGCATTCTATGGTGGACGATGAAAAAAGAGGTAGTAGCAGTAGTAAAAGGCAAAGGAATGGGTTTTAATTTCAGAAAAGGAAATTACGATGCCTTAAGGTACTACATGGCCTCTATTAACTGGGTAGATATCGCACAGAGAACGAATACAATTGAACTGTGGTATGCTTTTAAAACATTAATCACAGATGCCTTGAATGCATATTTACCATTAAAAAAATACTCCACGAGGAGGGTTCCAAGTTGGATGAATAATGAAGTTGCCACATTACTTGAGCAGAAAAAGGTGGCATGGAAAAGTTACAGAGCAATAAAAAGTACTGAAGCCTATATCAGCTACAAGATGATCTGTAATAGAGCCACAGAAAAGGTTCGACAGGCAAAGGCAGTTTATGAGAAATTGATAGCAAAGAGGGGGGGGGGGTATAAGAGCAGGACAAACCAGATCAGACTTTAACGGGAAGGGGGATAGTATTAAATACACCAGCTGCCATTGCAGATAAACTCAACAGTTATTTTTCATCGATATTTACAGATAAAAAACCTTTTGTGGTAATGGGAAATTGTGGGAGCGAAGTTGAAAAATATGTAATTAATGATATTGAAATTTTGCGAGATTATTTAACGAAAAAACTTTCGAGCCTACAGGCCAGTAAGGCTCCTGGAGTTGATGGAATATACCCTATAATCTTAAGGGAGGTAGCAAGTGAGTGCATTGAACCATTGAGGCTAATTATGCGAGCATCACTAGACTCTGGGGAGATTCTGTTGGATTGGAAAAGTGCCAATGTATCTCCCATACATAAGGGTGATTCTAAGGGTGAAGTGGGAAATTATCGACCTGTCAGTCTGACTTCAGTGGTAGGGAAAATCATGGAGGCAATGAGGATCAAGGGTGGAATTCAGGATCATTTGGATAGAATTGAAATTCTCAAGGATACTCAGCATGGTTTTGTAAAGGGAAAATCATGTTTAACAAATCTGGTTTGCTATTCTGAAATACATGAGCTTGATTTAGGGAATAATTTCGACATTGTTTATTTAGATTTCAGCAAAGCTTTTGACTCAGTCCCACATGAGCGGTTGCTTTATAAGCTGGAACAGATTGGAATCACTGGGAAAATCCTTAGATGGATAGCAGGATGGCTTCAGGGCAGGAGGCAGAGGGTTGTGATAAATGGCTATTCTTCAGATCGGGTTGATGTAAGAAGTGGGGTTCCCCAAGGATCAGTATTAGGACCACTGTTGTTTTTAATTTTCATAAACGACATTGATGAAGGGATAGAGGGCGTGATGTCTAAATTTGCAGATGATGTTAAAATTGGTAGAATAGTTAATGATCACTGTCAAGCTAAGCTTCTTCAGAGAGACCTAGATAGACTTCAGAAATGGTCAGAAAAATGGCAGTAATGGTTTAATCCAACAAAGTGTAAGGTATAACACCTGGGAAACAGTTATCCCAAAATAACTTATTCACTTGGTGGAGTTAAACTAAACCCAGTACTGGAGGAAAGGAACTTGGGTGTTACGATATGGTCAGACATGAAATTCTCTGAGCATTGTAAACAGGTTGCAAGGAAGGCCCATGGTGTCCTATCGATGATCTATCGAACTTTTGCAAGTAGAGATAGGGACGTGATAATCCCATTATATAAGGCTTTTGTTAGACCACACTTGGAATACTGTGTTCAAGTATGGAGACCGCCACCTAAAGAAAGACATCGAGCTTCTTGAAAGGGTGCAAAGACGGGTAACTCGCCTGGTGAGATCGGCAAAAGGGCATCCTTATGAAGAAAGACTTCAAATATGTAGGTTGCAGAGTTTGGAAACTAGACACCTTAGAGGAGATTTGATTGAGGTGTTTAAGGCTCTGAGAGGCATCAGTAAAATGAATGAGGGCGAAATTTTCAAGATTATAAATGATGCAAGATTATAAATGATGTTGTGGACATAAATTCAAGTTACAGGGAGAGATGTTTAGATTGGACTGCAGGAAGTTTTATTTTAGTCAGCAAGTTATAATTACTGGAATAAGTTGCCTATATGGGTGGTAGAGGCTGACAGTTTGGGGAAATTCAAAGGTCATCTGGATAGTACCTTCGGGTGAGGGAAATGCATAGGATGATAGGTTTAATTTCCTTTTCTTTTATTAATTATTAGTTTGTTTTTTTTTATCATTGTTTTATTCAGGTTTTTTTTTGGCTGGTGCAGCATAAGCCATAGCTTTCTTGCACCATGTGGCCATTACTAATACTACTAATTTTACTTATGCACTAGAATATATGGCAATATGAAAATAGTAATAACTCATGATTTATATATTTAGTAAACTGATAACAAAAAACAAGTTCCTCAAAAAAACAAAGAATTGCATGTGAATGAACCTAGCCACATTGCCCACTCATCTCTCCAGTAATTGCATGACAACAATCATAATATCCAGTGTTTCAACTACAATATACAGTATATGGATAGCCTATGTTATATATATGAAAAAAAGGAAATAATTGGCAGATTTGCATTTATTTTATTTAATCAAATTTCAAATGTCCTCACAAATCTTTCTAAAGATTTAAATATAGAATTTCATGGAATTCTGCCCATTGAGAGCCTAGTTGTTACATATGGATGTGTTGGATAGATACATGCATAAATGGATGGATTGATGGATCAATGGATAGACAAACACAGACAGACTGAAGGACAGACAAATACACGAATGGTTTGACGAACAAACAAACACACACAGACAGATGGACATGGTGAAGAACATCTCTCCCTCCCTCAAAAAAAGGAGGGGGGGTACTCTGAATGCCAAATGTCCCAGTGTGAAATACACTGGTACTATGTACAAATAACACATATACAATTAATTTTGTGATGAATCAGAACACCGTGTCAGTTCGTCACATACATCGTTAATGTTATAAACATACTGGTTTTTGACATGAGTTCCGTTTTGTAAAATTTTCAATTTCAATCTGGTTGTGGACGGAATATATTTTACGCTATACTCCAGAACATGGTGCACCTTCAGCCTGCCATGGTCTTGGGGTGTTTATTCCCCCCCTTCCAGCTGTTTTAAAATAGGAAAACGAGTTCCCGATTTTAAAACAGCGGAAAGGGTGGGATAAACATCAGATACGCAACCACATGTACGAGAGAGAGACTTCATTATAAGAAAGGTAATCAATATCTGTTTTTCTCATTAATCTCACAGCAAAAACCATCACTGGTTACAACATATAAACACGTGTTCCCTGGAACATCAAGGACAGTTCATCTGTGAAAAACAAAAACAAAAAAAAAAAATTAGCCCCGAATACGACCATAAACAAGGAAAGAAAAGGAACGGAAAGCTTACAGAAGGTGTGCTGATAACCAGATATAAAAATCTGCATAAAAGAACCGTAAATCAACGTATAATCACCTGATATACAAGATTTAACACGTACCTAAATCTACAACTTTTTCTGAAGTCATAACACATTTAGGAAACAATACAAATAAGTATTAATTAACTAAATAAATTAATTTTTAAAAAGAGCAGTACCATCGTACTTTTCTGAATAACTTGTTTGGAAGACGTTTCTCTTTCGTGCGATCTGGATTTTAATATTATGATTTTATTACACACACGTTAATTCAGAATTTTTTTTTATTATTAGAGGTACAAAGGTATTACAAATCTTTAAAAGAAAGATGAGTAATATCCCTTAATAAATTAAATATCGGAGAAGCAAAGCTGGATGTAGACACAAGTGAAACGTCCACCCACATATCACAGAACACCCGTTATAAAGAAAACACATAAGGAAGAAATTAAACAGTTCAAGCAAAACTGGCTGACTTACTATTACCATCGGAAAACTACTCTGAAAAGACTCCTTGTCAAATGTCCTATGTCAGAACGGCCGTCGTATCTTCAATCAAACACATACTAATCCCTCAAACTAACAAAAATAATCACATAATTATACTTAACTATTGTAATAACGCTTTGCATTTCGCTTTCCACGGCACATGATTCCAACCACACAGTTTACACAACAACCCACAGCACCATGTTGAAGGAAGTGCAATCACAATACGGATATTACGTCACAATTTTTAATTTTTATATCATTTATGTACTACTTAGTGTTTGCTTCTGCGGTCTACTGACTCCATCTAGTGACGCACGTGTTCCCTATTTCCAACTTTGAGAAGATAACCAAAATGATCCGCATTTTTGAAGAAAATCGAACTCCAAGCTCTCATTTGATTAGTATTGGTACTGTACAGTATTAAGAAAGAGCAAACGGAAACAAAGGAGCTGGGCTCATTTAATATCATCCTAAAAAAAGAAAACATCACTTGAGTTCATCTTTACGACCCTCCCTTAAAATCCTCCAGACAGAGCCGGCCCGAGGGGGATGCGAACGGTGCGAGCGCACAAGGCCCCGCGTTTCTGAAGGCCCCGCGCCGCTGACTGATTTTGCAAAATAATAATGGTTTCATTTTTTTTTTGTTTTAATACTGTCGCAAAATCTAGCGACATCGCCATAAAATGGCCATATTTTTAATATACATAAGAAATAAAATGTCAATAATCATGTTATTAACATTATCTGAAAGCCCGTCAAGAATTCTCCAAAGAACACGGAAAAATATATTTTCTTTCAAATATATTTAAAATATCTCTCCTTACAAGTCGCTCAGACGTACAATTATATGTTGCCAGCGTTTGCATAATTATCGTACTCTAAAGGCTATATACAGGGTGTTTCAGTTAAACGTTTCAGAACTTCTAAGAGGGGTAGGGTACATCCTGACAACTCGAAATCATATAGCAATGTGGGGTCGGAAATGCTTTCCTGAAGCGGTGTTGTACACAGAAGCACCATAAAGAAAAGAGACCGTAAGTGAGAAATCGTTTTAATAATACATGAAAAGAAGCAAAAGGTACATGGATTAAAGTAAGTGTTCGAAGTTTCTTCCACGGGCTACAATGCACGCCTCACATCTCCGACGCATGGACATCCGAACATTCTGGAATACTCCAGGCGAATTTCGAATTTCTTCGGCAGCTACTGCGATTCTTGCAACCAGCTCCTCAGCATTGTCAACAGGGGTGTCATAAACTAGCGATTTCATATGACCCCAGAAATAAAAATCAAGACATGATAGGTCGGGTGACCGAGCAGGCCAACGCACGGGACCACCACGTCCGATCCACTGTTGACCAAATGTGACATCCAGGTAGTTACGAACATCTCCGCTATAATGGGCAGGGGCTCCATCGTGTTGGAACCACATTGTCTGTTGCGTCGATGCAGAAATCTGTTCATCTCTCAAAAGTTGTGGCAATACTTGCTGCAGAAAGATCAAGTAGATAGGTCCGGTTAGACGACACGGTAACAGGTAAGGTCCGATGAGGTGATCTCCCATAATACCGGCCCATACATTGACCGAAAATCGAATCTGTGCTGCACGACGTCGTATTGCATGCGGGTTCTCGACCGCCCAGATATGGTCGTTATGCGTGTTGAAAATTCCTTCCCTTGTGAAGGATGCCTCATCGGAAAACAACACTTCAGCAGGAAAAGGGGGATTTGTAGCACATTTTCCAAGGTACCACTGTGCGAAAGCAATACGAGGTGCATAATCCTCCGGTTGCTGTGTCTGGACACGCTGCACGTGAAACGGATGCATGTCTTGTTCTCGGAGAATCCTCCAGACGCTGCAATGGGAAACATCGACTGCGATTGCTAGACTTCGTGTACTCGTTCTTGGATTCCCCTGTACATGCTGCAGCACATTCTGTTCGACGGCTGGAGTCCGTGCTGTTCTTACCCTGTCCCTGTCAGCTCTTTCAAATGAACCTCTCTCAGCTAACCTCTGGTGCAGTCTTGCAAAGAAATTATGACTGGGAATACGCCTCGTCGGATATCGTTCCGCGTACAAACGCTGTGCGGCTGGCCCACTACAATTTGCAGCCCCGTACGCCAAATGCATATCGGCTAACTCTGCGTTCGTGTAATCATCCATCCTACAAACTTGGCGTTCTTGTTCAAGAAATTCGAAATTCGCCTGGAGTATTCCAGAATGTTCGGATGTCCATTCGTCGGAGATGTGAGGCGTGCATTGTAGCCCGTGGAAGAAACTTCGAACACTTACTTTAATCCATGTACCTTTTGCTTCTTTTCATGTATTATTAAAACGATTTCTCACTTACGGTCTCTTTTCTTTTTATGGTGCTTTTGTGTACGACACCGCTTCAGGAAAGCATTTCCGACTCCACATTGCTATATGATTTCGAGTTGTCAGGATGTATCCTACCCCTCTTAGAAGTTCTGAAACATTTAACTGAAACACCCTGTATATACCACCGACTAGGTTTTCTCGGCCCTTTTTCGCTTTCTACCTTCGAGAGATCGAGTGAATTCGAATTTATTCAAAAAGTCGACTTAAATTTTCTTCTGAGAAAATTTTAAGTTAATTCATTTTTTGGGACTTTACAAAGCACATATAATATTTTTGCAAGTTCTGTGATACGCTGGGATATATTAAAAGAGCATGTCAAACATCTTACTCCAAAACCACTGTCAGCAACGAGGTGGGAATGTCGCCTCGAAAGTGTGAAATCTGTGAGATACCAAGTACCACAATTTTCTATAGCTTTGAAATACCTTTATGAACATACCAGTGACATGAAAACGAAATCCAATCAATCGAAAATAAACTTACTTCATTTGAATTTTTATTAAGTTTGGTCATTTGGTATGACATACTGAATGAAGTAAATATTGTGAGCAAGATATTTCAAAATTCAAATATAGATATTGGTACTGCAAATTCACATTTAAAAGGCCTTTTAATTTTTTTTGAACAGTATCGTGAATCGGGATTCAAATCTTCTTTAATAACTGCAAAGGAAATAGCTGAAGAATTACAAGTGATATCTGAATTTAAGAATCAAAGAACTGGAAAAAACAAAGCACTTTTGTTATGAAGGAACCGATCAGCCTATTTCATCAGGCGAAGAATATTTCAGAATTCAATATTTTCTAGTCATAATCGATATTGCGATTATTTCTTTTAAGAAAAGATTCGAAATTTATCACGAACATGAGACATCATATGGTTTTTTATATAATTCGGATAATATTCAAAAACTTGACTGAAAACGATCTTCTTAAATGTTGCAAAGACTTAAATGCTACCTTGCAAGACGATATTGATTGCATTGATTTATTTAATGAAATCAAAATTTGTCGTCGAGTTTTTCCTTCCAGGATCACAATATTACAAATATTACAATATTTACTGAAAAATAATTTATTTGAATTGTATCCAAATTTCGTTACTGTTCTGAAAATTTCTCAAGATTGAAAATAATAAAAAATTACTTGAGATCGAGCATTAGTCAAGAACGATTTACCTCCTTAGCCATTTTATCTATCGAATCCGAAATAGCCAAAAAACTAAATTATGATGATATTATCAACGAATTTGCTATAAAACATGTAAGAAAATGAAACAAAAATCACATATTGTGACCTTATTCGACCAAATTGTAACCAAATTGTGACCAAATTGTATTTTATAAGTATATGAAGCAATTATTTTTCTTATTTGATTTATTAAAGATTTTTTTTGTGATTGAAATGTTAAGTTTATTAAAATAATTTAATTATTTATCATTTTCATGTAATCCTTACTAAAC
The DNA here is from genome assembly GCF_048544385.1 of Mastigoproctus giganteus. Lineage (NCBI taxonomy): Eukaryota > Metazoa > Arthropoda > Arachnida > Uropygi > Thelyphonidae > Mastigoproctus > Mastigoproctus giganteus. Next base: position 238,574,789 of record NC_143575.1, on the reverse strand, counting down.
CAATTTGTGCAATGTAATAAATATCAAAATGCAATAAATTATTTTGTTGTACGAATTTGTATCAAGGCCCCGCAAGTCAACTTTGCACCGGGTCCCGCTTTTGTTCGGGCCATCCCTGCCTCCAGATGAAGAATATTTGGTGGAAAGTTATTCCGACAGAATTTGTGAAAATACAAATTCTAACCCCCACTTCCCGGCCCCGCCGTGATCTTTTAGAACACGTATTGAATCAGTAGTCGGTCTCTTTGCTCTTTCGAGTTCCTCCGCGAACCTACCGGTTTACTGGCAGTTTGGCCATTGTTCAATAAATCAATGATCCAAAGAATAAAATGTTCTTATGTGCTCGGATGGACCGGAGCTGTACAAACAAGATATTTTCTTAATGAGCATTCCGATTCGTAAAATTTTAAATTTCGATTGTTCCGTCCTATCGGTAGAATCGCCATCCTACCCACACAGGGTTTTTTGAAAAAGGCCCGAGTTCGAGTCTTATCAATGACCAGAGGAATTTTTAAAGATTTTTTCACAAGGTGGCCGAGTTAATTGGTCTCGAGCTATGTTAGCCTAGCACTGCCTTTATTCCCGAAAACACGTGTTTTTCGTTCAGCAAACAGGCAAATCGACCACAGATCACGAGCAATTTACAGACACCATACATAAGGCGCAATATGGGCGCTGTTGCTGATGTGCCTAAAACCCTACACCAACAAGAACAATTCAAATCAGCTGACTTGTGGAAGAAAAAAGATATCCCCATTAACTGGATATCATCACCTGTTGGGTTAGGCCCTGGTCCAACGTTATCTCTCTTTTTATGAATTTTCTCATTTTTCGCTTTTCCTTTTGTTCCCTCCCCAGAGCTCAGGATCTTTAATAACTGTACTATTGGAGGGCACTCCATTTCCCATTATACTCTGGGATGGAAATGGGACAGGGCGGAAGATGCCATTGTTCTACTCCAGAGCTGTTATGATCACCAATACTGATATTACTGGAAGCTATAAGTACCATCCTAGAACTGCATAAATAAAGTGACCACCAATATCTGTAAAGCCATTTCCAGTCCTGTTTACCCAGACCTCTCAAAGCCTTAAAAACCTCCATCAACCTCCATGCAGACATCTGCGCTCTAGCCATTGCAATTTGCCAAATGTCGTACATCAAAATAGTTATCGCATTGAGAAGTTAACATACACACTAACCTCCCAATACACCTACTATCCCACAAAATTGAGGTTCCTCTCTATAGAAATGGCTTTTTTTTTTCTCTCTCTACAGAAATGTCTGTAATATGATCATTAACAAAATATCATATTTTTTATTATTCAAACATTAGCGATGCGTGTAACGAAACCAGAACAGCATTCTAGTGCGCTCCAATACTTTCTCAGTACCTCTCTTTATATCAAAACCAGACTTTATTGCTCATCACTTTCCAGCAGGTCAGTTACCATGCATTTGGTCTTGGCCTTGGACAATAATTCATTAAAAGTACAAAGATATGAAGAGATCATAATTGCAAAAATTGTGCCTATTTGAGAGAATTCAAAAAATTCCTTTTTTATTTATTTATTTATTTTTTTTTTTTTTTTACACTCTGATGTGGATTAGAGATGTTAATATCTTCACTGCAACTTACCAGTGCCACAGCTAATAATTGGCCGTATATTTATTTATGGGAGTATAGGGATTCTATCTTGCAATGTACATATCACATTCGCAAGTGTTAGCCAAAGTCGAAATTGGGTGAGGTAGAAATTTTTACTTTTTCAACAAAGGTATTGAAAAAATGATGCTTCTTCGCAAATAAAGTAAATAAGAAAACTTGCATAGTATCAGCTATAAAATAAAAAAAAAAAAAAAAAAAACCCTAATCACCAATCCATCCCTTCTAATATTTCGTCTAATTCTTCCTTAAATTTATTAAAACACCCACTTCCATAACACCAGATAAAATTCCATCTGGTGTTATGAAAGCAAATTACCGTACATCTACCATGCAACCATCCTTCCTTAATTTAAATTTATTCCACCTTATGTGTGTTGGTTGAGCTAAACTAAGGATTTTATGAAAGTTTAGCTTACTCGACCCATTCAGAGTCTTAAACACGTTAATGAGATCTTACAGGTGCCTAATTTTCAGAAGCTTCAATTTGCAGGTCTTTCTTAGTAAAAAAAAAAAAGACCTGCTCATTGCTTTTCTCCGCACCCGTTCCAACAGGTCCCCACCTTCTACAAATGAGGCTTGCAGAGCTGTATGTAGTACTCATGAGATGTCCTGACCATTGCCCAGTACAACGGGATAATCGCTTCCTTAACCCTGCTGGCAAAATTCCTGTTATCACTGACAAAACTCCAAGAGCTGTCCTAGCAGTCTGTCTTCACTGCTAAGAGAGCTTCATGTCTTACTATACAATTACAGCCAGACATTAAGTTCTCTTTCGTCTTCCATTGCCTTTAGTGTGATACCCTAAGACATACCTTGCATATGTCTTAAATCTTTTATTTTCACTCGAAACATTCATTAACATTAAATAATAAAAGCAATTTTTCTCTGTTTAGATAATGAAATGTGACGTTTAGCAGCATAGCCGCTTTTTAATTTGAAACATCATTGGGAACACCTACAACCGAGTAAATCTGATCGGTCACGAAAAATGCGCCACAGAAGTGATGTCATCCTCAGCTTCTGCCAGAGGCATTTCCCACGCTCCCATCATTAATCTGTGCCTAGCACTCACAGGTAGTTTGATTAAAGCGCATGACGCATTTTTCGTGACCGGTACGATATCTCGAGTTCCAATGAACCGATTTACAATATCATGACGTCGCAATCATACTTCCTGCAGTTACTACTGCAGGAAGTATGATTGCAAGGATACAAGTATTTGTCATATGACAAATACTTGCATTGTTGCAATCAAATGGGCAATTAGCCTAAATAAGCACTTTTAAATAAATACTTTGCTAATACAGTATTATGGAAATTTCTGAATGATCATGGGTATGCTTGATCAAGGGTGTGTATGCTACGTAAATGTTCGCATGTGTCGAACATTTACGAAAAAAAGCAGTGGCGAGTGCTCAGCTTTTTTTAATTTTTTTATTCACAACACATCTCTGTCTGTTGAATTAAACTTTTATCCAATATAATCTAAATCTGTCTAGTGCGTTTATGGTAATTACATCAGAAATTTTTAATTACATCCGGGATTTGATACGATCTCTTCTTCATATTTTAATTCGTATTTGTATCTATTGAGGGTGTGTATGATTTTTCTATCGGCCCTAATTTAATTTCCCAACAAATCACTGATGATTTGTTTTCGAAACATTGAAATCGCTGTTGTACTCTATATCTTATTGCATTCATTGTTGTTTGAACTTTCAGGGAGGAACCTTCAATTTGCCTGAAATAATTTATCTCAGTTCAGGTTGTGTTTTCTGCATCATCGATCTTTTTGAAACGAGGCCAAGGATTTTTTTCTTTGATGCTGCTATTATAAGTACACTGATTGGATTTTTGTGTTGTCTTTCTTGCATAAACCACATACATAACGCATTGTATACTGTCTTTATAATTTGGTTTCTTTAAAGATTCTTGTTGGGTTTCAGACGCATCGGCAACTTCAGCCATATTGCGTCGTATTGCTAAAAAAAATAGTACCGGAACGCTCGATCTCCAGAAGACTATATGATGACGCCACATCGACTGTACAGTAACTGAATCAGACTTTAGACTCACGGTTCATAGAACAACCAGTTCTAGCGTTCAGCTAATGGCGAATCAAAATGTTGCGTTCGCACGCATCATAGTATATCTCATTCGTTGGATCTCTTTATCTAACACATTGTACTTTAGTAAGAAACGTTCAAGTTTCATTGCGAAATTTATATTTTTGTTTTTAAATAATTTTTTAAAAAATCTATTAATTTTAAAGATTACTATTAATATATATATTTTAGTAGCAATGGGTAAAATATATATTTCTTCCTCCCCTTTGATTATGCCATTGTTTCATAATATTAGGTGAACACACGCAATTTATGGACGTAATAGACTTTTGTATTATAAGTTAGTTCTTTCCCTAATATTATAGCTTTGGAATTTTTTTTTTTTTTTTTTTACTTGCACTGCACTCATTTCTGCCCATTTTACAGAGTTCTATCAATGTAACCAGAAGGCGTTGAACAAACGTTTAAGCTTTGCCCTACGTAACAGACACTCATAGACACACGCAAACGCACGCACACTGCGCAAATGGCAGCTTACCATGTTTATGCTTAAATAAGGCAGAGTTATTATTATTATTATTATTATTATTATTATTATTAGCCATATGGTGCAAGGAAGCCTGAGGCTTGGCCAAATTCCAAATTACCGTGTGAGAGAGAGAGAGAGAGAGTAGAAAGGAATCACCAAGAAAGAGAAGAATGATGATATCCCTGGGTGTGTCAAGCCCATACTCACTAGATGTGAGCCCCTGGGGTTAAATTATTAAATTGGGTTAGATTGCAGATAGAGTTAATGACCATGAAATAATCTAAGGGTAGTAAGGGGCTAAAGAGAAGAAAAAAGATGTATATATATATATATATATAAGGGAATTAATAATAGGATCAGTCATAAGCATAGTAGGATGAGAATGTGGTAATCTATATTATTATTCTAGAATAATAATTTAGACAATGTGTTAGCGGATTATAATATAACAGATAAGATTCTAGGTAATGTGTTAATGTGTAAAGGAAGGAGGAAGAAATTTATTTTTATTCAAAAACTTTGATAGAAAAGGGGAACCCTGCCCTGTGTTAGAAAGGGGGAGTAACTAAGATGCTAACTAAGGGAGTAACTAAGGTAGAAATAAGTAATTTTCAGTAATTGAATCGATGTGTGTTAAGAGGTATGTGATTTGATAGGAATAAGATTTGTAGCAAGTATCACTGATGTAAGGTGATGAAACAGTAGATTGATTTGATATGTGTTGAATAGATAGGTGATCTGATAGAAATAAGTGATATGGATTAACTCTTTACCACTGATGGAAGGGGATGAAAATAGTAATTGATTTCATATGTGTTGAATAGATAAGGGAATTGATCGATATAAGATTTGTAGTAAGTACTGCTGATGTAAGGTTATTATTATTATTATTATTAGTCATATGCTGCACCAGCCAAAAAAAAAAAAAAAAATTTTTACCCTGAGAGAGAGAGAGAGTCAGAAGTAGAATGAAATCACCAAAAAAGAGAAGAATAATGATATCCAGCTCAGGACACTGGGTGCGCCAAGCTCATACTCACCAGATGTGAGTAACTGATGATTGATTTGATAGACATTGGTGAGTTATAGTAAGGAAGAGACAACTGATAGGAAAACAAAAATGATACATGTAACCTGTAAAGCAAGGGAAGTATCTTTCCTACGCAGTAGATGAAATCTATAATTTTGTGTGTGTGTGTGTGTGTGTGTGTGTGTGTGTGTGTGTGTGTGTGTGTGTGTGTGTGTGTGTGTGTGTGTGTGTGTGTGTGTGTGTGTGAGAGAGAGAGAGAGAGAGAGAGAGTACCAATAGGGAAAAATGAAAGGAAGGGATTGTGTTAACTAACGTAAATTACGCATACATATGAGGAATATTTGAGAATAGTTGACGATGTGTTTGAGATGGCGAATTATATTGTATCAAAGTTCCTGTATATGAAAATTCAAATTTGGAATTTGTTTGTATATATGCAGATATTGTTATATAATGCTCATTAAAAGTTCGTTACTTTTGTAAAATTTGCGTCGTCTTTAATGCTCTGCTAACACACCGCTTTACACACCCTAGAATTTGGAGTTTTCTAAAAAAAATGCAATCAGAGTTGCGAATTGTGTCCCACCAAAAGTATGGGGTGCCTTCAGTAGAGTGGAAGTTAACAACAAAATGTAGAACATCTGGATTCTCACCTTATGCTTGCCTTAAAAGACCATTATTTAGCCAAGTCACCCCATACTTTTGCCCACTACTGTACGTGTAATGAGAAATTCGATGCCGTGACTATCAGTCTTCTTCAGCTTACTAGGTGAAGGATAGGAAATGTAACCCTATACGATCTTTGTTAAGTGGGTCACATCGTTATTCTCTGATGTTATTCTCTCAGCTGTTGACCAAATCTTCTTCAGAGAGGAATGTTAATGTATTTCCAAAATAGACTTCAAAGTGAAATATGAATCTCAGCTGCTAGTCGATTACGTTGAGCAGTTCCTATGCAGGAATTCAAGCCTTCGAACCCAGCGGAAGGTACTTTTTTGGTACTTTCACCTCTCCTAGACATGAGATTCGTTTTCTCATCGATGAGTTCCATTTTGGGTGTATTTTATCCCCGAATAACAATCCCTGGAAATTAGCCCACCATCAATGAGCACCCTAGCCAACGAGAACATGGTGTAGGCATAGGGGGGAGAACCTATATATTCAGGTGGGTGACAAAGGACAGGGTTTCTTGGTTCTTCTTCTTGACCTTTGCTCTTGCTGTTTGGATTGTTGTTGTTGTTGCAGTCATTGTGGTTAGGTCGTGGATTAGTGAGAGACTAGCCCAGAAGACGGAGGGGAACCCTTTTTCTCCCGACCGGTTGCCGTTTCTTTGTCAACCGCCCACTTTTCGCCTTGTCTTTTGATTGAAGAATCGTTCACGACAGAAATCTACCCTCCATACCAAGGAAGTCGTTCCCGCTGTATTAAGTATTATCAGAAGTATCACTCACAGAGCCCTTCCTGTAGAACTCAGTAGAACCAGAGAGGTACAGACGTAGAACCAGTTCCAGTTGATCCAGACAATTATCTACTGGTAAGTTCTACTTGTTTTTACTCTCATTTTAGTACATAAGCATCCCTTCTCATTAAAACATCATGTGATGTAATATTACTTGACATAGTACTCATCAATTAGAGTCTAACCTAATGAGTTAATTGTTATACATAGAAGCGATACAGCACATGTAAATACCTATACACTTGTACTCTTCTAATATGTGAATTGGATCATTGAGTACGAGCAGTCGCCAAGACATGAAGAACGCAGACCTATTGGATACATATACCATTAACTTTTCATACTAGTGATCGTATGTACTAAATTTTAAATTTTACCTTTTGTCTCTCGTGTATGATCTGTATAGTATTGTTAGTTACCAATAAACATGGTTTTGTTTATGTATTTATGCCTCTGACCTATTTTCTTGCCACACATTAATCTTAGCACAAGATTTATAGTAAAGGAACCATATTTTGGGCATTCTGAGATCTAACTTTAATATCTGCATAGTTATAGGAAGATTTCAGAGTGAAAAACACAACGCTTGCTCCAAGCCGCAAGTTCTCGTTGTCACAACGTTGAGAAGAACTTAAGGGCATACGAGATAATTATCCTATTAACCACTAGACAATCACATAAGTTCAGTGATGTTTGCTGGAACATCATTACCAATGATCACACCTGCCTGGGAATATTGTTATACACATTGCATCTTAGGTAAAATTAAGAGTCGAAAGTCATCCTCCATAGGAAGAATGACAGCCAGAAAAACACCATTGGAACAAAAACAACAACAACTACAACGTTTATTTTAAATAACTAATAAGAAAAGAAAAATTAAAACAATAAAATATAAAATAGCGGGGAACATACCACCATTACCACGAAGAAATTATCTACATAAATTATATTAAACAATATATCAGCCTTTCTCATATCAGCGTTTGTAAAGGTATTCAGGATTTTGTGTTAAAAAAAAAAAGTTCAGTTTTGTACTCTTGGGGAATTATCAATTGGAATATATTGAAATTATGTCAGCATAGACATTTTAACTTTCAACATGGATATGTGACCATGTACTTTACCAAACAGTACAGTTTAATATGTTGAGTTGTTTACATATTTTTCCGAGGCTATAGAGGTCGCAAAGGATCAATCAACAGGACTCACATCTGGTGAGTATGGGCTTGGCACATCAAGGGTCTTGAGCTGGATATCATCATTCTTCTCTTTCTTGGTGATTCCTTTCTACTTCTGACTCATGTTCTCTCTCTCTCTCTCTCTCTCTCTCTCTCTCTCTCTCTCTCTCTCTCTCTCTCTCTCTCTTTCAGGGTAATTTAGAATTTTTTTTTTTTTTGGCTGGTGCAGCATAAGCCTTAGGCTTCCTTGCACCATATGGCCAATAATATATAATAATAAAAATAATAATAACTGTGTCTGTAAACTACGTGCCGGTTTATTTGTGTTTTTGAAGGAAAAAATTCTGTACCAGGTACATAATGTGTCCTGCCGGTAGTATATTTAACGTGTTTTACATTTAAGTCATCGGCAGGCGTTATTTTATTTTATTTTTTATGTGAACCCCAAACACGACAGGTATTAGAACCTATAGTACTTAGTACCGTGCTTGGGTTGGAGGTTGAGAAGACGAAAGAAGATATTTGTTTACATTGGACTTGAGCTTCTATAGATTGTAATTTTCAGGAAATACATATGAAGGAAGGTTGTTTTAGAAAACGGCAGTTGAATGAATAAATGAGGAAGACGAAAAGTTGGTTCTATGGGTTTGAAGTTGGACGGTAAATGGATGTTGGCTGGTGGCGGCACGTGTTCGGACTGTTTTGAAAGAGAGAGCGGGAATTATAGAAGCCAATTCAGAAGAACAGTGCCCATGGAAGTATCTGTAGAAGAGGCATGCAGCAGAAACAGTATGTCTATGAGAAGCGAGTGGAGAGACTCTGTTAGAGATGTATCATTAATTAACCTAACTGCCCTCTTCTGAATGGAATCAAGAAGCTTGAGAGAGGTTTTGGGGGCACCACCCCAGATGTGGGAACAATATTCCATGGCTGGGCGAATTTGCGATTTATACAGAGTGAGCAGCTGTTTGGAAGAAAAGTAGCGCCGAGAGCGAAAGAGAAAACTAAGTTTTTTAGATGCAGAGGAAGCAATATTTGTAATGTGCTTGTGCCAAGAGAGATTAGAAGTCAGGGTAAACCCCAAAAGAGATATATCATTTTGCCTAGAAATCGGAGTGTCACTAAAGATAAGCATACGAGCAGAAGAATCCTTTTTGCGAGATATAAGACAAAACTGAGTTTTAGAAGGGTTGAAATCAACTAAGTTGTCTTTGCCCCACTGGAGAATTACCTGAAGATCGGCATTTAACGAATTGCTAGCAGATTTTCGAGAAGTTGAAGCTCATTGAGCAGGACAAGGTTTCTCAAAATGGAAAGTGGAATGCAATGTCCCATCATCGGCAAAACTATGGATAGGATTTCCAGTTAATGGAAGAAGGTCATTAATATACAAGAGGAAAAGAGTGGGGTAAAGAACTGAACCTTGGGGGACACCGGCATTAGTGGAGAAGTTAGAAGACAGAGAGCCATCTACCATCACCCTCAGTGAGTGATCACAGAGAAAACTGGATAACCAATTACTAAAAACAGTTGGCAAACCATAAGATGGAAGCTTGTTGAGAAGACCTTTATGCCAAACACGATCAAAAGCTTTTGAGATGTCAAGAGCAACTACTTGTGTTTCACCGAATCTTTCCATTGAATTAGTCCATTTATGGACTAATTCAATGGAAAGGCCAGAATATCACCAGTGGATCGACACTGACGGAATCCATACTGGCGATCGTTGATCAGACGGAAGGTTTCTAGGTAGTTTAAGAGTTGGCGGTTAATTGATTTCTCCATTACTTTAGAAAGAGTAGAAGTAATTGCAATGGGACGATAATTGGATGGGAGGGATTTGTCACCCTTTTTAGGAACTGGCTGGATATGAGCAAATTTCCAAGCAGAAGGAAAAACACCTTTGGAATAAGAAAGTGAAAAAAGGCGGCAAAGAATAGGAGTAAGTTCAGGAACACAGGTTTTGAGAACAAGTGGAGAAATACCATCAGGACCTGGAGCTTTCTTAGCATTGAGATTCATCAAAATCCTTCTGATATCCTTTTGACGGAAGACCACAGGAGGCATTGAATGGAGCGTGTTGGGAATGGTGGGAGGTGTTTTACCAAGATCATTAATACATGAGTTGGAAGAAAAATGGGATGCTAGCAGGTCAGCTTTATCCTTGGCTGAAGTGAAACAGAACCATCTGGTTTGGACAGAGGTGGGAGCAGAGATGGGCAAAAGTTGCGGCCAATAGCTTTGGCAAGAGATCAGAATGCTCGGCTACCATTAGGGCAAGAAGCAAGTTTTCTACTCTTATCCTGTTCACACTCTAGTTTGGACTGATTAATAACTGCTTTACAATTGTTGCGAGCTTTGGCGAAGGCAGAAAATGAAACTGAAGAATTAGAAACAAGCCAATTACGATATGCAACATTCTTCTCTTGAACAGCCTTAGCACATTTATTGGAAAACCAAGGTTTAGATAAAGGACGAGATTTTAAAGTGGAGTGTGGGATAAAGGATTCCATTCCTGCAAAAATAATTTCACTGACACGATCTGAACAAACGATGACATCAGACGTTTTGAAACAGTAATCCGACCAAGGAAAAGAAGTCTCGCAGGTCATCCCATTTTGCATTCTTGTAATGCCAAACAACACGAGGTTGGGAATAGCCATGAGATAAAGGTTCCATTGGAGAAGAGACAATCACCAAGTTGTGATCTGAAGTGCCTAAAGGACCTCTTACTTCGACCGTGTACTTAGAAGGGTTGTTTGTGAGAAAAAGATCAAGCGTATTGGCTGTATGATTAGGATTGTCCGGTATTCTTGTAGGTAAATGAACAATCTGTGATAGGTCATTAGTAATTGCAAAAGCCTCAGCATCTCGACCTGCTGGGTCGGTGTGACTAGAAAACGGAAGCCAGCTGGAGTTGTGAAAATTAAATCACCAAGGAAAATTACCTCACTGTTAAGAAAGTTGGACTGGAGAAAGTCAAGTTGCAAAGAGAGGAAGTCAAAGAGCGGTCCAAGTGATTAGAATCGATTAGAGACAGCAGATGAATTTGACACAATGAGGTAGAGAGATTTTAAGCCAGAGAAGATCAAAGAGAGGAGATTCCAAATTTCAAAGTCTCTGACAAAGAATATCAGAACGGACATATGCACAAGTACCACCTTTGAGGCGAAAGGAATCATACAGAGAATAATTTGGGCATCTGAGATGAGCAGTAGTTGAATCAACCGATAACTGAAATTCTGTCAGAAAAAGTACATGAGGTTTGGCACACTGCAAGTGGAAATGGACATCGTTGAGATTAGAATTGAGACCACGTATATTTGTGAAATTAATTAGGAAGTCCTTGGGAGGTTTAGATCTTTTCGCATATAAGCTTGCTCTATTAGTTTGACAATTCATGGTGTATTCAATAGTAAGAAAAAGTGGGTGGGACATGCTGTATGAAGTAATGAAATTTTTGGATATGGCGTACATGTGGTAAGAATATACCCAGATCCTTGACATTACGTGGCCTCGACAATGCTCCCCGCATACACACTACTCGGACTCCCTCCAGTCACTATCTGGCAGAGTAGAGGTAGCAAGATTATACACTAGCTGATCCGGAAACCTCCTAGAGAGTTACCAATAGGTTCGGTCCGGTGTACTAACTAGCGGCCGACCTGCGAACACCGTTTTAGAGCTGTACCCTCGAAATGTAAGGAATATTGGATCTCCCCACGACGTTCATCATAACCTCAAAAGTCATCAATCATACTTTATTGTTTTCTGTATTTATAAATGATATTGATAATGGTATATCAAGCTTAATGTCCAAGTTTGCAGGCTATACAAAGGTTGGCAGGGTTGTCAAGGACACTACTGACACTGTGCTGCTGCAACAGGATCTGGAAAGGTTGAGCAGATAGGCTGAGAGGTGGCAAATGAAGTTTAACATTGACAAATGTAAAGTACTACACATGGGAAACAGCAACCCCAGAGCAACATATCAACTCTGTGGTACTACACTGACAGTGGTAGAGAATGAAAGGGACTTGGGGGTGGTTGTGCAGGCAGATATGAAGTTCTCTGATCAGTGCAGACGGGCTGCAAGAGCAGCTCATGGAGTATTGTCAATGATATACAGGAATTTTTCCAGCAGGGATAAGGAGGTGATTATTCCATTGTATAAGGCAATGGTCAGGCCACACCTGGAGTACTGTATACAGGTCTGGAGGCCTCATTTCAAGAAGGATGTAGAGCTGCTGGAACGAGTACAGAGAAGGGCAACAAGATTAGTGAATGGAACAAAGGGGTGCTCTTACGAAGAAAGGCTTAAGTTTTGCAAATTACAGTGTCTGGAGACTAGGCACCAGCGAGGTGATCTGATAGAGGTATATAAATCCTTGAATGGCTTGAGCATGCTCAATGCCGATGGGATTCTTCCTCTAGCTCAGGAAAATCACCTGAGAGGGCATAAATTCAAATTGAGGAAAGACAGATGTAGGATAGACGTGCGGAAATTTGCCTTTAGCCAGCGGGTGGTTGGTTGGTGGAACAGACTTCCATCCCTTGTGGTGGAGGTTGATAGCCTAAATAAGTTTAAGGCTCAGCTGGGCAGGTATTTTGAACGAACAGAGGGGTGAAGTGGAAGTGGTTTTTTTTTTTTTTTTTTTTTTTTTTTGGCTGATGCTGCATAAGCTTGCTTTCTTGCATCAAATGCCTCTACTAATGCTAATGCTAATGCTAATGCTAATGCCAACAAGAAAAATTCCCTATGGTTCTCTGCAAACCTCTACACATCATTTATCATAACTGGACATGGCTCTTTCAACTCCTAACTCTTTCAGTTCAGAATAAGCAATACCTTGCCTTTGTCTCCAACTGGAAGACTGTAACCACCTGCTTTATCACTGCCCTCTTTATGCTGACCTACGAAAATCCCTACAAGACTGTATAAATACCTTCTCACCTGGCAACGAAAAGCATCTAGTAGAATCTGCCTCACACCTTAGATTCCTACAACAATTTGCTTCTGATTTATTTGCTAGAAGAAAACTTCTGTTGGCCAATCCTGCTTCAGCTTCACCTCCTCGGTGCCTCTAGCACCTTCAGTAATGTCAGACTCAACAGTGAGCGGTGTCTTGTAAAGATAAAATATTATCACCTTGAATAGCTCTTAAAAGATCACATGATCCAGTTTTTTTTTTTTTTAATTATTATTATTTTTATTTATTTATTTTTTTACTTTTATACCCTCAGGCCTGGGCAACCCGAGGATTGCTGGCACCCACTGGTATTGCACTGGCTCCAGTGGGTGCGGGATTTGTCCAATCTTAGACAATTCACTTTTATTTTTTTCTATGTTTTTTTAATTTTTTCTTTTAAATTTATTTATATATTTTTTTTTCTTTTCTTTTTTTTTCCTCTTTTTTTATTTTATTTATTTATTTTTTCATATATATTTTATTTTTACTTCTGTGTAATTTTTTCCCTTATCTTCTATTTTCTTTAGTCGTACCGGCTAGAGAAAATAGAAGAAACTCCGGGCAACTGGTTTTTTTATTTTATTTTTTTATTTATTTATCTTATTTTATTTTATATAATTCTACTTCAACATAATTTTATTTATTTATTTATTTATTTTATTAGCAATTTCTTTCTTTTTTTTTACTTTGTATATATATATATATATATATTTCTTTATTTTATTTTACTTTTTTTAATACTGTTTTATTTTATTTTTTAAATTTTTTATTTTTTTGGTTTTTTTCCTACTCTTCTCTGTAAATTTTTATCTTAGTTTATTTTATTTTAATTTTTGGTTTTTTTTAACTAAATTTTTTTTTTAAATTATGAATTTATTTATTAATTTTTTCCTCTATGTTGGTACCCTAAGTTTGGGTAGTTGTGGGTATGGGATTTGTTGGCGCCCACTGGTATAGCACTATTTCCAGTGGGTGCGGGACTTCGCCCTCTTCAGGGCAGACAAAGATTGTAATGGTCCATCTCCACTTGGCTATGGACATATCTAGTTGTGGCCCACCTCCTCGTGGTGTAGACGGGCATCGGGCGCTTTCCAGGAGATAGCCTGCCTGGTGGCAAAGAGGCCAGAAACGACTAAACAGCACAACAACACATAATATACACAAACATAACACTACACGTTTCTGGCTGCTCTACAGAGTTTTGTATAATCACAGAGTAACAGGACGGAGATAAACTTATGTTCATTGAGCCGCTATACAGAAGATACTACACATGTCTACAAATGATAAGGCCCCCAGAGACAATCCCAAAATTTTTTCACTCAAGGAATCACATATCTGAAGCCTAAAGACGAAGATTCAAGAAACCCGGCGAAATATAGGCCAATCACTGCCTACCAACAATGTACAAGATCCTGACCAGCTGCATAACCAGGAAGATAACAGACTACTTGGAGAGGCAGAGAATAATGCCAGAACAGCAGAAAGGATACAAGCGGCTGAGCAAAGGATGCAAGGAGCAGTTAACCATAGATGCTGCGATTATGGAGCAAGCATACAAGAAGCTCCGCAACATGTACGCAGCCTACAGCGATTACCGCAAGACCTTCGACTGCGTGCCTCATAGCTGGCTAATAGAGGCTTTGAAAATCTACAAAGACAATGCGATAGGGACAAACTTCCTAGGAGAAACGATGGCGAAATGGAGTACCACCATTAAGGTCGAAAACATCACAACCAGTCAAATTCCCATCAGGAGAGGAATCTTTCAGGGAGATGCCCTGAGCCCATTCTGATTCTGTCTAGCACTTAACTCACTATCTACCATGCCCAACAGTAGCAAGTACGGATATAACCTCAAAGAAGGAAGGAAGAACCGTACAGCCTCACCTACCTGATGTATAGGGATAACATCAAGCTCTACGCGGGAAACTGAGAAGCACCTTCAGCAACTACTCCAGATCATCGAAGAATTCAGCAAGGATATTAGGATGGAATCTGGTCTAGACAAATGCAAAACCCACGGATTGCATCAGGGGAAATTAGTCAACCGAAACTACTAGCTGCAGAGTGGTAAAGAGATCGAAGCCATGGCAGAGGGAGAAGCCTACAAATACTTGCGGATGAAGCAGGCTCAGCAGTTACAGCACAAGGAAATTAAGGCCTGCCTGACCGAAAAATACCATCAGAGACTCAGAACCCTGCTGAAAGCAAAGCTGAACGGATAGAACACATTTAAAGCCATAAACACCTATGCAGTCCTAGTGCTAACATACTCCTTCGGGGGCATAGATTGGACTAACACCGAACTGGAGTTAGTCCAATCTCATGAGCTTGTTCGTGAGAAAGACAAGGACAATGATGACCAAGAGCAGCCAACACCACCGAGAGCTGCCGTGGAGAGACTGACAATTGCCCGGGAAGAAGAAGGAAGGGGCCTGATAGACCTCATTGAGCATCAAAAGACACAGCGATAGTTAACCTGAAGGATTACTTCCAGAAACAGACAGCAGCACTCCACCAGGCCATAAGGAAGATAGACAAACGATAAACTCCATTCAACCTAAGCGAGGAGACACCCCCGAACCAGGAGGTACAAACGAAGCTTGAAAGATGGGCAGAGCAGACACTCCATGGCAGACACTAAATGAGGGCGCCTCCGTAGCCAGGTGGGAAGGAGCAGCAGTGCGTAGCACACGCTTCTTGATTAGACCGGGGTTCGAGCCCGTCACCACCAAATACGGAGGATGCGGAAAGGTCAGGGAATGACCACCGCATATTCCGGAGCAATATGGCCTTAGTTGCTAATGCTCCTAAAAACCAAATAACAAACAATAACAAACAAACACTAAATGATCTCCATCAGGGTCACATAGATAAAATTGCTTCCAATGCATGGCCCACGAAGGGGACGCTCTTCCCCGAGACTGAAGGATTCATGCTCGCCATCCAAGACCAGGTAATCAACACCAGGAACTATAGAAAATACACGGCCAAGGAGCCCGGAGTGTTAGTTGACACATGTCGACGATGCCTCAGAAACGATCCAAAACATCACCGCAGGATGCAAGGGTGATCACCCAGACTGAGTACACTCATAGACACGATCAGGTAGCCATTATAATACATCAGAAGCTAGCAATGAAATGCCAGTTGATCGAAGAAAGTGTAGCGTACAACAAGTACGAACCCCAGGCAGTACTACAGACCCCAACCCACAAGCTATACTGGAACCGTGCCAAAATAACGGATAGGACAATCCCGCACAACAGACCGGACATAACCCTTGTGGACAAGAAGGAAAAGGCTACCTACCTGCAGAAAACTCATGAGGAAAAAATCAGGAAGTACACGAACCTAAGACACGAGGTCAAGGAGATGTAGCATATGCAATAAGTATCGACCATCCCGATCATCGTGTCAAGCACCGGTATGGTACCAAAGACTCTACACAGCAGCCTAGCAGCAATAGGTCTCCCAGCGAACACCTACAAGGAACTCCAGAAAGACGCAGTCCTGAACATCTGTACGATAGTCAGAGATTTCCTCCACCAACAGTAACACCAGACATTACAACCACCCTGTGTACTTGGTAGCAATACCCGTCAAGGAGTGAAATCGCCCAATCAGGGAGAAATAATATAAGAGCAACAACAACAACAATAATAATAATAATAATAATTATTATTAATTAAGTAACGTCTGTTCCACTTTTATTAAAAACACATTGACACACAAAAGACGTTAGTAATAAATTCCCTTTGTTACTAGGTGGCTACAGCACAGTCGAGAAAGAAGTTTGCGTGTTGTGTTATATAATTTTATTCTGTCTTATAAATCTATAAATTAGTAATATAAATTTGCAATATTGTTATAAGCGCGACAATTAATAGTACATGGGAACCATATTCTACCAGTGATGCAATTGGTTTCAGTTCCTGGTCGTTATCTCACATTATCTGGCCGTGAATCATCTGTTTGTATCTATGGCCAGTGTGGCTTACTGTTACACATGTGATTCGTAAATGCCTGTCTACTGAGCATGTGATATAAGGAGCGCAAGTCGAAATTTGTTGAAAATTCGCTTTGGCACGTTTGGCCCAGAATGCTATATTTATTAGATAAATATAGTCTAAAAGTTCACTTAGAGCGAACACAGTATTTATTTTTTTGTTTCTAAATTCCGTATAAAAAAACACGATTAGCCAGTGGCAATTGTTATCGTCATACAGTCTGATAGTTGTACTTTCCTTTTAAAATTGTCAAACTCCTATGAAAGAAGAAGATAACAAACTATTAATAAGATGAAGATGATAACAATATTTGTTAACTTTTTTGCTCTGCTTTTAGGTAAGTGTATAAAATTGATTTTTGTCATTCATGGGAATTTTAAATTTGAAAAAGAGATGCGAGCAGTGAATCATTATTATTCATGTGGATAAAGTGGAACATCGTGAATCCGGAATTATCGAAAATTCTGTAATTTTTTTGAATATTTCTCTGAGAACAGTTCAGAGTACAAGGTCAAAGAGGAAATAGGTTGGCTGTACTTTCAAAAAAAAAACATTGTAGGCCCTAACTATACGCATTGTGTTCCATTAATAATTTCCAAACACCAGTTTCTGTTTTACATATTTCCTAGATTGTACATCACTTTGTGAGACATTCAATGTTAGTTCACAGTATAGTACTTATTAGCACATTGGTGTGTATTTACTCTGAAGATAACTGGATTGCTGAAATCATATTGCACCCGTTATACTTCATTTTCAGAAAAGTGGAAAATTGCAACTCTCACTGGAGGTGGGATTCTAACCAGCAACCTTTATTTCTTAGGCAATCAAGCCACCCACTGGATCAACCTGGCACAGGTTCACATTTTGACTTAAATGCTAGCTAACACTTTTTAGAGATTATAGGATCAGAGTTAATGTATTATCTAATAAAAAATATTCAAATGAGATTTCTGACATTTTAGATTAGTTAGCAAAAAATAATACTTATTTTACTATGTAATCAAAAGGCTCTCCCTGAATTCATGTCTGATCATGTGACGGCTATGACTCACCTGAACTTGCTGTGTACAGAATCCATATTTTTAATATGAATTACCCTTGAACACCAAGACTATGTGCATAACTCACAAAAAAGCTGGAATTTTAAAAAATCTGGCATGTGCTGTGTCCTAAGGATGCCATATTGTTGAGGTTTTGCTGTTTAATATTTCTTACAATTTCACAAGAAAATGGCGCCTCCGTAGCCAGGTGGGAAGGAGCAGCAGTGCATAGCACATGCTTCTTGATTAGACCGGGGTTCGAGCCCGTCACCACCAAATACGGAGGATGCGGAAAGGTCAGGGAATGACCACCGCATATCCCAGAGCAATATGGCCTTAGTTGCTAATGCCCCTAAAAACCAAATAACAAACAAACATCACAAGAAAATTGTGGTTTGAGCACCATAGAGCTAATGTAACATTATGTTAGACAAATACATTCATCTATTGAAAATTCAAAAAATCTCTATTAATTATCACACAATTAGGACTGCATTCATTTTCAATGGGAAAAAATCATGAATTAAGTTAATCATATGCAAGTGCTGGTTGACATTTCTTACTTTCAGTTATTAATAGCAAGTTGTGTTTACTGCCACAATGCTTTTTCTCAATTGGTTAAGCTCTCTAGCTTTGTGACCTGAAGCATCATGTGGAATCAAATTATGGACACTCACTTCACATTTCATGCAGTGGATGATGCTTCTGTTACTGACAGGCTAGCATCCAGTCAGCATGTCATCCAATTCCTGAAATTGGATTGGATGTCATGGATTGAAGCATGCAATTTTAGATTTGCACTTCTTTTGCTGATGGGTCTAAAGAGTTTTTTAATTTCAAAAATTAATTAAAAATATGTTTTTAATATAAAAATGGATTTTCCCTAGTTGTGTTCAGAAAAGATGGAAAATATAGGCTGTGTCAAAAAAAGAAAAGAAAAAAGAACAGTTTTGAATTATTTTTGCTGATTTTTCAAAAAATAGCATCTAGGGCAACGGTTTCCAACTAGTGGTTTGCAAATCCCCAAGGGTTCACAATAAAAATTCTGTAATGGCATCTGCTTAAATTTACATAGGTATATTATTGTAAACTACAAAATATAACTAATAATAAACAATAAAGTAAAATAAAATTAAATAAAAAATAAAAATTGCTAAAGAAAGAAACCACATTTTCCATAATTCCTTAATAATTATTTTTCTATCTTACAGTATATCATGTTAAATAAATATATTTTCCATACTAAATTTTTTTTTCATTCTCAAGGATCATTGTTATGTACAGGTACTTTTTTCTTTCTTTTTTTTTAGAACCTATAGTACTTAGTACCATGCATGGGTTGAATGTTGAAAGAACTTGTTGGCATTAAACTTGAACTTCTGTAGATTATAATTTTCAGGAAAAACTTATGGAGGACGGTTGTTCCAGAAAACAGAAGTTGATGAATAAATGAGGAAGAAGAAAAGTTGGTTTTGTGAGTTTGAACTTGGACAGCAAAATGGTGTTGACTGGTTGCGGCACGTGTTCGGACTACTTTGAAAGAGAGAGCAGGAATTATTGAAGCCAATTCAGAAGAACAGTGCCATGCAAGTATTTATAGAAAAGGCATGCAACAGAAAGTCTATGAGACAGAGAGTGGAGAGACTCTGTTAGAGATGAGACACTAATTAGCCTAACCGCCCTCTATTGAATGGAATCTAGAAGCCTGAGAGAGATTTTGGGGGCACTGCCCCAGATGTTGGAACAATATTCCATGGTAGGGTGGAGTTGCAATTTCTATAGAGTCAACAACTGTTTCAAAGAAAAGTAATGCTAAGAGTGAAAGAGAAAACCCAGTTTTTTAGATGCAGAGGAAGCAATATTTGTAATGTGCTTTATGCCAAGAGAGATTAGAAGTTAGGGTAATCCCAAGATCTTGCATAGAAATTGGAGCGTCATCAAAAATAAGCATAGGAGCAGAAGAATCCTTTTTGAGAGATATAAGACAGGACTGAGTTTTAGAAGGATTGAAATTAAGTTATTTTTGCCCCAGTGGAGAATTATCTGGAGATCAGTATTTAAGGATTTTGCAGTGGATACTTGAGAAGTTGAAGCTGTTTGAACAGGGCAAGTTTTCTCAAACTGGAAGGTGGAATGCAATGTGCTATCGTCAGCAAAACTATGGATAGGATTTCCAGTCAATGGAAGAAGGTCATTAATATACAAAAGAAAAGAGTGGGAGAAAGAACTGAACCTTGGGGAACACCAGCATTAGTGGTGAAGTTAGAAGACAGAGCCCCATCTACCATCATCTGCAGTGAGCGGTCAGAGAGAAAACTGAATATCCTACAAAGAACAGCTGGCAAACCATACAGCGGAAGCTTATTTAGAAGACCTTTATGCCAACCACTACTGGTCTTGGCGCATTATAGCCTTAGTTGCTAATGTGCCAATAAAATCCAAACCAAACCAAAGCCAAACACAACCAAAAGCCTTTGAAATGTCAAGAGCAATGGCTTGAGTTTCACCAAACTTTTCCATTAAATTTGTCCATAGATGGGTAACATAAGCCAGAATATCACCAGTGGAACAACACTGATAGGCTCTATACTGGTGATCATTGATCAGATGAAAGATTTCCAGATAGTTTAAGAGTTGGTGGTTGATTGGTTTCTTCATTACTTTGGAAAAAGTAGAAGTAATTGCAATGGGACGATAATTGGATGGAAGGGATTTGTCACCCTTTTTAGGAACTGGCTGGATATGAACAAATTTCCAAGCAGAAGAAAAAACACCTTTGGAATAAGAAAATGAAAAAAGACAAC
Organism: Mastigoproctus giganteus; assembly: GCF_048544385.1. Classification (NCBI taxonomy): domain Eukaryota; kingdom Metazoa; phylum Arthropoda; class Arachnida; order Uropygi; family Thelyphonidae; genus Mastigoproctus; species Mastigoproctus giganteus. The sequence goes on along the minus strand of NC_143575.1, from coordinate 238,554,025 downwards.
ACCAAACAGGAGTAAGCTCTTTAATGCAGGTTTAGAGAACAAGTGGAGAAATACCATCAGGACCTAAAGTAGTAGTAGTGTACAAATGTCTTAATTTTTACTTGACGTTTGCCTTTGAGGGCTGTTACTTTGCCAAGTCACCTTATACGTTTTATCATTACTATACTTGTTACTCACTCCGTGTATAAGACTGTTCCTTTTTTTTTTTTTTTTTTTTGAGCGTACGCTTGTTGGTGCTGCGCTAGAAAAAAACAGCAGTTGAAATACTATTCCATCTTTATGAGTCCGGCTGATTCACAGCAAGAGATTGTTACTCGATCTGATCTGACAAACATCATTGATATAATATTTATAAAATTGTAGCATTTTTTCCAGCCTGGTCTGTACTTGTTAACAGGAGAGACTGCTTCTACAGGGATGGAATACACTTAAATAGAAAGGGTGCAAGAATATTTGCTGATGCTATTGAGGCAGTGTTAGGAGGGTAAAAAAACTGTTAGTTTGGGAGGATACAAGGACTAATAGATTAACAGTAGCCACTGGCAGATGAAAGCGATTCTTGCACTGCTTCTATTGGAATGAGCAGCAGCCTGGAAAACAAGATGAAGGGTATTCCAGAGAATGCTGGGAGTCATTGTGGTACAAGTAAACACATGAGTTGTGTTAGGGTAGTTAAATAGGAACAGGTGTATGTATACTTGCGTATACACCAATGCTAGGAGTTTGGTAAATAAATTTGATGAATTTGAGGTATTGCCCAAAACATCAAAGGCAGATATTGTTTGGATATCAGAGATGTGGTGTTACACAGATATAAGGAATGCAGAACTGGAATTTGGGGAGTACAATGTGTACAGACAGGATAGGAAGGGAGGAGGGGTTATGCTTTTAGTTAAGAAACACATAAAATTCAAAGAGGTACAGCCAGTCGACATCGCTGGACAGTGCAGTGTTGAGTAAGTTTGGTGTGACATAAGCATTGGGAGATCAAAATTGAGAGTAGGAGTTTGTTATAGGCCTAATGACTCTGATGAGTATAATAAGGAACTGGAGAGGGAAATAGTGGGCCAGTAAATCAGAGAGTCTTATAATGGGAGATTTTAATTTCCCAGATATTGACTGGAATTTGGGGGTTGGTCACTCACACACTAGCAAGGCTTTTGTGGATTTATTGGATGATTGTTTTCTTCATCAGCATGTTCGGGAGGCAACTAGAGGGAGTAATACTCATGATCTGATTATCAGTAGTGATTCTTCATGCATTAAGAATCTGCAAATAAAGGAACCACTAGGTGGCAGTGATCACAGTGTGCTGAAGTGGAATTTACTCAAAGAGGTAACTACCATCAGGGGTAAAAGGAAGGGTTTTTGCTTTTGCAAAGGCGACTACGGTGGTCTGAGACGGTATTTAAATTCAATATGGTGGGACCAACTGATGATGTCACCAACAGCAAATTCAAAATGGGAGGCATTCAAAGAATTTATAGTGGAAGCTAGTAGGCTTTACATACTAACTAAGAAATGTTGTTCAGGGTTTAGGCCTAAATGGATGTCAGATGAACTAATGAGACATATGGCAGAGAAGAAAAATGCATCGGATATATATAAATTAATGGGTGACATGGAAGCCTATGATAGATATTCTGCCTATGGTAGATAAGCTGGTCTATAACCAAGTCACAAAGGAGATTAGGCAGGAAAAAGGGAGATTATGAGACATCTTTGGCAAAGGATGCAAAGAAAAACAACAAAGAGTTTTTTACCTATGTAAACTCTAGAAGGAAAGGGATGAATCAGATTGGTCCACTGGATATTGATGGTTCAACTGTTGATGATCCTGCTCAGGTGGCTAACAAACTAAATGAGTATTTTGCATCTACATTCACACATGAGGAGTTATTCACAGAGAGGAATGCCAGAGGTGAGTTAAACTCTGGCAGTGAGCTAGATGATTTTGTAATAACTGAGAGGAAAGTGGAGGAGAAATTGTTGAAGATAAACATAAAAAAGGCACCAGGGTTGGATGGGATCTAGTCAGTTATATTAAAGGAGTCAGCAAAGGAAGTAAGCAAACCCTTAGCCATAATTATGAGAGCTTCTTTGGATTCAGGGGAGGTACCTATGGACTGGAGATGTGCAATTGTGACCCCAATTCACAAAGGAGAATCAAAGGGCAACACAAGTAATTATAGACCAGTTAGTTTAACTTCTGTTCCAGGAAAATTAATTGAGGCACTGGTTAAAGAAGCACTGCAGAATCGTCTAGACAAGCCTTCAGTTATAGCTTGGACACAGCATGGTTTTGTTAAAGAAAAGGCTTGCCTGACCAATTTGATTGAATACTATGATGTGGTCACAAAGGAACAGGATGCAGGGAATAACTTTGATATCATATATTTGGATCTTAGAAAGGCTTTTGATACTGATATTGTTGCACATGGAAGACTGCTGAACAAATTGGAGCAGTGTGGCATTGGAGGCAAATTATTATTATTAATATCCATATGGTGCAAGGAAGCCCGAAGCTTATGCTGCACCAGGAAAAAAAAAATTCCCAAGTTACCCTGAGAGAGAGAGAGATTCAAAAGTAGAAGGGAATCACCAAGAAAGAGAAGAATGATGATATCCAGCTCAGGACCCTGGGTGTGCCAAGCCCATACTCACCAGATGTGAGTCCCCAGGGGTTGCCGCTATGGATAAAGGGATTGTTGAGTGGGAGAAGACAGAGTGTGGTAATCAATGGACACTGCTCATCGTGGACTAATGTTATTAGTGGAGTCCCTCAGGGTTCAGTGTTGGGTCCATTGTTGTTTTCTGTATTTATAAATGATATTGATGATGGTATATCAAGCCTAATGTCCAAGTTTGCAGATGATACGAAAGTTGGTAGGGTTGTTAAGGACACTAATGGCAACAGGATCTAGAAAAGTTGAGCAGATGGGCTGAGAGGTGGCAAATGAAGTTTAACATTGACAAATGTAAAGTACTACATATGGGAATCAGTAACCCCAGAGTAACATATCAACTCTGTGGTACTACACTGAAAGTGGTTGAGAATGAAAATGACCTGGGGGTAATTATGCAGGCAGATATGAAGTTTTCTGAGTAGTGCAGACGGTCTGCAAGAGTAGCTCATGCTATCTTGTCAATGATATACAGGAATTTTTCTAGCAGGGATAAGGAGGTGATTATCCCCTTGTATAAGGCAATGGTCAGGCCACATCTTGAGTGCTGTATAGAGGTCTGGAGGCCTCATTTTAAGAAGGATATAGAGCTGTCGGAATGATTTCAGAGATGGGCAACAAGATTAGTGACTGGAACAAAGGGTTGCTCTTACGTAGAAAGGCTTAAGTTTTGCAAATTACAGTGTCTGGAGACTAGGCACCTGCAAGGTGATCTGATTGAGGTGTATAGAGTCTTGAATGGTTTGAACATGCTCAATGCTGATGGGATTCTTCCTCTTGCTCAAAATAATTACCTGAGAGGGCATAAATTCAAATCGATGAAAGATAGATGTGCAGAAGTTTCCCTTTAGCCAGCAGGTAGTTGATTGGTGGAACTGACTTCCATCCTTTGTTGTGGAAGTTGATAGCCTAAATAAATTTAAGGCTGAGCTGGACAGGTCTTTGGAACGAATGGAGGGTTTTAATGGGAGCAGTTTTTTTATTTTTGTCTGATGCTGCATAAGCTTGCTTTCTTGCATCGAATGCCTCTACTAATGGTAATGCTAAAACAATGAGAAAGTAATTGACCTTCGTCTGAGAAAAGAGAGTAATGACTATTAAGAAACATACTTTAGGGTGAAATCTGAACCTTATAACTATGGGGTGATTGTTGCCTGGAAATTCCTTGTGTTGGGGAATGAACTTTAGATCTAGTGACTACCGTTGGGCAGTCTGGAAATTTCACCCCATGAGGATGTGAGGTTGCTCTTTCTCCTCTAAGTTACATTTTCACGGTATCAGGTCTCTAAAATAACAGTCCCTGGGATTTTCATTTCCCCACAAAATTACCATTTTAACCAATAGAAGAATTGGAAACCCTAAAAGGGGGGACATATATATATATATTCAGATCAGAGACAAAGAAAAGGACGGAGAGGGAGACATAGAAGGAGACAAAGACGAAGACGGTCTTGTCCTGTGTGAAGCACTTCTCTTTTCTTCGGGCTATCTCGTCAAAAAAATATCTTGTGAATCTTGCTGCTGGCTCCTGTTCCTAGACGCCTGGTCCTGAGTTTAGCAAAGATTATTCTGGTAAGTCTCACCCTATATTTACGACACGATAGTTTAATAGAATGAAAGTGTTGGATGTTCATACCTGACTCTTTATTTAATAGAGTCTACTGAGAAACATCCCTCCTCATGGGAACATTCACTAAGGTAGCATCAATCTCACAACATCTAGAAATTAGAGTATAAGATTTGGGAAGATCCATTTGTATTAATATAATACTGTAAGTTATGACTGTTACATATTAAGTCTGTACAGTACACTTACATATACACCCAGATACTCAAACTGAAGGATGAGTGTTGGCTCCGAGAGTATGGGCAGTGCCAACTGAAGACCACATGAAGAACATGGACATGTTTGTACCCATGTATTATTAGCCTTATAGTATATCGTTTTATCCTCCTTGATAAGAAATAGAGCTCTTGTATAATCAATATTTTACACCTGTTTTTACATGCTAGAATTAATAAACCATGTTTTGTTTAATCATCCTTACCTCTTAGCCATTCTCTTCCTACACATTATCCATAGCACGAGTTTTATAGTAAAAGAACCACAGTTTTGTGGCATTCTGAGGTGTAACTTATGGGAGGATTTCAGAATGAAAAAAACACAATGCCCATTTCATTGCTGGGAGCCTATTCTCCATGTTGCAGAATAGGTCTTGAGGGCATGAGATTGTTGTCTAGTATATAAACCACTAGTCAATCATATAAGTCATAGGCATTTTCTGGAACATCAATATTAATGATTAAACTTGCCTGGAAATCTTGTTGTACACATTGCATCTTGAATAATATTAAGAGTTGAATGTCTTAATCTCCATTTGAAGAATGATGGCCAGATACCCTTGTGGAACAGTAGTAGTAGTGGCATGTGATGCAAGAAAGCAAGTGTATGAGCTTATGCAGCATCAGCCAAAAAAAAAATATAATAATAATAACATAAAAAATTTAAAAAAAATTACACAACAATTCCCTCTAAATGTTTGTCCAGTTCCTCCTTAAATTTATTTAACCTATCAACTTCCACAACGACAGATGGAAGTTTGTTCCAGCAATTAACCACCTGCTGGCTAAAGGCAAATTTCCACACATCTGTTCTACCTCTGTCTTGCCTCAATTTGAATTTATGCCCCCTTAGGTTTGTAATCTAAACAAGTGGAAGAATCCCATCAGAATTCAGCGTGCTCACATTCAAGGTCTTATACACCTCAATCAGATCATCTCGCAGGTGCCTAGTCTCCAGCCGCCGCAATTTTCAGAACTTAAGCCTCTCTTCATAAGAGGATCCCTTCATTCCCCTCACCAAACTTGTTGCCCTTCTCTGTACACGCTCAAGCAAATCTACATCCTTCCTAAAATGAGGCCTCCAGACCTGTACGCAGTACTCAAGGCGTGGTCTGACCATTGCCTTATACAGAGGGACAACCGCCTCCTTTTCCCTGCTAGCAAAATTCCTGTTTATCATTGACAAAACCCCATGACCTGCTCTGGCAGCCTGTCTGCATTGCTCAGAAAACTTCATATCTGACTGCACAATTACTCCCAGGTCTTTTTCATTTTCTACCACCTTAGAAACGTACCACACAGTTGGTACGTTTCTCTGGGGTTACTTCTACCCATATGCAGTACTTTGCATTTTTTAATGTTAAACTTCATTTGCCACTTCTCAGCCCATCTGCCCAAATTTTCTAGATCCTGTTGCAGTAGCACACTGCCATTACTGTCATTAACAATCCTGCCAACCTTTGTATCATCTGCAAACTTCAACACTAAGCCTGATATACCTTCATCAATATCATTGATGAAGGTATATCACGTATTGAGTTTTCTTAGCATCAGCTTCATCAAAATTCTTCTGACATCCTTTTGATGGTAGCCCACAGGAGGCATTGAATGGAGTGTACTGGGAATGGATTGAGATGATTTACCAAAATCATCAATATGTGAGTTGGAAGGTGCTAGCAGGTTAGCTTTATCTTTGGCTGATGTGGCAGCAGAACCATCTGGTTTTGTCAGAGGTGTGAACAGAGATGGGCAAAAATTGCGCCCAGTAGACAGGAATGCTCAGCTACCATTTGGACTAAAAGCAAGTTTTCTGCTCTTAGCCTGTTCGAAATCTAGTTTGGATTTATAACTGCTTTACAAAGTGTAAATAATACTTAATAATAATTTTTATTATTATTCAATGTCGCTTATAAAAATGTAGTACTGGAAAATTCATAATAACTGCACAATCCCTCACCAGCCATTAGTAAATAAAATAAATAAATGGCATTGTGTTATATTAAAATAATAATGGTACAAATAAATGAAATAAATAGAATGATATGATTACACCGGATAAAACTGATAAAAGGTAACTGTCTGTACAATAAAATATTAAATTTTATTGTACAGACAGTTGCTATTAAATAGCAACTATACTACTTCAGCATGCCATACCCTTTTAACACCAGTAATAGCAATTGACTTTCTGAACTGTAAATACATGCGGGAAGGAACGATTAATTCCTGAGGGGGGGAGAGATAGTGATCCTAGGAAAATTCCATAAATTAAATTTCTCTATTTATCACCTCTACAGATGAAACTAATGGTCAGAATGCACTCACATTTAGTATTAGTATCTGTTTATTTATTATTATTTTCCATATGGTGCAAGGAAGCCTGAGGCTTATGCAGCACCAGCTAAAAAAAAAAAATTTCTAAATTATTATTATTATTATTAGCCATAGGGTGCAAGGAAGCCTGAGGCTTATGCTGCACTAGCCAAAAAAATTCCTGAGTTACCCTGAGAGAGAGAGAGAGAGAGAGAGAGAGAGAGAGAGAGAGAGAGAGAGAGAGAGAGAGAGAGAGAGAGAGAGTCAGAAGTAGAAAGGACTCATCAAGAAAGAGAAGAATGATGATATCCAGCTCAGGACCCTGGGTGTGCCAAACCCATACTCACCAGATGTGAGCCCCTGGGGATTACCTGAGAGAGAGAGAGAAGTAGAAGGGAATCTCCAAGAACAAGAAGAATGATGATATCCAGCTCAGGACCCTGGGTGTGCCAAGCCCATACTCACCAGATGTGAGCCCTAGGTTTATTAAAGTTATCACACCATATCTGTGCTTTTAAAACTGATAATTGCTCTTTAATTACAATCAAGCTACTTATAAATACAGAAATAACAGATATTTTGGGCTGATTCTTCTACATAACGAATATAATAGCTTTAGCAATGGCATATGATGCAAGAAAGTAAGCTTATACGGCATTATCCAAAAAAAAGACACTTCCCATTTCATATCATTCCCTCCAATACTTTGTTTAGTCCTTCCTTGAATTTATTTATGCTATCAACTTCCACAACAATGGATGGTATTTGTTCCAGCAATCAACTACTCAATGGCTAAAGGCAAACTTCTGCACAATCTATTCTGCAACCATCCTTCCTCAATTTGAATTTATGCCCACTCATGTGCATACTCTGAACAGGAGGATGAGTCACATCAGCATTGAGCTTGCTCAATCCATTCAAAGCTTTAAACAGCTGAGTCAGATCACCTTGCAGGTGCCTAGTCTCTAGACACTGCAATTTGCAGAAGTGAAGCCTTTCCTGGTAAAAGCAATCCTTTGTACCCCTCCCCTCACCAATCTCATTGCTCTTCTCTGTACTCATTCCAGCAGCTCTACAACCTTCTTAAAATGAATTACATATGCTCTCAATATGTGGCCTCACCATTGTCTTATACAATAATATGATCACCTCCTTATCCTTTCTAGCAAAATTCCTGTATATCATTAACAAAACCCCATGAGCTGTCCTGGCAGCCTCTATGCACAGCTCAGAGAACTTTATATCTGACTGCACACAATTACCCCCAGTTATTTTTAATTTTCCACTATTTTGAGTGTAGTACCATATAGTTGGTATGCTACTCTGGAGATCTGCTACCCAAATGCAGTACTTTGTTAAACTTCAGTTGCCATGAAAGAAAAAAAAATCCTGTCATTTAAAAAGTTACCAATTTTCACAAATTCAATCATTTACATACATTTTTCACATATTAGTCATTTACACATGGCACCCTGCTAGTGATTTCTTGAAACTTTTTGTATTCTCTTTTATATCCTATATTTAAAATGTATGTAGTCTATCTGCAGAAGAATAGGAAAACTTGAATTGTGGACATGCCCTATGTGTTAAAATGGCTTGCTGACACTTTAGAACTGAGTTTATTTTAGATTTTCTTAATAAATTAATGCTACTAAACTTTCCTGTGAGAGTTTATTTTAAAAAAAATCTAGTGTCAGATTTTTTTCTTATTTCCTAGGTACTATTGGCATGCTCAATCAAAATAAAACTTCTCTTCAGTTCTTTGCCTTTGGCGATTGGGGTGGGTTGCCTTTTTTTCCATACAAGACTTTTGTGGAATGTGGTGTTGCATATGAGATGGGAAAATTAGCAAAGACATTGTCTGTAGATTTTGTTTTGGCCTTAGGTGATAACTTTTATACTGAGGGAGTTACAAATGTTGAAGACAAAAGGTTTAAGGTAAGAAATATTGAGTGAAATTTAGGTAATATTATACTAAATAAATTCTCTGGAGGATTGTCATTTGTGTTTTGTTTACATAAGCATGATTTGTCTGAGTACTATAATGTTGTATGAGAGAAGTGTGGATAATTTTTTAATGTAGAATGGCAGCATTATTTAACAGACAGGCTAGTGTGAAAAGTAAGAGTTGCAGTTTTGTTACTTCAGTATTTATAAAAGAAAAGTCAAATTGTTTACTCCTAAAGTACTCCTTCTAATGTTACATATATAGCAATATCCAAAAGTTATTTACTACATCCATGCATTCTGTTAAAGTAACTAGCATTTGAAGTGTGAGCTGGTTCGAATGAAAAAATATCTACTGAAAAATAAGATTTTCTTTCTTTCTTTTTCCTTTTTTTTTTTACTAAAATTTGCACATAGCCATTCAAAACTGAAAAACAGTATTTACTCAAATACTCAGCAAGGATGTAGTGTATGGTGAATATATCCACTGTCCTCAAAAGATTAATTCAAAAAGGAATTTCAGTGGTAATATTTTTTTCAAAAATGTTTCACATAAACAAATTATTAATGCTTCCCAAAAAGGGAAGCATTAATAATTTCAAAAACATTTCACATTAATGAATTGGCCTCTTTTACCTTTTTTTTAACAAGGAGTTGGGAGGAGAATATTCTCCCTGTCCCCAAAAAGGCTGTTATAATAATTCAAAAAAATAACCCCAGGGGCTTACATCTGGTGAGTATGGGCTTGGCACACCCAGGGTCCTGAGCTGGACATCATCATTCTTCTCTTTCTTAATGATTCCCTTCTACCACCCCCCCCCACTCTCTCTCTCTCTCTCTCTCTCTCTCTCTCTCTCTCTCTCTCTCTCTCTCTCTCTCTCTCTCTCTCTCTCTCTCTCTGTCTCTCTCTCTCTCTCTCTCTCTCTCTCTCTCTCTCTCTCTCTCTCTCTCGGCTGGTGCAGCATAAGTCTCAGGCTTCCTTGCACCATATGGTTGATAATAATAAAAAGGGAATCAATGATAATTTCAAAAATTTTCCACTTTAATGATTCATTCACTTTTCTGATTTTTAAACAAGTGCATGGGAGGGGATGTGTCCTCTATCCCCACAATTATTTTTCTGAGCAATGCAGTAACCCAAATATTTTTTAACCATAGATATTACTTTCAGTTTCTGGTTCAAATATTCGTTATTCAAGTGCATCCTTTGGAAATTACTACATAAAGAAAATAAATTAGCAGACATTATTGTAGGAGTAAACAGTTTGTCTTTTTATGATTAAATAAACATTAGGGAACAATTTTAAAATAGCATGATGCTAACAATACTTACAGAATTATAGTTAAAATAAGATCCTTTTTGAAAAAGAAAAATTCAGTCTTAATTTGACATCTTAATATGTATTTCTTAATTTTTATGATATGGAGAATACAAGATTCTTAACTTTAAATGTTCATGAGTGTATGACATCTGTTATTTCCTGGATGAATTTCATTAGCTGAAATTCATCCAGGAAATAACAGCTGTTATACAGCTGTTACTATGCATGTATATCCAGCTAAGATAAACAATGGGAAAATTATGCAGAAAGTATTAATGTTTTTAAAAATATTTTTTCAGAAATTGTGATGCAAATAAATATGCTCTTAAATATTGTACAGAAAATCCTTTCGTTATTGGATGATGCCTTATTGTTGCATAAAATGAAAACATGTTAACTGAATTTCATTTTCCCATTGGAAATATTTTAAAAGGTGGTATTTTTAAAATGTTGTGTGTGTGTGAGATATGTTAGAGAGAAAAGTAAATCTCTTTTCTTTGGCATAGGCTTGGAATGTTCAGGGTCATAAGAAAGTGAAGTGTTTTCCTTTGCTTTTTTACCTGAAGAAGTACTCCTATCACTTGCTGGCTGCTTACCACCAGAATAAGTTAGCTATATTTTTTGGATTCCCTCTCCATTAATTGAAAAAATTTGAGGATATGTTCTTTTCCCCTCCCACTGAATTATAAATTGTAGGCTGATTCATTGCTTTTCAAAACAGTGAGCATGCCTGCAGCATAATAGTTATACTTTATGTGCAGATACAAAGTAATTCTCATGAATCATCTGGGATACTTTTTGAAACCATGATCAAGATAGATATTGGAAAGACATGCTGCAAAGTGGATAAGAAGCTGAAAACTACAAGGATTGCATTTCAATCTGAAGCAGAATGTTATTACACAGAAATTAGTTGCATAAATGTTTCATAAACTTACTATTGATGACAACACTTCTTACTTCTGTGTGTAACTTCTTTGCTCCTACATCTTCCATAGAATATGATGAGCTGACCTGTCATATTACTCATGACTTCAGTGGATGGCTGATAAATTACAGTGACACCTGGGTAGGCTTTATTTACATGCTTTTATATGCACGCGCGCACACACACACACACACACACACACAAACATACCCACTGATATTTTGATAGAACTATCCAGATGGTGATATGCACTGTATGACACCATGCATGTATATCCAGTTCTTGGTGTGTCTTAACCCATCCCCTCCCATGAGCCGCCCTAACACCACATCTACACTGCTCAGAGAACTCCATGTCTGACTGCACAGTTACTCCCAGGTTTTTTCATTCTCTATTAGCTTGCGTGCAGTACCACACAGTTTGTTGTGTTATTCTGGGATTATTACTGCTATTCATATGTAGTACCCTGTATTTGTCAACATTAAACTTCAGTTGCCACTTCTCAGCCCATTACTCATTTTTCAGGATCTTGATGCACTGGCATACCCACAGCACAAATACCCAAGCCTCTGTAACACTAGGCAGTACTGTGTGCTAGGTGGCTCGTCACTTAGTACAGTACCATCAGTTTGACTAATGCTTCCACCTATATTTATTTATTTAAACATAAATAAATTTTAAAAGTAAAAGTCTGCAAATCATACTAAAAGTGAATACTTAAACTAACCTCAACACAAGCAAAAACAAATAAAAACGTGTACCAAGCTATAAACAGAAATGTATGCTGACAGAATCAAGCAGTTAATTTCATATACCTTTACTTTTATGCCACTTGTATATTGACTGCTTAAGAATAACTGCCTACATGTTACAGAACAGCACTCAAAGTGCTGTTTCATAACACATATACAGGGTGTCCATAAAGGTTTCCAATTTTGATATTTTTTTTATTCAGGATTACTTCATAACTCGAACAATATCATAGCGATATTTTCAGTCTCCTACCACACGCTGTGCTTCTTTTCACGATCAATTTTACCAAAGGCCTCTGTGATCTGTGCATGCAGCTCCTGCAGTGTCGTTTGTAGTGGAGGATGTACGTATTGTCCTTCACATAATTGGCACACTATAGCCGTAGATGCTGATGTGCCATAAAAATCCTAATAACCAACCAACCTTCACATAACCCCACAAAAATAAATCCAGATTTTGTTGCATGAAATGCTAACACACAACGCTTTCTCCGGCCCGGTAGCCATTTTGCCATTCTGGTGAATGTAGTGCTGCGTAGCAGGTAGAATGCAAAACTGGCAGTCGAGTGCCAATTTAAAAATAAACTTATTGAATTGATCTTTCAGCTGGTATGTGTTTCATGAGTTTAGCTTGAAGTAATTCTGAATAAAAAATATCAAAATCGGGAACATCATTTATGGACACCCTGTAGAATGCTTTTGGAGTTCTTATATATGTAACAGTACGTCACTTCCAGTATTATTTGACACTTATATGTTTCCGATGCAGCAAACGTTAAAGGAGGCTTTAAGTGGCGAAAACAGCAATGGCCACCAGAATAAAAGTTCCGAGTCACTCCTTCTCCATCATACAGTTATGAATTGTCTTTTGAGTCTATGATAGGAATATCACAGTGAGACTCAACCATCCATATATTTGTTTGAGTGTACAACTTTAAAACTGTTTAAAACAGATTAATTTCCCAATAGTCACCTGACCATTGAACCTGTTGGCAATGATCTAGATGGCATCTGGATCAGTTAGTGAATCAACTTGTTATAGATGCTACTTTGCCATCTATGGCTGAAGGGAGTATTGTTGAGACCATGTTATGTTAAGAGTTTTTAGATATGCTATATGCATGGCAAGAAACTCCTTAATGTAACATGGTATCAATAGTGCTCTATATCAGACTCCCTCCAATCAATTAATGAAAAACTGTTTTGAAGAAAAGTTTTTTTTTTTTTTTTTTTTTTTTTTTTTTTTTTTCTGATGCAGAAGAAGCAGCAGTAGCATTTATGATATGCCTATGCCAAGATATGTTGGAATTTTGGACAGAACCAAGTTTTAGAAGGAATGAAGTTAACTAAGCTTTATTTGTCCCATTGCGAAATTACCTTGAGATCAACATTTAAGAAATCGGTATTAAATATTCGAGAAGTTGAAGCTGTTTGTGCAGGATAACACTTCTTAAACTGGAAGATGGAATGTAGTGTACTGTCATTAGCAAAATTACAGATAAGGTTCTGGTCAGTGGAAGGTCATTAATATACAAGAGTGGAAAAAAGATCTGAACCCAGGGGCTCATATCTGGTGAGTATGGGCTTGGCACACCCAGGGTTCTGAGCTGGATAGCAAAAGCTTCAGGCTTCCTTGCACCATATAGCTAATGATGATAATAATAAAAATAATAATAACTGGCATTAGTGGAGAAATTAGAATACAGAGAAATGTACACCACCTGCAGTGAGCAGTCAAAGAGAAAACTGGATACTCAATTGCTAAAAACAATCCACAACCCATAAGATGGGTGCTGGTTACCAAACATAATCAAATGCCTTAGAAATTTCAAAAGAAATTGCTTGAATTTCACAAGCTTTTCCATAAAATTCATCAAAGGATGAGTAACATAAGCCAGTATATCACCAGTGAATCAACTCTGGTGGAATCCATGTTGATGATCATTGATCAGCAGAAGGTTAAGAGATAGACAGTTTGAATTGGCCGTGTTGATGGACAATAATTGGGAAGGAGGAATTTCACATTTTGTAGACATTTGAATTGGCTGTGTTGATGGACAATAATTGAGAAGGAGGAATTTCACATTTTGTAGACATTGAAATGTGAGCAGATTTCCATTCAGAAGGAAAAACATGGTGGAATTAGAAAATGTAAAAAGGAAAGTAAAACAGCTGCAAGCTCAGGAACACAGGTTTTAAGAACAAGTGGAGAAATTCCATCCATCAGCACCTGGAGCTTTCCTAGTATCCTGGTTTGGAATTCTTCTAGCATCCATGGTCAGATCACCATGGAGGCACTGTGTGCAGCGCATTTGACAGGTAGGTAGATGATTTGCTGAGACCATTGATACAAGGGTTAGAAGAAAAGTAAGATGCAGCTAATTATCAGTTTTATAACAGAGGTGGGATTATAGATGGACAGAAGTTGCAGCTGATACCTTGGCAAGAGAACAAAAGGTTCAGTTAACACTTGCACAAGAAGCAAGTTTGCTACTTTGATTTTTAACCTCTTAAAAATCAAATTTGGATTGATGATTAACAATTGTCTTAAGATTGTTGCAAGCAATTAGTGTAGACAGACAAGTGAAGCTGGAGATTTTGGATACAAGCCAGTTGTGACATGCTACATTCTTATCTTGAACAGTCTTAGCATATTTATTGGAAGCACATTTGACAAACATACATGGTCTCAGTTCTAATCTCAGATTAGAACTGAGACCATTTCCACTCAAAAATTAAGTCATGATTAATTTTCCTGCCCAAATCTCAAATAGCAGGTTTCTTGACCACCACTCTTCTCATTTATCAAAATTACTATCTGTATTCTTTTAAAGGTATTACTTGAGCATCGACTCTAATACTCCTTTTCAGTGACTTTCCAATCTGGAATTTCCTCTTTATGATTTCCTTTGACTTAAAATCCCTTTATCTTATTTTGTCAAGTTCATCAGTTAGAACTTTTATCTTTCATTCTTTGAAACTCTGCTTTCACCAGTGTGATTTTCCTAATAGTGAAATAATTTTTTTTAGTGATTTTAATATTTATAGCTCCAGCTTGCATCAATTTTTTAGTTGTAAAGTCTCAGCAAGGGGTAGTATGCTGAGACTTACGATCTCACACAATTCATTCAATTAACTGCTGAACCTTATAATCTTAACTGCATACCTTCTACTCTTGACCTTCGATATTCACAACCTTTCAGAGTGTTCACTTAATATTAGTTGTTCTCTAGCTGCTCAAGATTGCAACTTATTGATGGCGCCTTCTGCAATGGGGCCTCTTTCCCATCGTCATTTCCAGTCATGTGTTGTTTGGCATTACAACTATATGAAATGGGATGGCTTGCATAATTTTTATTCCGCACTGCTGATGTAAATTACCTGATTTAACACTTGTTTAGATCTTGTTACTAAAATTATTCTTGTAAGTATGAAATTCTTTGCTTAAAGTATAATTAAATAAGATCCTTTTCTTTTTTCAAGTGACAAAATTATGAGTGATAAAAGTGAGAAAATTTTTTACAAATCTCTTAACCCTGTACTGAAATAAACTGATATGGCAATGTTTCTGAATCCTACTGCAAAAAAATTCTTCATCAGGCTTCTTTAATAATTGAAGAAAATTTTTCTTATTGAGAAATTAATGAGGGATCCTTCTCCCAGTCAAAGACTGAATTCTGCCTTTGTATTATTTTATCTGGTAGTGTTAAGGGTTAGGAAATATATAAAAAAAATTCTCACTGTTACAATCCAATAAACTATAATTTTGTCATATAGAAAAGTGTCTTATTTAATTATATTTATAGTTAATAATCCAATAATGTTTCTATAGATATAATCATAATCTTTTGTTCCTCATGCTGCCTTAAAGTTTCATCTTTATGGTCAAGCCATATAGTTTCCAAAAAATATGCTAAGCCACTATAGTATAAAAATAAAGCATATCATAATTGGCTTGTATACAAATCTCCAGCTTAATTTTCTGCCTATACTAAAGCTTGAAAAACAATTACAAGCAAGTTATTGATACATCTGTGCATGATGTTAAAAAAGCTACCTTTTTAAAACTTACCTCTTATCCAGATGGTAGTTGTCTTCTAGTCTTTTGTCAGAGCCAAATGGCCACAATTTCTAACCATCCATAATTCCATCTCAGTTACATCCTGTTAGTTCTATTGCATTTTCATCTAAAGATGAAGCTACCTTATTGGTATCTTACTTTTCTGATTCTTGCATAGATGTTCCTGGTTAATTTCTTCCTATCAAATAAACATGTCCCACTCAATGCTTAACTTGCTTTTCTTACATAAAGAGATTAGTAAAATCTGAATAATCTTGATATTAAGTAGCTTCCAGGTGCCGTTGCATTTCTCCTTTTGTTCTTAAAACCTTTTCTAATGACTAAACTTCTGTCCTGTCCCACCTTTTTAAAGCATCTAATTTCACTCCTCCCCCCCCTTTTATGTATAAATTTGCTCAATTCTTCTGTCTAATTCCTAGAGAAGAGTGGTAGATCCACACCTGGAAATATCATCCTTATTGCACATACCTCAACATTCTTCAAACTTTGAGTAATTCATCTGATTAAAGATTGATAATATGTATTCAGTCAGTGCTGATCCACTGGTGTCATCCTCCACACCAAGGGCCAACCTTTTTTTTATCACATAAGAAACTTTACAGAATATACAAGGTTTATAGATCAACCCATCACAATTTTTTACAACTGTCTCTATCTTAAATAAAATTATGTTAGTTATAGTTTTTGTTAATTAGGTGTAGTTTTAATATTTATTATAAAAAAAAAAAAAACACTTTAGATATGTAACAGTTCGAAATATACTTTAAAAAAAAATTACATTAGCCAAGTAATTAATGAAATCTCGGTGTTTTTCAGAAAATTGTATTTTTATTTCTGTGCACCATGATTGACCAAACTCTGCTTTTCAATCAATCAGATCTACCATTTGTCAGCCTCTACACCAGACATGTAAAACTGGTGACCTGGGGGTCACCAGTTTTACATGCCTGGTGTTTTACATGCCTACTTGAGGGCTGCACAACAAATGCAGCCCTCAAGCGTTTGTTGTGCAGTCTCCCAAGTATTCTCAACTTTCATAGCATATTTTACTGCGTATAAGTAACCTAAATGGTAAATGGTGACACTTAATAAATGTTGATGCATATTTTTGCACAGGCTCTGGGTGCCAAGCGATTGTGACTGAGTGATTTCTCTTTGTGCTTTCACTGCAACTTTTTGATAGGTGAATTCTGCGTTCTCTTTTACGTTCCCCTAGTTGAGAAATCCTTTTATTTAGTAGCTCTTTTATCAAAAGTACTGGTAGAGAGCAAGGAAGGAAAGTAACCTTTCTTTATTTTTCATATCTAATAGACTAACTCTTACTAATTTCGCTTGGTCACTCCAGGCACTGCTCCTGCCTCCCCGTGGCGGGGCCGGTAACCTTGGCAGAAAAGTTCATCTGCTAGAGGCTAAAAGGAGCCAAGATGGAACTAAATATGTTTCCTTCTTTAGAACCGACAAGAGTCGGTAGACACAGAACATGAGCATGACTCTTCACAAGCAAAGAGGTTAAAAACCATTTCCTCTGCGACCGAGTTTCCTGCATTTTTAATAATGCATTCATTATCAGAACAGCCTCTTAGTAAGCTATCCCCCTTTCTAATCCAAAAACACTTGGAAAGTATTGCAGGGTCTCCCAAGACGGTTAAGAGATTGCAATCAGGGGATTTTCTAGTAGAAACTGTCAACTGCAGGCATTCTGAAAAACTCTTAAAAGTGACAAACTTTGCTAAAATTCCAGTAAAGGTAACTCCTCATGCAACTCTCCGATACTGTTTCCAGTCATTCAGTGGTCCGCTATGGATGATCCAATAGGCAGTGACCACTTTCCAATTGTCTGTAACTTGCTCACTACACAACCACCATTAGACCAACCCTGTAGGAAATGGAAATTTTCTAAGGCCAAATGGACCAAATTTCAATCAGCAATCACTCTGGACAAAGAAACTATTCAGCTACAGCCTATAGATAAAGTAACTGATTATATCACATCCCGTCTTTTAATTGCAGCGAAATACTCAATTCCATTATCAAACCCCCTAATCCGATGGCACTTCAACTACTGGTGGAATGAAGAGTGCATGAAAGCAAAGAAGGAAAAAAATAAAGCATTCAATTTATTCCGTCGATTTCCAATGACAGCTAATTTAATTAGCTACAAGAAGCTAAGGGCAAAAGCACGGTTCATTCACAGGTAAGCCAAGAAAGATTCTTGAACTCGGTTTGCATGTACTATCAACAGAAATATTGACTCCAGATTAATATGGAAAATTAGACAGCTTTCTGGGAAGTTTCCAATCATCCCTTCCCTAATTCTTTCATACAATGGGCAAGAACTCTCTGGTCCTCTAGATATTCCGAATGCCTTGGGTAAAACCTTTGCCCAAGTCTCAGCTGCATCAAACTACACTCCGAAATTCCAAAAAAATTAAGACCACCACCGAACAGAAGCCCATCAACTTTAGAACCTCACTATCACTTCTATATAATCAGCCTCTTGAATATTGTGAACTTTTATAAGCCATCAGAACAACACGAAACAGTGCAGCTGGGCCAGGTGGCATATGTTATGTCATGCTGCAGCATCTAGATGAGAAAAACTTACAAATGCTGCTAGTCTTCTTTAACCGGATCTTCCTGGAAAATATTTATCCAACCTCTTGGCACCATGCTACAATTTTGGCTTTTTTGAAACCTGGAAAAGATCCTTCCAGTCCTAATAGTTACAGGCCAATCTCTCTGTCAAGTTGCCTTGGTAAAATTCTTGAAAAAATGATCCACAGTCGACTCACCTGGATCATTGAAACTCAACGACTACTGAGTAATTGTCAACATGGCTTTCGCAAAAATTGGTCTTCTCTAGATCTAATGATCAAGGCCGAATCCGAAATTCGCAATGCCTTTGTGAAAAACGAACACCTTGTCATGGTCTCCATTGATATAGAAAATTCATTTGATACTACCTGGCGGTATGGCAATCTCAGTGACCTATATAATCTTGGTCTACGAGGCAACCTGCCTATATTTATTAGGAACTTCCTCCAGAGCCGCTCTTTCCAGGTTCGATACCAAAACTCCTTTTCTTCTACATTCTTGCAGGAAGAAGGAGGAGTACCACAGGGGTCGGTATTGAGTGCAATCCTATTTGCCCTTAGAATTGATTCCATTTCAAAAGAACTTCCAAATACTGTAGAAGCCTATCTTTATGCTGACGATCTCTCCATTTCTTGCCATTCTCAGAGCATGAGATCTATTGAATGGCAATTGTGAATGTCCCTCAATAAAATTCAAAAATGGGCTGAGTTCAGTGGATATTGGCTTTCCCATCAGAAAACAGTTGCGATCCACTTTTGCAATCAACATAAATTACATATAGACCCTGAACTTCGGATATCAAATTCCACCATCCAGATTGCCATCAATATTAGATTCTTTAATGTGCTCAAAGAAGTTAAACTTCTTTGAGCACATTAAAGTAATACGGTACTACCTGTCTGAAAAAGCTGAACATGGTAAGAGCTCTATCTGCCCAGTCTTGGGGAGCAGATCGTACAACTTTGCTGCTCTTATATAGAGCACTGATTAGATCTCGTTTGGATTACAGTGCCCCAGTTTATGATTCTGCTCGAAAGAGTGTATTGCGCTGGCTCGATCCTGTACAGCACAATGCACTGAGGATTGCTCTTGGTGCTTATAGGACATCTCCCACCTATAGTCTATATATTGAAGCCCATGATCCCCCTCTGTACCTCTGCAGAAAAATGTTACTACTTAAATATGCAGTCAGAATACGAACCTGTTCTCTGTACCCCATTCAACCATATCTCTTTAATCCACCATTTCACAATCTCTATAGAAATAAACCAAATAAAATACGACCATCAGGCCAGGAGCGGATTAAGGTCGGTTGAGGCCCCGGGCGCAGAAGAAAATATTGGGCCCCTTAAAAAAAGAGAGAGACAGGGAAAATAAAAATACATGTTAACCATTTTTTTAAATAAATAAAAAATATTATGTACTATTAATGTTTTATTTCCAATAAAATTTGAATATAATATATGTATAATATAATTAATAATAGCATAATAATAATCACAAAGTTTTGAACTAATAGTTGAACATATTAGTTCAACTAATTTGTTGGGGTTTTGCGTGGGCCCTTCAGAAGTTGGGACCCAGGGCGCGCGCCCGGTGCGCCCGCCATTAAATCTGCCTCTGCATCAGGCCTACGACTCCTTGAAATAGCACAAAATTGGAATGTTCCTCTCCACAGTAGGCAGCAGAGAAAGAATTATTCTCACCCACCATGGATTCCCTTTCCTCAACCGGGCTGCAATAATTATTTTCTCCAATGGGGAAAGAATCGTCTACCGACTCTGAATGTGCAACAACTCCATGCTAGCCATATTCAAAACTATTTTGACTTCTTACCGATATATACTGATGGTTCCAAATCTCATTCAACTGTTGGAGCAGCAGCAGTGTTTCCTCTCTGCTATCATATCAGCCGCTCTTCCACCTGAGTACAGCAGCTTTTCAGTGGAATTATATGCAATACAATTAGCTCTAGAAAATTATATATTTTTGAATTATATATTTTTCTGAATAATGCCACTAGTGGGCATATACTGTTATCTTTAAAAAGCAAAATATTTAGTTTACACAGACTCTCTTAGCTCAATTAGAGCAATGCAGAATCTCTCGCATAAGGATCACCCTGTTTTAAATCAAATCAGGAATTTGCTGTTGAAAATTGAAGATCGTCAGCAACGAGTGAACTTTTGCTGGATTCCAGCACATTCAGGCATTAAAGGGAACGAGCTGGCTGATATTTCTGCTAAAAATCTGTCAACATTAGACTTAACCTCTGTCTTTATTCAAGTTTCTGGTTATAATATTATAATTCAAACAGCATACCATGCACAATGGACAGAGCTATGGCATAAACAAACAAATAACAAACTTTTCCAGTTGAAACAGGACCCAAAATTTTGGCACTCATGCATTCAGACAGTTTGGCGAGAAGGCGCCTCTGTAGCTAGGTGGGAAGGAGCAGCAGCGTGTAGCACACGCTTCTTGATTAGACTGGGGTTCGAGCCCGTCACCACCAAATATGGAGGATGCGGAAAGGTCAGGGAATGACCACCACATATCCCGGAGCAATATGGCCTTAGTTGCTAATGCTCCTAAAAACCAAACAAACAAACAACAAGTTTGACGAGAAGAAGTGGTACTCGCACAGATTAGAATAGGACATACTCATCTAACTCACCTCCATCTACTCACAGGCGATGATCCTCCTCATTGTTCACAGTGCTCTTAGCATCTAAAAGTCAAACATATTTTGATTGATTGTCCACATTATCGACAACATCGAACTTCAATATTTCATTCTCTGGCTAATCTCCGAGAACGGATAACATTAAATGATATCATTGGTGAAAATGCAAATATTAATGAACTTTTCTGTTATTTGAAACAAATAGGAATGTATGAACGACTATGATTAGTTTCTGACATGAAATGAGATTGAACTGTCTTCACATTAATTATTTATTTATTTTTATTTTTTCAACATTCCTACGAATAGGTGCAATATAGCCACTACAGCTTGTGTGCCATTAAACACCCATACCGCACGCGCGCGCACACACACACACACACACACACACACACACACACACACACACACACACACTCGCCGACCAGGCTAGCCGGGTGGGTGAAGTGTCTGCCTGGCAACCCAAAGGTCGCAGGTTCGATTCCCGCCTTGGGCTTTGATCAAAGTACTGCAAAAACCTTGGGAGGTGCATTATGGCCACAGAAGCCTATGTGCCAACAACTACAAAAAAAAAAAAAAAAAAAACCACTCACACACACACACACACACACACACACACACACACACACACACACACACACTTTTGCACAAGGAGAAAATATTTTATATATTTTGCTGAATAATGCCACTAGTGGGCATATACTGTTTGCACACTAGTACAGCCCTCAAGTCACCTGGAAACATTTGTGTGGTCCCCTGAGCACCTCTGATGAGTTTGACACTCCTGCTCCACACACCTACAACACTATAGGTCCCTATAACCTTTCATATTTGTTAGAGATCTCTCTCTCTCTCTCTCTCTCTCTCTCACTCACACACACACACACACACACACACACACACACACACACACACACACACACACACACACACACACACACTGTATATTCTTGATTCTCCATATCCAGTTGTGAATTTTGACATTTCTGTTTTAAATATCATGTGATATGTCTGTATAAGTTTATCTAATATAGATAAACTTTACTTCCCACTCCAGTCATTGAAAAAACTAATGAGAAGTTAATTGGAATGAAAAGCATATCTTGCCAATTTATTAGGTTAATTATACAAAAATTGTCACCTGTGCCAGAATGAATTTGCATCTAACATACTAAGGTTGGTACAGGGCCATGTTAACATGGAAGCCCAGACTCCACTACATCCTGGAGCCCAGCTTGCAGACATTAGTGTTAGTAGTGTTACTGGGACCTTTTCACGTAATAATGGTGGCATTTTTTCTGTATGCATATAGATATTATGACATACAGTCAGTCCTCGTATAGCACGATAGTTGTGTTCCTAGAAACCCTCGTGCAATGCAAAATCGTGCAATATAAACAACAGGCCCTATGGGAAAAATATGGTTAGGTGCCGACCACCCAAGATTGAACACACATTGGTAACCAAAACATTACCAAACACAATAAATATTAGTAATAAAATATTTACGTATTTTATTACGACTATTATGTAATAAAATATTGCTAATGCTTTTGCTTCTATTGTAAGCAAACTTATTTTTTGTTTGATTTCTATCCAAACAGATGACATCCGTTCCATCTCTTCCAATTCTTTGTGTCTTAATCTAATGGATTTTAATTACACTTTGAGTTGTTCCTGCTATGAAAGTTTTTATTTTCTCTGCATTCTTTGTAATTCTTGACTTTGCCTCATTTAGGCCTATAGCACGTGCAATATCACATGGTCTTTCATTTCGCTCAAAGCGTTTCACAATTTCATATTTTTTCTCTATCGACAGAGGCGGACTGGCCATAAGCCTTACTTGGGAAACCCCGGTGGCCTGTGTGATTTTGGCCATAAACCATAGTATGAGGCCACTATAAATTTTCCCGGATAAGAATTTTGACCCAGTCCGCCTCTGTTTATCGATATTCCTTTTCTTTTTCTCTCTGAATCTGTAGTGTCTTCACCTGGACGCTTCCTGTTCACACCTTTTAAGAATTTTACTCATTTTTAGGGAATAAAGCACAATTACAAAATGAAGAAGCAAGCTTGATACACATAAACAAAGCTGCGCACGTGTAGCAACTGAATAAACAAAACCATAAAGGCAGAGCTACACTATTAACACCTCACATTTTACTAAAGCACATTTCTAGGGGTTACTACCATAAAACAATAAAAACAATTTCCAGTTGCGTTTCTGCTAGTGGAATCTGTTATAAACTGGTAGTAAACTCTATCTAATTGCATTTGCGATTATACCGATTGCTGAAATTGTGTTGGTTTTTACGTTATTATGGTGAAATGTGTTTCCCCCCTCACTGATATAAAAAACATAAATACATTTTTAGAATCTTCTCTTCATTCCTATCATGTTGCGTTCGGTTGGGGTGATTCTGCGTTTGACTGCCATTTCTTGTAAACGTAAAGGCGAATCGTGCATAAGCGAATTCGGTTCATGTTATATAAGATATCGTTCCCCTATTTATAAATCGTGTATGATTGAATTCGTGTAGTGTAAACACGTGTTATACGAGGACTGACTGTATACATGAATTATTCAAACTGCTTTTGGTAATTTACTTCTTGGTAAGTTTGCATCTCTTTTCAGTACACTGGTGTGGCCACCTTGTACATTAAGGATAGAAGAACATACAGGGTGCTTAAAAGGCTTGACATGGTCTTGGATACGACCATAAGGAGGTGTGTATTCATTCTGGCACAAACTTTAATTTATTTCTGCTGTTTCTTCTCCTTCCAAATTTATTTTGCTTATTTCAAATACAAGTATTGTGTATTGCCCATAACGACTTATGGACAACAGAAACAATACTTGTTTCAACTATTATACCAATACAATTCTTATGAAAGATATTATATTGCTATTTAAATTATACATATTTAATAGTAATATTTATCATACATATAACAAGAAATATTTTTTTAATTGAGAGAAGTAGAATCCCAGAAATGGGGCAGTGGAATGTTGGTAGAGGGGATCCTCAGTGAGGATCCCTGAAACTGTATCATACATGAGTATTTCAAATAATACTTGCCTATCAATAT
The DNA here is from genome assembly GCF_048544385.1 of Mastigoproctus giganteus. Classification (NCBI taxonomy): domain Eukaryota; kingdom Metazoa; phylum Arthropoda; class Arachnida; order Uropygi; family Thelyphonidae; genus Mastigoproctus; species Mastigoproctus giganteus. Next base: position 238,529,785 of record NC_143575.1, on the reverse strand, counting down.
AATAATAAGAGATCTTTAAATAGTTTCCTTCACAAGATGAAGTTTATTAATTTATGGGTATCATTTATAGTGTGGAGTATCCCAGAAGTATGGACTTCAAATGCTGATCATTGCTAGTTAATTTGCAAGGCTTACTAGCTGTATAGGTGTTAAGAAAATTCCTTTGTTTCCTTATAAACTGTCTTTTCAAATGGAAATTTAAAAAAATAAAAAATAAAAAAAATAGGTATTTAATTTTTCTTCTCACTGGTAACCAATTTCTAGGCCAGGAAGCCTCCTGGTGCCAATCACTTTGGAAATTTTATATTCTTTCCTACAGGGTTATCATTCCATTGTCTGAATTTGCATTATATATATTGTATATATTGCATTTTATATATTACTTCTGAATATTACATTTATACAAAATAGTTGAGAAGGCATAATTACCCCTGGAATATTAAGTTAGGAAGTTAGTTAAGCAAGGAATAATGAATTGTTAAACACAATTCATGATTCCTTGCTTTGAGTCTCAGAGCATAATAATATGCTGTCTTGAAACTTTTCAGCACATAGTATGGTATTCTGGTTTAAGGAAAGTTTCTACTGTATAAGGAACTGGAATATAGTTCACCATCTGTGATCGTGGGTAGGAATGATAACTATGTAGCTCTTATATTTCTAATTTTTTTTAATGGTCTAGTAAATGGTACAGCTTAAGAAGGCAAGGGCATTTTGCTTTAAATGTTAGGGGCAGTGTCAACAACATTATTAAATCTGTTTCAGTGCAAATCATCTGTATTATTGATTCTTCTTCCTAGCTTGGTTTCAGTCCCCTGACATTGCAAATACTTCGAAGGTTTCCTAGAAGCTTGGCATAGAAGTTAAGCTGCATGGTTGCAGAAACAGTGGTGGTGAGCTTTCACAAAAACAAGATGACTGATTAAACTCTCCTACTTGCAACATTTCTACAAGTAGGAGAGTGATTCTAAGTAATTCTGATAATTTTTTGTATTTTATTTTTTTATTTTTTGTTGTAGTCATGCCTATTTAACTACCTTGATGTACATGTTTTTTTTCTCTAAAAAATGTTCAATATAAAAATTTAATTCATGAAATAAAGTTTTAAAGGGGAAGCACTTGGCTTCCCCTGAAAAAACTTGGCTACTGATATATATTTGATTTTTAATGCTGACTGAGATTTGGCAGCATGATAGCCAGGTTTGCCAAGGGCTGAAAATTCTTTTTATGAATAATATGAAAAAAATCTGTGGACACATTTTTACTTAATATCAAGACAGCTCAAAAGGACATAAGTCCTTAAAGTTTAGCCACAAAAAAATACCAAATTAAAAAGCAATAAAGAAGCAATGTGACACTTAACAAATTTGATACTTGTTCATACACACACTACTCAAAACACGTAGGTAGTATACACCATGAGGGTTGGACTGGAAAGAAAAATATATTTTTTTAAATTCTTTTCTTTTTTATAGTCTGTGAGGGCAACACCCTGAGAGATGGAGTAAATTAAATATAATGTGTGGACTTTGACAATAAATAGATTCTGAAGGTTTTGCACAAGTAAAGTGCTTTCAGTTAAAGTATTTAGATTACAGATAACCTGTGCAATAAATAAAATAAATAAATCTGCATCCATTGTCAACCCACTGCAGAATGTGGAGGCCTCCTCAACAAGTTATGTTGAGGGAATGGACCATAATCTGCCACACTGGTCCATTGCAAGTTGGCAGATTGACTATATTTGGTAGGCAAAGTCTCAAACCCTGGTCTGCTCAAAGATCATGTGCTATTGCACTCTCGCTACACAATATGAATATAAAATTTTATAGTATTAATATAAAAATTTGGGACACAACAGGAGATTAGATCTCGGTGAGTTCACCTTTGGGGAAACGTGTTTATCACTGGAATAAGTTTCCTCCCAGGATAGTATATATGATTTATTGCCAAGTGCTGAAATTAAATGCAGGGACTTAAATGCATCGGAGACAGAGCTGAAGGAAGTGTATGGTAATGAGTGTCTTGGTAGGACGGCCATATTCCGATGTGAGGTAGTTTCTCTATCACGACAACTTAAAAACAAAAACCTTCAACTTAACTTCTGTGGCAAGCTTTTAGGAAACCTTCGAAGTATTTGCAATGCCAGTCCCCTGACATTGCAAACCAAGTCCAATACGGCTAATATGCTCACATCTGATGAGTATGGGTTTGGCACACCCAGGGTCCTGAGCTGGATATCATCATTCTTCTCTTCTTGGTGATTCTCTCTCTCTCTCTCTCTCTCTCTCTCTCTCTCTCTCTCTCTCTCTCTCTCTCTCTAAGGGTAACTGGGGAATTTTTTTTGGCTGGTGCAGCATAAGCCTCAGGCTTCCTTGCACTATATAGCTAATAATAATAATATTGTGAAGGCAGTGACCACCCATAGTTGCCAAGGTTCTGCCACATTCCCCTTCTTCACCGGACTTTGCCCTGTGTGATTTCTTTCTGTTTCCACATCTGAAGAAAGCTCTGAAAGGCATGTGTTTTGCTTCTGATACAATGATGCTTACAGAGCCACAATGGAGGCATTTCACAGTCTTTCGAAAAATGGCTTGCAAGAAGCATTTAATGCATGGCTACGATCATGGCGAAAGTGTGTAAAGTTCAGGGGAGAGTATTTCGAGAAAGAGAAATCCACAGAAGATTCAAATGATGACAATTAAAATAAGATCTTGCACCAGCCAGTGAATTCAATGATCACCCCTCGTAGAAAGGCCAACAGGATTCAAGGACAAATTGGAGATTCTTTTAGTGTTGGGGAAAATTATTTGAGGGAGCAGCTTTTTTTTTTTCTTTTTCTTTTTTTGCTGATGCAGAACAAGTTCATATTCTTGAATTTTTGACTTGATTAAAACTAACATTGACAACACTTTGTGTGATTCACCTTGTATAGCCGTTTCTAATAGATAGTGATGAAATGACTTTTTCTCCATAGGAAACATATGAAGATGTTTTTGTAGCAAAATCTCTTCAGATTCCATGGTTTGTTGTAGCCGGTAATCATGACCATTATGGAAATGCTTCAGCACAAATTGAATATACGAAGTATTCAAATAGGTGGTGAGTGAAATATCTATTCAGATATATTTGTCCTTATATAAGATGTCCAATAATATTAAACAAGGAAAAAGAAATCAAGGTGTTAGAATGCTTGAGCTAATTAAACATAATTGTAATTGCTCTAGGTTGGAATTATCATACTATTTTATTTATTTCTTTTATAAATTTTTAAACCAAAAGTTACTATAGTCTGTGAATTTGTCTTAATTGTATTCATTTTATTGTTATTATTTTCTTTGTAGATGACTATAAACACATCCATTTTTTTATAATCCTACATTCAGGAATTAAAGAAATAATTTCATAATTTAAAAAGTTTCAAATAAATGCATGGCATGTATTATCATGGCATTATATCATGTGATATTATATTGATAATGATATTATCATGTATTATCATAGCATGTAGTGGCAATTTATATTTATTTTCAGCTAAATTTCTTGACATGTATTTGTAAATTGATAAAATATTGTAGAAAAGGAGAACAAAACTCCACTGAGTAGAATTAACATGAAATGATTTGTTTGTTAAGTGGGTGCAACAGTGAGTCACTGGGATCAGTGAATGCTAAGAACAAAATGAAATTGCCATTGTTGGTTATGGTATGACACTTTCTGATTTTGCCAAAAAAATTATATAAAAAATTAAATAGAATAAAATGGGAAAATCAGTAGTGAAAGGAATTAATTACATCACTGGCCATCTGGAGGAAGGCGAAAGGTATACAAACTGACGTTCACAAAAAATTCAGATTCATTATCTTATAAACTCAGGACTATGCCACTGGAAAATGATAAAAAAATAAATAAATAAATAATAATAATAAGAGAGAGGGAGAGAGAGAGATTAAACTTCCAAAATTCATAATTTTTGTAATTTCAGAAATGATTTCTTTTAACTGTATCCTGTGCAAAATATTTTCATTTTGTGCATTCTTTTTAACATGCAGAAAGAGAATGCCGGCATAAATACTACACCATACATTAAACTAAGAAACACAGTACCACAGGCCTTTCACAAAAACGTGAGTGTTTTCTTTTGGAGTATTCATAACACTTTGTGTGATATAACACAATCTGAATAATAATTCACTCTTCAAATATGATAATATTTGTATAAATATTTTACAGAAACTTTACAGAATACTTAAGAAAATAGAGAACTTTCAAGATACATCTGCAGTAGGGGAGTACTAAGTGCGTAGTTATCCTCGAATCCACCCGTGTGGTGGATTATATGGGCATTTGGAAGAGAGAATTTTCTTTAATGTAAAGTTTTAAACTGGTACTATTAACTGGTACAAGAAATTAACCTTTACAACACAAACCTTCAAAAAAAAAAAAAAAAACACGAGTCAGTAACCACTAGAAAAAAAATTCACATGAATTAAGACAGTTAGATAATTCTAAACTGACGATCATAAATCCTGTTTTTACTTAGCATAACTTCGTGTGAAAGAGTTTTTATGGGACATAAGAACCTGGATTAATTTGTTTAAGAAATTCAGAATCTTATCAGATCAAAACTTACAAAAACCTTTTACTGACACAAATACTCCATTGGTAATAAAGGAAAAGAAAACAAACATAAGCTGTGTGCCATGTTCCCAGACTGGTGCAATAAAAAGAACACAAAGTAAAGTAGCTCAAAAATGGTTTTATTTTTATTCAAAGTAATTACCACCTGATTGAATGCACTAATTACACCATTCTAAAAGTTTCTGAAAAGAGTCAGCGAAGCTGTCCAAAGAGATGTTCAGTTTAGCAGTTTTGTGTTTTTCTTTATGCCCTCAACGTCCCAAAATCTCTCTCCTTTGAGGGCAATTTTCACTTCAGTTGTCTTTGAAACACCTGTACATAGAATGCAGCATCGACTCTCTCCCCTTTAGGTACAGATTGTCTTGTTGGTTCCAGACACGTTCATCTTGCATACATGTTAAATGAATGCTGAGAGCACCAAAATCTGTGATAGACAAAATATATATATATATATATATTTCTTGCGTTTAATATGAACAAAGATGGTGATTTTTTGGTACAGCTAGCACATGGAACAGAAAAATTGGGGTGGAGGGAATTTTCATGGACTATGAAAAAAAAATAATAATAATAAAAAATACAAAAAATATGAAGTAAACAGAATGAAGAGATGAAAATGATAAGGATACTGTTAACAATAATAATAAAGTTTTGCTGATCATGGTACAACATAAATTACAGTCGAATCTCATTAATACAAAGTTCAAGGGACCTAAACTTTCAAGTTTTGTAGTAACGAGGCCTCCAAAAGTGTCAGTTTTATTTTATTTTTTTTACTTATGACTGTATATGTCTAAAAATAATAATATCAAAAATAAATTAAAAATAAATTTATTTAAATTAATAAAAAATAATAAAACAAAAGGCTTGTCTAACAATACAGTAATAAAAATAGCACATTTTTTAAAGATTTGATTTTGTTTGTAAGATTTGTAGATAAGAGAAAAGCAATTAACAGAAATGAAAATATTATGTAGTATATATTTTGATGTATACAATATTTTAGTATCACAGTAAAAAAAATTACAATCTTAATATAAAAGGAGACATACAAACCATTAACTTTTTAATAAATTATCTAATTTAAAGAAAGAATCAAATGTTGTTTGCACAGTTTTTGTCCTATATGCATTTTTAACTATAACACAGGCATTATCAAATGCAGTAGTTTCTTTATCAATGTTCCTGCAGGCTAACACATTCTCTATTATGCTCAATGCATTTTGGGCATTTTTTTAGATGACTGTGCCTGTATGCTTTTTCACTGTCAACTGTAACAAAAACATCATTGTTTTGCTTGGTGCTCAGCAGTCTGGTGTTGTCATTGCTGTGTAACAACTTCATCATCCACCTTCAAAAACTCTTCAAATTTGCCAATTTCTTGCATTTAATATGGACAAAGATGGTGATTTTTTGGTACAGCTAGTACCTTTGAATAAAAATCCACATGCTCCTTTAGATTCCTCCATTCCTCAATGTTGCCATCACATTCATCTGTTGGACCATGTTTTTTGATAATAATTTCTCCAAAGACACTCTTTCTGAAGCAGTTGATTATTACACTTGATGCAATACTGGCCCAAGCAATAACAAGATTACGGATAGCATCCAAGACATTCCAGTTTTGCTGCAAATTGCTCCCTCCTATGTTGCAGATCAATTGCATTGATCCAGTAACTGAATAAAACTGGTGGTATTGGGAGGTAAAAAACAACAGCCGTATGTTTGTCAACTTAAGTGTCTTGGCAGAATGTGCTGTATGTACAACCATCTAGAATCATCAAAATGTTCCTTTCTTCTGTCCAGTGTAGATAATCAAGACTGAAAAATTTTGACCGTAAGCCAAACACTTCAGTTGGCCTCATAATTACAGGGGAGTTGGTCAACTTCTTTAAAATACACCTTGGCTTGGAAAACTTACCAATCACAAGTGGGCATAGTTTTGTACTGCCGTCTGAATTGTAGCATAACAGAAAAGTGAGTTTGTTTACTTAATTTTCCACCATGACAAAACTCTCCTCGAACAGCAATTGTTTTGTTTGGCAGCAAATTATAAAATAAACCTGTCTCATCAAGATTAAAAACATCCTTTGCCTCATATTTTTCACAAACATTTTGTGAAACCAAGTTATTCCTGTCTTTAAATCTTTGGAGCCAGCCACTGCTGCATTTAAAATTCCATGAACTGCTGCATTCAAATTCCATGTTGCTGAGCTAGATAATTTGCCTTTTCTTGCAAAATTGGACCCTGATATTGGCAAATTAGATGCATGCATTTGTTTGTACCACTGAAAAACTTTTTTGTTTCAAGCTCCTCATGTTTTGCACCATGAATTAGTTTCCTGTTTTTTATCGCTGCTCCAGTGTTGTACCTACTTTATCTACAATACTTTTCAGTATTGTAAATAAAGTAAAAAATTATCTGATTTAAAGAAAAAATCCAATTTATTGGATGTAGTATTCCTGTGCAGTGTCTGTTTTTCTTTGTTCCATCCTATCAGGCTCTTGTATACTTTTCAGTTTAATTTCCAGGCTTAATTCTGTCTGTTTATATTTTGTCCCCCTAACATGCTAGATGAGATTTAATACAAACAAGCTTTAAATTAATTTAAAGACACAAATTCCAAAAAAGACATCAGCTTAGATAAAATGGCACAAAAAATAGATTATACTGTACTGTAGCAAAAGACTTTTTGAATTGGCATAACAATTACAACTGACCTTAATCCCGTGGAGAGCGAGGGAGTGCATGTGTAAAAAAACTTAGAAAAACTGATTTATTCTTTTGTTAATTTAACAGCTCATCCATCACAATGATGTTTCTCAGAGTGCACTTATGTTGTAGCTACCATAAACTGGTTTTGTTTACACAAAATTAAATTCTAACAAGTCAGTGCCATCCTTCAGAAAGCAGGAAACCAGGTGGCCAGAGGCAATAATTGGACAATATTTGTATTAAATCAAAATAACAGGCAATAATTGGACAATATTTGTATCAAAATAACAATATTTATTTCTCATAGGGTGAAAACGAACTTTTTAGTACATATTAACTGAATTTTGCAATAAATGAATATATTTACTTAAAAAAACCTATCCTTTCATAGGGAAATGGTATGTGCTTCATATAAACGCATGCTTTGTATAAAACAAGTTTGTATTAACAAGATTTTACTGCATAACAGACTATTTTATTTATTTATTTTTTTTTAATAATGGAAATGATTGTTTTACTCTTTTGGTTACAAAAAAAGTAAAATATAATAATTTCCACTAGTAAACATAATCGTTTCCACTTTGCAGATTCAATGCAGAATAAGTAACCCAATTCTGAGGGTATAACTCCAATTTCTTATTTTATTATATTAAAAATACTTTATTTTATCCAAGTTTTTTCATTTTTAAAATTTAGATTTTTGACATAAGCTGGTCTTATAATTTAGAAATATTTTATAAATTTATTTCTTTAATATTAAAATATTAACAAAATAATTCTACTGATGACCTTGAATTCATAAAAATATTCATGCAAATATTTTTACTTTATGCAGTAGTATGTGTCATTTTTAATTATTGAAATAATTCTATCATGTACTAAGCTTTCCAATGACAGCAACTCTGACAGTTTTGAGAAGCCACTAGGAAATGCTTTTTTGTAAGAGAGGGAAACTGAAATTGAAATAGAAAAATTTGGTAGTTTAATAGATGAAACCAGGCACTCAGGGGAAGAATTGATGAAACTGAAAAGGATTGAACTAAAAATGTATGGAGCACAGAGGTGGGAGGCAGGATAACTGCAGGCAAATCCTAGCCTCATTTTTTTTCTAGGAATTTCAGAAAGGCACCACCAAATATGGAGGATGTGGAAAGGTCAAGGGAATGACCACCGCATATTTCCGTAGCAATATAGCCTTAGTTGCTAATGCTCCTAAAAACCAAATAACAAACATTTCAGAAAGAGCTCTTTTTCTCTCTCTGAGATGTGACAAATGACTACAGGACAACAGAAGAGTAATTTTAAAGCACTTTTGTGCCATTTCCTGTTTTATATGTTTAATGCCCATTGTCATACTATCCCTAAATGGAATGTTTTGCATAGCATCTGTCTGCCACTATTTTTTTTAATGTATTTTTAACTTTTTGTGAAATTCAAAATAGGGTTCTATTAATTAGAATTTACTTAATTTATCCTACTTTTTATTATTTATATTTCTTATGCTGCAATGCATTTTTTTTCATCTAGTAACTCTCCTCTTCCCCCTCCTGAAAAACAGCAGTTTTCAGAAAAATACATAAAATAAAAAATTCATTGTATGTAATTAATTTGCCTTTTTTTAAATTAACTTGTGTTTTTTTTTTTTTTTTTTTTGTTTTGTTTCAGGCACTTTCCAAATTATTATTACAAGAAGACATTTATTATTCCATCTTCAAAGGCTACAGTTGATATATTGATGATTGACACTGTTTTGCTCTGTGGTAACACTGATCCTAAAGAACAAGATGGTCAACCACTGCAATATCTTCGTAATCCATCTGTGGCCAAGAAACAATTATTATGGATTGAAAGAAACCTGAAATCGTCCAAGTATGGTGATATTTGTTTTTATTGAAGTAGTGTAATAATTTTCAGTTTAGATTTAATTATGCAATCCAGTTATCATTTACACTTTATAATGGTTATAACTTCTAACCTTCCTCACTGTATGGAGAGGATTCAATAATTCAAATCCCATCAAGACATGGTATTTTCTGAGTTAGTTTTGGTCAAGAATTGGATCCTCCCACTTTGAACACTGGTTTTTCATCCATATCTTTAATTCTTCATGTGCATAGCATTATCACTTGAATTGCATAAATTAATATTTCAATCCAGTTTACCTAACTGGACTAAACATACTGATTTATGCAATTGAACCATATGTAGCCGAGTGGTCAGGAGCGGGAGTGCACTAGCACACGCTCTTTGAGTAGACCGGGGTTCAAGTCCCTGACTGCTGAATACGGTCGATCTGCCAACCCGCACTGGACCAGCGTGGCAGATTATGGTCTATTTCCCTCAGCATGAATTGTTGAGGAGGCTTCCATCCTGCAGTGGGTTGATAATGGCTGCACTTTACCTTTTTATTTCCTAATAAATGCAATATTCAAAATAAAAATAATCTAAGTTTAAAAATTATCATTCTTTAAATTTGTGTCTGTGGTTATTTCTTTTACATTAATGGTATTTTCAATTTAATTAATGTTGAACAATGCATTTTTTTTTTTTTTTTTAAATTTATTTATCTGTTTTTTTTAATGAAAATTTTTTTTAAGGAAAATACAAGTTTTCATTAAAAACTTGTATTTTCCTTAAATTTTAACTCTGGACTTTGTGAAGATAGCTTTCAGGGTAATTTATAGAATAGGAAGTGTAATGTCGGGTAATGGTAAAATTTTTAAAAGTAATTTTTAACTTTTTTGTTTTTTGTGTTGTGCTAATTTGACATAAATTTATATAAAACTATTACAATTTCCATTATAAAAATGACCTTTTAGAGAGGTAAATAGCTTAGTTATATGGTGAAAATTACAACTTTCAATGTGTTGGAACGAATTACCAAAAAAAACAATGTATTATTCACATTACGATATTTTCATAATACCTCCATTTTTTCCTACAGGATGCAAAATACGTTTCCATGATTTTTTTTAGTTTGCGCCAGCCGGAAAAAAAGTTGCATAAAGTCGAATTTATGTAAGTTGAGTATTGCATAAGCCGGGGAGTGCCTGTATATATTGTAATTAAGACTCATAATAATGTCAAATGTTATCAAATCAACCGTAAAGAATTATTCTGTAACCCAAAGTTGAAACCAATCAACTGGTTTCACCTCCAGAACGTTCAGTGTGGAAAAACTCGATTTAAACAACATGCACATCAATGCTACAATTCACCTTGTTAACCAGAAGCATTCCAGGTAATGGGATATGCTCTCTCACAAATTCACCACAAACCGTGTTCACCTTCTGTCATTAACATTTCATCCCAGGAGTTTTCCCCCATTGAACTTTCTGGACTCGAATATGGTTTTAATTTCGCGGTAAAAAGTAACCAATACCCTATTAAAGATTGCATTATAGAACTACAGACCACACTTGGGAACCACCCAGATAAAAATCGTATTTTCATGAAACCAATGCTATCATAAACTCCTGCCTTACATCATGGTCCAATATAACTAAACAATAACAAATTAATATATGTAAGTTAAAAAATAACCCTAGCATCGTTATCTAAAAAGACGACACTTGCTATTCTAGATAAAAGGTTTATGTACATAAAATACAACAAATCCTCTCCGACACCCAAACCTATAAAACTGATAATAATTATACTAGTTCAAATTTAAAAAATAAATTAGATACCCTACTTAGGAAGCTAAGAGCTAACCATGAAATAAACTTACATACCTTACAACAAATTGGCATCCGTAATAACATTTTACCCCACATGTTTGGCATCATCAAACTCCATAAACCTGCCCCCCCTTTATGTCTGATTATTTCCTACAGCAAATCTACTTTCGCAAATTTATCTTCATTTCTGGTAAAGATTATCTCCCCTCTTATGAAGCTTTCTAAATTTTGGGTTTATAATACACGTCACGCTTTTTTGAATATATATAAACCCCATTACGATCTCCAATAATGATTTATTAGCTTCCTTCGATATGGTGTCCTTATATAATAATGTTGACCTTGATTATACCTTACAAAGGTGCCTCCGTAGCCAGTTGGGCAGGAGCAGCAGTGCATAGTACATGCTTCTTGATTAGACCGGAGTTCGAGCCCATGCCCACCAAATACGGAGGATGTGGAAAGGTCAGGGAATGACCACCGTATATGACCGGAGCAATATGGCCTTAGTTGCTAATGCTCCTAAAAAAAAAAAAAACCAAATATACCTTACAAGCCTTACTTCATCTTCCATACATCACTTAACACTGACAGCATTTTAGAACTCGTTACTGTATTAATAAAAATTAGACATTTCCAAGATCAGATGTATGAACAAATATTCAGACTCCCCATGTGTCTCGGAATATCAGCCCCCTATCGGAAATATATCTGGCCACTGTAGAACATCAAACTCTCCAACCATTCCCAGCAGGTATTAAACTTTATATTCGTTATGCCGATGATGTTCAAATAATTGGAGACAAAATCACCATCAACAATCTCCTTACCAAGTTTAATTCTATACACCCCAGATTAAGATATACCTTGGAATTGGAAACAAATAACACAATTAATTTCCTCAACTTAACCATATATAAGTTGGGCAATAGACTACAGGTAAAAAACAAACACAGGCAACTACCTACACTTTCATTCGCATCCCCCCCCTTAGTATAAAAAAAAATCCGTTCTTTATAATCAGGCCTTTAATGCCTTAAAATACTGCTATTCACAAGATGATTTGGCTTTTGAGCTAAAATATCTCGCAGAAAAATTTACAACCAGGAAATATCCCAGCAAATTAATTCAATAAACTATTTAGCAGTCAAGGACAAATTTCATAACTCTAACAATCGCATTATAAAAAAAGCCTAATATTTCAAATACTCATGTTATTCTTCCTTACCATTGTCAGATCACCAGACATCTATGTCAAGTTTTCGATAACACAGGTATTTCCTTAATTTTCTCCACTTATAACAAATTAGGAACCCCCTTTAACAGATACAAAGAAACCCACATATATGACACAAAAGACATTAATAATATAGTTTATTTAATCAAATGCCAGTCTGATTTCAATGCATGTTACATGTGCATACTATCACATTAATAGTTTTGGGACACATCAAGGAAATAGAGAGCTCTCTCAGCATGTGTATACTTACAATCCTAACCCCTCAGTCAAGGCTGCAATTACCATTATTAAATTAAATTCAAGCTATACACTCTAAACCAGTTGTTGCCAAAGTGGTCGATATAACTTTGTTAGGGGCCGATATAAAAATATAAGACATCATTGTGCGGGTACTATTTAATTCGGTTAACTTGGATTACCTCCATCCTGAATGACAATGCAATTAAGAGTGAATTGTGGGAACAGTGACATGAATAGGACCTATAAGATGGAGCAAGGTCATGAAAATAATTACGGAGGCCAATCAAGTAGGCCAAAATGAGGTATTTACCAATAAACGGATGTCGGTGGTTCCCGCCCGGCCAGCGTGGTGGGAACGAGATTGCAACACGTACGTGATTGCTTATTTACTGGCGCCTCCGTAGCCAGGTGGGAAGGAGCAGCAGTGCGTAGCACACGCTTCTTGATTAGACCGGGGTTCGAGCCCGTCACCACCAAATACGGAGGATGCGGGAAGGTCAGGGAATGACCACCGCATATCATGGAGCAATATGGCCTTAGTTGCTAATGCTCCTAAAATGCAAATAACAAACAAACAAACAAACAAGCTTATTTACTTATACTTACACATATTCGATCCCAGTCTCATTTTTGCACATCGACATACAAGTGAGCATTAATGTTCTAAAATTCATCAACATACATATTATAATTCAATCGTTATTCATTTACGAACTAAACTTCTCTATGTTGAAGAATTGAGCAGGGCTGGTAGATTTATCTATCCTATAGAAATACGTGAGTAGGTATATAATGTGTTTAGGGCTAATGCGTCAGGCTGCGGGAAAGTATAAGTTAAGTGCAAATGCATCATTAATACACAGCCAATTCTAAATTAGCAAAATATTTGCAAAGGCAGCATCATTTTAAGTTACATCTCATATTGTGAATACCTTCACAACGAGTTTCCATGGTATTGCACTACTTTGAATAAGTAACGCTTCACCCAAAGGAGAAGACTAATGTTACTTATTCTCAGTGGATACCACTACCCAGATGGCACCGTTTCACCTATCAGACTTAGAAAAGCAAAAAGGTAGAGGGAAAGTAATAGTAGGAGTGGAAGAGGAAAAGAAACAGCGTATGAAAGGGACAGTAACTCCTTCAACTCATAAACTCCTCGAATAGGCAGCACTTCCCCAGTGAAGGACTGTTGTTACCTATTCTTGGAAACTCTGAACATCATCAGGCTCCCCCTCGTGCCTGCCGTTTCAGGGCTATTTGGCCCTTCTTCAGTGGGTGGGTAGGTACCCCAGTGATGCAATGATGGCAAAACAGTTATGAAGTATAACTCCACAATATGAGAGATGCCTGATGGTGTATGATGTCATACATACATACATGTCATACATCATACACCATCATCTCTCATATTGTGGAGTTATACTTCATAACTGTTTTGCCATCATTGCATCACTGGGGTACCTACCCACCCACTGAAGAAGGGCCAAATAGCCCTGAAACGGTGCCATCTGGGTGGTGGTATCCACTGAGAATAAGTAACATTAGTCTTCTCCTTTGGGTGAAGCATTACTTATTCGAAGTAGTGCAATACCATGGCAACTCTTGTGAAGGTATTCACAATATGAGATGTAACTTAAAATGAATGCTGCCTTTGCAAATATTTTGCTAATTTAGAATTGGCTGTGTATTAATGATGCATTTGTACTTAACTTATACATAGTGAGTAGGTATGTTATTTAGACTTATTACTTTTGCTTACTTGACTTCAATTTTACTTATTTTGTTACAACCCCGGTAACCACAATGGCAGCTTCAGATTCTAAAAAGAAATGCAGACAATATTTGAAACTTGGGTTTATTGCTTCATTAACAAACGAAACGATGCAACGAAACCAGCAAAATTGAAAGATCATCTTCAAAGACCATCCTGATAAGAAAAATAAAGATCTTGACTTTTTTAAAGAACTGAAAGAGAAATAGACACATCGACCAACTATAAAATCATTTATGAAAGCACCTGCCGAAGCTGACAATAAACAAGGATTAACAGCCTCCTACAATACTTCTTTTAATATAGCAAAAAAAGGAAAACCATATACAATTGCAGAGGACATTGTTATACCCATAATCAAAGAAGTAATTGAAACCATAATGAAAAAAGATTCTGGCTCTGTTTTAAAATGCTTACCATTGAGTGCAAATACCGTGAAAAGGCGTATTGGTGAAATGGCTGAAGATGTAGAAAATACTATAGTATCAGAACTCAAAAATAGTAAGTTCTCCATTCAACTTGATGAATCTACATTCGATAATTTTTCTATTCTTATGGCTTATGTAAGATATTATAGTGAAACCAAACATCAAATTATTGACAAATTTTTATTTGCAAAATATCTTGAAAGTGATAGAACGGGGTTTTTTCAGCGATTGGAGGAATATTTAAATAAGTATGATATTCCATTTACTAATATAACAGCAGTAGCCACAGATGGCGCACCTCCAATGGTGAGCCGTTATCAAGGTTTCGCTGCCTTTTTGAAAGAAAAAGTTCAAAGTGTATGTACTATTCACTGTGTGTTGCACTGAAACCATTTGGTGGCAAAAACTCTCAGTGGCGAACTGCATGATACTCTAAGAGTGTGTATTAATTCTTTTAATCAAATTAGAGCTCATCCTCTTAAATCATGCTAATTATTTTAAACAGATGTTAATTTGTTTTTGAGCGATGAAATGAAGAGAAATAAGAACCATATTTTCTACTTTGTGGACTTATTTTCAACATTTAATGACGTACAGACCCGTCTACAAGGTAAAGATGTCACGATTATTCAAGCTCGGATGATTCTTTTAGGCTTCCAAGCTAAATTAGCCTTATTTAAATCATCATTGTTACGAAAAGATTTTCAGTACTTTTCAAATCTACTGCAGTTGGAAGTAAAAGATGAAGACTTAGAAATATACACAAAACATCTTCAAAATTTGAGTGATGATTTTAAATTGCGCTTTGCAGATTTTGAACACATGCACATTCCAGATTAGATTATTACGCCATTTTCTGCAGATATTGAAAATATCGAATGTAACTTACAAGATGAACTTATTGAATTGTCAGTTGATCTTGAAGCTAAGATGCTTTTTAAAAATAGGACTTTGTTACTTTTGTATGAATATAAATGTAGAAAAATATCCAAAACTTTCCAAAGTGGTACTCCCCTTTTTGCTTGCATTTCCAAGCGTGTACATGGTTGAAGCTGGTTTCAGCCATGTTAATTCCATTTTAACGAAACAAAGAAATAAGCTTGATATAGAATTCTGTGGCGATTTAAGGCTGAAACTTACTAATTTTGAACCCAACATTGCTAATCTTGTCAAGAGTCACGAAGCACACCCTTCATTGACAACGTTAGTAAATTGTATACTAAGTTAATAAAAGGCTTCTTTTCATATATATAAGGAAGATTGTATTATTGTTATTTTGTTATCTAAATTAAATTTTATATTTTATATATCCCTCCTATCAAATATGTAATGTTAAGAAGGACGTCAAAAACAAAAACGTATCCCTTTGACGTTAAGCCAATATAATAATATATACTATATTATATATACAATAAACACTGTAATTATAAAATAAACAATCTAAAAACTCACATAAGCATCTTTTTTTCTTGTCCTATTATAATTATGTAATAGTAAAATAGAGGGTGTCGATAAAAAGTCAAACTCTTGAAGGGGTCAACAGTCAAAGAAGTTTGGTGACCCCTGCTCTAAATCCTCGTAAAAGAATGGTGCCATCTTAATACTAAACTCGACGTCCTAAACACTAAACTTCCGGTTTCCTTTTCCCCTATATGGAATCTCGCATGCATTAAAATACCACATATTCAGCAGATCATTTCGGATATTTAAAGTTTATGCCGATTCCCTGTTCAACCTTTTCTAGTGCCAACTGAAGATGATCTTAATGAAAGTCCATCATTCAGGACTTATAGGCCTTATTCCCATTTTAATTTATCATAACTTTCAGTTTTATAATTGACAATTAGGGGATGACGTGGTGCACCGCTTCCTCCTCTGAGCTTAATTATTTAATTTCTAGTTTTAATCTACGATTCTTAACTTTTGAATTTAATTTTTAATCAGAAACTTTCCTATATCCCTTTCACAAATCGTGTATCTATAACGGATCATTGAGGTGAGTGCCGTTTTTATTAAGCCTTGACTAAGTGCATACTTTCTTCAATAATTTAATTTAAAAAAAACTTACACTGTGCTGCCACTTTATTGGTACACCTACCTAGTAGCGTGTTGAGCCTCCTTTAGCCTTAAAAACAGCCTGAATTCATCTAGGCATGGATTGAACAAGATGCTGAAAAAGTGCAGGAATGGAGTACCATGCAAACATGAGTGTATCACGCAGTTCCTTGAGATTTATTAGAGGTGTAGGCCTGCAGCAAACACCCCTTTCCAGCTCATCCCAAAGATGTTCGATAGAATTGCAATCCGAGGACTGAGCGGGCCACTGCAGCAAAGAAAAGTCATTGTCATGTTCCTGGAACCATTCCATAGTGGTTCAGGCTTTGTGCACTGGTGCATTGTCCTGCAGGAAGTAACCATCTGACTGAGGATAAACTGTTAACATGAATGGATGCACTTGGTCAGCAGCGATGTTTAAGTATGATGTGGCATTCAGACGTGAATCTATGGGTATCAATGGTCCCAACATGTGCCAAGAAAACATTCCTCACACCATAACACTTCCCCCACCACCTTGCACAGTAGTCGTCAGACATGACGGGTCCATGGATTCACGTTGTTTTCACCAAATTCTGAGCCTTCCATCAACATGATGCACCAGGAACTTCGATTCATCAGACCAAGCAACTGTTTTCCAATCCTCAGTAGTCCAGTGCTGGTGTTGCTGTTCCCACAGGAGGCGTACTGTCTTTTTCTTTATTGATAACAAAGGTACATGATGTGCCCGGCAGCTGTTGTAGCTCATTCACGACAAAGTGCAACTGGTGGTCTGTTGCGATATTTGTTCTGCGCACCAAGGTTATATTCTGATATGATGTGTGACGTTGTGGCCCGTTGTTTGCTTGCACAATTCTAGCCATCCTCCTCTGACCTCTCTCATCAACAAGCATTTTCTTCCACAGGAGTGCTGTTGAGAGGATGTTTTCTGTTCGTTGCACCATTCTCGATACACTCTTGAAACTGTGGTGCATGAAAAGTTCAGTAGGGCTGCCGTTTCAGAGATGCTTTGTCCAGCACATCTTGCACCTACTATCATGCCACATTCAAAGTCCGTTAGATCACTCCTTTTCCCCATTCTTGCTACAGTTTGTATGCTTAACTGATACTAGAAAGGCTGTTCTTCTGCATTTATGTCCCCAACTGTGGTCATGTGACTTGCAACGTTGTGGGACAAACCATTTGTGTACACAGCAGGGGTATACCTAATAAAGTGGCAGCACAGTGTAGATGTTATAATATTTTCCCATTAAACTTCTGTAACTAAAAAAATAAGCATATTACACATCAGTGTCATGTGAGTTGATTGTTGAATCCTTGTAAGATTATTTTAGGTCTGAGAGGTACTCTGTGCAAATAGCCTTGATCTCAAATATAATTTAGAATCTCAAGAAACTATGTAAGTCTTCTTGCATTAATAATATATACTTAGTGAAATTTATTACCATTAAAATTCAAATTCTAAAATAATGCAATATTCTACCTCACATTTTATAAAAACTTTGTTTTATGCATTTATTTTTAGGGCTAATTATTTGTTTGTGTGTGGACACTTTCCAGTATATTCTATAGCAGAGCATGGAAGTACAGCATGCCTTGTTGATCATCTCTTACCGTTATTACAAAAATACAGGGTTAATGCTTACCTAAGTGGGCATGATCACAATCTTCAGGTTGGTACCATTTAGTTGTAAATTTCTAAACAGTTTAAAATGTATTATTCTCTAGTAATATAGTAGAAAGTTATTATAATTATAATGGAGATTTTTGACAAAATCTTCATTACAAAATATTTACAGTATGAAAATTTTTACAAAAAAAAATTATTCTCACATAATTCCTTCACGGAGAGAATTCTCTGTAAGCTAAGAAGCAAACAAAAATACAAATAAAAATAAAACAAAATCTTCATCATTTATGAAAACGTTTGTCTGACCCCATTTTAATCTGGTTTCCTGTTACATCAGGAAACCAGATTAAAAACAGCCTAGTTTTTGGTTGCTAATAACAGGCACCATTCTAAAAGATCAGTGAGCATGCATTAGTCTGTACACAAGAATGGAAATAACACAAATTAACAGTCTCAATTTCAGCATGCATATTTGGAGAGTTGATTCTATGTCTGTATTAGTGCTCACAAGATCATGCATCTGTCCATCCTCTCTGTAATAATTTTTCCTTAAATTTATTCAAAATACCCACTTCCTTAACACAAGATGGAAGTTTGTTCCAACAATCAGTTACCCTCTGGCTTCTGGCTGAAAGTAATTTTTCACACACATATTGTTCAACAATTCTCCCTCAATTTAAATTTATGTTGCTTTATGTGCATTATCTGAGCAGCAGTACAGATGCTATCAGTATTTAGTTTACTCAATCTATTCAAAGCCTAAACATCTCACTCAGATCTCCTTGCAGATGATGAAGCTGCAATTTGCAGAACTATCATCTTTTTAGATAAGAGTACCATTTTTGTTCTCCTCAGTAATCTTGTTAATCTTTTTTTTTTTTTTTTTCCCTTATTCGTTCAACTGATCACTCCTATAATCAAGCTTCAAGACCTGCATGAAAGTCTGGAAACCTCATTTTGCAATGTGGCCTAACCATTGCCTTACATAGCAGAATAATTTCCTCCTTATCCCTTCTGCCAGAATTCCTGTATATCATTAACAAAACCCAATGAGCTATCCTAGCAGTCTGTCTGACTGCACAATTATCTCCAGGGCTCCTTTGGGCTCTACTGTTTTGAGCTACCACACAATTGGTATGTTATTCTGGGATTACTGCTGCATACCATAACTTGCATTTGTCAACCCTTGGAGGACTCCAATAATAAATTAGTCCAAGGAGAGCGGTGCCTACTGATAACCACCATCTGTCTTCTACCAATAAACCGTCCCTTTATCCATTGCAGTAACTTGTCTCTAATGCCATCCTGCTCCAATTTGTATGCCAGTCTTTTATGTGGGTCAGTATCAAAGGCTTTGATGAAATCTAAGTATGTAATGTGAAATTTATTTTTGCAGCTGGTTCCTCTGTGTTGCATCATAGTGCCCTTTGATCCATCTTTGTGAATTGAGGAGACATTTGCACATCTTCAAGATGCAGGGGCTTCCTCTGAATCTAAGGATGTTCTCATAATTATGGCTAAAGATGTTCTTACCTCTTTTGCACCTTTCATAATGTAATTATGAAAGGTGCAATAGAGTTTGATATATATCTGGTATCCCCATCTCTAAAAAATTCTTCACATGTGAATGTAGATGGAAAACTTCAGTTTGTCAGCAACCTGAACAGGATCATCTACCATTATACCATTCATATCTAGTGGACCAATGTGATTCATTCCTTTTCTAGTATTAACATAAGTAAAGAATTAATACTTTCTTTGCATTCTTTGCCAGAGGATGTGTAACCTGCCTTAGGATATGATTCCATGGAAAGAAGTTAAAAGTGGTTCAGTACAAAAAGAATTAGGGGGTTATGACACCCTCCAACATCTGACTTAGATCTGAAATTTATCATGCATTATATGCAGATTGCTGAGAAAATACTTAGTGTCCTGTCTGTTATACAAGTAGATATTAGAATGGTACCCACCTTCTGTATAATATATAAAGAAGGCAGTGATGAGATGGCATTTAGAATATTGTATTTTCTCTCTGGATAGGCTGCACAAAAAAAAAATAGACTTAGGAAGGGTTAAAGGGCAACCAGATTGATGAGGGTTGCTAATCAATGTTCATATGAAGAATAGCTTAAGAGCACATATCATCGTTAATACTGCAATACGTCATATGTCAAAAAATACCAGTTTGGGATTATGGCACCTTTTAATCAAAATAATCAGTTCTACCTTCCTGCAAGAGGTCGTATGTGACAGGCCAATAGCAAGGGAGGAGGAGCATGCACAGCAGCAATAAGACCAATGTCTAATGTATTGCACTAAAACTTTTTAGTATGCCCTGAGTGTTTATTTATTTTTTTTTTTTTGACATATACTGTCTGCAGTATGATGTATTGGAGTATCAACAACGATATTACAAAGCTTGGCAGCTAGATATCTTTGGTGGAGAGGAATCTTGCTGGAGTTTAAAAAAACATTTATCCCTGGGAAGATTTCAAGTCCAATTCTGAATCCATAGTTCCTCACCTCCAGTTCCTCCTTACAGAAATCTGTATAGTGTTTCAGTTAAAAGGCACAGGGTATTTATTAGTTTATGTTTAGGCTATTTATTGTCTGGACCTTTTTTTGTCATATTTCTGGTGAAATTTTCGAATTTCACCATAAATATTTGCTGAAATGTAAAATCTGCACAGTAAAACTAAGTATTACTGTGTAGATTTTATAATATCTAAATTTAAATCTTATCTAATCAGCTGGGTTTTTTTTTTGGTTTTTTTTCAGTGGGAAAGTTTAGTCCAAAATTTTCTTCAGTGTATCTCTAAAATGAACAGAAACCAATTTTATTTAAAGAAGAAATAAAACAAGCAGTGTTGAATGTAACATTCACTATTCAATACGTACATTTATTTGTTGTAACATTCATTTATTCAATACGTACATTTATTTGTGAGGGGAATTTGTGTTGCATCTACTCATGCTGTAGCTGTATTTTATTTTATTATTATTTTTTATTTAAATAAAATTGGTTTACATTTATTTCAAAGACAATTTTAAGCTCACCTGAGAAGGGGAATAATTTTCTCCTAAAAAAAAAATTTAGATAACATCATTATTTTATGCATTTTTCCAAGAAAAAGTTAAAATGTGTTGACTTGTGTAATTGATTTCAATAATAAAGTTATAATCATATTTTAAAAATAATTTATGAATTCTGAGGTGGGGTATAAATTCTTTTTTTTTTTTTTTTTTTTTGTTTTGTTTTTTTTGGAACTGTGCAAAATCTCCAGTATCAATAGATCTCAGGGGAGGGGGGAGTGACCAACTTATAAAGGATGTTATTTACCCTTTTGTTAGTTTTGATTCTTTTTTTTTCCCCCCTTCTCAACCTTGGCTATAGATTAGGTAACTTTTGCCTTAATTGATCCATATGTTTGCTATTCTATGTATTTTTCCTCTAAAAAATTTTCATTTTGTAGCATATATTCTGAATTTGATTCTGTATGGTATGTTATCCTGCCTGTAAAGAATAAATATATATTTTGTATTTGTTTTTATATAGCACATTAGTCCCAAGAATACAAGCTTTCCTGTGGAGTATTTTGTAAGTGGAAGCACAAACTACATTGACACTTCTAAAAAGCATCTTGATACCATTCCACCTGGATCTCTGAAATTTTCTTGGGCTGCACTTCTCAGTTTAGGAGGATTCATGTACATTAAATTAACACCACAGAATGCAACTATGCAGTTTATTGAATCAAATGGAAAAATTTTATATAACTACTCATTTGGACCAAGACTTTGAAATAAATGAGTGTCTGTCGTGCAACATCACTCATGTTTTATACTTAAATTAGACCTCGTCTCATATGAAATTTGAAAATAGAAAATTGCATTTTTGGATATAAACTTTACATATTTACTCTGTTTTATATAAACTTTACAGTATCTGTTTTTTTAATTGCAACCTATTTTTTCTAGTGTACAGCAAAATGTAGTTTAAAATATTGATATTAAATGTTTTTTATATGAAAGTGTTCATTTAGTTTTGCAATCTTATTTTAAACATAGCATCATCGACATTAATAAAAAAAAAAAGAAAAGTTTTATCAATCTGAAAAAGATTGATGTGTAGATAATGACAAAATGATTGTGCTGTGAAGAGGGCCATTATTTTCTTTGCGTGACCACCTTCTGAGGAGACAATAGTAGATATTAACTATTACGATAATTATACTTCTTAATGGGAAGTACTGTTTAGAAAATGTCAAATAGTTTCTAGACTGTATTAAAATACAGTAATTAGTACAAAATTCACCTTCTAGATGGCTGTGAAATACACTGGTGTTCAAAGAAAGTGCATCACCTAGGATTTTCACATTTCTAACCCTTTTTTGCGATGGTATGTTACATTAATGACTAGCATCACAAATAGAAATATGAACAAAAGATATTTATTAATAGTTAAGGCAAAGCTAAGTAATATTTGACAGGTGCTCTCAAAATATTCCAAAATGAGCATTTGCAACCTTTATGCAACAGTTTTGGTAAACACAACAATTATGGCTGAAATGTTATCAGAAGCCCTCAATTTGCTTCAGTTTATCATTTCAAATGGAAAACAAAATGAAAAGTTCACCAGGTGCAAACTAATATTTAGTTAAATGGTCTCTGGCCCTGAGGACAGCAGCACACCATTGAGGCATTGACAAGATAAATTTCTGAAGATAATCAACTGATAGTTCGTGGTTCCAAACACGAATTATGGCTTCCTGAAGTTCACAAAGGGCCTTTGGTTTCTTTCTGTCAACTGCAGATTCTACACAATGCCAACAGTTCTCTATAGGATTCAGGTTCGGGCTGTTTCCTGGTTATTTATATTTTATTACCTTAGACTTGGCGCACGATAGCCTTGATGCTGATGCGCCATTAAACTTCCAATAACTAACTAACTAACTAGCTGTTTCCTGGCCAGCTAAGAGTTGTAATGGACCGTTCTTCCAACCATTTTTTTACCTAACAAATTTAAACACATTATTGTTGCACCTCTAATGCAGAAACGAAGCTAAAGTAACTACAGAAGTGCCTACTTACAGTTTTTGCCCTATGACAAGGAGCAGAGTCTTTCTGAAAGATGCAGTTATTTGGCAGTTGAAGTGGTCTCTAATGGTTTGCAGCAATTTTCCTTCCAATATAGTCAGGTATCCATTGGCATTTACAGAACCTTTTATAAACTGCAGGTGGCATACTCCGCGATACAAGATATCATTTGGCCAAAGGGAATTTCACTGTAGACACCATACAGTCTGGATGGTATTTTTCACCACGTCTACGGCTAATCGTTTGCCTCCCATCAGAGCCATGCAGGTTGAATATCTTCTCATCCGAGAAAATAACTGACTTCCGCTGCTCGGGGGTCCATTTGACATGCTCCTTACCCCAAATTAATTGGGCCTTTTTCATTTTTTGTATGAGGAGGGACTTCTTAGGACAATGGGCTAAAAGTCCATTTTTGAAGAAACATCTTCTGACTGTTACTGCACTTGCTACCACTCCTGTATGTTCTTCCCATTCTCTTTTCAGCTCAGATGAAGAAGCTTTATGGTTTTTAAGGCATAAGCACTTCAAAACCTGGTCCTGTTTTTGGCATAGACTCATTTGGGTCCGGTTCCTTTTTTCCTATCAGCAGAACTAATGTGTTGAGTTTGGAAAGAAATTACTCACTGTTGACTGATTACAAGACACTCTATGAGCAATATGACAGGAAGAACATCCTTCCTCACGTAAAGCAACAATAGCACTCTTTCTTCATGGCGGCAACTCGCGTAACTTGCCGTCCTGACACAAGCAAGGAATGAATGCAACTCTTGCAGAACGTGCTTATATAGCTGAAAGTAACAGCTAATGCAATATTGCATCATAACCTACGCGTGTCAATCTTATCCGATGCAATCTGTAAGAAATATTGCCGTATACTTACGTTATTCGGACGACAATTACAATTTTAAGGGGTGATGCATTTTCTTTGAACACCAGTGTAAATAGCAATTGTTAATCGCTGTTTATTTCAATGCTGCCAGATACATCACTGAGAACCAATGTGTCTCCTTAAATTTTTCAGCACTCTATGTACATTTTTTATTTGTTGGGAGCGCTGAAGAGTACATTGTATATTTCAGTTTTGAAGGGATATTTTTTTTTTTTTTTTTAATAAAATCGTAGAAGATTGCCTTTGTTACCCCTGGTTACTGGTTTTGGCCAAAATTTAAGAAATTCTTTTGGATTTCAGATCCTGAAGTTGATGAAATTAAACCATGTATGGAAAATAAATAGGCGAAGAGATTATTGCATCAATAGAAACTAAAAAGTTTTTAGTTTTTTAATGTTTTTGAAGTTCTAATTTTATTTGTTAATTTCACTGTAATGTTGGGCAATCAATTCAGTATAACAACAAATTAATATTTAAAAGCATGTATGAATAAAGTTTTCATTTTTACAAAATTTCATTTCATGAACAAGCTGAAGCCCACTGCATAGCCTTTAGTGGAAAACTCTACCCTGAACACAAAACACATTTTGCAAACTCATTGCTGAAAAGTTAAGTATGGTATTTTGTAGTGCTCTCTGAAACCTGCGTTTTTCAGAAAATCATTGTCTTCAACAAACAGTGCACATGTATCATGTTCTGTTTCGAACTAGCTAATGCTATTAGAGAAAGCTATGGTATTTTAAATTGGATAAGCCAGGATTACTTGGCTAATGAAATAAGAATCTTTTTGGATTATGTAAAAGCATTTAGACAAGATTTGATCATATATAGGATCATACAGATCCTATATATATGATATAGAGTCTAAGCACTTCTTAACCGAGCATAACTCTGCTTCTCCCATCCTTTCTCTACACAGTATTCAAATTCTGCATCGCTTGTTTTAGTGGCACCATGTTTGTGTTTAATAATTTGTTTAGTAATAGTATTTGCTATATAGTGCAAGGAGGCCACAGGCTTTTGCTGCACTGACAAAAAAAAGGAAAAATAAACCCAACCAAGTAGATAACAAAATATGAATTATATGCTTCTCTTCTCACACAGGTAACTATCCATTAGACCATTGCATTTATTCAAACTGTCAGCCTCAACTATCTGCAAGCACAACTTGTTCCAGCTATCAATGACTTGCTGGCTAAAATAAAACTTGCTTCAATCTAACCTAAATCTCAAGCCCTGTAATTTGAATTTATGATCTCTGGTTCTGGAATTCTTTAGAACATTAGAGAATTCCACATTCATTCATTTTACTAATCCCTCTCAGAGCCTTATAAACCTCAATAAAGCACCTCTGGTTGGCAAGCTCTGTAGCCCACATAATCGGAATCTTTCCTCATATAGTCATCCTTCTGCCGATCTCACCATATGAGTTGCTCGTCTTTGGAGCTTTAAAAGAAGCTTGGTCTTTTTTCAGATGAGGTCTCCATACTTGAACACAGTTCTAAATGTGTATGTATATGTATTCTCCTAGCGTTAGTATACAGACAAGTATACATGCACCTGCTTCTGCTCTTAGTAACAACAACAGAGTCTCTGTATTTGCTTGTCCCAAGAGGACTATCAATAGGCCTTGTTATCTCCAACACCTTGCTTTCCAGGTTGCTGAATGTCCCAATAGAGGCAGCACAATAATCATTTTTGCCTCTACATGTGGTTGCCATTAATCTATTAGTCTGTATCCCCATAAAGCTAGCAGTTTTTCAATCCACCTAACACTGCCTGAATTGCATCAGCAAATATTCTTGAACCTCTTCTTAAGTGTATTCCGTCCCTGTGAAAACAGTCTCCTATTAACCACATACAATCATTGTATTGTATTGCTTATTTCTTTAAATAAAATCAATTTACTTTTGTTTCAAAAATACAAAAATGAACCTTTTTAAACTAAACTCAGAATGGGGTACAATTTTTCCATGGCAAAATTTCAATTTAAAAATCTTATAATCTGAATGGCGATTTTTTTTTTTTTTTTTTCCTTACTATTGTTCTTTCTATTTATCATAATTTAGCATCAAAAATTTTGGTCCAGATGACCTTTTTTTTGTGATTCCTGGGTAAAAGTCTAAAAGTAAAAAATAAGCAAGATTTATCTCACCTTTTAATTGAAATATACACACATATAGAATGGTGAGGCAAATAATAGCTATATGCTAAAAGAGTTTTTTTTTTTTTTTTTTTTTAATGTAGGGTCAGTGTAAGGGTATTTGGCACCTAGGAAGACTTTCAAGGTGCTTGCCCCTAGTTTGTATATGTGCTAAATATTTTAATAATATACTTTCCTTCAGAAAAGTTTAGTATAACAACAGTCCTATTCATTCCTCCCTTCATTATGTCCTATTTTTAGATAGGTAATTTTATCTAAGGTAGTTCAGAAAAATGTGGTATCCCTGACTTCCAGGGCAGTTGCCTAGTGGGTGCTGCTTGCCCTGCCTTTAATGTGTTTTTATTAAACATCCTTTCTTACTTCAAAGCAGTTTCAGAGTATTGCGAGGGCAGTCATTCATTACAGTTCATGCTTCACAGAAAACTAGGGGCTCCTATCTGGTATGGGCCTGGCACACCAAGGGTCCTGAGCTGTATGTATGTATTTAAGTTATCAACTTCCACAATGACAGATGGAAGTTTGTTCTGGCATTCAACCACTTGCTGCAAAAGGCAAATTTCCGCTCATCTATTCTGCGACTGTCTTTCCTCAATTTGAATTTATGCCCCCCTCAAGTGTGTAATTTGAGCAAGAATCCCATCAGCATTCAGTGTTCTCAAACCATTTAAAGCCTTAAACACCTAAATCAGGTTATCTCGTAGGAACCTAATCTCCAGACGCTGTAATTTGCGTAACTTGGGCACCCCTTTGTTTCCCTCATTAAGCACTCTTTTAAGTTCTTCAGATAATTCCATCCATCAATATCGTACTCATTACGATCAATGAATAACTTAATATGTAAATCTTTGCAATGATTTAATAAATCGTCATCTGACCATTTTTTAATTCAGAAATATAATATAAAATATTTCTACACGTTCTGTTATATTTCTGAACCTTTCAGTTAACGAGAAAATTGTGTCCGTAATTTGAAAGAAAAAATTAATTCTGAATAGCTTCCTTTTTACTTTCGTAATCGAAATGACGTCTTCAATCTTTTCCTTACAATGCTTACTTCTGAAACGAACTGGCAATGCCGATGATAGTAGCCATATCATTAGCCGAATCGAGAATTTTTTGGAATGCTTCCTCTGTTCTATTTTCTTTATGATATTCTGTGATTTCCCATTAGTAGTGGGTGTAAGGCAAGGATGTTCCATGTCCCCCATACTATTTAATTCGTATGCAGAAGCATTGATGGAAGAAGAGGAGAAAAGGGGGTGTAAAAGTAGAAGGGGAGAAGATAAAGACAAGATTTGCAGATGACTAGATATTGATTTCTAAAAATGAGGAAGAATTACAGAGCTCCTTGGACACCTTGAACAGCACAATAAAGGAGTACAATATGAAGATTAACAGCAATAAAACTGTGTAATGTTAATTTCAAAGTGGCCAGGAAGAAGAATCAATATAACATTGGATGGAATAATATTGAAACAGGTGGGCAGATACAGATACTTCGGAAGCATAATGACAGAAAACGGAAAAGGCCTGGAAGAAATAAAAACAAGAATTGCAATGGGCAAAGAGGCATTTAGTAATAGAAAAGAACTGTTCAGAAGGAATTAAGAAAGTGAGTGGAGAAAACATTAAAATGGACTGTTGTGCTACATGGCTCTGAGACATGAACACTGGGAAAACTTCTGACGGTTAGAAGCTTTCGAGTGTGGGTGTGGAAGAGAACGGAAAGGGTGAAATAGGTGGACAGAGTGAGTAATGAGATTTTGAGGAAAGTAGAAGAGAGAACGTTAGTAAAAGAACTAAGAAGATGATAAAATAACTTTATAGGACGTATTGAGAAGAAAAAGCATGTTGAGGAAAGTGATTGAGGAGATGTGTGAGAAAAGAGCTGTTGGGAGAAGGAAAATTGGAATGATGAATTGTATGATAAGAGAAAATTATGGAGGAAGATAAAGCATGGCATCAATGTAGACCTGAACCTTCCTGAGGGCAGAGAATTTAAAGAAAAAGTATATTTTGCAGTTACAAAATATTCTTTTGTAACTGTAAAATATAAATATGAAACTCTGATCCAGATAATTAAATAGATGTGGATATTAATTTACGTAATTAATTTAATTAGCATAATTGGATTTTTATCTGACTGAAATGTGGCATGTATAATTGTTTCCAATTAGTGTCTCCCTCTGAGCATTAATTGGGAACCGTAAATTTGAGATAACTTGTGAGCGTGGTAGTGCTGCAAACTAACAAAAACAAAACTGTTATTCAGCTAAATCCCAGCCCAACTTTGGGTGTTCTGTCTTTCATCCCTATTGCCTTTATAAGTCAACCATGGAAGACAAAACCGACCACCAAGTGAATCATCTACCCACAGAGACACCAGCCATTAACGTAAGAGAAGGGGAGGACTCTAGGTCAGTGCCAGCCTCCAAAAAAGAGAACAAGATGGTAGTGTCAAAAATGGAACGAGAAACAAGAAGCCTTAGAGAAAAACAAGGAATCTCAGAACAAACCAAACCGGTTATTATCCAAGTCACAAGAGATAACACCAACAAGCAGCAGGGTGCCTCACTGGATCCTACCTTCCAGAGGGCACTGTCCTTGAAAAGAAGCTAAAATTAAGAACAGCGCTGGAAGACCTACTCAAAGACGAGTCAAATGGGGTCACAACTGGTCTTAGGGGAAGATCGTTACCCTTTGGACAAAGCTGGAAACGGTGATCCTACAAATTCAGCGTGAATACGAACGAGCCACCGCAAAACTGGAGGCGTACATGGAAAATGGGACGAATCAAATCCTACAGCGTGTCCCTACTTATGCACAAGCACTGAGGAACAAACAAAACTGAACCAGTAGTCCCCAGGCTTCCCCAAGCAAGAAATAAAACATTATTACCAACACCTAATCTCGTAATTGTAAGAAAACAGAAGTAGAGAAACAAACAAGTAAAGAGATTAAATCGAAAATAATGGAAAACCTAAAAGAGGACCTTAGAACCACCAGGATAAAGGCAATTATAAAAACCCGAAATCCGGGGTCGTTATCGAAACTAAAACGAAAGAGGAGATGCAGCATATAATTAGTAATCCCAAAATGACCATGCTGGATCTACTTGCTGAGGCCCCAAAAAAGAAAGGGCCATTGCTCATCATCTTTGATGATGATGATAAAGAGCTGACACCAGAGAAACTAATAAAAGAAGTGTACGGAAGAAATCTGCAAAGCGACCTACCGGATTAGGAACGACAGAGCCTTATATTTCCTAAGTATATGAGCAAAAGAAGAAGCAATGGTAGCCTGAATTGGATCGTGGAAACGGCCCCAGAAGCCTGGCAGGTACTGAGGGTGCAGAACAAGATCTACATAGAGTGGGGAAGCCACCGCTTCAGAGAACATGTGGCCGTTCAAAAATGTTTTAAATGTTGTAAATTCGGTCCAACTTCCCATACATGTACACAAACCACATTGATATGTGGCCACTGCTCTGAGAAAGGCCATGAATTTAGTAACTACCCCAACAAGACAAACTAACCTGTGTGTGCCAATTGGAAGTCTCTACGGTTGGATCACGCACACTCTATTCGAGATGCCAAGTGTCCTACCTACTTAAAGGCCAAAAGCATATACCAACTTCGAATCAATTATGGGGATAAGGCTTAAATAATACAACTATAGAGTGCTCAAAATACACCAGCTAAACGCACAAACAGCCAGAGCAGTGGTTGCGCAAGTCCGCATTAAGGCGGGCGAGGAAAACGCTGATGTAATCCTGCTTCAAGAACCATATACACATATGAAACAGGTAAGGGGATACCCCCTGGCCTACAAAGTGATCCACACTGATGAAGATACACCCTGGGCAGCTGTTGTTATCCGCACTCCAGAGATAACTGCGACCCGTATTCCACAATTATGTACTAGCTGGGCAGCGTGTGTCCATATTGTCACCTCTATCGGCAATCTCTACGTGATGGCACTCTACCGCAGGCCAGGGGAGGAATCCAACAATCTATAAGATACCTCCAGGGCTGTCCAAGACATCCTTTCAGGACAAAAGATAATAGTGGGAGCGGATGTTAACTGCCGCTCGCCAGCCTGGCACAGCACAACCCAAGACCGGCAAGACACCTCAAACGGCCAGCAACTGGAAGACTATTTGTCAAACTCTACCTGCACAATGCAGAACTAACCCTTCAACCTCCCAACCTTCTTCAATACTGTATGGGAAGCTACAATCGACATCACACTAACTACAAGGAACATAGCAGAGTATGTCTCAAACTGGGCAGTCCAAAGCGCCTCGACCACATCTGATCATCGCACCATAACATACCAAATTGACAGAACCATGACGAGGAGCCTACCATCAAGCTGAAGATGAACAGATTTTCAATAGAAAAAGCAAATTGGCAGCTGTTCCAGGATTAAATTATAACTAAAGCAAATGAACTGAGGGACGAAAATCCTTACTGGCAGGGAAACCCAGACTTCCTACAAAGAAAAATAACCCAAATAATTACAACAGCGGCAGAGGCAGCAATGAGAAAAAGACCCCGGCGTCGAGTGCGAAGCCCTCGTGGACTCTGGAGCTCCAAGGGCCGAGGACAGAAGTCCAAGCAAAAAGGAAAGAGTTCCAGCAGGCCCATAGATTATGACCGGCCGCGGAGTATCTGCACCAGTGCTATAGGGAAGCCAGGAACAGATACACTGAGAGAATCAAAAGAAACAAGAGGGCATCTTGGGAATGGCTAGTCTCCACGACTGGGAAGACAGACCCCTGGGGGCTGGTTTATAAAATAACCACAAACAAATTCCCCATGGGAGAGGTTAAAATGCAACTAAGACGCCACAAGGAACTATAACAACCTGGGAGGACTCAACAACTAAAATACTGAATATAATTCTACGGGAACCACCGAGCATGCTAACACCTGATCAACAGACCATCTGTCAGGCAAACGATGCCTAAACTACGCACAGGATGGAACCACAATTTACAATGGACGAAGTTCAAGTTGCAACTGCGCAAATGGGAAACAAAAAATGTCCTGGCCCAGATTTGCTGGAACCAGAGATTATCAAGAAAGTGGTAGGAATAGCCCCAAACCTCCTACTCCAGCTATACAACTGCTGCCTCATGGCAGGAAAACTTCCAACTAGCTGGAAAACTGCAAACTTGAAGCTGATTATAAAAAATCCAACCAAGAAACCAGATATGCCAGACTTCTATAGGCCAATTGCTCTGCTCTCCATTGTGAGCAAACTGTTCGAGAGACTCCTACAGATGAGGATTAATAGCCACTAAGCAAACCTCGCCTCTAGCAGACAATATGGTTTCAAACCAGGCTCGTCAACAGTAGATGCACTCCAAAACCTTATCCAAGCAGCAAAACAGTGTTCCAAGAAATATTCCCTGGTGTTTCAATTGACTTTGCCGGGGCGTTCGACTACCTTTGGTGGCCGAGCGTCCTCGGCAAACTCTGGGAGGCAGGCCTACCGATGAATCTATACAACACCATAAGATCATACTTACACGACAGAAAAGTGAAAGTTATAACATGGTATCAGAAAATAACTATACTCGTACACCAAGGCTGCCCATAGGGTTCAGTGCTGGAGCCGCTCCTGGGGATTGAAGTTCTAGATGATTTCCTTTCGATGGACCTGGGTGAGTTGAAGAGTCAAGCGTTTGCAGATGACCTCATCCTCACTGTGGAGGCGAACTCAAGGGCAGGCTTGGAAATCCAGGCAAACATGGTACTGGAAAAGCTACTGGAATGGACGAAGCTGCACTCATTGGCAATTTCGCCGACAAAGACGGGCTCAATCCTATTAAAAGGGACACTAGACACTCGTCAGCCGCCTGAGATTAAAATTGAGAGCGCAACCAT
The DNA here is from genome assembly GCF_048544385.1 of Mastigoproctus giganteus. Lineage (NCBI taxonomy): Eukaryota > Metazoa > Arthropoda > Arachnida > Uropygi > Thelyphonidae > Mastigoproctus > Mastigoproctus giganteus. The sequence continues at coordinate 238,497,337 of NC_143575.1, read as the reverse complement.
CAAGCTTAGCACACAACTAAAGTATCTTGGAATCATTTTAGACTCAAACTTATCTTTCAAGCAACATCTCCTCTACCGGAACGAGAAACTCAGAAAATGCACGGCCATGAGTGCAAGAATCACTAGAAAATACTGGAGACTAAAACGAAGAACTCTGGCACTCTTCTACAAAGTGATTTTTATCCCAGCAATAACCCACGGCTTGCCTGTATGGTTTACCAAGGCAGTTACAGTCATTAACAAAAGAATTCTTGACACCATCCAGAGAAATATTCTACTAACTATAACTGATGCCTGCTGTACAGTGAGCACCCATGCCCTATAGATCCTGGCAGGCGTGCTTCCCCTTGATCTAGAGGTGGTGCGTTGTGGGCTAATGTACATGCTCTCTAGAGGAATCCAAACGACCTTTATAGGGTACACAACAGATCCGGCGAATAATCGGAAACAGGAAAAAACGCGGCTGGTGCTAGACCTGCGGGAAGCATGGCCAGAGAGATGGTCAAACTCCTGTAAAGGAGAAATCACAAGAAAATTCATACCTGAAGTCAGCAGAGTCTACCCCAGAACCCCACACATTGGTTCTTCCCAGGATTACACACTACTTACCTACTGACTGTTCATGGTGCCATAAATGCCAAGCTAAATAAAATGGGAATTATAGATGACCCAAATTGTGGATGCGAAGAGTTAGAGACTTGACAACACATAATGTATGAGTGTGAATATTATGAGGATCCCCGAAGCATCCTGATAACCAAGACTACATACCTTCCTCGTAATCGGGAATACCTTTTACTAAACACAGAAGAAGAATACAAAGCATTCAGTAAGTTTGCGCAGGATCTTTTCGCAAGGAGGAGGACATTGATTGCGCTACACAACAAAGCAGATTAACAAAGTAGACCATAGACCCGCACCAAATGAGCAAGACAAGAGAAGCAGGGAACCTAAGTAAGGGAATGGTGCCGCTATCAACAAATCCTTACTGACTGAACACCCAGAAATAACAACTAAACTTGAAGCTATTAACTAGAAAAGGCAATGAACAAAGAGGAGGATGCCTATGGCGACACGACGCTGATAATGGATAAATCCCAAATCAGCTTCATGTCTGGTGGACCAGAACTGACTACCCACAATGCGTCAAGTAGCAGTACAAAATTCCCTACCAAAACCGAAACTAGCAAATGGAAGAACTGGAAATACAATTGAAGTATAACAAATACCAAATAACGGAACGATCTTCTAGTCCCCCAGTCGAGGTGTTAGGAAGAACCACATTCGAAATCTAAACTTCTGCCATTTGGCGATCTAAACCGGGTGCCCTAACCTGGTTTCTTTAAATCCCTACCCCCTGACAGGGGGGAAGGAGACGGTTCCCGTCTCCTCCCCTCCCTTAAGTGATATGGCGTTTTGGCGACCAAAAACTGCACTCCCTTGTGCGGATCTGTTTTTTCCTATTTCCTGGGGAGGGAGGAGAGTTTCTCTCTCTCTCTCTCTCTCTCTCTCTCTCTCTCTCTCTCTCTCTCTCTCTTCTCCCCTCCTCGCCTCTCGCCTCCCCATATTTTCACTCTGGTGGGGGCATAGGCATGCCCCACTGAAAATGGGGAGTCACCTTTCTATCCGACCCCCTCTTCTTCCTATTTCACCCCACAGTCTTCACTCCCCTCCCAACACTTTCTGTTGTACAGCGACTGCCCCACATGTCCAAATTTGAATCACATCAAATTTTGCCCGACCTTTTAATCTTTATAGAAATAGTTCTTTCAGCGTAAAAACCCACGCAGCACTTTCTAAATGCAGTTTTACCAAAATCAACCGCGATCGTTCCAACCTTTATTTTAGGTCCTAGCTACCGAAATCCCAGAAAAGTAAGCGGCAGGACCTGTCAGAGTATAATTAGTCTCATGGTACACCCGTCCGGGGTCCCCATCGCTAGGTATGGAAACGCCGGGTCCCACTAGGGCCCGGCGGCCAAAAGGCCGGATGAACAATAGGCACAACAAACTACATGCCACATAACCCATACATTACTTTTAAACCTCTGGCATAGACAGGGTACTGTCACTCGATACATAGAACATACGCGGAGGTGGGAGAAATCCCCGGAGCCGTCTGACCCTCAACATATCTATATCTATACCTATACCAATGGATGTCTACTGGTGTTTCCTGGTCTGCCTCCACTGGGCGAAAGTGGGGAAACGTTGGCCCTCAGTAGGGGTACAGCGGCTAAACGACCAGATGAACAACGGTACATGACACTACACATATAAAAAATCCATACACTTTTAAATCTCTGGCATTTCCTAACGAACTGGTTCCCCCACAATAATAATAATAATAATAATAATAATAATAATAATAATAATAATAATAATAAAATAAAAATAAATGAATGAATTAATTAATAAAAAAAAACTAGTGTTAGAACATCTCTACATAACAATACACATCTTTTTTTTTTTTTTTTTTCGTTAAAGACAACTCCAGTTTTAATTATATGCATGACATTAATTGTCAAAATATGAGTTGCAAGAAAAGTCTTCCCCTAGCTTCAACGGAGGAACATTAGAATATCAAAGTGCAAACAAAGATTAGATTAAAATTTGCAACAAAGAAACTGGAAGGGCTAACCCAAACCCTGAAATCTGCGAGCAGCTCTTAAGAGACCATGTGCACCCTGTCAAGTTGCGTTATTTCTCGGACACAAAGGGAATCATCCACGATGATAATGCGCCATGTCAACAAGCCTGCATTGTGCACAAGTAGTTCGAGGAACAGTGAAGATTTACCCGACTTGATCGGCCTCCAAATTCGCACTGCTTCAATCTAACTGAACGTCTGTCGGATGTTTTGGAAAGGGAAGTTAAGCGTATGGACAGGCAATAGTCATCTATTTTGACACTGCGGAAAGCATTAAAAGCAGCATGGCTACAGACAACTGATGATACAGATTAACTGATGATGTTACATTCATTAAATGGGAAGCATTCAAGGAATTAATCAGAGAAACCACTAAGCTTTTCATACCAACAAAGAAATACTGTTCAAAGTTTAGGTCTAAATGGATAGCACAGAAAAAAAATGTATGGGATATATGTAAATTATAGGGTGACACAGAAGCCTGTTTTGGGCTATACACTAGACTGTAATCAAGTAACAAAGAAGGTTAGGCCAGTGAAAGGTAGATTACGAGAAATCTTTGGCAAAGAATGCACACAAAAACAGCAAAGAATCTCTTCACACTGAGTGGATGGAAATCATGAGATACCTACCTTATCTAGTAACGGGTAGGCCAACCTTTCATCCTGATAAGGATAGTTACACTGTAAGACATTGAATCCACTAGTTCACGAAAGCGTTCCACAGGTATTTCCGTCCATGCTTCCTGCACCGCTGTTCATAATTCCGTCGCATTCATGGGTGTAGGTTCCAACACCCAGGAATGGGTGTTGGAACCTACACACAGGAATGCGAACCTTAGGAACCTGGGTGTAGGTTCCCAAGCTCGAACAGACCTTTCAACAGCATCCCAAAGATGCTCCACAGGGTTGATGTCCGGTGAACGGGGAGGCCATTCCATGGTGGTAAAATCTGTGGAATGCTATCCGAGCCATATCCTAGTGACCACGGCTCTGTAGGGAGGACGTTATCCTGCTGGAAGGGTCAATTGTTCTGTGGGTGCACGATGACTACGAAGGGGTGCAGATGGTTTGCAAGGATGAATACGTAAACTGGACTTTTCAGAGATGTGTCTCGACGTAACTCTGGTACGTCTAGACGCATCTCGTCCTGCCCTCGTCTCTTCATCTGTCTTTTCCTGCCTTGCAAATCCTTAACGGCTGTCTGTCCGGTGATCTGTTTCTTTCCTGATGTAGAAGCACAGAACCCCAGGGGCTCACATCTGGGCTTGGCACACCCAGGATCCGCTGGATATCATCATTCTTCTCTTTTTGGTGATTCCTTTCTACTTCTCTCTCTCTCTCTCTCTCTCTCTCTCTCTCTCAGGGTAACTCGGGGAATTTTTTTTTTTTTTGGCTTGTGCAGCATAAGCCTCAGTCTTCCTTGCACCATGTAGCTAATAATAATAATAATAATAATCTGTGTTTCTACATCAGGCACACTGCCCTGGTAACTTTCGTGGGTATTACCACGACTGCCACTTCGGGTCCGAAGGCGAATCAAACACGCTATTGAAATCTTTTGATGCAGATTGGCAAGGCAGATAGCACATTACTACCTCCAAATTAGAAATAGGAGTAGTAGACACTCCGTTGTCTGCGCGGGTAGCACAGAGGTATCATCACCGTCCTTCCCACACCGGGTGGAAAAGGCCCGGGTTCGAATCCCGTCGATGACGCGAGGAACTTTAATGGGCTTTTTTCTCTCCGTGACTGAGTTAGTCGGTCTCAGGCGTAGATAGCAAGGTTTTTTCTTCCGCAACTCGGGTTTTTCGTCCAGCCAAACAGGCAAATCTACCATAGAACGCACGCAATTTACAGACATAATACACAATGCATGGCAGATGAATTTAATTATTCGAGTGGCCTAAAATTAATAGTTTGGTTTTTTTTTAGTAGACACTCCGTACAGCCTTAACTTACTCTCTTGTCATGGCCTCTCGTAACGCCAAGCTTGCAACTTTCACCCTTTTGGAATCTTCGCTCATTTCTTGGGACGCTCCAGAAGACTGGAAACATTTTCTATACCATTCCCATTGGTACCTAGATATTCAACCGAACCCTCTTGACTCCACTGCTCTCACTGTTCCATAACCCATAACGAGTTGTATTGTAAATTTCGGTAGCATCACAGAGTACTTAACGTTGATTTGTGGGAAACCACAGGAGCAGCCTAACAAATACGATATCCAGTGTTTGGAACTGTCTGCGCGGGTAGCACAGTTATAATAATCGCTGTCCTTCACACAGCGGGTGGAAAAGGCCGGAGTTCGGGTTCTGTCACTGATACTAGGTTTTTTTATGGGCCTTTCTTTTTTTTTCATTCCCTGTCTGACTTTGTCGATCAGGCGTAGGTAGTAAGATTTCCCCCCTCCCCTGGAAACTGGGGTTTTCGTCCAGAAAAACAGGCAGATCAATCAGAGAACACACGCAATTTATGCACATATTATATATGTTATATTAGTTGACCCTAATATAACAATTTTGTTGTTTCTGGAACTGAACCAGACTTTCTGAGTACCAGAGAAAATTTCTAGTTCCTGTAAGAATTCGCTCGCCATGCTTTTAATCACTAGAGATGAATGCACACTCAACTACAGGATACCTCGTTGCTTTTTAGCAGAGATCACTACTGACACCGTCAGTATTGACCTGGCTTCTTGGCCGCGGGACTCCTGTTGGGACTCCAGGTTGCCCATACGCACCACTAAGACGTGAGCCAGGCAGTACAGTACAGATTGCTTTTCTGGCTGGTCGGTGAAAACTAAGCTTCCTGGACAGAGACCAAGTTAAAAAGAAGAAAAGGAGGGGCAAAAAAGGAGAGAAAAAAAAAGAGTGTTTGTTGCCACGAGGCTAAGGGAAATTAATCAAGATTGGGTTGTTGGTCCTGTGAGATGTACAGAAGTGTCTAATTTGGGTACTTTTATCACAATTGATTGTCGTTGATATTATTTCTTCAGCTAACAACTTGCTGGTTTTTTCGTCTAGTGAAGAGGTCTTGCGCAAAGTATGTGAATTGTAATCCCCTTCAGGAGTCTAACATATGGTTCTCTCGGTTTCTTGGTAGGTATGTTATCCTAGTAATGAAGATTCATCGTAGGTCGTCGTATAATGGAGTCATACATCAGCTCTCCAGCCTCCTCAGGAACAGGTCAGGTTCTCTCCAATGCCCAGAAAGGAGATTTTAACTTTAATAGATCCGTGTCCAGTCAAGAGAAACGTTGGGTACAGGCCAGGAAAGAACCAAAGGGGAGAACTCGGGTACACTCTGCCAATGTCAGGGATAAATTTTTGCGTGATTTCAACTTTAGGTGAGTTTATTCATTGTTCTTACCATACCTGCTAGAGATGGGTAACAAGGCGTTTGTTTTCTGCTCTGCGACAGTTCGCCAGATCCACTGTGAAGCCTAGGAAGGTATAGGGGATCCCTTTGGACAATTGGTACAGAAGTCCAAAGCGGATGAGCTCCAAATCAAGTGGAAGGGCACCTGCCAAGGTCAATAATGCATGGGTGCTAACTGTGCAGCAGGCTCGGGTGATGGTTAAGAGGATCGAAAACGCTGAATGGTTTCGAGGATCTTCCTGTTCGATGCATTTGTAGCCATCGTGAACCAGATGCCAGAAGAATAGGTAATAATTTGGATAACTATGGAGTTGTAAAACAATGATAGAGTGCGCCGCTTCAGTTCTCAATCACGTTGTGAGACAAAAAAATTATAAAATTAGGGTCCCCTGTAAATGATTACATCTACCCATATATTTATTTGTCTGCAAATTGCGTGTGTTCTCTGGTCGATTTGCCTGTTTGCTGGACGAAAACCCTCCCAGTTTCTTCTTGGGGGGGGGACCTTTCTATCTACTCCTGAGACCGATTAACTCAGCACGGAGTGAATAAAGCCCACTAAAGTTCTTCGCGTCATCCACGGGATTTGAACCCCAGCCTTTTCCACCCGGTGCGGGAAGGACAGTGACGATACCACTGCGTTACTCGCACAGACTGGCAACCAGGGAAGCATAATTTCCAATCTTTTCCCTCAGATATTTAAAATGTGGTTGGAATGACAGTTTTAGATCGAGGATGATTCCAAGATATTTTAGCTGCGTTGTTAGTTTAACTCTTTTATTTGTTCCCAATTTTATTGTATCCTTCAGCAGAATAGAGCTTGTTTTCGTGAGGAGATCCTGAGAGGGAGCACTCCTGCCTAGTCTTGAAGAAGTTGGAGAGTGTGGTTTGCCATGTACTCAAGCTATGCTGTAGTGTCGGCACCGACAGTGAGTATGAGGTCATCCGCAAAAGCTTGCAACCAAAATCACCCAGATCAACGTGAGAAAATTATCCATGACAATATTTCACAAGCGTGGTCCTAGGACAGAACCCCGGGGACAGCCACTGTAAACCTGCCTGGTGAGTTGATAGATACAGATCTGTCGGAGAGATAAATTTTAATGATGATATAGAGGTTTGTTGGAAAGTTTGCTTTCCAGAGACTGCCAGGGACGCTGGACATTGGGCACTTCCTTTTTATTCCGGCGTTTCTTGCTTTGGCAATTAGCATTTTTTTAGCATTTAGCTTTAGTAGAGGCATATGGTGCAAGTAAGCAAACTCCTGCAGCATCAGCCAAAAAAACGCTCCCATTTCACCCCCTCCGTTCGTTCCAAATACCTGTCCAGCTCAGCCTTAAGTTTATTTAGGCTATCAACTTCCACAACAAAAGATGGAAGTCTATTCCACCAAAGAACTACCCGCTGGCTAAATGCAAACTCCCGCACATCTATCCTAAAACTGTCTTTCCTCAATTTGAATTTATGCCCTCTCAGGCGATTATTCTGAGCAAGAGGCAGAATCCCATCAGCATTGAGCATACTGAAACCTTTCAAGGCTTTATATACCTCAATCAAATCACCTCGCAGGTGTCTAGTCTCCAGACACTGTAATTTGAAAAACTTAAGCCTTTCTTCCTAAGGGCAACCCTTTGTTCCATTCACTAATCTTGTTGCCCTTCTCTGTACTCGTTCCAGCAGCTCTACATCCTTCTTGAAATGAGGCCTCCGGACCTGTATACAGTATTCAAGGTGTGGCCTGACCAATACTTTATACAAGGGAATAATCACCTCCTTATCTCTGCTAGAAAAATTCTTGTACATCATTGACAAGACACAATGTGCTAGTCTTGCAGCCAGTCTGCACTGCAAAGAAAACTTCATATCTGCCTGCACAATTACCCCCAGGTCCTTTTCATTCTCTACCACTGTCAGTGTAGTTCCACAGAGTTGATACGTTACTCTGGAGTTACTGTTTCTCATACGTAGTACTTTACATTTGTCAATGTTAAACTTCATTTGCAACCTCTCAGCCCAACCTTTCCAGATCCTGTTGCAGCAGCATACTGTCAGTAGTGTCCTTAAAAACCCTGCCAACTTTCGTATCGTCTGCAAACTTCGACATTAAGCTTGATATACCATCATCAATATCATTTATAAATACAGAAAACAACAATGTACCGAACACTGAACCCTGAAAGACCACACTAATAACATTAGTGCACGATGAGCAGTGACCATGTCTTCTCCCCTTCAACCATCACTTTATTCATAGCAGTAATTTGCCACCAATGCCACACTGCTCCAATTTGAGCAGCAGTCTTCCATGTGCAACAATATCAAAAGACTTTCTAAGATCCAAATATATAATATCAAAGTCATTCCCTGCATCCAGTTCTTTTGTGACTGCATCATAGTATTCAATCAAATTGGTCAGGCAAGACTTCCCCTTAACAAAACCATGCTGTGTCCGAGCTATAACTGAAGTCTTGTCTAGATGATCTTGCAGTGCTCTCAGTGCTTCCATTAATTTTTCTGGAACAGAAGTTAAACTCACAGGTCTATAATAACTTGTGTCAGCCTTTGATCCTCTTTTGTGAATTGGGGTCACATTTGCACATCTACAGTCTATGGGTACCTCACCTGAGTCCAAAGAACCTCTCATAATTATGGCTAAAGGTTTGCTTACTTCCTTTGCTGCCTCCTTTAATATAACTGGATAGATCCCATCCACCCCAGGTGCTTTTCTTGTTTCACTTCAACAATTTCTCCTCCATTTTGCTGTCAGTTATTAGAAAATCATTAAGCACCTTGTTACAATTTGATAACCTTCTTCTGGCATTTTCAATCCTTAATAACTCCTCATGTGTGAATGTAGATGCAAAATACTCATTCAATTTGTTTGCTATCTGAGCAGGATCATCAACAGTCGAACCATCGGTATCAAGTGGACCAATCTGTTTCATCCGCTTCCTTTTACAGTTTATATAAGTAAAGAAATACTTGCTGTTTTTTTAGCATCCTTTGCCAAAGATTTCTCTTAATCTGCCTAACCGCCTTTGTGACTTGATTACAGACTAGTTTATACCTGCCATAGGCTTCTCTGTAGCCTGATAATTTATAATTCTGTCGCATGATAATTTCAAATTCTTGAATTTGAAAGTGTCTGCAATTCTGCCCAGACACGAGAGGAGGGAGTATATGATGAGAGCCTTGTCGATCAATTCGGCTCTTGAAAGATTGTGCAAGGCTCAAGGGGTAGAATTTTTTTCATTCAGCCTGGAGTGTACTTGTTAACAGGAGAGATTGCTTCTACAGGGATGGGATACACTTAAATAGAAAGGGTGCAAGAATATTTGCTGATGCTATCGAGGCAGTGTTAGGTGGGTCGGAAAACTGCTAGCTTGGGGGGGGGAGACAAAGACTAATAGATTAATAGTAGCCACAGGCAGAGGTGAAAGAGATTCTTGCACTGCTTCTATTGGAATGAGCAGAAGCCCTAAAAAACAAGATGCAGGATATTTCAGAGACTGCTGGAAATCATTGCGGTACAAGTAAACACCTGGGTTGTGTTAGGGTAGCTAAGAATAGAAACAGGTGCATGTATACTTGCCTGTACACCAATGCTAGGAGTTTAGTAAATAAATTTGATGAATTTGAGGTATTGCTCAAAACATCAAAGGCAGATATTGTTGGGATATCAGAGACGTGATGTCACACAGATATAAGGAATGCAGAACTGGAATTTGGGGAGTACAACGTCTACAGAAAGGATAGACAGGATAGGAAGGGAGGAGGGGTTATGCTATTAGTTAAAAAACACATAAAATCTAAGGAAGTGAAGCCAGTCGATATCGATGGACAGGGCAGTGTCGAGTCAGTTTGGTGTGACATAAGCATTGGGAGATCAAAATTGAGAGTAGGAGTGTGCTATAGGCCTAATGACTCTGATGAGTATAATAAGATACTGTACAGGGAAATAGAGTGGGCCAGTAAATCAGAGAGTCTTATAATGGGGGATTTTAATTTCCCAGATATTGACTGGAATTTGTGGGTTGGTCACTCACACACTAGCAAGGCTTTTGTGGATTTATTGGATGATTGTTTTCTACACCCGCATGTTCGGGAGGCAACTAGAGGGAGTAATACTCTTGATCTGATTATCAGTAGTGATTCTTCATGCATTATGAATCTGCAGATAAAGGAACCACTAGGTGGCAGTGATCACAGTGTGCTGAAGTGGAATTTACTCAAGGAGGTAACTACCATCAGAGGTAAAGGGAAGGGTTTTTGCTTTCGTAAAGGCGACTATGATGGTCTGAGACAGTATTTAAATTCTATACAGTGGGACTAACTGATGATGTTACCAACAGCAAATTCCAAATGGGAAGCATTCAAGGAACTAATCTTGGAAGCTACCAGGCTTTACATACCAACCAAGAAATATTGTTCAAGGTTTAGGCCTAAATGGTTGTCAGATGAACTAATGAGATACATGGCAGAGAAGAAAAATGCATGGGATACATGCAAATTAACGGGTGACATGGAAGCCTATGATAGATATAAGTTGGTCTGTAACATAGTCACAAAGGAGATTAGGCAGGCAATAGCAGATTATGAGAAATCCTTGGCAAAGGATGCAAAGAAAAACAGAAAAGAGTTCTTTACCTATTTAAACTCAAGAAGGAAAGGGATGAATCAGATTGGTCCACTGGATGTTGATGGTTCAACAGTTGAGGATCCTGCTCAGGTGGCTAACAATCTAAACAAGTATTTTGCATCTACATTCACACATGAGGATTTATTCAGGAAGGGGAATGTCGTAGGTGAAATAAACATTGGCAATGAGCTAGATGATTTTCTAATAACTGAGAGGAAAGTGGAGGAGAAATTGTTGAGGATAAACATAAAAAAGGCACCCGGGGTGGATGGGATCTATCCAGTTATATTAAAGGAGGCAGCAAAGGAAGTAAGCAAACCCCTAGCCATAATTATGGGAGCTTCTTTGGACTCAGGGGAGGTACCCATAGACTGGAGATATGTAAATGTAACCCCAATTCACAAAGGAGGATCAAAAGCTGACACAAGTAATTATAGACCTGTTAGTTTAACTTCGGTTCCAGGAAAATTAATGGAGGCATAGGTTAAAGAAGCACTGCAGGATCATCTGGACAAGAATTCAGTTATAGCTCAGACACAGCATGGTTTTGTTAAGGGCAGGTCTTGTCTGACCAATTTTATTGGTGGATGCAGGGAATAACTTTGATATTATATATTTGGATCTTAGAAAGTCTTTTGATACTGTTGCGCATGGAAGACTGCTACACAAATTGGAGCAGTGTGGCATTGGAGGCAAATTGCTGCTATGGTTAAAGGGATAGTTGAGTGGCAGAAGACAGAGAGTGGTAATCAATGGACTCAACCAATTGCTCAACGTGGACTAATGTTATTAGTGGAGTTCCTCAGGGTTCAGTGTTGGGTCCATTGTTGGTTTCTGTATTCATAAATGATATTGATGATGGTATATCAAGCTTAATGTCCAAGTTTTCAGACGATACAAAGGTTGGCACGGTTGTTAAGAATCCTACCGATGCTATGCTGCTGCAACAGGATCTGGAAAGGTTTAGCAGATGTGCTGAGAGGTGGCAAATGAAGTGTAACATTGTCAAATGTAAAGTACTACATATGGGAAACAGTAATCCCAGATCAACGTATCAACTTTGTGGTACTACGCTGACAGTGGTAGAGAATGAAAAGGAGCTGAGGGTAATTGTGCAGGCAGATATGAAGTTCTCTCAGCAGTGCAGACGAGCTGCAAGAGTAGCTCATGGTGTCTTGTCAATGATATACAGGAATTTTTCTAGCAGGGATAGGGAGGTGATTATTCCCTTGTATAAGGCATTGGTCAGGTCACACCTTGAGTACTGTATACAGGTCTGGATGCCTCATTTCAAGAAGGATGTAGAGCTGCTGGAACGAGTACAGAGAAGGGCAACAAGATTAGTGAATGGAACGAACAGTTGCTCTTACGAAGAAAGGCTTAAGTTTTGCAAATTACAGAGTCTGGAGACTAGGCATCGGCGAGGTGATCTGATAGAGGTGTATAAGGCTTTGAATAGCTTGAGCATGCTCAATGCCGATGGGATTCTTCCTCTTGCCCAGAATAATCACCTGAGAGGGCATAAATTCAAATTGAGGAAGGACGGATGTCGGATAGATGTGCGGAAATTTGCCTTTAGCCAGCGGGCAGTTGGTTTGTGGAATAGACTGCCATCACTTGTTGTTGAAGTTGATAGCCTAAACAAATTGAAGGCTCAGCTGGTCAGGTATTTGGAACGAACGGAGGGGTGAAATGGGAGTAGTGGTTGTGTTTTTTTTTTTTTTTTGGCTGATGCTGAATAAGCTTGCTTTCTTGCATCATATGCCTCTACTAATGCTAATGCTAATATGCATCCCATACATTTTTCTTCTCTGCTACGAGTGTCATTAGTTCATTTGACAACCATTTAGACCTAAACCTTGAACAATATTTCTCAATGGGTATGAAACTTTTAGTAGCATCCACGATTAATTCCTTGAATGCTTCCCGCTTAGAATTTGCTGTTGGTAACATCATTAGTTTGTCCCATTGTACAGAATTTAAAAATTGTGTGAGGCCCCTGTAATCACTTTACCGAAGGACAAACTCTTTCCTTTATCCCTAGTGGTAATTATATCTTTAAGTAAATCCCATATCAGTGCACTCTGATCACTGCCACCTAGTGGTTCCTTTATCTGCAAATTAGTAGTAGAAGTAGTAGTAGTAGTAGTGGCATGTGATGCAAGAAAGCAAGTGTATGAGGTTATGCAGCATCAGCCAAAAAAAAAAAAAAAAAAAACATTGTTAATTTACGAATGATCACTGCTGATAACCAGATGAAGAGTATTATCCTCTCTAGCAGTCATATAGCTGATAATATGTCATACCTTTCTATAATACCAGGCTGTGTACAGTTGGGTGATCTTCGTTACTGTGATATCCGGGTTACAGACTTTGGCTCAGTTTGAGATCATATATACGTAAGGTCAGTGTATGCATAATTTTGGCCGTCTCTTCGTGGATGGGAGGATAGTGGGCAGGCATGTTGCCAGAAACAACCACGCTCCACAATCACAGCACTACGCATATTTGTGGCCAATTTACAGTTATGTATCATCACAGCGTACCGCGGCAGAGTTGACCTAACGTTTAAGATCCGCGCTACACAAGATACGATACACATGTCTAGTCCATGTTACAGTGTCTAAACGGATGATCTGTTGATCGACGTAATACTGGGATGTTCTGTGGGACTGATATCCGGCAACCAAAGTAGTACCTGGAAGTCAGTTTCGTGTTCAGCGAACCACTGTCGAACAACACTGGCAAGTTCATTATCTTGGTGGATCACACCTGTGCCATTCAGGAAGGTACTCACCAGGCCTTCACGTCTCGTTCTTCCTCACTGGTCATGGATCGTTTCGGGCCAAGCTGCATGCCCTGGGTCTCACCGATTCTCCTCTCTGCACATGTGGTGACAATGAAGACTGGATTCACCTCATGTATAATTGCCCTCTTTATGATTTACCCAGAAGTCTCCTAATTACCAGAACTGGAAATATACCCAGTGGGCAGGAACATCTCTACATAATTGATGAAACCAACTACAAAGCCTTCACTACTTTTGCCCAGACAGTATTTGAAATGCGTCAAATTCACCTACAGCAAACTGTTCAGCGCACCTCCATCTTATAATGAACCCAAAACTGAATTCAAAGAACATATCCTGAATGGAATCAAAGAAAACACCAACAGGATATTGATCTTTATCCTGACCTAACAGGAATCTCTCGACGTTCACAAAGGAAGCTATCTGACAAACCCATCAACCCAAAAAAAGGACTTTTCTACAGTAGACACAAGAACTCCAAGCAATCCTTGAGCTTCATGAATCCATTTGCCTCCTCTCATCCCCTAAGAGAAGATTATCCAAGTCCTCTACCCAGTGTGGGACACGGCTCATTGCCTACAAGTCACCCTTGGCTGGAGAAGATTAAATTGCTGACACTGGGCTCTTGCCCAATGTGGGACCCACTCACTTGCTGGCACCTCTTCTCTTCGAGATGTAGGACAATACTGATTTTCCTACTTGTGTAGGAACTCACATAAATACTCCTCTGGGAGTGGGACTGGCATTTGACTTATCAAATGCAGGGTCATGCTCTTAGGCAACCTGACTTTGTGGGTCACTTGACCTCACAATCTTTTCTCTTCTTCCTGAGGTAGGGTGGCTCCCCTTTGGGGTGGCCCACCCTACCTCGCCCTCTTTCTTCTACTTACTTTCTTTCTTCTCCTCAATCTCTCACCCCTTCTCCTAATAAAAAAAAATATATATATTTTTATTTATTTATATATATATATTTTTTATTTTAATTTTATTATTATTTTTTTATATATATATATATATTTTATATTTTATTTTTTTATATATATATTTTTTTTATATTTTATTATTTTTTATATATATTTTTTTTATTTATTTTTATTTTTTTTTTATATATTTATTTTTTTATTTATTTATTTTTTTTTTTTGCCCTCCCTGGGAAGCTCAGGCTAATCCCAGGGTCGGCCAGCCAGAGTTCTCTTCCCACTTACCTGGTCCAGCTCCCAGTGCCAGTGACGGTAACTAGCAGTCTGTGGTGTTCCACAGACCCTAGGCTAAGCGGCCAGATGAACAACATAACCTGCACTAAGCAAACATGAACATACACTAACATATGCTATCTGGCCTTGACAGTACTGTCTTACTTCAAAAGAGATTCAAATGCGGAGTTGTGCGAAAGCACCGGTGCCGCCTGTCAAAAAAACACTATGTCACTATGTACAAAAGTACAGATACAGCACTTTCATTGACGGAGTACCAACACCAGCAACCAATGAACGTATTAGTAGTAATGGAGGCATGTGATGCCAAGCGTATGAGCTTGTTTAGCATCAGCCCAAAAAAATAAATAAATAAATTTTCGCACGATTCCCTCAAAAAGTTTGTCCAGTTCCTTCTTGAATTTCTTTAAACTATCAACTTCCACAACGACAGATGGAAGTTTCTGTTCCAGCAATTAATCACCTGCTGGCTAAAGGCAAATTTCCACACATCTATTCTACAACTCAATTTTAATTTATGCCCTCTCAGATTCGTAATCTGAGCAAGCGGAAGAATCCCATCAGAATTCCAAGTGCTCAATCCATTCAAGGCCTTATATACCACAATCAGATCACCTTGCAGGTGCCTAATCTCCAGCCGCTGCAATTTGCAGAACTTGTGCCTTTCTTGGTAAGAGGGCCCTTTTGTTCCCCTCACCAATGTTGTTGTCCTTCTCTGTAAGAAGAAACAGTAACTAGCATAAGCAATAACTAGACAGGCAACATGTCGGTGTTCAAGAACAAATACGTAATCACTTCCACTGCATAAAATGAGATGAGGTGAAAAAAAAGCGATAACATAAAGCGAAGCGCTGATTACAATTAACATAATTTTTTTTCTATTGATTAATATACGTCTGATCGGAACTTCTTAAAAGTTATAACAGATCAGTGATAACAATAAGCGGCCTACACTTTTCTAGTCTTTTTCTATTGAACTGCATTAATTATTGAGGAAAAATGTTTATTTGAAAAACTGATTGAGGCATAAGCCAAATGCTCCTCATGTCCCCTTCCCCTTGATAGGACCTAGTTTATTTTATAAGACTTTAGAACGAAAGTAAGTCATGTTCTTCAACCATTCAACTTATTATTGAAAATATTATGGCCAAGAAGATGGTAATGTATCTTAATTCTGTCCATGTTGCACACTCTGCGTTATTTGTCAAGGAACGATGACAATTTTTAGAAATGAATTTAAGGCATTTTGTAGAAAAAAAGAAACACATAATGAATAAATTTAGCGAATCGATGTAATTTAGGAAACTGTCTCTGCAACTACTATTTCAATTATTTTGGGTTTGCTACTTGCCTACTTAGGTAAGAGGTCTTGAAACAAAAATAACTACTGTAGTTTCGAACCTCTTGGCAATGGGCATAGCACGGTACACAACGTATTCGATTACAAATATACCGATCCGCCCTCTACTGGTCATGTAAGGTATTCTAAAATATGAAACAGAGGACAACCTCGTTTTGATTGCGAGAAAATGCGAGAAAACAGATAATGGTATGAATAACGGCCATGTTAAGTGCGAATTGGGTAAACTACATTCAGTGGATAAAATATTGTTGTTGTTCGCCTTATTGTGTTTATAGAGATAGACATTTTAAAATATAATGGACAGTTGTGCTAATATTTATCTGCGTTAATCTGTACAGTTAATGTCACGTGTCATTCTTACCAGTTTACAGGTTTGCCTTTGGACAGTTTATATTTGCTGTGTACGTGGGTTACTACAGCATGGCAACTTATAGTCACTTTAGAGACCGCTGTGTTGTGTTTTCAACAGTCTATTCTAGTTAGGCTTAACATCCACTTGTGAAATGTCATAGTCATCTATTTCGGGGATCACTACATCTTCTGACAACGTAAGTTACTTTTGTTTTTGGTTACGTTTTAATTATAATACTTGCAGAACTTTTCTCGGTAACTCGTGTATTTATGGAAAGTTTCCGCTTTCGGCTGTGGCTGGGACCTTATTCGCTCATAATTCCTTCAGGCGGTTTCTTTTTAACGCGCGATTATACTCTTTGCATGGAATGGAATTAACAATTTTGCGTGTGAATTTTAAAATGATAACTTCAGATATGAAATAGGTTTTATATTACTAATAATAGTGGGTTATAACTGAGCGAATGCTGTACAGCAAAACATTCTGCACATATATGTAATTAGGTTTCTCGATCAGCGGGAGTGGAACTAGTTGGACTGTTTGGTTACTTTTCTTTGTTTTTCTTTTAGAAGAGTAATTTTTGGCTTGGCATTGGATGATAGCTCCTGTACTCTTGAATATTAAAAAACAAATGTCTATCATTGGACGATTTTTATGTTGTTGATACCTAAGCACAAAGTATGGCGAACCTTCCTTCTGCTATGAACATATACAGATATTTTAAACTGCTTCTTAGGAGCGCTTTTACAGGTGGGTTTCAACCCGTCCTGCGATTTTTGCTTGGTGCACATCTTTTAAAGTTGTGCACTAATAAGAAAATGTTTTTTGTTAGCTGGGAATAAAAATGCCCATTACATAAGTACCCGAATTCATTAGAACTCGAGGGAATTCAATAACTACCTGTTGAGGCCTCAAATTTAAATGTTTGTTTTGCATTATTTTCTTGGAGATCTAAACATTTCGTTACTTGTGGATAGATGGATAGTGTTTTACAAACTGGTTTCACTGTTGATGTGGTCTGTTGACAGACATGTAGTTTCTTTCGTTCAGAACATGCACTGTTCAGCCAGATTTGTTTCCATTATGGCAATAAATAAATGTTTTGTAATTTATTGCCATAAAAATCATGTTTTTTTAAAAAAACATGATTTTGTAAGTTTTCAAACTTATCTGAATTGAAAATAAACTACTGAGTCTATTTTTAATTCATCTGAATTGAAAATATTGAGTATGTTGTCATGTAGTGAAAATGTGTAACTACAGTCCAGTCTCTCAAATCTCGCAACTTTTTGATCTGATCCTTGCTAGATTTTGGGCAATTCTATTTTACAATCATGTGCAAACGAAAAAAAAAGCAAAATTTAACTACACTTATCGGGCATAATATTGTACAAATTTACAGTATATGGACAAGTATATCGTACAATGTAATTAAAAACATTAGTACTCACCCCACAATGTATATTGTACAACTGCGAGACATTTTTCAGAGTAGATCATCCTTTTTTCAACAACCACGAACATTTTGAGCCTTTTTTTTTTTTTTAGGCAGCATGTGAGCAGACACAAATAGATGAAAGCTCTGTTTGCAAACAAAGCCAAAAATATTAAGCAAATGTTTTATGTGCAAATTGAGGCCCTAAAACAGCAGTCTATTGCTAATCTTGTTGTAGACCAGTGGTTCCCAAATTATGCCCCCACAGAATAAGTGTTCTGTGGTGTTCCACTATTAAAACTGAATAATGCTTTCTATCATTATTCAGCTCCCAGTTAACAAGATTTTTTGTTCTTCTGCAAATTGGGAAATGTTAATAGTTAATGGATAGAATTTCCTTGCTCCCCTCATGAATTTTTGATACTTGTTGCCTAAAATCTTGACACTTGTTACTTCTTGTCTTCTAGCAGGCACTAGTTAATGACACGGAAAATGAACAGATAAGAAATGGATGCTTAACAATAAAACTGTTGGAGCAGCTGCAAAAAAGTTTTTTTTTTTTCTTCATGGTTGCGATTTTGTGTGTTATAGTGTATAAATTTTACATTTCTGATTAATAACTTAAATTTAAAAGAATTAAATATATAATTTTATGCTAAATCATCAAATCAGTTCCATTTTTCAATGGACTGTTGGTAGAAAAGTGGGTTATTGAGAACAGTTTGCATTGCTCTTACTACCACAACCTGAGAACAAAATTCATATACAGGAGATGAAGCAGAAAATTTACTATCATCACTCTACCTTCATCATGCAAGTCATTGAATTGTGTGGTGGCAATATGCTTGTTAAGGAACTATGAGAAAGCTCTCTACCTTGATTTATTTGGTCAGTTTCTCAAGACTGGCCTGATGACCTTAGTATTGTATGCAAAACAGTTCATTTGGGCAAACAGAAGAAATCTAAGATTCAAGTTTTAGTTGTCAAGGTTGTGCCATTCTTTGCTACTCAGCTTAGTGAGCTAAGCTGAATAGCTTAATAATGGCACAACTAAAACTTTCAACCTTGGTAGTTGAAACTTCTACAATTGTATATAATCTTATGAAGCCCTGCATCATAGATGTTGTGAGTGTAGAGTTGAACGAAAGTGGCACAAAAAAAAATGCATTGTGTTTCTCAACAGCACTGGATATAAAATTTCAAATACAACAGCATTTGATATAAAATTTATGTTCCTGATTATAAAATTATGATTCCTTTTATCTCCAACTTTGATGAATCAGCACATATACTATAGCTGGTAGTTCTCTTTGTATGCTGTTTGGATGTGGTGGCGTTCGGTAGGATTTGATACTTATCGGGTGAAATTGGATGAAATTTTGTATTTTTTTTTTTTTTTTTTTTTTTGGCAACTTGTATCAGAGATTGGTGCCCTGACATGCATAGACCAGGCAAAAAGAATGACAAATTGGGTGAGGGGAGCACAGTGCAAATAAAGCAAAATAATTCATGTGCTAGCTTGCACTGTATCTTGAAGCTGATGGTTCATTGAAGAATGATAACTCCATATGTCTGCACTCCAAACTATTTTCAATTAGTATTTCCCATTGAAATGAAATTGTGACTGGATTTGCAATCCATTCAACAGTACAGCCCTGACTTCACTAGTAAAGAAATTGAGTAGCACATTGGAACCCATGTCCAGTAGAGATTTAATTTTCAAATGATAACCTGATTGAGTTTTCTGAGTACATCTGAGTGTAATTGCATTTTTTTTTTTTTTTTACATATAGCCAGAAACTAGCAAATCTGCTATATACAGACATATTAATTACAGATGATATATAGAGATTCAGAAAAGTTATGAATTATATTGAGGTAAAATGAGCCTGTAGAATTCAGATAATCAGTCTTAATAAACATATAACAAGTCCAGACAATAATTCACATGACATATTAGAATTAGTCAAATATAAATTGTGGCACAAAGAACCACAGGACAAGCACATGGCACAATGAGCCATATGACATGGATAAGACCAAATGTGACACAAGGAACCACTGATCTTACAAAGTTAACACGAGATGAAGATAAATAACAGTATGGTCACAAAGTCTGGGTGTAAGTAGTCAGTTTCTCAGATATTGCAAAACAAGTGCTCAATAAAGTCTTGCCCTTCAGTCTCATCTTTCATAATAAATTTGGAAAGTAGGCTTATATTATTTATTTTTTATCCTGCTAAAGACACAGCATGGGTTTGTTAAGGGGAAATCTTGTCTGACAAATTTGATTGGATACTACAAAAGGTCACAAAGAAACTGGATGCAAAAAATAATTTTGATATCATATACTTGGATTTCAGAAAAGCTTTTGATACTGTTGCATATAAAAGACTGCTGTACAAATAGTGGCATTAAGGGCAAGTTGCTCCTATGGATAAAGGGATGGTTGAGTGAGAGAAGATAGTGAATTGTTGCTCTTGCTCATGAAGAGCAGTATCAATGGATACTGCTCTTCATGGGTTAATGTTATTAGTGGAGACCCCCAGAGTTTGGTGTTGGGCCCAGTGTTGTTTTCTATATTTATTAATGATGTTGATGAAGATATATTAGGCTTAATGTCTAAGTTTGCATATGGTATAAAGGTTGGCAGGGTTGGTAATGACAGTATGCTGCTGCAACAAGACCTAGAAAAGTTAGGTAGGTGGGCTGAGAAATGGCAACTGAAGTTTAACATTGACAAATGCAGAGTACTGCATATGGGTAGCAGTAACCCCAGAGTAACATACCAACTGTGGTATTACACTGAGGGCAGTACTCTGCATTTGTCAATGTTAAACTTCAGATATCCGATTGTGCAATTGGATACGAAGTTCTGTGAACAGTGCAGACAGGCTGTCAGGTCAGCTCATGGGATTTTGTCAATGATATACAGGAATTTTGCTACCTGGAATAAGGAGGTGATTATCCCATTGTATAAGGCAGTGGTTAAGCCACATCTTGAGTATTGCACACAGGTCTGGAGACCTCATTTTAGACCGGATGTAGTGTTGCTGGAATGAGCACAGAAAAGGGCAACGAGATTGGTGTGGGTAACAAAGGGGTGCTCTTACCGAGAAAGTCTTCAGTTCTACAAATTGCAATGTCTGCAGACTGGCACCTGCGAGGTGATCTGATTGAGGTGTTTAAGACTTTGAATGGACTCAGTGCTGATGGGATTTTTCCTCTTGCTCAGACCCCACATGTAAGTGGGCACTAATTCAAATTGAGGAAGGATGTTGCAAAATAGATTAGCAGAATTTTACCTTTAGCCAGTGGACGGTTGATCACTGGAACCAACTTCTATCTATTGTTGTGGCAGTTGATAGTTTAAATAAATTCAAGGAAGAACTGGACAAACTATTGCAGGGAATGAATAGGTGAAATGGAAATTGTAACTTTTTTTTCTTTTTTTTTTTTTTTTGGCTGTTTTTTTATGAAACCCCCAAACACGAGAGGTATTAGAACCTATAGTACTTAGTACCATGCTTGGGTTGGAGGTTGAGAAGACGAGAGAAGATATTTATTGACATTAGACTTGAACTTCTGTAGACTAATTTTCAGGAAATACGTATGAAGGAAGGTTGTTCCAGAACACGGCATTTGAATGAATAAACGAGGAAGATGAAAAATTGGTTCTGTGAGTTTGAATTTGGACAGTAAATGGATGTTGGCTGGTGACGGCATGTGTTCGTACAGTTTTGAAAGAGAGAGTGGGAATTATAGAAACCAATTCAGAAGAACAGTGCCCATGGAAGTATCTGTAGAAAAGGCATGTAGCAGAAACAGTATGTCTAAGAGACAGCGAGTGGAGAGACTCTGTTAGAGATGAGTCATTAATTAACCTAACTACCCTCTTCTGAATGGAATCGACAAGCCTGAGAGAGGTTTTAGGGGCACCGCCCCAGATGTGGGAAAAAAATTCCATGGTAGGGCGGATTTGCGATTTGTACAGAGTGTACAGCTGTTTGAAGGAAAAGTAATGCCGAGAGCAAAAAAGAACCAAGTTTTTTAGATGTAGAGGAAGCAATATTTCTAATCTGCCTGTGCCAAGAGAGATTAGAAGTCAGGGTAATCCCCAAAAGAGATATATCAACTTGCCTAGAAATTGGAGTGTCACCAAAGATGAGCATAGGAGCAGAAGAATCCTTTTTGCGAGATATAAGACAAGATTGTGTTTTAGAAGGATTGAAATCAACTAAGGAGATTGGCATTTAAGGAACTGATAGTGGATATTCAAGAAGTTGAAGCTGATTGAGCACGGCAAAGTTTCTCAAAATGGAAAGTCGAATGCAATGTGCTATCATCGGCAAAACCATGGATAGCATTTCCAGTCAATGGAAGAAGGTCATTAATATACAAGAGAAAAAGATTGGGGGGAAAGAATGGAAAGATTGGGGGGATACCAGCATTAGTGGAGAAGTTAGAAGACAGAGGGCCATCTACCATCACCCTCAGTGAGCAATCAGAGAGAAAACTGGATAACCAATTACAAAAGACAGTGGCAAACCATAAGATGGAAGCTTGTTTGGAAGACCTTTGTGCCAAACACGATCAAAAGCCTTTGAGATGTCAAGAGCAACTGCTTGTGTTTCACTGAACTTTTCCATTGAATTTGTCCATAAATGGGTAACATAATCCAGAATATCACCAGTGGATAGACACTGACGGTATCCATACTGGCGATCGTTGATCAGACAGAAGGTTTCTAGGTAGTTTAATAGTTGGCGATTAATTGATTTCTCCATTACTTTAGAAAGAGTAGAAGTAATTGGATGGGAGGGATTTGTCATCCTTTTTTAGTAACTGGCTGGATATGAACAAATTTCCAAGCAGAAGAAAAAACACCTCTGGAATAAGAAAGTGAAAAAAGGTGGCAAAGAACAGGAGTAAGTTCAGGAGCACTGGTTTTGAGAACAAATGGAGAAATACCATCAGGACCTGGAGCTTTCTTAGCATCAAGATTCGTCAATATCCTTCTGACATCCTTTGGACGGGAGACTACAAGAGGAATTGGATTGAGCATGTTGGTAATGGTGGGAGGTGTTTTACCCAGATCATTAATACATGGGATGGAAGAAAAATGGGATGCTAACAGGTCAGATTTATCCTTGGCTGAAGTGACAACAGAACCATCTGGTTTTGACAGAGATGGGCAAAAGTTGTGGCCAATAGCTTTGGCAAGAGACCAGAATGCTCGGCTACTGTTAGGGCAAGAAGCAAGTTTTCTACTCTTAGTCTGTTCAAAATCTAGTTTGGACTGATTAATACCTGATTTACAATTGTTGCAAGCTTTGGTGTAGGCAGAAAATAAAACTGAAAATTGGAAACAAGCCAATTACGATATGCAACATTCTTCTCTTCAACAGCCTTAGCACATTTATTGGAAAACCAAGATTTAGATAAAGGACGAGATTTTAAAGTGGGGTGTGGAATAAAGGATTCCATTCCTACAAGAATAATTTCACTGACATGATCTGAGCAAAAAACATTGACATCAGAAGTTTTGAAACAGTAATCCAACCAAGGAAAAGAAGAAAAGAAATCTTGCAGGTCATCCCAGGCGCCTCTGTAGCTAGGTGGGAAGGAGCAGCAGTGCGTAGCACACGCTTCTTGATTAGACCGGGGTTCGAGCCCGTCACCACCAAATACGGAGGATGCGGAAAGGTCAGGGAATGACCACCGCATATCCCGGAGCAATATGGCCTTAGTTGCTAATGCTCCTAAAAACCAAATAACAAACAACAAACAAGCAGGTCATCCCATTTTGCATTCTTGTAATGCCAAAACAACACAAGGTTGGGAATAGCCATGAGATAAAGGCTCCATTGGAGAAGAGACAATCACCAAGTTGTGATCTGAGGTGCCTAAAGGACCATTCACTTCGACCGTGTACTCAGAAGGGTTGTTTTTGAGAAAAAGATCAATCATGTTGGCTGTATGGTTAGGATTGTCCGGTATTCTGGTAGGTGAATAAACAATCTGTGCAAGGTCATTAGTAATTGCAAAAGCCTCAGAATCTCAACCAACTGGGTCTGTGTGACTAGAGAATGGAAGCCAGCTGGAGTTGTGAACATTAAAATAACCAAGGAAAATTACCTCACTGTTAGGAAAGTTGGACTGGAGAAAGTCAAGTTGCAGAGAGAGGAAGTCAAAGAGCTCCAAGTAATTAGTGGAGTTGGGAGAAAGGTAGAGACAACAGATGAATTTGACACAATGAAGTAGAGAGATTTTAAGCCAGAGTAGATCAAAGAGAGGAGATTCCAAATTGCCGAGTGTCTGACAAGGAATATCAGAATGGACATATGCACAAGTACCACCTTTGAGGTGAAAGGAATCATACAGTGAATAATTTGGGCATCTGAGATGAGTAGTAGTTGAATCAACCGAAAACTGAGATTCTGTCAGAAAAAATACATGGGGTTTGGCAGACTGCAAGTGGAAATGGACATCGTTGAGATTAGAATTGACCACGTATATTTGTGAAATGAATTAGGAAGTGCTTGGAAGGTTTAGATCCTTTCGCAGATAAGCTTGCTCTATTAGTTCGACAATTCATGGTATATTCAATAGTAAGAAAAAGTGGGTGGGACATGCTGTATGAAGTAATGAAATTTTTGGGTATGGCGTACACATGGTAAGAATATACCCAGATCCTTGACATAACGTGGCTTCGACGATGCTTCCCACATAAACACTATGCTCTCCCTCCAGTCACTATCTGGCAGAGTAGAAGTAGCAAGATTATACACTAGCTGATCCGGAAGCCTCCTAGAGAGTTACCAATAGGTTCAGTCCAGTGTACTCACTACCGCCCGGCCTGCGAACACCGTTTTATCGTTGTACCCTCTAAATGTAAGGAAGATTGGATCTCGCCATATTGTCCATCATAACCAGGGCTTACAATACTAGTCAAAATCTTAATACTGGTATTTCGTTATTTTTAATTTATGAAACTGGAATACCGGTATTCCAAAAACAATGTTTTTTTCTCAAATTTTGATGACAATTAGGTGCAATAAAGTGAGGAAAAAAACAAGTACTGTAATTATTTGAATTCATGTTTTAAATAAACTTTTATTGCTATAATAAATATTCTGAAAAAATCATTAAAATACATTTATTCTAAAAACAAAAAAATACGTATTATTACTGCAAAGTTTAGTTATGTTTAAGCATCCACACTACCTGTCCGAATAAAGTGAGCTCTTAAAAAAACATAAGCAGTCAATAGTATGATCGTTTAAAATGGATCTAATTTTGGTACATATTTGATTAGCGTCAAAGAGCTCCAAGTAATTAGTGGAGTTGGATTCTATTCTGGTACTATTGTACTGAGGTAATCGTAGATGATCTCAGTCCATATTTTCTAGGCTTTGAACTGTTTTTGCAAAAATAGTTAAAAGTATTTCATTAATTTCCGACTCAAGTTGATCTTTTAAAATCTCATTGGAGTCAGGCAATTTCTTATTTTGGGAAGAATTTACAGAACACTGATGTTCTGTTCCATGTTGGTCTTCCATGGTTGAATTATGTTTATCACTTTCTGGAGGAGAAAGATGTTTTATTAAGCGAAGTATAATTTTCTCTATACTATCTTTACTGAGTCTGGGAGAGAGCAAAGATTGGGGATAATGAATAAAGAAGAGCAAAGAGTGCAGTTAAGGAATTCTTCACATATATAAATGCAAAGAACAGAAGGACAAATAAGATTGGACCCTTATGTAACAGACGTGGGATAGTATTGGATAACATAGCTGAAGTTGCAGATGAACTCAGCAGTTACTTTGCATCGATATTTACATAAAAAAAAAACCTTTGTGTCAATGAGATATTATTGAGGTGAAGTTGAAAAAAAATGTAATTAATGATGTTGAAATTTCAAATGATTGTTTAATGAGAACTTTCGAGCCTACAGGCGAGTAAGGCTCTTGTGGTTGATGGCATGTACCCTATAATCTTAAAGGAGGCAGCAAGTGAGTGCATTAAACCATTAAGGCTAGTTATGAGAGCATCACTGGACAGGAGAGATTCCGTTGGATTGGTGTAAATTGGAACATAAAGGCGATTCTAGGAGTGTAACGGAAAATTACCGACCGGCCAGTCTGACTTCAGTAGTAGGGAAAATTGTGGAGTCAATGATCAAGGGTGTAATTCAGGATCATTTAGATGGAAATGGAATTCTGTAAGATACACAGCATGGTTTTGTAAAGGAAAAATAATGTTTAACAAATCTGGTTAGCCATTTTGACAGATCACTCGTGAGCTGGATTTAGGGAATAATTTCGACATGGTTTATTTGGATTTCAGCAAAGCATTTCACTCAGTCTCACGAGTGGTTATTTTATAAGTTGGAGCAGGCTGGAATCATAGGGAACATTCTTAGATGGATAGCACGATGGCTTGAGGACACCAGACAGAGGGTTTTGATAAATAGTTATTCCTCAAATTGGGTTAATGTAAGAAGTGGGGTTCCCCAAGGATCAGTTTTGGGACCACTGTTGTTTTTGATTATCTTAAATGACATCTATGAAGGGATGGAGGGCGTGAGATCTAAACTTGCAGATGATGTAAAGATCAATAGAGTAGTTAATGATCGCCGCCAAGCAGAGCTTCTTCAGAGTGACCTAGATAACCTTCCGGGATGGTCAGAACAGTGGCAGCTATGCTTTAATTCAGCATAATGCAAGGTCTTATACCTGAGGAACAGCAACCCCAAAATAACTTATACACTTGGTGGAGTTGAAGTAAAGTCAGTAGTGGAGGAACGGGACTTGGTAGTTACGATACGGTCAGACATGAAGTTGTCTGAGAATTGTGGACAGGTTGCAATGTTGCATGGTGTCCTATCGATGATTTATCGAACCTTTACTAGTAGAGATAACAACGTCATAATCACATATAGGTGATTTTATAACCTTTATGTGATTAAATTATAAACAATTTTTTTTTTTTTAAATTAGTACCGAAAAAACGGTATTTTTTTTGTATCAATACCAGAAAAAAATGACGTTTACCCCAACAGTAGTATTGGCCTGTTATCTGCTATTGGTAGTCAGTCAGTAAGCCCCAGAGTTTAACTCTAATATTTGAAAAAAAGTTTTTGGGTTTTTTAAATTTTGGAGCTACTAATACTAGTGACTGCAATACTTCGCTATTTATAAATTTTACATTTTTTAAAAATAATTATTGAAAATTATGCCTATATTTACAAAGAACACTTTGAAATTAATGTATGTCAACAAAGAATGTCTGCTAGAATGTCTCTGATTTTCTATGATAATACTGGTGATGGGCATAACCAAGAGAATCACAATTAAAATAATCAATTATGGTCAATAATTGATTATATATGAGATTTTTGTAATTGATTTTATGCAAATTAGTTGATTATAAAATTAGCAGAGAGAGAGAGAGAGAGACTGAACTACTGCTCAAGTGGTGGTAACAGCAGTTTTAGTTTTGTTAACATCAGCCTTTTTTTTTTTTTTTTTTTTTTTTTTTTGCCAATTGCATAATTAATTTGCAGATAATCGATTCTTTTGATTATTGAAATTATTAGTTATTTGATCATGCTCACATAGGTGAGTGGTTAACTTAAAGCTTTTGGTTAATGAAAAACATGCATTATGATGAAAAGCAGCGTTTCGTTATTCAGTGGCTTAAATGATATTGTGTGGTGTCTAACAGGTTCACTCATTTTATACAATGTGAACAACAATATAAATGGACATAAAAGAAACATCTATAAGGCTAAAGACACTATTAAAAAGGTATAAAAAGTAACAGTAATCCCAAACCAGTGAGTCACTAGGATTATATTTTACAGCTGGACCTATCAGGGTAATATGGTACTACTAGGTTAAATAATCGTCCGTTATATTGGTAATATGAAGAATGCTACAAGGCAGTAGCCCAAGCCCTGTGCAGTTGAAGCTAGAAGAGATTAGCATAATAAACAAAGCACAGTGGTTCCCATCCTTTTTTAAGAATGCAGGCCATTTTGCCAGTTCAGTAAGACTTTACAACTCAAGTAATTCAAACCTGGGAAAGGGACTCCAATGGAAATTAGTTTGAAATTGATGACACCAAATGAAAGCTATTTTCATGTTATACCAAATAGGAAAAAATAATGTATGCAACTCATCTTAAATTGATTACATTTTGTATTTAAATGATTAAATAATGGTATCAATAGTGGATGACCAATGGGATCAAGATATTCAATCATTGATTTTTGAAAATTTTCCTTGTGCTATTTGGAAGCATTTGATGACATGTCATCACTGGCTTCAAAGAAGTTTATTCCAGAATAATACTTGTTATAAACTGTAATCTCTGTTTGAAATTAAATAAATACAACTTTCAAAAACAAGATTATTTTCTGCGATTTTTATTGAAATGAGTACAGACCATTCAGATTTATTATTCTATTTTAAGGAAGATTATCTTGTAGAAAGGGTTTGCTACAGGTGGTTAGGTTCAGGGGAGGAATAGGAATTGCTTATTTTCAGATCTAGTAAACCAAAGATCAAATCAGTCCTTACAGCTGAACTCAGTACCTTTCACTGTTTTCTTTGATTTTCCTATTGAAAAATCCAGAAAGCTTTGTTAGTTATTGTGCAAAATGTAAAAAAAATGTAGTAGTGGGTTAAGCCTGTTCTCTTATGATATTCATGTGCTAAAAAAATATGAATTTAAATTAGCACACATCTCTTGTGTCCAGTTATTGAAGTATGCATTCTTAATGCTTTATTGCGACGTGTCCATTCATTACGCTCTTTGGCTTTACACCATGGAAAAGAGTAGCTAGTGTCCAATTGGTGAAGTACATGGGTTTTTTGATTGACATTTCACTTGCTGTCAGTCAAGATAACGATGGAGGTAATATTCAAATAAGACAGGATAAAAAATGTCTGAGAAGGGTTTTAGTTTCAAAAAACAATTAAAAATATTTGTTTTTAATATTAAAAAAAAAAAGGATTTTTCACTGTTATGTTCATAATTTAAAAGCTTGAAAATAAGGATGATGCCACCTGTATTTTCAAGCAAACAATTTTGGATTATTACTTGCTGATTTTTAAGGTTATAAATGGGTAACTTTTTACCCTGTTGTTGCGAGGAAAAGAAAATCATTGGCCTGCACAGTACAGCAATATAGATTAATTTTATTTTTTAATAATTCAGAACTTTGTAAATGTGTTTGTTTTTATTTTCAGCCACTGAAAATATTGATTAGTTTTAGTGTCAAAAAATTTTATCAGTTATACTAAAAATTTTAGGAAATGTTGGTAATGTAAAATAGAAACATGAAACTATTAATCTCTGCAAGATTTAAGTTTTTGGGGGCATTCATTATTCACTGTACAAGGACATTTGAATTTAGTGAATTTCAGTGAGATAAAAAATAAGTTGCTATTAATTTAGCCTATGTATTTAACAAATAAACATGATGGTGTTTCTCTCTCTTTCCACATCCCCCCCCCCCCAAGTTCTTGTGGCATTCACTACATAAATTTTGCATGACTGAATAGCAGTGAGTCATTTTGTGTGTCCAACTGTTTTATAGTAATTATTTTTATTTTTCTTACGAATAGTCTCTTTGCTTGCTACCATCTCCCTATATATTACTGCTAAGAAATGATCCTTGCAAATTGATGGTTACTAAATTCATTAAGGAATTAAAAAATCATTATCCTCCTTTTGTAGAATTGTAAAATGTGATAATATGTGGATTTACTTATTTATTTTTTCTCCTGTTGAAATTATGTTACTGCCATACATACTAGATGTCAGTATAACATTCTTGCATCTAGTATGTATGGCATTCGCTGATTTATTTGTTTATAGCTACAAACCCTATTGGAATTTTCTGTTATTTCACCTGATAGTACTCAGGCTAAATGATGATATTTATTTTTTTTATTTTATTATTATTTTTTTTATATTGGAAGACTCACTACTGATGAAAAAGCAGTATTTCACTACATAATACACTATATTTAGCTCTCATAAATTATTGAATTACAGTGGAGTAATGTGAATGATATCTTCTGCCCGCTCATGTCCCCTTAGTTTACACAAAATGAATATAAATGGGCAAAAAAAAAGCACTCGTATGACTGAAGATACAATTGAGAAAGTACCAGCAGTTCCCAGATAAAGGAACCACCAGGTGGCAGTGATCACACTACTGATGTAAGATCTACTTAAAGATACTACTCAAAGTTATAAAGGGGGAAAGAATTTTGATTTTGTAAAGGTGAGTGTAATGGTCTCAGACGGTTTCTTTTTAGAATTGTATTCAGTGAAGTAATTGCAGAAACTAGTAGGCTTAGAGATGAACTGATGAGAGTAGTGGCAGAGAAGAAAAATGCATCGGAGGCAATAAATTATCAAGATACAGAAACCTACTGTAACTATAAATTAGTCTGCAATCGTGTCATAAAGGGGATTAGGTAGGTTAATGCAGAATATTAGAAGTCGCTGGCAAAGAATGCAAAGGCTTCTTTGTGTATGTTAACACTAGAAGAAAAGGGAGGAATCATATTGGTCCACAAGATGTGAATGGTATAACTGTTGACGTTAGGTTGCTGACAACCTGGAGAGAGATTTTTGCATTTGCATTAAAAAAAATTTATAGAAGTGGGGATGGCAAAAGTATATCAAATTCTAACAGAAAGATAAATGATTTTGTACAAAATGTATGAATAATATATTTCTGATACCTGAGGAGAAAGTGGAGGAGAAATTGTTGAAGCTAAATGTAAAAGGTCCTGGGGTGGATGGGATTTATCCAATAATATTAAAGAAGTAAAACAAACCTTTAGCCATGATCACGAGAGCATTTCTGAATTCAGGACATATCCGTGTGGGCCGGAGTTGTGTAAATGTATTCCCAGTTCAAAAGAGGGGTATCAAAGGGAGTATGAGTAGTTACAGATTGGCTTGATTTCAGTTTCAGGGAAAATAATGAAGTCGCTGATTAAAGAAGTAGTGCAGAATCATCTAGACAGGAATGCAGTTATACTGCAGTCGCAGCATGGATTTGCTAAGGGGCGATTTTGTTTGAGCAGTTTGACTGAATATTATGACGATCTTCGGTTTTTGTTTTTTTTTTTTTATAGAAGTGGGGCTGCTAAAAATAATGTGAATATTTAGACTTCAGAAAAGCCTTTGACACTGTTGTACATAAATGACTGCTGAACAAATTGGAGCAGTGAGCATTATAGGCAAGTAAATGCTATGGATAAAGGGATGGTTGAGTGAAGAGAAGAAGTTATCTGTGGGCACTGCCTTTTGTGGACGAATATTATTATTAAGTCCCCAAGGGGCCCATGTTTTTCGTATTTAATAATGATAGTGATGACAGCATATCAGGCTTAATGTCTAAGTTTGCAGATGACACAAAGGTTGACAGGGTGGTTATTGCTATTCTAACAAGATATATAAAAGTTAAAAATTAGATAGTTTACTGAGAAGTGACAATTGAAGCCTGACAGTGAAAGCATCATCAGTTGGTCACGTTGCATAGAATTTAAAATAATTCTAAATGGTAAGTATTCAGAGTAATTGGAGAAGCTACTAAGATTTTCATATCAACTAAGAAATATTGTTCAAGACTTGTCTTAAATGTATGTCTAATGAACTGATGAGAAGAAAAATGCATGGGATGGATATAAAGTATCAGGTAATACAGAAATATGTGACAAGGCACAGACACCCCATACATTGATTTTGAAGAAAATATATGAGAATGCTACCTCCTTTATTAGACTAGACAAAGACAGTTGCAAATTTAAAATTGAGAAAGGAGTTATTATTATTAGTCATATGGTGCAAGGAAGCCTGAGGCTTATGCTGCACCAGCCAAAAAAAATTTCTGAGTTACCAGAGAGAGAGAGAGAGAGAGAGAGAGAGAGCAGTAGAAGGAAATCACCAAGAAAGAGAAGAATGATGATGTCCAGCTCAGGATGACAAGGAGATACAATATCTCTGAAGTTGCTTACTGCTGTCCTTGAAGAAGCTTTCAGAAGATTGGACTGGTTTCAAAAAGGAGTCAATGTGAGAAGTCAAGAGAACAATAAATTTCGGATGGATAGCATTCAGGAAATATAGTCACATACTGAGGAGCAGTATTCCAATTTGTCTGAAACATAAAGGGCGCCTCCGTAGCCAGGTGGACAGGAGCAGCAGTACTTAGCACATGCTTCTTGATTAGACTGGGGTTCGAGCCCATGACCATCAAATAAGGAGGATACGGAGAGGTCAGGGAATGACCACCGCATATCCCCGGAGCAATATGGCCTTAGTTGCTAATGCTTCTAAAAACCAAATAACAAACAAACAACAACTGAAACGTAAAATGATGAATCAACATATACTCCCCACAGTGACTTATGGAAGTGAAACTTGGGCACTCACCAAAAGAATGGAAGAGAAGCTGAAACTAAAAAGCAAAGAATGGAACAAATTATATTAGGAATCAGACTGTTGGATAAGAAGATAAACACATGGATTAGGCAGCAAACTCAAATAAAGGACATTCTTGTCAAAACTAAAGAATTGAAATGGACTTGGGCAGGGCACATAGCTCAAAGACACGATGACAGATGGACTAAGTAAATAACAGAATGGTATCCAAGAAGAGCTAAAAGAAAACCTGGAAGACAACAACAGAGATTGACAGATGAAATTCAAGAGTTCGTAGGCAGTAAATGGATGGCCATTGCACAAAACAGAATGAACTGGAAAGTTGCTGGAGAGGCCTTCATCTTTTTGTGGACTGAAAATGGCTGATATGATGATAGATATAAACTAGTCTACAATCAAATCACAAAGGAAGTTAGGCATGCTAAGCAGATTATGTGAAATCTCTGTCAAAGATTGCAAAGGAAAACAGCAAAGACTTTTTTGCTTATATTTACAGCAGGAAGTAGTGGTTAAATCACATTGGCCTTGATGTTGATATTCTATCTGTCGATGATCCTGCTCAGGTTAGTGTCAAACCGAATAGATATTTTCTATCTATATTCACACATGAAGGATTCCCTAGAGAAAGGGATGCCAAAAGTATGTTAAAATCTAACAAGAGAGCTAAAATGATTTTTGTAATAACTGAGAGGAAAGTGGAAGAGATTGTTAAGAGTTAAAAATAGGAAAGGCATTTGGGGTGGATAAGATCTAAGCCATATTTATGAGAGCATCTTTGGATTCAGGGAAGGTCCCTATGTACTGGAAATGTGGGAATGTATCCCCAGTTCACAAAAGGGTATCAAAAGGTGACATGAGTAATTACAGACCTGTTAGCTTAACTTCTGTTCCAGGGAAAATAGTCACTAATAAATGAAAATAATGTAGTAACTAGTTACAAGATGTAAAGCAGGATCATCTATATAAAAATGCAATTATAGTGCCCTCACAGCATGCATTTTGTTAAGGGCAATCTTGTCTGACCAATCTGATTGGATACTATAATGCAGTAATGAAGGAACTGCTTGGATGCAAAAAAAAAAAAAATTTAATATCATATACTTGGATTTCAGGAAAGCTTTTGATGCTGTTGTACATAAAAGGCTGCTGTATAAATTGCTGAAGTTTGGTATTAATGCCAAGTTGTTGCTATGGGTATAGGGATGTTAAATGGGAGAAAATAGTGTGCTCAGAGGACACTGCTCTTCATGGACAAATGTTATTAGTGGAGTTCTCCAGGTTCAGTGCTTTGCTCATTGTTGGTTTCTATATTTATTGATGAAGGTATAACTTAGATCCAGCTTAATGTAGTTTGCAGATAATTCTAAGGTTGGCAGGCTAGTTAAGTGCATTAATCAGGGTATGCTGCAACAAAATCTAGATGAATTAGACAGTAAGCTGCGAGGTGCCTAGTCCCTAGACTTGCGAGGTGATCTGATTAAGGCTTTCAAGGGAACAAAATGGATGGTCATACCAAAAAAGGCTTTAGTTCTGCAAATTGTAGCATCTAGAGTCTCGGCACTTGTAAGGTGATCAAATTGAGATGTTTAAGGCTTTGAATGAATTGAGTGTTGATGGTATCCTTCCTCTTGCTCAGACTACACACATGATGGGAATTAGATTCAAATCGAGGATGGATTTTTACGGGATAGACATGTGGAGATTTGCCTTCAGCCAGTGGATGGCAGATTGTTGAACCAAACTTCCATTTCTTGTTTATGGAAGTGGGTAGTTTGGATAAATTGACAAAAATTTGGGAAACTTGATGTATTACAATTTTTACTTCCAAGAACTTAAACGCTGTTTTTAACCAATTTTTATGCATAAATTTCAAAAATTACCATGATAGTTTCATATCACGTCACAATTATTAAATACAGAGGACATTACATTTTACCAAAATATGCCAATTTTGCATAATATATGATATATTGTGGTCTTCCGCCAAAAGGATGTCAGAAGGATTTTGACAGATCTTGATGCTAAGAAAGCTTCAGGTTCTGATGGTATTTCTCCACCTGTTCTCACGAACTTACTCCTGCTCTTTGCCGCCTTTTTTCACTTTCTTATTCCAAAGCTGTTTTTCCTTCTGCTTGGAAATTTGCTCATATTCAGCCAGTTCCTAAAAAGGCTGACAAATCCCTCCCATCCAATTATCGTCCCGTTGCAATTACTTCTATTCTTTCTAAAGTAGTGGAGAAATCAATTAACTGCCAAAACCACCTAGAAAACTTCCATCTGATCAACGATCGCCAGTATGGATTCCGGTAGTGTCGATCCACTGGTGATATTCTGGCTTATGTTACCCATTTATGAACTAATTCAATGGAAAGGTTCGGTGAAACATAAGTAGTTGCTCTTGACATCTCAAAGGCTTTCAATCGTGTTTGGCATAAAGGTCTTCTAAACAAGCTTCCATCTTATGGTTTGCCAACTGTTTTTTGTAATTGGTTATCCAGTTTTCTCTCTGATCGCACACTGAGGGTGATGGTAGATGGCTCTCTGTCTTCAAACTTCTCCACTAATGTTGTTTTCTCCCAAGATTCAGTTCTTTCCCCCCCCACTCTTTTCCACTTGTATATTAATGACCTTCTTCCATTGACTGGAATCCTATCCATAGTATTGCCGATGATAGCACGTTGCATTCGCCTTTCCATTTTGAGAAACCTTGCCCTGCTCAATCAGCTTTAACTTCTCAAATATCCGCTACCAATTCCTTAAATGCCGATCTCCAGTGGAGCAAAGACAACTTAGTTGATTTCAATTCTTCTAAAGCTCAGTCTTGTCTTATATCTCGCAAAAAAGATTCTTCTGCTCTTATGCTTATCTTTGGTTACGCAGCGATTTCTAGGCAAGTTGATATATCTCTTTTGGGGATTACTCCGACTTCTAATTTCTCTTGGCACAAGCACATTACAAATATTGGTGCCTCAGCATCTAAAAAAATTGGTTTTCCCTTTCGCTTTCTGTGATGCTTTTCTTCCAAACAGCTGTTCACTCTCTAGAAATTACAGATTCGCCCTACCGTGGAATATTGTTCCCACATCTGGGGTGGTGCCTCCAAAACCTCTCTCAATCTTGTCGATTCAATTCAGAAGAGGGCAGTGAGGTTAATTAATGACTCATCTATAACAGAGTCTTTCCACTCACTATCTCATAGACATACTGTTTCTGATGCGTGCCTTTCCTACAGATACTTCCATGGGCACTGTTCTTCCGAATTGGCTTCTATAATTCCTGCTCTCTCTTTCAAAACAGTCCGAACCCGTGCCGTCACCAGCCAACATCCATTTACTGTCCAACTTCAAACTCACAGAACCAACTTTTCAGCTTCCTCATTTATTCATTCACTGGTGTTTTCTGGAACAACCTTCCTTCATATGTCTTTCCTAAAAATTAGTCAACAGAAGTTCAAGTCTAATGTCAACAAATATCTTCTCTTGTTTTCTCAACCTCCAACCCAAGCACGGTACCAAATACTATAGGTTTTAATACCTCTCATATTAAAAAAAAAAAACTGCAAGGCTTTTGGGGAGAACTTTTATCATTTCAGGGAACTGCTAGTTTGGGGGAACCAGGGTAATACGGATACACTATTGGTCAAAATAATGCTTGCACGTACCTTGAGTTCTTTGTTACTGCAACAGATCATATTAGAAGGTGCCAAAAAAAAACTTGCCAGTATCATTGAGGACACCCTGGGGTGTTTTCAATGATACTGCCCAGGGGCTCACATCTTGTGAGGGCACCTCCGTAGCCAGGTAGGCAGGAGCAGCAGTGCATAGCACAACTTCTTGATTAGACCGGAGTTCGAACCAGTGACCACTGCATATCCCCGGAGCAATATGGCCTTAGTTGCTAATGCTCCTAAAAACCAAATAAAAACAACAACATCTTGTGAGTATGGGCTTGGCACACCTAGGGTCATGAGCTGGATATCATCATTCTTCTCTTCTTTGTGGTCTTTCTCAGGGTAACTCAGCAATTTTTTTTTGGCTGGTGCAGCATAAGCCTCAGGCTTCCTTGTACCATATGGCTAATAATAATAATACCCTAAAGCAGAAGTTCCCAAACTTTCTCTGTTCACGGCACCCTTAGTGTCCCAGTACTTTTTTCATGGCACCCCTAGGCCAAAAGAAATACCTAACACAGTGGTTTTCAACCTTTTAATATATACCTATATAATAATTTTTCTTTATAAAGATGTTCTAAATAAAGATCAATTATAGATCACCACAAAATTAAAAAAGATACAGTACTATGGATACAGTACACCTTTTTATAATGAAATAAATATACAAATTAAAAAAAAAATAATAAAATAACGATAACTTTAAGCAACTTAAACCGAAATTACACGGCACCCCAAGAATGTTGTTGCAGCACCCTAGTTTGCCGTGGCACCCCAGTTGAAAAGCACTGCCTTAAAGGTTCAGGGAACTGCTAGTTTGGGGGAACAAGGGTAATACGGATACATGTTTATCTGATAATATTGGTGAAAGTAATGTTTGCACGTACCTTGAGTTCTTTGTTACTGCAACAGATCATATTAGTAGGCAGAAATGTTTCAAATGAGCAGTTAGCTAAAGCCAGGGAAGCAAGCTTAAATAACTTCAAGGAGTGTGTCAGGATAGTTAACTATACAAGAACACTTAAGTCTTAATTGTTTTTACAGTAATGTCAGAAGTGTCGTTGATAAAATGAGTGAATTCAAACTGCTGGTTAGGACAAGTAACGCTGACATAATTGGGCTTACGGAAACGTGGTGCCACCCGGAGTTTCAGTAAAGTATGTACAATGTAACGGCCTCCATAGCTGAGTGGTCAGGAGCGGGAGTGCAATAGCACATGCTCTTTGAGTAGACCTGGGTTCAAGCCCATGACTTCTAAATACGGTCGATCTGCCAGCCCGCACTGGACCAGCGTGGCAGATTGTGGTCCATTTCCCTCAACATAAATTGTTGAGGAGGCTTCCATCCTGCAGTGGGTTGATAATGGCTGCAGTTTCCTTTTTTTTTTTTCATGTACAATGTATTTAGGAAGGATAGGGCAGATAGAAGGAATGATGAGGTCGTGCTTCTTATCAAAAGCAGCCCAAGTGCAATGAAAGCTTTCCTGGATTCAGATGTTTCGTATGCCAGTATAGAATCTGTGTGGTGTGAGATAGTTGGAAGCAAAGATATAACAAGAGTGGGAGTAATCTACAGGCCAGGTGATTATGGAGATTATAATGAGAGCCTCTATGCGCAAATAGAATGGGCAAATAAGTGGGAATGTCTTATTATGGGTGATTTTAAATCTAAAGTTTCCAGTAAATATGTTGCTTTCTGAAAGTCAAAAGTTGGGAGCTGTGCTAATTCCATAAACTATCAATAAGGAAGGTGCCGCAACGTCGTGATCGATTTTGAAGTTAAAAGCTCTTTTACTACAATGGTAGAATGCGTGGGAGCATTGTCACGATGCAAAATCCATGACGAAGTAATTTCAGGTCGAACCCGGTTGACTTCCTTGCAAAGCCTTCGAAAACTTGAAGGTAAAATTGTCGATCAGTTTCATTAGGTGGAACAAACTCTTTGTGGATGATTCCTTTTCAATCAAAAAAGCAAATTAACATGGTTTTCACTTTGACTTTAAAATTCTCGCTTTTTTGGATCTTGGTGAGGAAGCTCCCTTCCATTGTTGACTTTGCTTTTTGTTTCGGGGTCGTAAGCAGATACCCAGCTGTCATCCCTGGTAATCACACGAGAAAGCAAATCTGGAACATCTTCGATGCTTTCCAACATCTCCTGAGAATGTCGCAACTGAATTTCTGTCTGCTCGTGAGAGAGGATTTCTGTACCAGCTTTGCACACACTTTTCTCATTGACAAATTTTCAGTCAAAATTAATCTAACACTTTCCAATTAATGTTTAGTTTTTTGGCAATTATTCTTGTGGTTAACTGCCTATCGCTTCGAACAAAATCACGTACATGAACAATGTTTTCATCATGTCGAGTCATGGAAGGATGCCCTGAACGCTCAGTATCTTCAATGGATTCAAAACGTTTTCAAAACTGTTTTGCCCAATTGAAAATGCGTGGTTTCGACATGGTATCATTTCCATAAACTCTGGTCAACTTTTCATAAATATCTGTTGATGATTCGCCACTTTTCACCAAAAATTTTATCACAACTCTTTGTTCTAAATTGCGTTCCATTTTCCACATAACATGGAACTGAAACACGTCTTTACATGAATCAACTTGTACGATGACAAACAACTGACGACGTTTACCCTTTGCATGCAGGTAGAGGGGGATTCAGGTTACACATCGGGAGGACGTAATGGTTTACAGTGTGGCCACTTTTACTGAAACAAAATTATTCTCAACTTTATTGTCACACCTCGTATATCTCACAAAAAAGATTCTTCTGCTCCTATACTCATCTTCGACAACACTCAGACCACATGTTTCTGTTGGGGATTACCCTGACCTCTCTCTCTCTCTCTCTCTCTCTCTTGGTATAAGCACATCACAGCATCTTAACTATGTTTTCTCTTTCACTTGCAGCATTACCCTTCAAAACAGCTACTCACTCTACAAATCCACCCTTCAATGGAATATTGTTCCCACATTCTGGTTTCGTGCTCTTATAACCTCACTCAGGCTTCTAGACTCCATTCAAAAGAGGACAGTTAGGTTAATTAATGACCTATCTCTTACAAAGTTTCTCCACTCTGTCTCATAAATGTTCTGTTTCTGTGTTCATTTTTTGTGGATCCTTCCATTGACACTGTTCTTCTCAATTGGTTCCTATAATTCTTCCTCTCTCTTCCAAACCAGTTTCCATATGTGCCACGACAGCATCATTTTACTTCCTCACTTCAAACTCGGAACATTCCCCTTCCTCATTTATTCCCTCAACTTCTGTTTTCTGGAATAACCTCTCTTCATACATTTCCTGAAAATTACAACCTACAGAAATTGAAGTCTAATGTCAAAAGAATCTTCTTTCAACTTGTCAACCTTCAACTCAACACAGTACTAAGTGTTACTGTTTCTAATATCTTTCATGTTTGTTGTTTCTTAAAAATATAAGTTACAGATAAAGGTAATGGAGAGAAGATAGAAATAGAAGAGTGATGATAAAAATAACAGGAATAAAGGAATAAGTAAATGAAATAAAGTATAATAAAAAAGTTAAGAGTACAGAAGCATATATAAAAGTAATGATACAAATACTCTAAAAAATAATGTTGTTATATGTGCACAACCCTGGCATCTTTTTAAAGTGTCAACAATCAAGATTACAATTAAAAGTGGCAATATCATGTATTTCTTTCGGATGCAAAATATGTAAAAAAAAGTTAGGTTAAAACTTAAAAAAGAAATAAAATAAAACTGGAGAATTTAGATTAAATTTAATAAGTCAGCAATAAGTATGATAAAGTCAAAACAAAAGGGGGAGGGGGATCATGTTGTAAAAGAGTTTTGGCAACTTTTTCTTGCTGATTTATTCATTGCTTGCTT
Source organism: Mastigoproctus giganteus (assembly GCF_048544385.1). Lineage (NCBI taxonomy): Eukaryota > Metazoa > Arthropoda > Arachnida > Uropygi > Thelyphonidae > Mastigoproctus > Mastigoproctus giganteus. The sequence goes on along the minus strand of NC_143575.1, from coordinate 238,457,473 downwards.
TCTTTTCTATACCGAATTGTATTTATCACAAATTTAACACCTCGTTTTCATCACACCTTATTTTATTTATTTTTTCCACTCCTCTAGAGGCACTAGCCTGAGCTATATATTTGACCTTCCTCTAGTTTTGATTTCTGTTTTGCGTTGGTCGGTGTCATTGACTTTTGCAGCGAGCTTTTCCTCTGTTGTATTTTTATTCCATATAGCAGGTGTTGGCAACCTGCGGCTCTTTGAACATGTCATTGCAGCTCTTTAACTTTTAGCCCACATGTACGACAAGCTACGTATTTCAGTGAGCAAATATTTTCGAACATGAACTATATTAAAAATAAATCAAGAAGCTGTCGGAACAATGAGTCTCTCAGCATGTTTAAAGATGAAAATTATGGCATACTCGCCTGATCTTGAGAGACTCACTCAAGTAGTTCAGCAGCAAAAGGCACATTAATTCGTATCTAATTGGATGTTTTTTTTTTTTTTTTTTTTTTTCAGTATTAATAAATAATATTTCAAAAAATATTTTTTTTATTAGAACACTTTCCCACTCTATTCCATTTCTTAAAAACTTCTTCCCTCATCCCAGCTTGAGCTGAGGTGTGGCTCTTTGGATTCTTTTGTTTGTTTGTTTGTTTTTTTAATTAAATCAAAAATGGCTTTTCACTCAAAGGTTGCTGACCCCTGCCCTATAGTGTCAGCTGTAAACTACATGCCTGCTGCATAAATTTTTCCCACTTCTTTACTTTAGTTCCTGGTTTTGACATCCTTATTTTGGACTTGATTTAAATTTAATCTAAATTTACCCCAAATTCTCTATTTTTATTTTCTTTAAACTTAAATATAACTTTTTTGGCATGTATTTAGCATCCGGAACAGAAACACGATATTGTCATTTTTTTCTTGCAATCTTGATAGTTGACGCTTGAAAAGACACCAGATTTGTGTGCTATGTAACAATATTCTTTTCTAGAGTATTTGTATCATTATTTATATATTTTTATATATGGTTCTGTATTTATAATTTTTTCTATTATACTTTTACTTATTTCATTTACTTACTTGCCGACCGGGCTAGCTGGGTGGGTAAAGTGCCTGCCTGGCAACCCAAAGGTCGTGGATTCGAATCCCGCCTCGGGCTTGGATCAGAGTAGTACAAAAAAACCTTGGGAGGTGCATTATGGCCGCAGAAGCTGATGCACCGACAACTAACAAAAAAAAAAAAAAAAAAAAAATTACTTACTTACTCTTTTATTATTCTTTTTTTTTTTTTTTTTTATCTCGATCTATTTCTATCTTCTCTCCATTACTTATTATCTCTAAAGTAATATTCATTAGTTGTGGGTTTCCTCTGATGATTAATCAGTGGCCCTAGTTGGTGAACCTTTTTCTTTTCTTATTATTCTTTTTTCTCTCCCTCTCTTCCCTATTTTCCTTTTTTTTTTTTAAATATATTTTATTCTAATATATAAAAAAAAAAAATAATAAAAGTAAAGATTTCTGCTAACTACAAGTTTTTTTAGGGAGCCGCTAGGTGGAACTTTATTTATTGATTTGAAATTATTGTTTTTCTTTAACTTTTGATTAAAATTAGTACAGTAAACCCCCGCTATTTGCGGTTTTGCGTATTCGCGGTCGCTGATTTAATATAAATTGAAACCTAAAATAATGTGAATTTTAAAGCGCCGTGAACATTTTCGGCCATAAAAAAACATGGGCGTGGCTAAAATTATCTTCACCGGTCAAAACAGTGCTCAGTGGGTGGGGGGGGGGTCACAAAATCTTAAGCGTGGATGTTTCTCGCTAATCCTTGTTCAATATGTGTTATGCTCTTGTCATGGAAGGTTTCGTCGTTTGCTTTTAATTTATATGCTTATAAATTTATCAATTTATAAATTTATATGCTACAAAAGTGATAAATCTACTGTTTTGCAGTGTAAAACAGACTTTTTCAAGTGTGTTAATGTAAGAAAGTGACTTTATTGTGGACAAGTTCTTTCTAACCCGTACAAAAATATGGCTACGAATAACAAGGGAAATGTGAAAAGATCAAAGAAGGTGATGACATTAGCGAATAAAATTGAGTTATTAGATAAAATTTCTAGTGGTGAAAGTGTCTCCTCAGTGGCAAAACATTATAAAATCAATGAGTCAACGATACGATCAATCAAGAAATCGGAAGAAAAAATCCGAAGTAGTGTCCGTGAAAACGCGCTAATTGCTTCAAAAATTTGCTCTGTAACTCGAAGTTAAATTAGAAAAAATGGAAAAGGCTTTAAATCTGTGGATAGAAGACCGAACTCAAAATAAAATTCCGTTAAGTTCACTTATCATTTGCGAAGAGGCAAAACTCCTTTATCAACAGTTCAGCGAAACTGGATAGCCCTGCCGGGATAAGTTTTTTAAGCTAGCAAAGGCGCTGATTTGAAAGATTTGAAATTTCTAATAAATATTACATTTAATATTAAATTGTTTCTTATTTTCATTTCGATGCCATATGCTTGCATTTCACTATGTACTGTCTATGTGCATAGTCATATTATGAAAGTACATATAATACATACATAGACAAAATTTTAGACTAGTTTTTCTTATATATTTCATACTTTGGAACGGAACCCCTTTATTACTATGGGAGCCATAACTCAGTATTCGCGTTTTCGGTATTCGTGACATTTCTCAGGAACGTAACCCCCGCAAATAGCGGGGGTTTACTGTAGTGTAGTATTTGTTCTTTACTTGGCCCTCGTAATGGCTTAAAAAACCACAGTTAACTTCTGCTGGCATTGTGTTGTATTGATAAATTGGATACTGCAGGTTTTACATTGCTTTGTAGCAGTGTAATTGGTATCATAAGAGGATTATCAATTATAATTTATAGCACTACATACGTGTTTTAAAAACTTAACTTTATCATGTAGTCTGTAGCATACGACATTAATAATATTCGTAGAGCTTTTAGTGTTAGTGATTTAGCGTAGATATCACAAATAGGTCGCTCGAGGGTTCGAATCATGTAGGTCGGCATTAGATAGCTAAATTTATTATCTATTATAACTACTTATAATTTACAAATGTAACATAGCGTAATACATATTGCACGAGAGGAGATATAGAATTTATATAATATAAACTTGGTAGGAGATATGAAACACATATACTGTAAGCTCGATATTGAAATATGTATATAAGAAATATGTTTTTGATTTTTTAACAATATAGCCTAAAATATGTGCGTCACCATAACCTGCAAGGCCCCTAATATTTACTTTAACTAGCGAAGTCATGCTTAATCGAATATGAACAAAATAACAAATTAAAAGTATAATAATGTCATTACTGCATAAGGCTTACATTGAAAGGCACGTCAGCATGGGGCTAGTGCCTCTCAATATATACCAACAATAATAACATGAGCCATCTGTTTCTGCAAGTTATATGCCAGTCTCCCCTTATTAATATATACTAAATATAGTATACATAATAGCTTTAAGATCAATTATTATGATTAAATTTAAGTTAAGAATAGCATAAATAGCTAGACGTGTAAAAATATGCAACTCGGAATAAAAATATATATATGAACAGTTGACTGGCAAAATAACTGCTAGCCCTACGGATAGCTTTACTCTTACATTAATAGAATATTTACACGAGTTTTCTGTTTCTGTACCTTAAAGGGCAGGAACAAGCAAAGCATGGACATAGGCCCAAGAAATAGGTGAAAGGAAAAGGCAACAGGGATAGTAGGAGTGCCTCAATTTCCCTCGAATTACTCTAATAGGTTTTGAGGCATAAGATATGAGAGTTAGATAGCAAATAGATAAAAGTAGAGGCAAAGACTGCAAACTACTTCGAAAAAAATTACCGGGGGTGTAAATCCCCGTCCCATAGATGGGTTCCTGGTAATTCATTGTGTAAAGAGACTTGTATCATTACCACTAAGATTAAATGCATAAATGAACGTCGTGTTAAAAGCTAGTATCAAGAACCGCAAAACAATCTTTCAGAAAAGGCAAAATTTTAACGAAACATCAGAAATCAATGAGCCAAATTTTCTGCAAGAAATGGCTATTTTTTATCCTTTGGATCTGGAGCTTGAACGTACCAATAAAGATAGTTTTATCGCTGCCACATTTTTAGATATTGATATTAAAATTATTGCTGCGAAGGTTGATACTAATGTTTACGACAAATGTGTGGATTTTAAATCTGAGGCAATAAACTTCACGCATTGACATTCGAACATCTCATGTAGAATACATAGCAATATAATTATGTCATAAGGTTTAAGAATAATAAGAATTTATAATAGCAGAGTTAATATTTTAGTATCACTGACCGATTTTATCAAAAAGCTATGTAAAAATGGCTTCCCTCTTAAATTTATACACACGTATATTTATACACACATGAGTAGAGCTATTTTTATTGCAATAAAATTATGGCATGTCAATATTTGCCAACAAGATATAGTTAGGAATTTGGGGTTTCAGTAAAGGAGAAGTCTTATGTTGAGCTTATGTATACAATGTACATATTAGGTTGTTCTCATAGATCTGTTGATATGGGAAGGAATAAATTTTTATTTATTATTATTTTTTTTCATTTGATCTTGTCCAGAGGTCACCTTTGTTCATATCACTTCCACTTGGGGAATGCTATTACTCTAATCGCATGTGTCATTAAAGAGAGCTTTGAACTTTCGTTTCTTGCTGTAGCTCGGGACAGCCCACATTTTTGTTGGCTCTGATGTTTTGGTAAAATTTTGCTTTTTCTGAAGGATTGTTTTGCAGATCTTGATACTAGCTTTTACCATGACGCTCATTTAAGCATTTAATCTTAGTGGTAATGATACAAGTCTCTTTACACAATGAATTACCAGGAACCTATCTATAGGACAGGGATTTACACCACCCTGTAATTTTCCAAAGTAGTTTGCAGTCTTTGCTTCTACTTTTATCTATTTGCTATCTAACTCTCATATCTTATGCCTCAAAACCTATTAGAGTAATTCGAGGGAAATTGAGGGGCTCCTACTATCCCTGTTGCCTGTTCCTTTCGCTTATTTCTTGGGCCTATGTCCTTGCTTTGCTTATTCCTTCCCTTTAAAGTACAGAAACAGGAAACTCGTGAAAATATTCCTATTAATGTAAGAGTAAAGCTATCTGTAGGGCTATCAGTTATTTTGCCAGTCAACCGTTCGTATATATATTTTTATTCCGAGTTGCATATTTTTACACGTCTAGCTATTTATGCTATTCTTAACTTAAAATTTAATCTTAATAATTGATCTTAAAGCTATTATGTATACTATATTTAGTATATATTAATAAGGTGAGACTGGCATATAACTCACAGAAACAGATGGCTCATGTTATTATTGTTGGCATATGTGCCTTTCAATGTAAGCCTTATGCAGTAATGACATTATACTTTTAATTTATTTTGTTAATAATTGATTAAGCATGACTCTGCTAGTTATAGTGAATAGTAGGGGCCTTGTAGGTTATGGTTACACACGTATCTTAGGCTATATTGTTAAAAAATTAAAAACATATTTCTTATATTTTAGCAGGTGAATGCAATGTTTAATCAAAGCTGATTGCATTAATTCGTCTTGACAATTTTACTTTTAGTTGTTTATGTCATTTAGTTATTAGAGATTTTATATCATTTGTATTAATACGTATATATATTCAGTAACATAAACTTCATAGCATAACCAATATATAGTTTTATTACTGCATTAGAATATGTTTAGTGTAGTATTTTTAATTATATTGAATTTGAACCAAAATCATGCCTCAGAGCAGAAAAGCAAAAGGTTCAAGGTAGTGGGAGTGCTGTGGCTCGGTGGAGAACTGAGGAGGGTGGTTGCCCTCTAAAATGTACTGTTGTTCATGAAATGTACTGCTTGTTTGATGTTTGTGGGGATATTAGGAACGGGACATGATATTGCCAAGGGAGGATGTCTTTGTGCGTGCTTGAAGTAAAGAGTGTGAGGATGTTAGGTGGCAACTCAGCATTGTTATAGGCCTTTATCAGAGCTTGAAGAACAGGGTGGGTGCCCTTGAAGGATTTAAATTAGGGGGATCCATCAAGCTCACAGCTGCCCATGTCAATGCCAGAGCTCGTACTTCATAATCAAGCAACACAGAGCAACCTTCATTGCAGAATGCACTGGTCCCACAGGAGCTAGTTATTGTTGATGACTCTATTGTCAGGGAGATGGGAAATATATTGGGAGCTTGCACTTGATCATCAGGCAACACAGCAGCAATCCCAAGAGCAGAAAGCACTGGTTCCACAGGAGCTAGTTGTTGTTGGTGACTCTATTGTCAGAGAAAAGGGAAATGTATTGTGCAAAAAGGGGTAGGTTGGAATTGGAGCAGGGTATGTCTGCCAGGAGCAAAAGTTGATGACATTGTAGGTAAAAAAATAATAATAATAAATAAACTGCAACCATTATCAATCTACTACAGGATGGAAGCCTCCTCAACGATTCACATTGAGTGAAATGGACCATAATCTGCCATGCTGATCCAGTGTGGGTTGGCAGATCAACCGTATTTCGCATCCAGGGGCTTGAACACCTCGGTCTACTCAAACAGCATGTGTTACTTGCATTCCCGCTCCTGACCACTTGGTTACATAGGCCGCTTTGCAGTTATCTTTTAAGGGCACAAAAAAATGTGATATTGTCGTACATGTTGGCAGTAATGACATTGAGTAGAAGTTTGAGCCGAGTGGGTAAAGTACCTGCCCGGCAACCCAAAGGTCGCGTGTTCGATTCCTGCCTCGGGCTTGGATCAAAGTACTGCAAAAACCTTGAGAGGTGCAATATGGCCACAGAAGCCGATGCGCCAACAACTACCAAATCAAAAAAAAAAAAAAAAGAAAAGAGTAGAAGTTTGGAAGATTTACTTAACAATTAAAAATTTCGTGTTGAAAAAAAGTCGCAATTAGAGTTAAATTTGAAAGTGTCTGCATTTCTGCCCAGACAATTGGAATCGAGTATATGATGAGTGACCTGTCAATCACCTCTTCCGTGGAAAGATTGCACAAGGCTCATGGCATAGAATTTTTCTCAGCATGGTCTGTGCTTGTTAACAGGAAAGACTGCTTCTATATGTTTTGGGATACTCTTAAATAGAAAGGGTTCAAGGATATATGCCGATGCTATCGAGGCAGGTTAGGTGGGTGGAAAACTGGTAGCTTGGGGGGGATACATAGACCAATAGATTAACAAAGGCTGCATGCAGAGACGAAAGTGATTCTTGCAATGCTTCTATTGGAATGAGCAGCAGCCTTGAAAGCAAGGTGCTGGGGATTTCAAGGACTGCTGGGAGTCATCATTAAACAAGTAAATACATGGACTGTGTTAGGTAACTAAGAGTAAGAACAGGTGCAAGTATACTTGCATGGGCGCCTCCGTAGCCAGGTGGGAAGGAGCAGCAGTGCATAGCACACGCTTCTTGATTAGACCGGGGTTCGAGCCCGTCACCACCAAATACGGAGGATGCGGAAAGGTCAGGGAATGACCACTGCATATTCCCAGAGCAATATGGCCTTAGTTGCTAATGCTCCTAAAAACGAAATAACAAACATATACTGTACTTGCATGTACACCAGTGCCAAGAGTATAGTAAATAAATTCAATGAATTTGAAGTGCTGGTCAAGACGTCAAAGGCAGATATTGTTGGGATGCCAGAGATGTAGTGTCACAGATATAAGGAATGCAAATTTTGAATTCGGGGAGTACAATTTGTACAGAAAGGGAGGAGCACTTAAGCTGTTAGTTAGGAAACACAAAATCTAAGGCAGTGGATCCAGTTGACATGGGTGGCTGATGAGAGTAGGATGTATTATAGGCCTGATGAGTACAGTGAACAACTGTAAAGAGAAATAGTGGGCCAGTAAATGTGTTATAGTGGGGGATTTTAACTTTCCAGATATTAACTGGAACTGGTGGGTTGGTCACTTGCACACTAGCAAGTCTTTTTTTTTTTTTTTTTTTTTTTAGATTTATTGGATGACTTTTATACAGCAGTATGTTTGAGAGACACCCAGAGGGAATAATGCTCTTGATTTGAATATCAGCAGTGATTATTCATACATTAAGAATCTGCTGATAAAGGAACCACTAGATGGCAGTGATCACAGGATGTTTTTTTTTTTTTTTTAGTAAGTAAAGATGTAACTACCATTTGGGGTACAGGGAAGGGTTTTTGCTTATGTAAAGTTGACTATGGTGGTCTCAGACAGGTTTTAAATTCTGTACAGTGGGACCAACTGATGATGTTATCAAATTCTGAATGGGAAACATTCAAGGAACAAACCTTGGAAGCTACTAGGCTTTTCATACCAACTAAGAAATGCTATTCAAGGTTTAGGCCTAAATGGATGACAGATGAACTAATGAGATTCATGGAAGAGAAGAAAAATGCATGAGATGCATATAAATTATCAGGCAACACAGAAGCCTATGGTGGATATAAGAGTCTGTAATCAAGTCACAAGGAGATTAGGCAAGCAAAGGCAGATTATGAAAAACCTTTGGCAAAGAATGGAAAGAAAAACAGCAAAGACTTCTTTACTTATGTAAACTATAAGGAATGGGATGAATCAGATTGGTCCACTTGATATTGATAGTTCAAATGTTGATGATCCTGCTCAGGTAGCTGACAAACCGAATTAGTATTTTCCCTCTACATTCACATGTGATAAATTCTGTAGGGAAGTGGTGGCTAGAAGCTTATCATACTCTATCATTTAGCTATCTAACAGAGAGCTAAATTATTTTTGTAATAACTGAGAGGAAAGTGGAAAAGAAATTATTGGAAGAAAAGCCCCCTAGGTGGATGGAATCTATCCAGTTATATTAAGAGAGGCAGTAAAGGTAGTAAGCAAACCGATAACCATAATTATGAGAACTTCCATGGACTGGAGATGTGCAAATGTCCCCAATTCACAATGGGGGATAAAAGAGTGACATGAGTAATTACAGACCTGTTAGTTTAACTTCTGTTCCGAGGAAAATAATGGAGTAACTGGTTAAAGAAGCAGTGCAGTATCATCTAGCCAAGACTGCAATTATAGCTGAGACACGTCATGGGCTTGTTAAGGGGAAATCTTGTCTGACCAATTTGATTGGATGCTACAATGTGGTCATAAAGGAAATAGATGCAAAAAATAATTTTGATATCATATACTTGGATTTCAGGAAACTTTTGATGCTGTTGCACATAAAAAGCTGCTGTATAAATTGGAGTAGTTTGGCATTAAGGGCAATTTGCTGCTATCGGTAAAGGAGTGGTTGACTGGGAGAAGACAGTCATAATCAATGGACACTGCTCTTTGTGGACTAATGTTATTAGTGGAGTCCCCCAAGGGTTTGGTGTTGGGCCCATTGTTGTTTTGTATATTTATCAGCGGTATTGATGAAGGTATATCAGGCATAATGTTGAAGTTTGCAGGTGATACAACAGTTGGCAGAGTTGTTAATGACAGTATGCTACTGCAACAGGATCTAGAAAAGTTCAGCAGGTGGGCTGAGAAGTGGCAACTGAGATTTAACATTGACAAATGCCAAGTGCTGCATATGGGTATCAGTAATCCCAGAGTAATGTAAAGAACTTATTAATTTGGGGGTGTGGAACCACTTATTAACTGGGGTGTGGGTACCACTACCCAACTAGTTTTTGAACAGTCTAGGGGTAGAAAACTTGCTTCGTGTCCAAATGGTAGCCGAGCATTCTGGTCTCTTGCCAAAGCTATTGGCCGCTACTTTTGCCCATCTCTGCTCCCACCTCTGTCAAAACCAGATGGTTCTATTGTCACTTCAGCCGAGGATAAATCTGACTTGCTAGCATCCCATTTTTCTTCCAACTCATGTATTAATGATCTTGGAAAAACACCTCCCACCATTTCCAACATTCTCTGTTCAATGCCTCCTGTGGTGTTCTGCCAAAACGATGTCAGAAGGATTTTGACAAATCTTGATGCTAAGAAAGATCATGGTCCTGATGGTATATCTCCACTTGTTCTCAAAACCTGTGCTCCTGATCTTACTCCTGATCTTTGCTGCCTTTTTTTCACTTACTTATTCCAAAGGTGTTTTTCCTTCTGCCTTAAAATTTGTTCATATCCAGGCAGTTTCTAAAAAGGGTGACAAATCCCTCCGATCCAATTATCGTCACATTGCAGTTACTTCTGCTCTTTCTAAAGTAATGGAGAAATGAATTAATCGCCAGTATGGATTCCATCAGTGTTGATCCACTGGTGGTATTCTGGCTTATGTTACCCATTTATTGACAAATTTGATGGAAAAGTTCAGTGAAACGCAAGCAATTGCTCTTGACATCTCAAAGGCTTTTGATCGTGTTTGGCACAAAGGTCTTCTAAGCAAGCTTCCATCTTATGGTTTGCCAACTGTTTTTTGTAATTGATTATCCAGTTTTCTCTCTGACCACTCACTGAGGATGATGGTAGATGGTTCTCTGTCTTCTAACTTCTCCACTAATGCTGGTGTCCCCCAACGTTCAGTTCTTTTCTCCACTCTTTTCCTCTTATACATTAATAACCTTCTACCTTGACTGGAAATCCTATCCATAGTTTTGCTGACGATTGTACATTGCATTCCACTTTCCAGTTTGAGAAACCTTGCCCTTTTCAATCAGCTTCAACTTCTCGAATATCCACTATCAATTCTTTAAGTGCCAATCTCCTTAGTTGATTGTGCAATCCTTCTAAAACTCAGTCCTGTCTTTTATGTCGCAAAAAGGATTCTTCAACTCCTATGCTTATCTTTGGTGATACTCCCATTTCTAGGCAAGATGATATATCTCTTTTGGGATTATCCTGACTTATAATCTCTCTCTCGGCACAAGCACATTACAAATATTGCTTCCTCTGATTCTAAAAAAACTTGATTTTCTCTTTCGCTCTAGGTGTTACTTTTCTTGCAAACAAACTTTTCATCTTCCTTGTTTATTCATTCAACTGCTGTTTTCTGGAACAACCTTCCTTCACACATACTTCCTGGAAATGACAGTCTACAGAAGTTGAAGTTTAATGTCAACAAATATCTTCTTTCGTGTTCTCAACCTCCAATCCAAGCACGGTACTAAGTACTATAGGTTGTAATATCTCTGGTGTTTGGGATTTTCCTTTAAAAAAAAAAAAAGAAGCACATTACAAATATTTTCCTCTTCATCTAAAAAACTGTTTTCTCTTTCACTCTTTGCATTACTTTTCTTCCAAACAGCTGTTAATTCTGTACAAATTGCAAATTCTGTACAAATTTGCAATTTGTACAGAATTAACAGCTGTTAATTCTGTACAAATTGCAAATCCACCCTACCATGGAATATTGTTCCCACATCTGAGGCTGTTCCATTTTGGAACAGCCTTCCGTCATATGTAATTTCCTGAATATTACAATCTACAGAAATTCAAGTCTAATGTTAACAAGTGTGTTCTTTTATCTTATCCACCCATGCACAGTTCTAAGTATTATAGGTTTAATACCTCTCTTTTGGGAGTTTCATTTAAAAAAAAAAAAAAAAAACTGTACGGAGCAGGCCTAGTGAGTCATCTTGAAATTTCTGTTGTCATTCTCTTTGCTATGGTTATAATGGCAGAAACAAAACTTAGCAACATTCTTTACTCATGAGAAATCGATTGAAGTTCTCCACTGTACATTAATAAAATCAAAGTGCTATATAAATTGATAGTTGCCTATATCTCTTTATAATTATTGTTTAATTAGACTTTTTTTTTTTTTTTTTTCTCTCTCTCTCTCTCTCTCTCCAATATGAAAGTATTTTTTCTCTGAAGCACACTCATTGATACTATGTCTGATACTGTACTTGACATGTATTTGCTGTGACTATTTATTATCATTTGTTTAAATTTTAAAATTAAACTGTTATAGATATTGTAAAACGGTTGCACTTCAATAAACTTCAACGTGAGCACCTTCAGCAACATGTAGAATGTCAAGATGGTAACTGTCATTTGAAGTGTTTTGAAGCATCTCTTGAGAGATGGAAGTTAGTGCCTTCAATGTGGACTTTTAACTTTGGGACAAACTTTTTTTGCATACATTTGTATCCTCTCCTTTACGTAGCCCCCCATACAAAGAAATCCATAGGTGTGTTATGTGGGGAATGAGGAGGTGATGGAATGAGACCATCCTGGCCAATCCATTGGTTAGGAAATTTTTTTTTGAGGAAATCCCACACATGCAACCTCCAGTGTTGTGGTGCCTCATCTTGCTGATAGAACACATAGCTGTATACCTTCAAGCTGAGGTATAGCATATAATTCAAACATATCTAGGTAATTTGTAGAGTTTAATGTTTTTGTGAAAAAAAAAAAATGTCCCAGTCATCTGGCTAAAGGACAATGCACATCACATGTTTACCTTGGGTACTATTACACACTCACGTTCATGAACTGAGTGAGGATTTTCAGATCCCCATATGGGACAATTGTGACTGTTAACTTAACCAAACAGGTAATTGCTTTATATCACCGAAAATATTTTCCAGAAAGTGCTCATCTTCATCTGTAAAGTTGAGAATGTGAACAGTAAATTTCCCTTTTTGTATTTTGTCAAGAGGCTTAATTTCTTATGAAGTGAAGATATTCACTTCATAAGAATAAAGTTCCAATCTCTAGGCCTACTTGCCCCTCTCCTGGTGTAGCACACTGCTATTTTATTGTAGTTGTTTTCATTCATCATCTCATTGATTGTTCCATAGGTGGATCTTTCTGGAATGCTTGTTGAAAATATCTTTTTACTATCATTGGAGATTTGGTATCCCACATCCACAACATGCATGTGCTGCTTTTTCCTGTACTGTCGCCATTTTAACAGTGCTGTCACAGTGCTTGCTGCGATCAAGGCTGTCAACCACATGAGGAAAAAAACTTATTGAATTGCCTTGATAACTGCAGCAAACCATTTTAAGATACCTATTACAATAAAATTTTAATCAAGCTTCATAATCAGGTGACTGATTCATAGAGGCCCTGTATATTTTAGTCGGTATATACAGAAGCAAAAAGGTTCAGTTGTCAGTGTTTAATATTCCTAGAAATATGCTTATCCAAAACTGCTCAAATGCTAGGTATAACTCTGTATTATTTTAAAATCCAACACCTTTTAGTCTGAAAGGATGCTAGATTTTTATGAGTTTATTGTAGTAGTAGTTGCAAATGATGTAAGAAAGCAAGCTTATATAGCATCATCCAAAGGGCCACTACACACTTCACTTCACCCATCTATATACCCACCACGAATTTGTCTAGTTCTTCTTCCAATTTATTCAAACCATCCATTTCCACACTTAACAGATGGAAGTCTGTTCCTACAATCAACCATCCTTCATCAACTTAAATTTATGTACCCTCGTGTTTAGTCTCAGCAAGAGGAATGCCATTCACATTCAGCTTACTCAATCCATTCAAGGCCACTTCAGTCAGAACATCCTGCAGGTGCCTCGTCTCCACAAACTGTAATTTGCAGAACCTGATGCTTTTCTGGGTAAGAGCACCCTTTTGTTCTCTTCACCAATTCTGGTTGTTCATCTCTGCACTCCTTCCAGCAGATTTACATCCTTCTAAAGCAAGGTCTCCAGACCTGTATATAGTATTAAAGATATGGCCTTGTACAAAAGGATAATCACCTCCTTATCCCTACTAGCAAAGTTTTTGTGTATCAGTGACAAAACCCCATGGACTATCCTGGCAGCATGTCTACACTGCTCATAGAATTTCATAACTGACTGCACACTTACCCCTTTGTCTTTCATTTTCTGCTACCTTGGGTGTAGTGCCACACAGTTAATAAGTTACTCTGGGATTACAGTTACCCATATGCAGTAGCTTGCATTTTTTAATGTTGAACTTCAACTACAGTTTCTCAGCCAATAGACAAAATGTTCCTAGATCTTGTTGCAGTAACTTACCCTAATTACTCTCGTTAACCGCTCTGCCAACCTTTGTATCATTGGCAAATTTTGACATTAAGATGAGGTACCTCCATCAATATCATTAATAAATATGGAAAACAACAATGAACCCAGCAGTGAACCCTGGGGGACTCCACTGATAACATTAGTCCACAAAGAGCAGTGCCCGTTAATAACTTCTGTCTTCTTCCGCTTAACTATTCCTTTATCCATAACAGTAACTTGCCCTTAATGTCACATTGCTCTAGTTTATACAGCAGTCTTTTATTTGCAACAGTATTGGGGCAGAGTATCCTGTCTCACTCCTTGTGTGGGTACTGACCAACAGATTTTTGAATTTCCCCAAACTGTGAACCTCAACTATCCGTGGAGGTAACTTATTCCAGTAATTAACAAATCATTGGCAAAGGATACTTGCTACTTAGCCAAGTGGTCATTTGAAAGAGTGCAGTAGTATGCTCTGTGAGTGGACAGGGAGTCAAGGCTTTGACTGCTAAATACAATTAATGTTTTGTATTGATAATTTATCATAAACTCCACTGACCTATTGATCATGCCAGAGTATGAACAAGAAATAATCCAAAACTCCTCTCCCAAATTTTTATGGCCCCTAGTTCTATTATCATTTATAATGTAAAATTTTCATTATCATTCCTTGTATTATCCCCATTGAGAGCCTTCCAGACCTCAGTTAGATTCCTTCTAAGGTATCCAGATACCAAACTTTGCTGCCCACATATTCAGTCTACTCATCATGCAAGGACCCTTTTGGCAATCCCAAATCTCTGCAAGAAAATATTTAGTGAATTATTTGCTTGTAGAGATAGGTGAGCCAGGTTCACTTTTATTTTGAAGACTTCAGTGCCCTACTTAAGATCCACCAAACCAAATCTTGATGCTAGTGATTGCAGTTAGAAGTGGAAATTTCCTGTTTTGAAAAGGGGAAAAAAAAAAAAAAAAAAAAAGTGTAGGGGATATCACAGTGCATTTATGGAAGTTCAGTTTGAAATTGAATCAGTTTTGTGGTGCAATTAAGAGTAATATCAGGCATTATAGGTGAACTTTAGTTTAGTATGTAGTAATTAATGATGTTAGTATTTGTGTGAAACACTCAAATGTTTTTTTGAGGGGGAGAGGGGTAGCAAACTGTTTAAAATAATTAGCTTTTTAACTTTCATCCTGATACTATATTGCAGGAATGGCCAACTTAATTTGTGATGCAATCTACTTTTTTCTTCAAAATGTGCCACAATCTACCATCTCAAGAATTTCATTGCACATGGTTAAAAAGTTAATCAACACAATATTGAAAAATATTGTTTATAAATTTTAAAGTTAAATACAATTCAGAATTCTTATTTTAAATTCATACTTATTTAAATTTTTAATTTATGTGAAGTTTGTCTTCGTGTCATCTGCCAAGCTTTTAAAATCGGGCCGCCTCCATAACCAGGTGGGAAGGAGCAGCAGTGCGTAGCACACTCTTCTTGATTAGACTGGGGTTCGAGCCTGTCACCACTAAATACCGAGTATGCAGAAAGGTCAGGGAATGACCACCATATATCCCTGGAGCAATATGGCCTTAGTTGCTAATGCTCCTAAAAACCAAATAACAACAACTTTAAAAATCGAGGATATACTGTGATAAGGCCAACCGTAAAGAATCTTCTGTATACAAGTGCGTAAGAGTAGAGCAATTCTTTGTGTTTGTTTGTTTCAAATACAAAAAGGCCAATCCACATAGATAAGTGGAACCAAAACAGGAATTTAAATGTTCACTGCATTTTTACATTTGGGTACTTTTCTTGGTAAACATATTTCCAAAAGTGTTTTTCTGATGATCAGGCTTTTAGGAAGATATCTTTTTGAAATGTAATAATTTCATTTTCGAATAATATTTTCTCCATGTGAAAAATCTCAGGGAATTTTTCTGCAATTTACATTATATGAATAAGAAATATATTGAACAATGTCTTCAATTGTTTTAAAATCACTGAATCTGGTTTAAAAATCATCCACGACTTTCCCAATTTCAGAAATATTTCTCAGTATTAAATCCAAAAACAGGATATTTTTGCAAATGATCTTGCATATTTGCAAAGTGAACAAATTTTTTTTCTTTGGGATCCTTAGCCATTGCCAAAAATTGATATTTATATGCAGAAATACTACAAATCATGTTACCCACATTTTTATTTTTTCCTTGTAATTCCAAATTCAGATAACTTAATTTACTGGTAAAATAGCCAGATCACACAACCACTTTGTTTCTTGTAGCTGCTGATAACCATCTCCCCTTCGATCAACAATTTTTTTTTAATATCATTCAGCAAATTTCGAATTCCTTGTAGAAACGTACTCTGACTCAGCCACCTCACATCTGGTTCATTTTCATCGAATTGCATTTTGAAAAGTCTCCTTTGAAGAGATTGTCCTCTGATGGAATTCACGATTTTGAAAGCTATGTCCATAATACTTCTAGTATTTAATCTTTTGCTGGCTAACATTTGTTGGTGGATGACACAGTGGTAACTCAAAAAATCAGGGAATTCATCATCCTTTTGGCACAATGTGATGAATCTGTTATGATGACCCATCATTGCTTTAGCTCTATCTGTTGTTACTGATACGAGCTTAAATAGTGGTAATGTAATTTTTTCAATAAATTTTTGAATGCGTTAAATATATCAAGGCCTCTAGTTCTCTTTTTTCTAACGAAACCATACCCAGCAGTTCTTCTCTAGTGGCAGAATCATCGAAAACCATAAGAATAAAAATGAGCAATTGAGCTGTATTGCTGACATCTGTAGATTCATTCAGTTGTAAAGAAAAGGACACACAATTAGCAATATGAGCACGCAATTTGTTCGCTCACATTTTTACTCATTTTTTTCGATTTGTCGCATTGCAGATTTTGAAGAGCACTTTTAATTTCATATTTGTTCTTAAAATTTTCAGACTGTTGTTACTAAAAACGTGTCTTTGATGAATTGGCCATCAGAAAATGGTTTGCATTTTTTTTGCAAGAAGATGACTCATTTTAAATTATGCTACAGTTACTGCTTTAGATTGTAAATTAGGTATAATGAAGATTGTTGTGTGAATAATCTGGATTTGTTCTTTTAATTTATTTTTTCTAAGGTCACTATTAGGTGGAAAATCCGATTGGTATTTACCATGGAGTCAATTGAAGTGCCTTTCTAAATTTCCTCTTTTGGGTATAGCCATGAAAGCCAAGCATTGCAAATCAAACGTTTTTCTTTAATCATCACAAAAAAGTATTCTAGTTCCCACTCTTGATGAAAATGATATGTTTACTCTTCGTAGTATTCATTTTAAATCAAAGGGTATTAAATTAATGTATAAGTACTGTCCAGTTATTAATATTAAATAAGCTAAATAAGAATTCTACACATGCACTATGCTCTCCACAATGTAACTGCATGAATTTTCACTAGACAAGCCTAGCGGCTGCACGGCAACAAGAATAGTGACGTGGTTTGACGTATTTGTAATAAGCGTATGCGGTGGGGTGCATAATAATAATAACATTTAGATTTCGACTAATCCATTTTTTATACAGGCAGTTCCCACTTTATGAGCCCCCCCCCAATCCTATCTATAGTAGGCACGCAGGTGCATAAGTACATGTGCCTACGGTGCTGTTTCTTGTACAGTATTATGTCTATCTTGTGAACTCCTCTGACCGTTTGGTCGTCCCGGAGTAAAAACAGAAAATTTATTTATTTATTTATTTATATATTTTCTTCAAAATCATAATATGTGGGGTATCTATGCCTTGTCTTTCCAGTGCCCGAAACATTGCCTTATGCTGTATGGAGTCAAATGCCTTTTCATAATCCACAAATGCCAGGCATAATGGTGTTTTATATTCATTTCTTTCTCCATTAGCTGTGATATTACGTGAATGTGATCCATAGTTGAGAATCTGTCCTAAAGCCAGCTTGCTCTTTTGGTTGATTCTCATCAAGTATTCTTTCTAATCTGTTAGTAATGACCCTTGTGAACAACTTGTATATGTGGGATAACAAGCTAATTGTCTATAATTTTCAATTTCTGATTTATCTCCTTTCTTATGCAGCAAAACTATGATTGCATTATTCCACTGCTTAGGCGTCACACCTTTTCTAATGCACTTTGTGAAGAGTCTTGCCAGTTTTTGTGTTATGTCGCTTCCTCCCAATTTTAACAACTCTACAGTAACTTCATCTTCCCCCGGGGCTTTCTGATTCTTCATTTTGTTCAATGCATGTTCTACCTCATCAGGAAGAATATCGGGTATGTCGTATGTGTTGCTACTTTGCAATCCAGCTTCCCCACTGCTGGCATCATTCCCTCGCTCCTTGTATGATTCTCTATAGTAGTCTTCTGCTATTTGAATTATGCCTTCTCTGCTGTTATAAGTACACCATTGCTATTCTTCAGTTTCAGTATCATTTGTCTTTCTGTATTCCTGCTCATGGCTGCTGATTTAAACCCTTTGTTTTCCTTTAATGCTTGTTCTACTTTTCTTGTGTTAAATCTTCTTATGTCCTCTCCGAGTCTCTTTCTAATGGCTTTGCATAACTCAGTATACTCAATTTTTTCCTTGTTAGTGTCTCCTTTCGCCTTCGGTTCATCATATCAAGTGTTTCTTGACTAATTTTTTCATCTTTGGATTTCTTTTTCCCTATAGGTTTCTTGGGCTTTATCACTTTCAGAAAGTTGTAATATTCCTCGTCGATATCTTGGTCCTGAGCAGTCTGCAGAAGCTCAAACTTGTTCTTAAGTTCCACTACATACTGCTTTTTCTTCTCTTCTGTTATCTCAAAGACCTTTGTATTATTTACTCGAGTCAAGTTTTTTCCTTTCCTATATCTATATCAAGTGTACATCTTACCATTCTGTGATCACTTCCAACATTTGCCTTATTCAGGACGGTAACATCATTCACAATATATCTTCTGTTAGTGAGGATGAAATCAATTTCATTAGTTGTTAATCCATTTGGCTCTTCCATGTCCACTTTCTGTTCACCCTGTTCTTGAAAAAGTGTTCTGCATCAACCTGTTAATAATGTAACTGGTTGCATGCAAACTGCAGCAGATGCCTGCAATATTGACTGTGCAAATGTGGATTCGGAACAACCAGTGGAGCATCAGGTTGTCTGACTAGACATTTGTAGACATAAGCCAAACAACCAAAAAACAGTACTTGGAACCGTTTTCCAAAGTTCCCAACTAACATTAAGCTAATTGTTTACAAAAAGCTTAAAGCCAAAGTTTAGGAGATCAGGCAGAAAGCCAGGCATGACTCTGGGATTACCATTGTCTCAACAGGTTATCTGGAGGAAAACAAACATTGAATGGGCAAGTTTCTACCAATGTCTGTAATAATTTGCTGGAATGTGCGATCTGTCCTCCCCTATAGAAATTGCAAATATCCTAGCTGATTACTTATCTGTTGTCTCCACTTCTACATTGTGCACATGTTCCTTTTTGGCATGCCTTTTTGTTCCATGTAACCAACTGTTTACTCTGCTAGAGATTCAAATAATCTGAACAGATCTCCAAAATAGTAAAGCAGCATCCATTACAGCAGGATTAAACATTTATGTGAAACAAACCTAAAGATCTCATTTTTCTATCTTTTCAGAAAACACATTTTATTTATGCGATACCAAAACCAGGAATGACTGCTCATTAGTCTATATTACCTACCAGTATCACTTAGAAGCTGTTTGAGCTGAATATTTGCAAGGATGGTTCATGTTAAACCTACCTGAATCCGGGATTTGCAATACCCTCTAACTTAGTGGTTTTCAACTGGGGTGCCGCAACAACATTCCAGAGGTGCTATGTAATTTGGGTTTAAGTTACTTAAACTTATTTTTTTTAAATTTTTATGTTTATTTCATTATAAAAAAAAGGTGTACAGTATCTTTTTAATTTTGTGG
The DNA here is from genome assembly GCF_048544385.1 of Mastigoproctus giganteus. Classification (NCBI taxonomy): domain Eukaryota; kingdom Metazoa; phylum Arthropoda; class Arachnida; order Uropygi; family Thelyphonidae; genus Mastigoproctus; species Mastigoproctus giganteus. The sequence continues at coordinate 238,437,540 of NC_143575.1, read as the reverse complement.
TGATCTATAATTGATGTTTACTTAGTACCTCTATATAAAGAATAAAATTATTATATATTGTATACGGGGTGCAGAGAAACTACCGACAAACTTGAACAGGTGATAGATGGTACCAAAAGAAACATTTTTTTGTCAAGTAAACATGGTTCATAAATGAGTCCTTATAGCAGCAGAAGTTATTAAAGGGTTGTAAAAATCAGAACAACACATTCAGTAATTTAATGTCGTTTAATGTATACAAACTATTTGCTGTTGCACACAAAATAGAAAAAACAATTCATAAGAAGTGCTCGAACTGGTGACTGTGATGTTCAGTGCATAACTGACACCGACGCATTATTAAATGTTGTAGGAGTTGGAAGTTCCTAGGATTGTCTTGTATCTCTGCACTTGCTGCAACAGTCTGTGCTATAAGTTCCTCCACTGTGTCAATTGGCATTTCATACACAATAGTCTTCATGTATCACCAAAAGAAAAGTCTAAACAAGTCAAATCAGGTGACCTTGCTGGTCAGGCTACAGGTCCACCTCGACCAATCCATCTGCCTGGAAAGGTTGTATGTAAGTGTGCACGTACATGTCTGTCAAAATGTGATGGTGCGTCATCATGTTGTAACGCTGCCTCCGTAGCCAGGTGGGCAGGAGCAGCAGTGCGTAGCACACGCTTCTTGATTAGATCTGGGTTCGAGCCTGTAACCACCAAATACAGAGGATGTGGAAAGATCAGGGAATGACCACCGCATATCTGCGGAGCAACATGGCCTTAGTTGCTAATGCTCCTAAAAACCAAATAACAACAACATCATGTTGGAACCACATTTGTGCTCGGACAATCAGAGGAACATCCTCCAACAACTCTGGAAGTGTGTGCTCTAGAAAACGCAAATAGAGTCGTCCAACTGCAGGCAACATGTATGGTCCAACTAAAACGTTTCCCACAATGCCAGCCCATACATTGACACTAAACCTGTGTTGGTAGCCGTGTTCAACCATTGCATGGGGATTATTCTCTGCCCACACATGACTGTTGAACAAATCCCTCTTGGGTGAAACATGCCTTATTAGTGTAAAGCATATTATTGGCAAAATCAGGCTGCACGTTGGTTTCCTGTAAAAACTAGTGGAAGAACTCGACACTATGGGAAAGTCAGCAGGTTCTAGTGCATGCACTTTCTGGTATCGGAAAGGATGTAGTCTGGCTTCATGCACCACATCCCACACCAAACGATGCTGCACGTCCAATCGGTGTGCAACCGCTCTTGTGCTGGTAGACGGAGTATTAATGAAGATCTGCAAAACCTATTCCTCAAATCGAGGTGTCCTAGCAGTGTGTCGACATCCAGTATCATACATATTCACACTGAAAGAGCCACTGTCCTGCAGTCTTTGGTGTATCGTAGCAAATGTTGTGTGGTGAGGCAACCTTCTGTCTGGGAAGCGTTCTTGATAAATCCTGCGAGCCTCTCTTCCGTTTCCATTTGCTGCGCCATACATTAAATGGATATCCATCATTTCTGCAATGGTGAAACGCTCCATATCTGTACCCATACTGATCATAATATGACATTACACTTTTATGCTATTAGCGGCAGATACGCACCATTCTGAGGACCTCTGAATGCATGCCTACGTTAATGTTGATGGTAGTCGTACGTTCGAGCACTATGTTATGGATTGTTTTTTCTATTTTGTTTGCAACGGCAAATGATTTGTATGCATTAAACAACTAAATTACTGAATGGAATGTGTTTTTCTGATTTTTACAACCCTAAAAATAGCTTCTGCTGCTATAACGACTCATTTATGATCTATTTTTACTTGACAAAAAAAGTTTCGTCTGGTACCCTCTATCACCTGTTCAAGTTTGTTGGTAGAGTTTCTCTGCACCCTGTATATATAATTTGTATTATGAAATGTAATTTTTATAATTATATTATTGTAATAATTCATATAACATAGATATATTTTTTTAATTGAGTAGGAGTGCCATTATTAAAAAAATTAAAAATTTCCTCTTCACGCTGACCTGGCGTCAGCGTGAAGAGGAAAAGACCAAACCATCTAGCATATGACAGCACGACAAAACAAATGGCCCTCAGTCCCCAGCAGCTTTCACTCTCCCTCTTACGGCAGCGAGAGGATCAGAGTGGAAGCAGAGGGTGCTAAGAATCTCTGGGTACGACCAGGCTGCCATGCATGGAAACTGAACTTGGCCTGTTATAACGTAAGATCACTCATCAGTGAAGATAGGATATTAGAGCTGGAAAAGGAATTAGAAAATGTGAATTGGAATATCATTGGTTTGGCTGAAACAAGAAGAAGAAATGAATCACTTATAAGTTTATCAAGTGGAAATCATCTGTACAGCAATGGAAACAGTGAAGCTGGAGTTGGGTTTATTGGTCCATAAAGATTTTAAAACATTTTGGAATTCAAAAGTACATCACCAAGGGTGTCAAGACTAATACTCAAGATTTCTGAGAGGTACAAGCTAAAGATTATAATGATTTATGCACCACCAACATCGAGCCATGATGATGACGAGGTTGAAGAAATGTACACCGAAATTGAGTCTTCTAGATGAGTAGAAAACAAGAGTAGGAGACCGGCAGAATTGCTTAACAAGTACAGGTCACTGTTGAAAAAAAGCCGTGAAATAGGGTTGAATTTCAAAGTGTCTGCAATTCTGCCCAGACACGATAGGAGGGAGTATATGATGAGAGCCTTGTCGATCAATTCGGCCCTGAAAAGATTGTGCAAGGCTCAAGGGGTAGAATTTTTTTCAGCCTGGAATGTACTTGTTAATAGGAGAGATTGCTTCTACAGGGATGGGATACACTTAAATAGAAAGGGTGCAAGAATATTTGCTGATGCTATCGAGGCAGTGTTAGGTGGGTCAGAAAACTGCTAGCTTGGGGGGAGACAAAGATGAATAGATTAACAGTAGCCACTGGCAGAGGTGAAAGAGATTCTTGCACTGCTTCTATTGGAATGAGCAGAAGCCTGAAAAACAAGATGCAGGATATTTCAGAGACTGCCGGGAGTCATTGCGGTACAAGTAAACACATGGGTTGTGGTAGGGTAGCTAAGAATAGAAATAGGTGCATGTATACTTGCGTGTACACCAATGCTAGGAGTTTAGTAAATAAATTTGATGAATTTGAGGTATTGCTCAAAACATCAAAGGCTGATATTGTTGGGATCAGAGACGTGGTGTCACACAGATATAAGGAATGCAGAACTGGAATTTGGGGAGTACAACGTCTACAGAAAGGATAGACTGGATAGGAAGGGAGGAGGGGTTATGCTATTAGTTAAGAAATACATAAAATCCAAGGAAGTTGAAGCCAGTGGACATCGCTGGACAGTGCAGTGTCGAGTCAGTTTGGTGTGACATAAGCATTGGGAGATCAAAATTGAGAGTAGGAGTGTGCTATAGGCCTAATGATTCTGATGAGTATAATAGAAACTGTACAGGGAAATAGAGTGGGCCGGTAAATCAGAGAGTCTTATAATGGGAGATTTTAATTTTCCAGATATTGACTGGAATTTGGGGACTGGTCACTCACACACTAGCAAGGCTTTTGTGGATTTATTGGATGATTGTTTTCTACATCAGCATGTTCGGGAGGCAACTAGAGGGAGGAATACTCTTGATTGATTATCAGCAGTGATTCTTCATGCATTAGGAATCTGCAGATAAATGAACCACTAGGTGGCAGTGATCACAGTGTGTTGAAGTGGGATTTACTCAGAGAGGTAACGACCATTAGGGGTAAAGGGAAGGGTTATTGTTTTCGTAAAGGTGACTATGATGGACTGAGACAGTATTTAAATTCTATACAGTGGGACCAACTGATGATGTTACCAACAGCAAATGCAAAATGGGAAGCATTCAAAGAACTTACCTTGGAAGCTACTAGGCTTTACATACTAACTAAAAAATATTGTTCAAGGTTTAGGCCTAAATGGATGTCAGATGAACTGATGAGGCATATGGCAGAGAAGAAACATGCATGGGATACATACAAATTAAAACATGACACAGAAGCCTATGATAGATACAAGTTGATCTGTAACCAAGTTACAAAGGAGGTTAGGCAGGCGAAGACAGATTACGAGAAATCTTTGGCAAGGGATGCAAAGAAAAACAGCAAAGAGTTCTTTACTTATGTAAACTCTAAAAGGAAGGGGATGAATCAGATTGGTCCACTTGATATCGATGGGTCAACTGTTGATGATCCTGCTCAGGTAGCTAACAAACTAAATGAATATTTTGCATCGACATTCACGCATGAGGAGTTATTCAGCGAGGGGAAAGCCAGAGGTCTATTCAACTCTAGCAGTAAGCTAGAGAATCTTGTAATAACTGAGAGTAAAGTTGAGGAGAAATTGTTGAAGATAAACACAAGAAAGGCACCCGGGGTGGATGGGATCTATCCAGTTATATTAAAGGAGGCAGCAAAGGAAGTAAGCAAACCCTTAGCAATAATTATGAGAGCTTCCTTGGACTCAGGGGAGGTACCCACAGACTGGAGATGTGCAAATGTGACCCCAATTCACAAAGGAGGATCAAAGGCTGACACAAGTAATTATAGACCTGTGAGTTTAACTTCTGTTCCAGAAAAATTAATGGAGACATTAGTTAAAGAAGCACTGCAGGATCATTTAGACAAGACTTCAGCTATAGCTCGGACACAGCATGGTTTTGTTAAGGGGAAGTCATGCCTGACCAATTTGATTGGATACTATGATGCAGTCACAAAGGAACTGGATGCAGGGAATAACTTTGATATTATATACTTGGATCTTAGAAAGGCTTTTGATACTGTTGCACATGGAAGACTGCTGCACAAATTGGAGCAGTGTGGCATTGGAGGCAAATTGCTGCTGTGGATAAAGGGGTGGCTGAGGGGGAGAAGACAGAGAGTGGTAATCAATGGACACTGCTCGTCGTGGACTAATGTTATTAGTGGAGTCCCTCAGGGCTCAGTGTTGGGTCCATCATTGTTTTCTGTATTCATAAATGATATTGATGAGGGTATATCAAGCTTAATGTCGAAGTTTGCAGACGATACAAAGGTAGGCAGGGTTGTCAAGGACACTACTGACACTATGCTGCTGCAAAAGGATCTGGAAAGGTTGAGCAGATGGGCTGAGAGGTGGCAAATGAAGTTTAACATTGACAAATGTAAAGTACTACACATGGGAAACAGCAATATCAACTCTGTGGTACTACACTGACAGTGGTAGAGAATGAAAGGGACCTGGGGGTGAGCAGTGCAGATGGGCTGCAAGAGTAGCTCATGGTGTATTGTCAATGATATATAGGAATTTTTCTAGCAGGGATAAGGAGGTGATTATTCCCTTGTATAAGGCAATGGTCAGGCCACACCCAGAGTACTGTATACAGGTCTGGAGGCCTCATTTCAAGAAGGATGTAGAGCTGCTGGAACGAGTACAGAGAAGGGCAACAAGATTAGTGAAGAAAGGCTTAAGTTTTGCAAATTACAGTGTCTGGAGACTAGGCACCAGCGAGGTGTATAAGGCCTTGAATGGTTTGAGCATGCTCAATGCTGATGGGATTCTTCCTCTCGCTCAGAATAATCACCTGAGAGGGCATAAATTCAAATTGAGGAAAGACAGATGTAGGATAGACGTGCGGAAATTTGCCTTTAACCTGCAGGTGGTTGGTTGGTGGAACGGACTTCCATCCCTTGTCGTGGAAGTTGATAGCCTAAATAAGTTTAAGGCTCAGTTGGACAGGTATTTTGAACGAACAGAGGGGTGATGTGGAAGTGGTTTTTTTGGCTGATGCTGCATAAGCTTGCTTTCTTGCATCAAATGCCTCTACTAATGCTAATGCTAACCCACTACACTATTATTATGGGGGACTTCAATGCTAAGGTTGGAAAAAGGCAAAACAGCGCAGAAAGAGGAACTATAGGAAATTTTGGAATTGAAAGAAATAAGAGGTGAAAGACTTGTGGAATTTACAGAATCTCAAGGACTGTCAGTAATGAATACTTTTTTCAAGAAAAGGGTGAACAGAAAGTGGACATGGAAGAGTCCAAATAGATTAACTACTAATGAAATCGACTTCATCGTCACTAACAGAAGATATATCGTGAATGATGTTACCGTCCTGAATAAGGTAAATGTTTGAAGTGATCACAGAATGGTAAGATGTACACTTGATATAGATGTAGGAAAGGAAAGGAAAAAACTTGACTTGAGTAAATAATACAAAGGTCTTTGAGATAACAGAAGAGGAGAAAAAGCAGTATGTACTGGAACTTAAGAACAAGTTTGAGCTTCTGCAGACTGCTCAGGACCAAAATATCGACGAGGAATATTACAACTTTCTGAAAGTGTTAAAGCCCAAGAAACCTATAGGGAAAAAGAAATCCAAAGAAGAAAAAAAACAAATGAAAAGCAAGAAAAACACTGACAGGGAGAAAATTGAGTATACTGAGTTATGCAAAGCCATTAGAAAGTGACTCAGAGAGGACATAAGAAGATTTAACACAAGAAAAGTAGAACAAGCATTAAGGGAAAACAAACAATTTAAATCAGCAGCCATGAGTAGTAATACAGAAAGACAAATGATACTGAAACTGAAGAATAGCGATGGTGTACTTATAAACAGCAGAGAATGCATAATTCAAATAGCAGAAGACTACTATAGAAAATTATACAAGGAGCAGGGGAATGATGCCAGCAGTCGGGAAGATGGATTGCAAAGTAGCAACACATGCAACGTACGTACCCGATATTCTTCCTGATGAGGTAGAACAGACATTGAAGAAAAGAAGAATCAGAAAGCCCCGGGGGAAGATGAAGTTACTGTAGAGTTGATAAAATTCGGAGGAAGAGACATAACACAAAAACTGGCAAGGCTCTTCACAGTGCATTAGAAAAGGTGTGAAGCCTAAGCAGTGGAATAATGCAATCATAGTTTTGCTGCATAAGAAAGGAGATAAATCAGAAATTGGAAATTATAGACCAATTAGCTTGTTATCCCACATATACAAGTTGTTCACAAGGGTCATTACTCTCAGATTAGAAAGAATACTTGATGAGAATCAACCGAAAGAGCAAGCTGGCTTTAGGACAGGATTCTCAACTATGGATCACTTTCACATAATATCACAGCTAATGGAGAAAGCAAATGAATATAAAACACCATTATGCCTGGCATTTGTGGATTATGAAAAGGCATTTGACTCCCTATAGCATAAGGCAATGTTTCGGGCACTGGAAAGACAAGGCATAGATACCCCATATATTATGATTTTGAAAAAAAATATATGAGAGTGCTACCTCCTTTATTAGACTAGACAAAGACAGTAGGAAGTTTAAAATTGATAAAGGAGTTCCACAAGGAGTCACATCTCCGCAGCTGTTTACTGCTGCCCTTGAGGAAGCTTTCAGAAGATTAGACTGGTCGCAGAGAGGAGTCAATGTGAATGGAGAGTACCTAAACCATTTACGATTTTTAGATGACATTGTGGTCATAAGCCACGATCCCAAAGAATTAGAGGAAAACCTTAATCAGTTATGCACAATTAGTAAGGATTTTGGACTAAAGATGAATATGGCTAAAACAAATGTAATGATGAACAAGTATGCCACAGAAAGGGAAATAATGATTGAAGGAGCAGTAATTGAAAAGGTGGAGTCATACTTATCTGGGACAAGTTATTAGATGTAATAATGATAAATGGCTGGAAGTCAAGAAAAGAATAAATTTTGGATGGATAGCATTCAGGAAATAGTCACATACTGAAGAGCAATATCCGAGTTTGTCTGAAACGTAAAATAATGAACCAATGTATACTCCCCACCGTGACTTATGGAAGTGAAACTTGGGCACTCACCAAAAGAATGGAAGAGAAGCTGAGAACTACACAGCGAAGAATGGAACGAATTACAGCAGGCCCCATTATAACGTGGTTCGCTTTACGCTGATTCGCTATAACGCTGTTCTTATATTATAACCCGTATCTGACTATAACGCTGTTACAGATCACTATAACGCTCTTTTACAGATTACATTTTTGACATATTTAACGAAATCGTTTCATTTGATGGAGTCGATAGCTTGAAAATGAATAGCAAAACAGAATTAAAACGTTTCCCACGCCGACTTGAGCAATTTTCCCACGCTCAGTGAAATTTTCTCTCACGCTAATTTAAGTACGGTCACTTGTTACGTAGTTCCGAGATCAACATTTTAAAAAATGATCAAATATATTGCTTGTAATATTTGCGTTATATGCATTTATCCGAAGTCTAGTTAATCATCACTCAGTACAGTATTAGACATCGTGCGTAACGGACAGTTTACTTGAACATTATATCATAATTAATTCAACCAACGCAGTTATATTTTCGAAGAGCTAATAATGACCGACAGGAATGAAAATGCAACAACGTCTGGGCGCAGTACGAAGACTATAAATGTAAGAAAAAGACTGAATTTGAAAATTAAATTAGATGTTTTGAAGTGAATCGATTCCGGTCAACGACAAGCGGATGTGTGCCATAATTTAGGACTCGCAAATTTAACTGTAAGAACAATTATGAAAAAATAAAGAATTAATTTTAGCAGCTGGAACAATAGCTGTTCCACTGCAAGCAACTAGGACTAGACCGGCTATTAGGATTGAAATGGAAAGACTAATTTTTTTGAAGATAATATTCCAATGCAGAATTCAGTTAAGTTAAATATTAAAAAGAGAGAGAGAGAGAGAGAGAGAGAGAGAGAGAGAGAGAGAGAGAGAGAGAGAGAGAGAGAGAGAGATATTAGCCAATAGGATGATCTGAAGAAAACTCGCCTAAAAAAAAAAAAAAATGTGGAACCATTTAAAACTGGTAGAATAGATTTAAAATCCCGGGAGAAGCCGCTAGTGCAGATTAAGGAGCCGAAACTTTCAAAAAAGAACTTGTTAAAATTATTGAAGAGGGGTATTATGTGTTATACTTCTCAACAAGTTTTTAACATAGATGAAGCAGGACTTTTGTGGAAACGAATGCCTAAAAGATGTTTCATATTGAAAGAACAAAAAACATGCCAAGTTTCAAAGCGGCGAAGGATCGGTTGACTTTATTGTTGGGTGGTAACGCTGCGGGCCATTTAAAATTAATACCCCTTTTAGTTTATTTGGAAGAGGGCCAAAGTTCAACTCAAAATCCACACATTTTTCATGATTAAATTCATCCATTAAATTAAATCAATTAAATTCATTATTTTAATTGGAATTCTGTTTACTTTTGAGACGCAAGTAGTTACCACATAATTATACGTATGTAATGCAGAATATTTTATATGTGCAAATATTTGAATATTAAATATTTTGACCGACATTTGTGCATCTTTTCATTACCGTTTATTATTGATTAGGAAATATCCTATGGCACCGACCGTAGCTCACAAATACATATGTTACCTTATGGGAAAGTGGCACTCGCTTAGCGCGGATTCACTTAGCGCTCTGTTTTTCCGGAACGAATGATCAGCGTTAAGCGGGGGTCACCTGTATATTGGGAATCAGACTGTTAGATAAGAAGAGAAACACGTGGATTAGGCAGCAAACTTAAGTAAAGGACATTCTTATCAAAACTAAAGAACTAAAATGGTCTTTGGTAGGACACATAGCTCGAAGACATGATGACAGATGGACTAAGAAAATAACAGAATGGTATCCAAGAGGAGCTAGAAGAAAACCTGGAAGACAAAGGCGGAGATGGATAGATGAAATTCATGAGTTTGTGGGTAGTAAATGGATGGCCAGTGCTCAAAACAGAAGGAACTGGAAAGTTGCTGGAGAGACCTTCATCCTGCAGTGGATTGAAAATGGCTGATGATCATGATGATATTAAAAAAAAAAGGTTGAAAACCACTGCTGTAACTGATCATCAGTGTGATTTTCGTAAAAACAATTCTACTCTACAGTTGTTCCTCAAGGTTGAATCCCACATTTGCAATGCCTTCATGAGACATCTGATCATGGTCATCCTAGACATTGAGAAGGCCTTTGGCACCACTTTAGTGTTATGGGATTTTTGTGGAAATAATTAACCTGGAGCTAAAGGACAGTCCCCTTGATGTAATTAATTCAGAATTCTTACACTTTCATGCTTTTCAGGTCCATCATTGGAATATTCATCAACAGTCCAGTAGTGGACCTGAAAAGTATGCTGTATGAATATTCTGTCAGCATCTCATATTTGGGAAGGTGTCCCACAGGGCTCCTTACTTTGTGTACCTGTATCTGCAATCTATATTAATAGCTTGACGCAAGATATCCTAAAAACTGTTCTGCTTTTGATTAGTAATATTCCATTTCCTTTCATTTACACTGTCCAATTTTGAGGACTTAATTGGATAACAGATTAAACTTTCAGACCCAAACTCAGTCAATTTCTTCAACTGTTTGAAGAAATTGAATTTGCTCCTATTTGTATCATCCATACTTTGAGGTAGAGCAATGATCAGCACATGGTTTTCATGCCATCCAGCACATGGTTTTCAGAATTACCCTGGGAGCTTTCAGAAACTCTAGCACAAAGCCTTTACGTCGAAGTTCACAAACACACCCCCTCCCTCTATATGTTTATCAGAAAAAACATTGCTCTTAGTTTACTCCCCAGCCCCAGTTGAAAATATCTTTATAAAACTACAGTGGACCCCGCTTTACATTATTAATCCGTTCCAGAGACACCATCATATAGTGAAAATATCGTAATGTGAACTCAGTAGCACATTGTTTTTTGGTAATTCATTCCAAGACCTCAGAAGTTGCAATTTTCATTATACAGGGTGTCTCAAAAATATTGGTACAAACGTTTAGGGGAGGTATTTAACATCTAAAGGAATGTGAATCGCATATTAACCCACAACTGGAAATGTAAGTCGGTACACGGCGCTGTTCATCAGTTCGCGAGAGGGAAATTTTCTGGTATACTCATTCAAGCAGTAGTCACCGCACGAAGAGCATGCATCGATATACGAACTGTGAGCTGGCAGACATGCACCTAGTGTATGGATCAGCAGAGGGCCCACATGGTGTGTGCCCCATGCGGCACAACATCGCTTCGCAACAAATGTGTGGGCAGGTATGGTCGGTGACTGCTTAGTCGGCTCATACCTGTTAACATCCCGCATGAACTCCGCTAAATATCGAATCTTTCTTGAACAAGTTCTACCAGGGTTACTTGACAATGTTCCAGCAAATGTTAGAAGCAACATTTGGTTTCAACATGACGGGGCGCCTGCGCATTATGGAAGGTGTGTTCATTACCATTTGAACAGGCGTTTTGGGCGTTGATGGATTGGCCGGTGAAATATCCTATGGCACCGAGCTACGGTCGGTGCCATAGGATATTTCCTAATCAATAATAAACGGTAATGAAAAGATGCACAAATGTCGGTCAAAATATTTAATATTCAAATCTATCGTGTTTGAATCACCCGTGGAGACGGAAATGGAACTCGTGGCGAGACTCGTCTGCGCTGCTGCTACTGTCAAAGAAACTCCAGGTGTGTTCGACCGTGTCTGCCAATCCATGCTGCGTCGGTGTCGCGCATGCATTGCGTCTCATAGTGGAACCTTCGAGCATCTGTTGTAACATCATGAAGTGCATCCATCTCGTACTCTATTGTTAATATTATGTCAGATAAATGTTTGCCACTAATTACTGTTTTGTGTCATTTCTACTTCTTGTGCCTCTGTTACTACTTTCCCGTGACGTTTCTGGTTATGGGTTCCTATGTGATTCACGTCCTACTTCCTCTAAATGTTTGTACCAATATTTTTGAGACATCCTGTGTATAACTAAGCTATTTCTCTCTCTAAGAGGTGATTTGGCTAAAGTAAAGAAAGCCAACAGGAGAACCATGGGAAACTTTACCAGGCACACTAATTTCCCGCTACCGCAGTTTCTCCCTGCGTTCTCAGTAAACAGATGGTGATGACTTTTATTGGATAACAAACTGAGTGGGCTGAGATTTACTTAAGGGTACACCCTCTAGACTGCCTCAGTCTTGGGGTATTTATCCCCCCACCCCACTGTTTTAAAATTGGAAAACGACTTCTACTGCCACTACCGATAACATGCACCATCTATAGAAGTCATTTTCCCATTTTAAAATAGCAGGAAGGGGGGAGATAAACACTCTAAGACTGAGGCGGTCTAGAGCAGTAGTCCCCCCCCCCTGCTATTTTAAAATGGGAAAATGACTTCTATAGATGAACTCCAATAATCTGCTTTTCATAATGAGAAAAACTAATCAATACATCATTATCGACTTCTATTGCCACTACCAATAACATGCACCATCTGTTTACCGAGAATGTAGGGAGAAAAGAGTTTGCCGGGTAAGTTTCCTGTGGTCTCGTGTTGGCTTTCTTTGTCTTCGACGGTGATTTTTATAATGGAAATTGTACATATTGGTTAAAACTAATATAATGATTAAAGAACAACACAAAAAATGACTTCAACTAAAAGAAGCAAAAACAAAGCATGCAGCCAACACATTTCTGTTGGTTGAGAGGAAGGACCACATGGTCTGGTTGGAGACAATTGTAAGCCCATCCCATCATCAAGTGAAATAAGTCGACTCCTGTTAACATGATCACTGGTTAGTGTAATCAGCTACTTTAATTTCAAAAAAAAAACCAATTCAAATCATTAAAATGCACTACACTTTCATCGTTATCATATGTTTGGTTAAAAGAATCAATTTTGTACTCCTTTGTGATATTTTTCTAAAGTACATTTCTGGGAGTCACCATCATAAAACAATAAAAACAATTTGCAGTTTCTGGTTTATTAGGCTTTTCTATTAGGGCAATCTATTATAAACTGGTAGTAAGCTCAATCTTATTGAATTTGTGATAATACCGATAGCTATAATTCTCTAGATTTTTAAGTTGTTATGGTGAAACCTTCAATCATATAAAAAACATAAATAAATTTTCAGAATCTTTGCTTCATTCCTATTTTTTAAGCTTCATAAACGTGTTACTTTGTGTCTCACTTGTACATATTGTGTTAGTTGCAATTTGTGCTTGCCGTGTTCTTTGTTATTGATTGCTTATCTTTTTTACTGTTTTAAATTTTACACTTCTTCCTCCAAAATGTCAGTGAACAGAAATATCAACTAGTTAGTATGTACATATCACAGTACATATTAATTAAGCAATGCCTGTGGAAAATATTCTGATTTTCACGTATCATTTAATGTTGTTAATTAGTAATGTAATGAAGTGTAAATTTGTGATCTCTACTTTTGTCTGTGGATAATATTGCTCCTATTTTCCCTTATTAGAATCGCAGTTTAATAGAATTAAAATTCAATTCACAAATGTGATCACGATGACTGGTGCTTACCACATATCATCTAGTGAATGGTATTTTATTATGGAGAATCCATCTTAAAGTGACTTGATCATATGGTGAACCAATCGTAAAGGAGGGGTCCACTGTACTTGATTTCTTCTATATCAGCAAACCAAATGAGAACTTGACCTGCTTCACCCAGACTACTGGAGTTGTCTCATGCCTGGAATATCGAGCTGTGCAACATATTTTAGGATACATTGCCATCCTCAACTTGGGAATATATACGCCCACCACTCTAAATGATGTCAGTGATTCTCATATCTACATATAAATATTAAACAGTTTTTTTCAAAAAAGAGTTGCATATAATTTACTCAATATCCAACCCCCAAGCTGGCTATTGAGTAAGTTAACTCCCAAACTGACACCTATGTAGGTGCTGCAGCTTTTGTGTCTTTTTTTCACAGTTGAATTATATGCCATTAAATTAGTTGTAGATCAAGTTGCTAAATTGTTTATCTTATAGTTTGTGTACTGATTCCTTTAGACACTGCCACAAGAAGTAGACCCTCCTCTTTACATCTTATAATAAGAACTGTTTGTGAGTACAATCAGAATTCAACATTCTGGGTCTCAGGAATGAAAAAGCTGATCTTGTTGCAAAACAACCTCATGATTTAACCCACAATCTCTTCAAGTGCCCTATATAGAGACTGCAAAATCTTGTACAAGCAGCCTGCATAGATCACTCTTGCTCAAGTTAAAAACAAACACCTACAAATTAAAAAATGCACCACCACTATGCTGCTCTTGCATTATAAAGCTTATAAACAAACAGTTTTCAGTTATGGAATAATCATTATTCAGTGACTGATTTGTTTCTGATTGTTTTTTAGGAATCAAGTTGCAGGTGCAATAGATGGAAAGAGGCAGTGCTGATGAAATTCAGTACTAGTCATTCTCTTCTTGCCAGTCTGTTCTTGCTTAAGGGGGAGAGTTCTCAATGCTCATGCAGTCAGACTCAACTAACAGTGGAACGTATCCTCATTTGGTGCTTCCATTATTCTGCTATTCATAAAAAATACCTTCAGTTTGCTGTCCAACTTGAAGGATGCATTAAATCTCTCACATTATTCTTGGAAATCATACAAATCTTGACCTTTCCAGATTTTACTCTTACGCAGTGTAGAGTTGTGTTAACCAGAAATAAAATAAGCAGTATTGAAACACTCAAAAATTTCAATTTTTCCACATTTCGATGCTGGAGATGATCAGATCCTTACTTACGTCACCACCAAATACGGAGGATGCGGAAAGGTCAGGGAATGACCACCACATATCCCGGAGCAATATGGCCTTAGTTGCTAATGCTCCTAAAAACCAAATAAACAAACAAACGTTATTGAAATAAAGTGGTTCTGCTAAAGGACTAATCCAATTTAGAACAAATGTTTTAAGATTGCCATTATGTGATTTAGAATAAGTATTTAATTGTTTTCTGAAAAGTCTACCATTAAAATGCTAATAGCAGAGTCCTTTTCTTTTTTATAGACTTTCTGTAACTGAAGATTGACACTGCTCTTACAATCTTGGATTGTCATGATGAGAAGGTAGCATCAAAAGAAATTTGTTATTCATATAGTGGAACTTACTGATCAATTACTGACTTCTGCTGGAGTTCATGAAACTAATTACCAATGTAGAATAATCTCTTGGAATTATCCTTTACTTCTCTGCCAACATTGTTTCTGTTCCACCATCACCTGCTGACTTAATTATATATAGCGATTGTGAGTGCTGACAGAAGACAGTTGACCTGCCTACGGCAGGTGGATGGTTCCTACTGGGCATCCAGCAGGTATGCGCTTTTTATTCTATTGGGTGTGATTGTTAAAGCATTGAATATGTCTGTTAAAATTTTTAAAATTAGAACTCTATACCTTTTCTATTGAAGTTGTAATTTTAGCCTATTCACATGCTTAATAAATGCAAGGGTTACCACTTCACTGCTATTCTAAATTTAAAATGGCTGACAACTCATTTATATACTTACTGCCTTTAGATTATTCATATAGAAGTTGCCTTCCCCAATCATGGGTGGTAGTAGGTTTTTTTTTTTTTTTTTTTTTTACTCAATCTACACTTAAAAGAAATGCATGGCTTATCATCAGTTTCTAAATTAAAAAAAAAAAAAATTCCGTTTATAGGTCTAGTACAGGAACATTGCTCATGATTATGACTGAGATGATACTGTAGCTTTGATTAAATGATACATTAATATGAACCTATTCTAAAAGCAATGCTGCCAACCAAGTGTTGAAGTCCTGATGGAAATGCACCATACCTAATTTTTTTGAAATAGTCACGATGCATTTCATTTTATGTTCCCAACATGGCACTTGCTTCCTAAGTTGTTTCAACTGTTTTGTGCAGAATTTTGAACGATAGTGTGGTGTTTTAATGAAACACTGTTGTTGATACTACATCTTGCAAATTTCTTATTTTAACATTTCCAGAGTCAGCGGTTGCGAGAACATAGAATTCAAACAATTCCTTGCATCTGAACTAATTTATTTTTCAGGGTATTCTCTGTTCTTGGTATTCTGTTTACATTAATGCCCTACATTCTTCAAGTATTCTGTACAAGGGAATGCAGCAAGACATGAAAAGCCTACTAAACTTTCTGCATATTCTCAAATCTCATTTGTTTCACCCGTTCTGCAAAAAATACTGAGTTGATAAAATGGTGCAAAGAATAGTAGTACAGAGTCTTCTTCCCAATCATTCCAAAAGATGCATTAGTAAAATGCTTTGCATGCTTTGAGTGGTTACTTTTATTACCTGCTTTTAATTTTAGCTGCATATTCTAAGGATTATTGCAATACTTGGGGGCAACTAGATTAGTCTTGATTTGCACAATTCAAGTCAAAAGGTTATTTCTTATTAATGTTATGTATTTCAAGTATTATGATTTATTTATTTTTTAAATATTAAATTACACTTGTAGAAATTGCTTCAAAATAAAAGGTATTATACTAAAATAGACCTATTATACAATACAGTGTGATATTATTTGTAATGTAGGACAATTGTAAATGTTTCTTGCTTTCCCCCCTACTTTTAATAGAGCCTATCATGGTGTTCCTTAGCCATCAGTACTGATGGCGAACAGAAGTGCGCCTGCTCATGACTTTGCACCAGCCTGGCTTAAGATTCCTTCGTATGATAGCGGTGTAAGTATTAATGGAGTTTTCATTATGTTATATTGAAATATTTTGCTTACTGAAGCTGATTTGGAACAACTGCTGATGAATGTAGTGCTATAAAAATACGGTAAAAGCCCAGCTATCCAGCATCCATCCAACTGTCAAGCTTATGTAACCAGCATATTTGAAAAATATATTAAAAAGAAAGAAAGAGTAAAAAAGGACATTTGCATTGCACCACCTACCAACCCAATAGGGAAGAGATTTCATACTCTTAAATATTAATGTTAACAAGACATATATTATTATATTAAAATTAATTCTTGAAAAAAAAAATTAGATGTATCAAAAGTGATCAACAGGGGTGCTGAAGTCTCTTTTGCCTGTCAGCATTTATGTTGCCATATCTATAATTCATCCATCTGTTAATCTGATGGTTGGTATCTAGAAATGATTAGAAAGTTTGTGAAAAATGTTTATATGTTTTATTAATGTTAAAACAGAAACTAGATATTTTATAGAAGACTCAAAAAAGATTAAAATTGTAATGCTCAGGTTATTACGGGTTATGACATTACTTATTAGCTAGGATCATACTCCTTCACTTATGAAGGCATGTGATCTTGGCTCTTTAACAATTTGTCATATAAAAGCACAATTGGTGCGAGGTTTCATTGAAAAGAAGTCTAAAAGCAAGCGTTAAATTTAATTACAATTAAAATAAAGTATACTATTCACATGCTGGTGTGACTAAGAAGTTTTAACTTTGCATTACAGCATTTTGTTGTGTTGTGTTGGCACCTATACAAGTAATGCCCATTTAACCAGCAAATGTATGCAACTGGAGACCCCCAGTCCCCCACGGCTGTTGTATAATTGGGCTTATACCATATTACTATTAGTACTGGCAAAATGAGTATTAATTAAATTTTTCTTACTATTGCAAGTTAGGATGAAATGGATACAGTGACTATTGTAAAAGAAATTTTCTTTTTTTATTTATAAAAAGGAGGAATGCTACATTATTCATTCTAAATGAATAACACAAAGGATTACTGCTTTACGTGTACACACACACACACACACACACACACACACACACACACACACACACACACACACACACACACACACACACACACACACACACACACACACACACATTGAAGTAATTTTATTTTAAATGGAAATATGAAGTAATCGCCAAAATAGACTTCTTCCAGATAGCCAAATTTTCCGGATAATCGAACAGTCAATCGAACAGAAAAGTCAAGATTAAATAAATTTAATCTTACCTTACAATTAAATTAAATAATTAAGATGAATTAAATAAAAAAAAAAAAAATTAAACCAGTCTTTGGAAAACAGAAACATTCATCCAGGTATTTTTATGATTTTTATACGAAACAGGAAAATTAGAAAGATTTTTAAATGTTCTCAGTTTTTTCGACTTACCGATAATGGACAATCTGTGCATCCCAGTAGCATTTGCACGCATAGCAATTGTAACTTGCTCTTTTCCCATCTTAAAACCTGGTGCAGACATTTCTCTTTTAGTGGCTAGTGTTTTTCTCTGTAATGCTTTTCATAATAAGCCAGTCTCATCAATATTATAAAAGTTTTCTTTCTTGTAATTTGCTATAACTGAAGCAGACTTACTTTTAAAGGACACTGCTGCTGATTTGTCTGTAGAAAGTTTCTTGCTATTAAGAGGCAACAAAGTTTTTCAGCCAACCTGTGCTTGTCTTAAAACCTTTGTTGCCTCTTAATTTTCAATTAAAATCCAGTGTTTGTTCACACAACATTGGGCCAGACACTGGTTCACCTAAACTTTGCTTCTGAAGAAATACAAGATAAAATGCATTCTCTAAAGTGGCATTTTCAGGTTTCGACATCGTCTTTCGACAAATTTTGTTATAGCATTGGAATTTTTATTGATGTAGTAAATTGTTGAAGTCCCCACATTAAACTCTTAGGAGAGATTTTTTTTTTTAAATTTTAACCTTTTCTAATTCTATTAATAATTTCCGTTTTTTTTGTTGCAATGTTAAAACTGTGTTTTAAAAAATTGAGAAAAATAATAAATCACAGTTTTGGGCTGATATTATTCTTACCGAATCTGAAATTCACTCATGGTTTCTGAGAAAACCCAGTAGCCTCTGTGATATTTTTCTAAAGCACATTTCTGAAGGTCACATAGAATTATAAAGGTCACAACTGTAAAACAATTTGCAGTTTTCGGTTTATTGGGGTTTTTTTGTTTATACAATCTGTTATAAATGGGTAGTAAACTCGATCTTTCGCTTATTAGAATAAAAATTCAGTTTGCAAACATGATATCACTATAACCGCTGCTTACTATACTACCGTTAATAAAAAAAATAATAAAGATCAACCTTCCAAATTTTTCCAGATAACTAATATTCTACTGTACTTTGTTTAAAAATAAATTTGATTTAGCTTCAGAAATATGGTGCAAATTTATTTCCATTTGTAAAGCTTGCTATATACCTGGAGCAAACATTACAGTAGATGAGCAGCTATTTACAACTAAAGTTAGATGCCAAATACATGGCCCACCTGGTGTGTGACCAGAAAAGTTTGATATAAAGTTTTGGTTGGCAGCTGACAACTCCAAAAAACCAGAAAAGTTTTACTGAATGGCTTTCCTTATTTGGGGGTAAGACAATATGCACTCACCTAGTTGACCACTTTCTGAATATGTCTTTCTAAAACTAACGAAAACATTTTTGAATCGAGGTTGAAACATAACCACTAATAACTTTTATCAGTTTTGAATTGGCAAAGAAATCAATCCAAAAACAAACAATTCATAATGGAAACTGTGAATTGTGCTCATAAAAAAGTTCCATCCTCCATAAAAAAGAAGACAGAATTATATTCCATTTCAGTTTTCAAACTTGATGATTGTACACTGATGTATTATCAGGTTGAAGCAAATAAAAACGTCATAATCTTGAGTACATTTCGCACAAACGTTGCAATAAGTAATGGTACAAAAAAGAAGCCTGACACAGTATTATATTACAATGAAACAAAGTACGGGGTTGATGTTTTAGACCAAATGGCTAAAATAATTCACGAAAAGCAGGTTCACGTAGATGGCCGGTTCCCATCTTTTATAATATATTAGATCTTGCAGTAATCAATGCCTGGATTATTTATAAAGAAGTGAAAGGGAAAGTCATGAAGAAAAGAGATTGTATATTGAATCTAGCTAAAGAATATGTAGATTCACAGACAGCAGCAGCTTGAACCACTAACAATAGCAGCCATACCAAACCTCTCAAAAGGCATCAGTGCCAAATTAGGCGATGCAAGGCAAACAAATTACAAAAATAGGCACTGTTAATAAAAATGTATGTGTGAAAAAGGTACAGGAACTGTTGGGAAAAAAACTGCCATTTGTTTAATTTGTGGAAATTAGTTTTTAAACTTCAGTTTATTTTTTAAACAAGGTTGTATTCAAATTTTTGCTGTCAGAAATATTACTTTTATGCATATTACCATAACCACAATACTATGTACTGTTGCCAGTTACTTTATATCAATGCTTATAATAAGATTTTGGAAACAATATAAAAGTATTTTTTATGTACAGCAGTCAAAATAACTGGCAACAGCAGTTTTGGGTATTTTTGTTATCTGATGGCTCTAGTGTTAATGTATGCACTGCATTACATTTCAGGTACATTCAAATTGTTTTTTCCTTAAATTTAATTGATTTTTTTTTCTTTTTCTGTGATTAATAGAAAAGTAAATACAGTATATATCCTTCTCAATTAATTACTCTAACTTTATAGAACACTTAATAAAACTTAGTTTCAAGTTCTCTGAACTTAGCTATTCAGTTTAATTAGAACTATATAATATTTATTACTCTCCTCCCGGATAAATATTTTTTTTCTTTTTGAGTCTCCTCTCTCTTTTTTTCTCACTCTGTATACATCTTCATAGACAGAAACATGCCATCCATGCACGGTCTGTGGATTTCTATTTGTCTGATTTTAATGAAATTTGTAATGACTCAACAAATATTTTTAAAAGGAACAACTATAAAATTTGATGAAAAATCTGTCCACTGGGAGTTATGTGCAGATGGACAGACATGGTGAAGACAAGTGCTTATGCAAATGTGCCTTAAAATTAGGAGTGACAGAGCTTGGTTCATAGGTTCTTTAGAAAAGACTACATTTACCCCTTTTCAATGGATGGATAAAGGTGTCCCCCAGACAGTCACAACAGCAAAACCTAACAGAGTGTAGCATTATTTTCTCAAACTATTTCAATACCTGCATTGAACTAGTATCCTGCTTTTTACCAGATAGCACTATTTCTTAAGGTACCTGGATCTTACTGATATAGATGTATAAGGAAAGTAGCCCTCATTATACCAGAATACCGAGGGTGATAAAACAAACTTAAAAAACACAGCTTGAAACCTATTCTAAGATGTGGAATACTATCTGATGCTGTCAATACTGAAATAATTGTTGCTGTAGTAAAGTTAATCACAAGTGATTAACAAAAAGATTTCAGGAACTGCTAGATAGCCAATAATATCCACTTGCAGCATTGAAGACTGTTCACTGTCATCTACAGATGTCTAAAGCAGTTGTGAAATGGGTCCAAAAAAAACTTGACTGTACATGATTGTACAGTTGTTATCCACTGAGCTTTTCTTTTCAATACCAAACCAAAAACTATTTCTAAGATTGTTATTAATCCTTGCAACATCCCTCCTAAAAAATTTCCTACTCAGCAGGCAAGATTTTGAAGAAACATTATTAGTTGAGTTACCAAAATATACTATGATAATGGTGATTACTATGCTCAATTCATGTTTATATTAATTTAATGCTGTGGATTGAACGAAATAGGAAGTTATAAGTAGTTGACTCATGGGGTCATTGATTTCCCAAAAGGGAAGTCAGTGTAGGTGACATACTACATATAAATATGAAGTACCACTCCACTTAGGCCTGATGGCAAGGTTCAGAACATTATTAGTTGATTTCCTAGACGCTCCTTCCTTGAAGAATGTATGTTGAATCTTACGAGCCTTTTAATTTCACAAAAGTTGTTACACAACATTTTATCATGAAAAAATCAAGGCCCCATACAGTTGACCACAAACCATCCAGCTCTAAATTTCTAGCCCCATATGCTCCACATGCTAAACGTACAGCGATAAAAGTATCAAGTTCTTGAATGGATGTAGACCAATTGTTATCCTTGAATTATCTTTGTGCTTCAATTTCAGTGCAGTTCTGAATGTGTTTTATCATTGAAGTGTCTACAAATAAACGAAATGCACTTACCACAGAAGCACACACATTTCGTCTTGCATAAGGAGTTGGCCCAGGGTTATCATTAATTAAGTTCCTTGGTAGGCCCACCTGCTGAAGGCCCACCAGATTTTGACTCCCACACGTGCCCAGATTTTGAAGTGTTTGCTGCCAACTGATAGATGCATATAGTTTTTACAATTATGATGCTGTGTATTATGCGCCTCTGTAGCCAGGTGGGAAGGAGCAGCAGTGCGTAGCACATGCTTCTTGATTAGACCGGGGTTCGAGCCCGTCACCACCAAATACGGAGGATGCGGAAAGGTCAGGGAATGACCACCGCACCGGAGCAATATGGCCTTAGTTGCTAATGCTCCTAAAAACCAAATAACAACAACAGCTGTGTATTATCAAGGTTGTACAAGGATCAAAAGTTTTAATTTTCGCTACTACTACTAGATTCCTCGGCTCTTTTATTAAGAATCCATTCATCAGTTTTTCTCTAAATTCATCTCCAGACTCATTTTCAGATAGCTTTTCTAATTCCTTTAGACATTTTTGAATCTGCTCTTGGGTAAGACCACAAGATCACCACATTTTAGCAACATAATCAAATTAGCACTGTAAAAATTGTTGAAATACCTTTCCATGTACAGGTGCCCCCCCCCCCCCCACTTAACACTGATAATTTGTTATGGAAAAACAGAGCGCTAAGAGAGTGCTGTATTTCCGTAATGTAACATTGTATTTGTGAGTCATCATCTAGGCCACCGCGACTCACAAATAATAAATGGCAGTGAAAAGACACCAGATGTCGGTTAAAATATTTAATATTAAAAATCAGTACATACGTATATAATCATATGGTAAGTAACTACATTACATATCAAAATTAAACTTAAAATGGCAATTAAAATCGTGAATCTATTAATCCGATGGCCCTGGGCTGTCAAGTTTTCATATCTTTGGCCGATTTTGGGTTGTACTTTGGCCCTATTCCTAGTAAACTAAAAGGGGTTTTACTTTAAAATCCCCGCAGCGTTACCATTCAACAGTAAAGTCAACCGATCCTTTGCCGCTTTGAAGCCTGGCATGTTTTTTCATCTTTCAATATGAAACTTTTTTTATGCATTCGTTTCCAAAAGAGTCCTGTTTCGTCTATGTTAAAAACTTGTTGAGAAGTATAACACCTCTTTTTCAATAATTTTAAGAAGTTCCTTTTTTGAAAGTTTCGGCTCCTTGATCTGCACTTAACTGCTTCTCCCTGAATTTTAAATTTATCAAACCAGCCCTTACTAGCTTTAAATGGTTCCACTTTTTTTTTTTTTTTTTTTTTTTAAGGTGAGCTTTCTTCACTTTTTATTTAATAATATTTAACTTAACGGACTTGTGCGTTGGATATTATCTTCAATAAAATTATTTAGAAGTCTCTCCATTTCAATTATAATAGCCAGCCTAGCCATAACCAATTTAATTGCTTGCAGTGGAACAGCTGTGTGTAACTGCGTTGTATTAATTATTTTACAATGTTCAAGTAAACTGTCTGTTACCTAACACTGTACTGAGTGATGACTAGACTTTGGATAAATGCATATAATGCAAATATTACAAGCAATATACTTGATAATTTTTTTAAAATGTTGATTTCAGAACTACATAACAAGACACCATACTGCAATTGAATTAGTGTGGAAGAAAATTTCACTGAGTGTGGGAAACTTTTTAATGCTGTTTTCTATTCATTTTCAAGCTTGTCGACTACATCACATTAAATGTTTTCATTAAACATGCCAAAAATTTAATCTGTACGCTGGTAAAAGTGTTAGTGAGATATGGGTTATAATATAAGAACAGCATTAGCGAATTTGCGTAGAGCAAACCGCATTATAACAAGGGCCTGTTGTATAGAACTACACAGCAGGCCCTTGGTATTGACTCCTGCACACGCTCAGACCTGAAGTGCTGTGCAAGGTATAGAGCTAAAATTTTAAAGCAAAATGTGGGCAAAATTATTTGCAATTGTGCATGGTGTAAGTTAATGTAAAGTTAGGAAATGTCGTGGACTCACACTTCTGTATTTAAAAGGACTGCAAGACTACAGCAATTTACTTTAAAATTTTGAGAAAAATTGCACCCATTTTTTTATCAACACACATTTTCTTTTCTTCATCACTCAGTGACGAACAAAAAATGCCTTTAGACTTTCTCTTTTTTCTCTTGTTATTTAGAATTAATTTTTTAACACATCTGTTAAATTCCAATAAGAATTAATTAAAAATACATAAAATAATTCACAGTTTTTCCTCTCTTATTGGGACAAATGATAGTATTACTGGGAAGTGGGACTTGAAGTTCTAAATCGGGACGGTTGGCCACCCTGATATCAGTTTACTCCCCCCCCCCCTCTTCAACCAGTGTACGCCAGGCTAAATTGCATACGAATGGCATATTAGATCACTACATTTCTCCTTTTTTCGTAGATGTCATTACACCTATGCATACTTATCTATGCAAAAGCCTGTCAAAATAAAATGTTCCGTGGTCTGTTTGTCTATCCCAGTATATTAATAACTGAAAAAAAAAAAAAAAAATTTGTTTTTTTTTTCAGGGAACACTTGTTCACATCTCACAGAACACTGGTGTTCTGCAGAACAGTTTGGAAAATGCTGGATTAGAGGCTGTTTAATTTTGTAATAAATTTTACAGGAAATTAACTCTTGTTATCCAAATTAACGCTTAAAAGTCTATGAATACTAAAAAAGCAAGAGTACAAGAGATTTTATTGTAATTCACTTCAGTCACCTTCCATTATAACAAGTATCTTTGATATAATAAAACAGTTGAGAAGTAGTACCCACTCTTTTATATACACACTATATTTGCAGCATCCCTAAAGAGCGATTACTGTTGAACTGGAATTAATTTTTCCTAATTTCAAAGCACAGTGAGAAGAGTTTTTGCCATATAGGTTTGTGACTTTTGCAGTAGAATAATGAAATAAATGTAGGAAATGTGGTATCTTGCACACGAATGCTACATAATATAAATCCATACTTTCCATTTACTTTTCTAACTCAGTAAGCTTCATTTTAAAATGTACCTTATTTTCCCTTGGAGAATAAATTTAATGAAATTTTGAATATTATACGTTTCCAAGCATAGTTTTATATATCATAACTTTATTTGCCAGAAAGGCAAGTAAAATTATGTTGTATTGATATTTTTGTCATTCTTCAAACATCTTCTCTAATAACAAACATAATGAGATGTGCTAAGTTTCTGGAACAAGAGACAAGTTTGAAAAAACTTAATTTGAGAAAAATTAATGTTTTTTTTTTTTTTCTCAAAATGTTAATTTTTCTCAAATTAAGTTTTTTGCTACAGTTTACAGCACTGTTTATAGTTAAAAGTTTCATATATTTTTATATTTCACTCATTATGATCATAGAATTTTCCTCTGTTTAACTTAATTAAACTGACTGTGTAATAGTGATTATCCCTATAGTAGACTTCTCATTTTAGGGTATACCTTTAATAATGGACTTACACTATCTGTATCGTTTTTAGCAGTATGTATTCACTAAGTCATAATTTTAAATATTGGTCAACATGTTTCTGATAGGTACAAAGCAATTATAGGAACTTTATTCTTTTTACTATTTATTCTGATCTGTAAACATGATGTACTTTTGTTTATTTGTGCATAAATATAACTGTTGTGACTTATTTTGTTTGAAATGTTTAGAGGCCTTCTGGTGCAGATAGTGAGCGTGGTGGTCATACTAGTCGTAGGGATGAACATCGGTTTGGGTTTAATCGCCGTGATAAAGAGAGTAATACTTTGATTGGTCAGCAACAGCCAGAACAACAGCAGACTCAGCAACAACAACAACAGCAGCAGCAGCAACAGCAGCAGCAGCAGACTCAACAGCAGCAACAACATCAACAGCAGCAGCAGCAACAACAACAACAACAGCAGCAGCAGTATTCAGATCCCAAAAGAGAGAGAGATGGTAAGCATTAAAAATATAAAAACTAAGGTAGTGGCATACAAAAGAATTTTCAGTAATACAAAATTTCTGTGGAAGTACCTATTTTAATCTCATAGGTATCAACATGCAAAAAGCAAGCTGACCTGATAACAGTAGGTGCCATCTTAATCTGTTTACTGACTACAGACATATGGAAAACATGTTAGCCAATGTTTATTGTTGTTGGTACTGGGAACCAGCATTCACTAGAAAGCACATTAATGCTCTAATATATGTACAAAGCCGGGTTTACTGGGACACAGTTGTTCCAAGGTCTGGAGGAAAAGGGGTGGGGACCCAACTTATTGTAAGGAGTCAAGTTCAGCTTTTAATTGCTGTAATTTGTGCATTTACTATAATTAGTGCCTTTTTTGTTTATTGTATCTAAATCTGTTTGTAAGTATTAAAATAGTTCATGTATTTGTGTGTATCAGCACTCCAGACTTACCTAAATCTGCCATCTTTAGTGTTAGTATTAGTAAACAATGCTAGAAAGCAAGCTTATACAGCAAAAAAAAAAACACAACTTCCATATCACCTGCTCATCTTCTCTAACATTTTGTTTAGTTCTAGTTCTTCCTTAAATTTGAAACTGGCTGCAGGCAAATTTCTGCATATCTATCCTGCCACAATCATTCCTCAGTTTGAATTTATTCTCTTGCAAGTGTGTAGTCTGAGCAAGTTGAAGGATTCCATCAGTATTGAGCTTACTCAATCCTTCCAAAATGTTGTCCATGCAGGGGCCTGGTCTGCAGTTCGCAGAACTGAAGCCTTTCCTGATAAGTGCATTCCAACACATCGTTTCTGAAATGAGACATCCAGACCTATATGCAGTACTGAAGATGTAGCCTAACCATTGCCTCAATTGCAGGAAATGTAATTATATTTGTCATATCTTTAAATGCTGATTCTTCAGATGAGAAAGGGTTTTTTTTTTTTTTTTTTTTAATGAATAAAAAGAACTTGTGTACACTGAGTTATGGTAGGCAAAAATTTTAATGTTATCATTTATTCAGTGAATTGAAAAGATATGAAGAGCAATTTTTTTCAATAAATCAGAATCAATCTCGAAACTTAATTATATTTTAAAAAAGCTGAACATCTGCTAACAAAAAACATGGACTAAATGGCATAAACAGCCAGAACTACCCAGGAGAAATGATTTGATATTTTAGATAGTTTTGTTGTTACTTTTAGGTAATAAAATAGCATTAATAAATATTTTTTTCTTGTCACTATTTCTCACACAGTATTCTTATTTATCCTGTATTGGGTGTTTCATTAAATCTTTGAAATTAAAACATTAGTAACCATGGTTAAAAATAAAGGGCTATTAGCAGGCAGATAGGCATAATCAGTACAGAGTCCAACACACTTTTACTGTGTTTGTTCCATGAGTTATTTAAGCTGCTTATTGGCACTGGTTACTGGAAAGCGGGGTATGCTCTCTATTTATTTGCACCTTACCACGACAGAATCTGGGTGAGATTAATTGGAAAGTTAAAAGTTATGTTCACACCTATAGTCTAGAAGTCACAATATGTCCCAGGAGGCCCTTGTGCCAAAAATCTTCAAATAGTCTAGAAGTGGAGATATCACCAAGGATTGTAGATGTTTCTTCCTTTCCATGTCATAGTACATAAATAACATAAATGAGCTCTATATTTTTATAGAGCTAATTTATGTTATTTTTGGTACTTTGTACTTAGGAGTCAGATTGTACTGAAATAGGCAAATAAGGGCTTTTGTTAATAGCACTTTTGATTCTATAAATGCTTTTGGCATGTAAAAAGAACCTAGGATATAATAACTTGTACCATTATTGTAGAGTAGCATAAACTGTCTCTGAGCTGTATGAAGTCAAAATTCAAGTTCCTGATACTGATTTGGACCCACTTTTATACAAATCTGAATTTATATAAATATCAATTTATACAATTCAGATCCACTTTTATACAAATCTCTTTTGTATGTTGCTAATTAATGAAATTAATTGCTTTAAATATATTATCAATAATCTGGTTTAAATCATGTGAAAATCATCTCAAATCCAGTTTAAGACAGGAGAAGTTCTTAAAAGGCCTCTTTGCTTGGTGCTGTCATTAATTGCTCTCAACTACAGAAGGAGGGTCTGATTCTAATATTTTCTCAGGTTGTGTCACTGAAATTATTCTTGTAGGGATATTTGCTTTATTCTTTATTTCACCTTAAACTTACTGTTAATCTCCTGGTAATTATGTAAACTATGATTTTTTTTCAAAAAAAAATGCACTAAAGCTATTCAGTTTAAAAATATAGCATATCACAATCAGCTTGTATACAAATTTCTGTATACTAATTTCTGTAATTAGTAAATCCTAACTTTATTTTCAAATGGCTAAAAGTAGAAAACTTGTATGGTAATAACCCAAATGAAGGGTGAACAGAAAGTGGACATGGAAAAGCCCAAATGGATTAACAACTAATGAAATTGGCTTCATCCGCACTAACAGAAGATATATCGTGAATGATGTTACCGTCCTGAACAAGGTAAATGTTGGAAGTGATCACAGAATGGTAAGATGCACAGTTGATATAAATGTAAGAAAAGAAAGGAAAAAAACTGACTCGAGTAAATAATACAAAGGTCTTTAAGATAACAGAAGAGGAGAAAAAAGCAGCGTGTACTGGAACTTAAGAACAAGTTTGAGCTTCTGCAGACTGTTCAGGACCAAGATATTGACGAGGAATACTGCAACTTTCTGAAAGTGATAAAGCCCAAGAAACCTATAGGAAAAAGAAATCAAAGAAGAAAAAATTAGTCAAGAAATACTTGTCATGATGAACCGAAGGCGACAAATGAAGAGCAAGATAAACACTGACAAGGAGAAAATTGAGTTCACTGAGTTATGCAAAGCCATTAGAAGGAGACTCAGAGAGGACATAAGATTTAACACAAGAAAAGTAGAACAAGCATTAAGGGAAAACAGGACTTAAATCAGCAGCAGTGAGCAGTAATACAGAAAGACAAATGATACTGAAACTGAAGAATAGAGATGTACTTATAAATAGCAGAGAAGGCATATTTTAAATAGTGGAAGACTACTATAGAGAATTATACAAGGAACGAGGAAATGATGCCAGCAGTGGGGAAGATGGATCACAAATTCGTAACACATACAACATACCTGGTATCCTTCTTGATGAGGTAGTACATGCGTTGAAGAATCAAAAATTGAAATGGTGGATTCATATACTTATCTGGGACAAGTTATTAGCTGTAATAATGATAAATGGCTGGAAGTCAAGAGAAGAATAAATTTTGGATAGATAGCATTCAGGAAATATAGTCACATACTGAGGAGCAATATCCCAATTTGTGTGAAACGTAAAATAATGAACCAATGTATACTCCCCGCCATGACTTATGGAAGAGAAATTTGGACACCCACCAAAAGAATGGAAGAGAAGCTGAAAACTACACAGGGAAGAATGGAAAGAATTATATTAGGAATCAGACTGTTGGATAAGAAGAGAAACACATGGATTAGGCAGCAAACTCAAGTAAAGGACATTCTTATCTAAACTAAAGAACTAAAATGGTCTTGGGCAGGACACGTAGCTCAAAGACATAATGGCAGATGGACTAAGAAAATAACAGAATGGTACGCAAGAGGAGCAAGAAGAAAACCTAGAAGACAACGACGGAGATGGACAGGTGAAATTCATGAGCTTGTGGGTAGTACATGGATGTCCATTGCATAAAATAAAAGGAACTGGAAAGTTTCTGGAGAGGCCTTCATCCTGCAGTGGATTGAAAATGGCTGATGATGAACCCAAATGATAGTTGACCCTTCTGGTATCTTGCTAATGCTGTTGGGCACAACTTCTGATTGTCAATAGTTCAACTTCTGTTACATAAAAAAATAAATAAATTTTCTGTTTATACTCCGGCGACCAAACGGTCAGAGGGGTTTATGAGAAACAGCAATGTATTCAGCAGTCACGGGCTTGAACCCCGGTCACTCAAGGCACGTGTACTTATGCATCTGTGCGCCTAACCACTAGGCTACGGCGGCCTTCATGGTGGTTCTTTTGCATCCTTATCTAAAGTTAAGGCTGAATTGTTAACATTAAAGTTTTCCTCTTACTTTTCCATCATTAGTAGTAGCAGATGTTTTCCTACTGTACTGAACATAATCCCCTCAATGACCCCTTGTTTTTTGCTAAACAATTTTCATGATGAAAAGTCAGTCACTGTTCTCTTCCTGTGATAGCAGTTACTTTTGTCTTATTTTTAAACTAATGTTGGTGTTTCCCACTGTCTGTTTGTTTTTTTCAGTAGTCAAAGAATGTCATTTTAATAATCTTTTGTCTAGAAATCATGCCTACAGTTTGTTGATGACAGTAATTATCTCCAGCAGGGAGAAGAAAGCATAGTTAACCTCAGTCCTAAAGCTTAGTGTCTTATTTCTCAAAAAAAAAAAAAAAAAAAAAAAAAAAAGGCATTGCCTTATGCTCATTTTCAATAACTCAAGTTTTCAAACAGGATTTCATATCTTTAATGAGGATACTCCTGACATTTAACTTTTCATAGTTTATGCATTATCACAAATGATGCTTCCCCCATACTTAAAGAAATTAAATTTTCTCTTTTTAGTGCTGCATTTCTTCTAAACAGCAAATGACTCTGTATAACTCAGATTTGCCCTACCATAGATTACTGCTCCCACATTTGGAGTGCTGACACAAAACCTCTCTTAAGCTCCTAGACTCTATCCAGAATAAGGCACTCTGGTTAATTAATACCTATCTCTTAAAATCTTTCCGCTCTCTATCACAGTCATTTTTATCTTTTTTGCTACATGCATTATCTATAGATATATTTTTATGGTAGACCCTTTTTTTTTTTCTTTTGCATTAGCACCTGCAATTTGACCTATTTTTTTTTTTCTAACCTGAGCACATGCTTTAAATGGTTGAACTCCAAACTCGCCAAAAAAACATCTACATTTACCGCTTTTACTTCTGTTCTTTAGAACAGCTTTTCTTATATATTTTCTGAAAATTGAAAAAAAATTTATATTCATTGTCAACAAATCTTTCTCAACCTTCATCCCATACACAATGCTAGAGTACTATAGGTTCTAATACCTTTTGTGTTTGAAGTCATTGAAAAATAGTTTTTTAATTTTTATTACTTTCTTTATTTTCATAAAAATAAAAAAAACAGCCTTTTTTTATTAAGACAGTCACAGACAGAAGAAATGTGAATAGATGCAAAGAAAACTTGATGAGGGGTGATGAGGTGTTGCCTTGTTGAATATAAATACTGCATAGGCTACAATAATCTGAAGCTAGAATGGGGAAAATGTTGATATCTATCAGATTTTGAAAAAAAAAAAAAAATTTCAAGCCACTATTCAAGAAATGAAAAAGACAACTCAAAAGTTTTCAACGACTGAAAGGCAAGCAGTTCTTCCACATCTCAAAGGCGGGGGGGGGGGGGACTTCGAGAGAGAGAGAGAGGCCATCATATTCTGGAGGACTGTATAGAAAAATAGGACATCTCGTGCAGCAAATAACATCTGAATTCAGCCAAGCCCAGAACTTCCCCATTTCAACCCATACCATGCACGTGGAATTGAAGAAATTAGGTATTAGAAGTCACCTGCTTATTCCTAAGCCACTTTTTTTTTTTTTTTTCAGAGTAAAACGGAAGAGTCTGCTTGCAGTGGTGCTGTGGATGTCTTGATTGGACAATGGAACAGTCAAAGAAAGCCGTGGTCAGACGAATAATGATACACTTTGTTTTGCACTGATGGTAGTCACAAAGTGTGGGAAGACACCCTAATGAAGGGATGGACCTTGCCTGCCTTGGTAAGATAATCTGCACCTCTGGGGTGGATTGTCTTACCAAACATTCTCCATACCATGATAATACCATCTGGAGGTGGTATCATGGTATGGGGAATGTTTTATTGGCATGGATTGAGTCTGTTGATACTGGTATAAGATTGAATGTTATTCAGGGAGTACCTGGATTTTGTATCAGATCTATTGCACCCTGCAATGCTACACTTTTATTACGAAGGCAATGCTCATTTATGGATGACAATGCAAGTGCATCATGCCAGAATCGTGCAAAAATGGTTTGGAGAACATGATGCAGTTTTCACCATTTTCTTTGGCCCCCACATTCACCTGATCTCAATCCTATTGCGAATGTACGGGATTTGCTAGAAGAATGGTTACAATTTGACCAAAATGCAATAAAACACCTTATAGAATCTATGCTGTGCCACACACACACTTGCTGTTTTTCAAAACAAAAGCGGCCCAATACTGAATAAAGGTTCATATTGTGTGTGTGTGTGTGTGTGTGTGTGTGTGTGTGTGTGTGTGTGTGTGTGTGTGTGTGTGTGTGTGTGTGTGTGTGTGTG
This sequence comes from Mastigoproctus giganteus, assembly GCF_048544385.1. Taxonomy (NCBI): domain Eukaryota; kingdom Metazoa; phylum Arthropoda; class Arachnida; order Uropygi; family Thelyphonidae; genus Mastigoproctus; species Mastigoproctus giganteus. The sequence continues at coordinate 238,405,223 of NC_143575.1, read as the reverse complement.
TGTGTGTGGATAGATTAGATGCAAAAATGTGCTGTTATGAAGATGTCTCAAAGTTAGCATTAGCAGAGGCATATGATGCAAGAAAGCAAGCTTATATAGCATCAGCCAAAAAAAATCCCTTCCATTCACTCCAAATGCTTGTCTAGTTCTGCCTTGAACTTATTAGCATTATGCTAATAAGCCCTGTATCCATTTTTCACAAGTAGATCTAGTGTATATATCTCTTTACAGTTTTAATTTTGTATGTTTGGAAATACATAATTAACACAGGAAGTGACTTTTCATTTAAAATATTTAACTAGCTATTTCTGGAGAGAGGAAGCCATCATATTTTCCGTCTCGTCACCATTCTATTGATTTTGATGACTCTCAGCATCATAGCGGTAGTGTTCGCTTATTTGGATGTAATGGTTCCAGTGGACCCCTTTCCAATTCCCAGCCATCTCTTTTGAGAAGACCCCATAGCAGGCATGATTTCAGGGATATTCCTGCATCTTATAAGGTAAAAAGACACTTTTACTTTTATTTATCAGTAGTTTTTTTTTTTTTTTTTTTTACTAACAGGAAATGTGAAAAGGCATAATATTCACTTAACTAATTTAGAATCCTTGATTGATAACTATTTGCTTTGACCCACATATTTTCAGATAGTGTAAGGGTTTATATGAATAAACCCTTGCACTATCTGAAACTTTCATCTTATTAACCATACACACATTCCTGGAGCTCACTCCAGAAATGTCTGAACTTTCAGGAGTGTTTCTTGCTATTGAAGTGATTGAAACAGGTATTGAAGTGAAAAGAATTTTTTTTTATGGAGTTTTGATAATTTATAAACTGATTGTACATAAATGCTTTTAATATTAATTTATTCTTATTTTGACTTGGTTTCCCAACATTAGAATGAAATTATTATCAAAAGTCATCAGAATTAATTATTATTATTTTTTTTAATTAAAAAAAAAAACATTGGTTGGTACTTCTTTTCTTGGTGAAATAATATCTTATACATCTATTTATAGGCACCTCCGTAGCCAGGTGGGCAGGAGCAGCAGTGCGTAGCATGTGCTTCTTGATTAGACCGGGATTCGAGCCCGTGACCACCAAATACGGAGGATGCAGAAAGGTCAGGGAATGACCACCGCATATCCCCAGAGCAATATGGCCTTAGTTGCTAATGCTCCTAAAAACCAAACAACAAATAACAAACATCTATTTATATATCAATTGATTCAGTTTCATCATATGATACATAAATAGATACCGTATTTCCCCATGTATAAGATGCACCTTAATTTTGGGGCCCGAAATTTGAAAAAAATGTATTACATAAAGTTATTGAACTCCAGTTTTATTCATCATAAAATTCACACAACTCATCACTGTCAAAACTCCCATCCATTAGCTTGTCCTCGTGTGTCTGATGACAAATCACTGTCTTCATATATTGCCTCGTCCTCAGTTCCATCTATGGCATTTGAAATGCCACACTTCTTAAATGACTTGACAACAATCTCAATCTTATCCCAGGATCTTTTCACCCAGGTACAAACTTCTCCTATAGTTGGTTTCTTCACTCTTTCTGCTGGTGTCAAATTGTCCCCAGAAGACTTCATCCATTGGTTCCACTCGTCTCTCATGGCAGCTTTGAAGGGTTTGGTAATGCTGACATCAAGTGGTTGGAGCTCGGATGTCAAGCCTCCAGGTATGACGGCAAGTTGTTTTTTGCTCTGCAGCAATCTTCTTTGTGTTTTTGTTATGTGTGCCCTGAACTGATCAAGCACAAATAGGGCAGGTTTGCGTAAGAACCCACCTGGTCTCCTGCTCCAAACTTTCTCAAACCTGATTATCCTGATCCATCCAACCCTTGTCATGAACGTGGACAATCACTCCTCGAGGAATGTCTTCTTTTGGCATTGTTTTGCATTTGAAAATCAGCATAGGAGGCAGCTTGGTTCCGTCGGAACAACAAGCTAGAACAACTGTATAATGGCTCTTTTCATGTCCACTTGTCTTTACAGTTACAGTTTTCCACCCCCTTATCAACAGTTCTGTTACTTGGGACATCAAATTGAAGGGGGACTTCGTCCATATTTGCAATCTGTCCCAACTCAAACTGATGTGTCTTCCGACATTGAATGACAAAACGATGAAATTCAAGAACCTTCGGCTCATAGCTTTCAGGCATCTTTTGGGCAAGTCTGGTGCATGTACGCATGCTTAGTCCATTCCGTTTCATGAATCTGAAGCACCAATTGTGTCCTCCTTTGAAATCAGTAACTTCTTTTTCATCAGCAATTCTTCTTGCCTCATGCTTGAACCATCGTTGTGGACACAGGAATTCCAATTGCCCTTTGCTCCTCAATCCATATCTTCAATTCCCTCTCTCTAAATCAGGCCATTTTGCTCACTTGCCTCTCATGGCCTTCTGCTGTGGCGTTTTCAGTAGGGTTTCTTCATCCCGTAGCCAGTCTCGGATTGTTTTCTCAGTTGGAGGAGGACCAAACTTACGTTCAGCAGCACGATTTCCATTCACTTTTGCGCAAACTGGATCACTTTTAACTTGAATTCAGCACTGTACGAAAATCTTTTCTGAGCCATTTCTGGGCAGAACGTGGCAAAATGTAACCTAATATACCGGTAACAAGTGTGAAACAATGAGCGCAAAGACAAAAAGCGGGAAATGCAAGTAAAAAAAAATCTACAACCACTGTATAAGACACACCCAGTTTTTATACCCCAAATTTTTCGAAAAAAGGTGTGTCTTATACATGGGGAAATATGGTATATCAGTTGATGAATGTGGTTTTGTAAGCCCAAATTAGACAACAATGGCTACAGGTATGGTGTCCTCAGATTTTCAAAACCTTGGACACACAGATAAGTGATGCCAGCACTTACTGGAATATTAAGGTAATTTGTGTGTTAATTGACACACGTCGTTCAAACAATCTCAATAACATAGAGGTCTATCAGAAACAACTAACACATTTCTTTACAGTTTTTCTCCTGTTCAAGTGCAGTAGGAGTCTGCTTTTAATGAGATTGAGCAACAGGCCTGGTAGGTCTGTTCATTATGAAATGCTGGAGCATTCTGTAATCCAGGGCTGTCCAACCTTAGGTAATCAGAGGGCCACATTAAAAAAAAAAAAGATCAATCTGAGGGCCGCATCCAGAATAATAAATACAGTACAGATATTAAAATATTTGGAGAGTCCTACTTTAGGTTTGGCAAGCACTTTTAAAATTTTGTAATAAAGGAAAGTCGTGGTGCTTATAAAAGTTTTTATTGAAACAGTAGACAAGATACAATTGCTTATAATTATTATTTCATTTTAATGAGAGCTCTGCAGTTGTTCATTTTCATTTACTAACGTAGCTATATCAATATCAATGCTTGTAGTTGCCAATTACAGTAAATGTGAAAGTGATCAGTCAATGAACAATTGTATTTGGATTTTATGAATTTCATTGTCGAAAAAGTGCTTTCGCAAAGATATGTGCTCCCGAGCATTGAGCACGTCTTGAGTCCAAATTCCCTCAATTTCGGATAGCGCTTTCTTGGTAATAATTTTAAAAAACTTCTCCTTTTTCGATTCTGCCAGTATAAAAAGGGTCGGATTGCAAATCATACATTTCCAGTTGGAGGTCAGATCTTATGTTTTCGATGCTGAATGAAAACTGAAATATCTTCTTCAATTTCCTTAATATCGCCAAATCGATCCTCAAAGTCCTCCATGATTGTTTCAATGCACTTTATATGAGCTGAAAATGTTCTCTTAAAAATCTTCATTTCTTCAAATTGTTTTTTGCAATTAGGAAACAAATTAAAAATATTATTGGCCAATGTTGGTTTCAAAAGCTTCAGTTTACTTTTAAAACCATTCAAATTATGATATAAGTTGGCAATATTCTGTTGTTTGCCCTGCAGCTTTAAGTTCAACTCATTCAAATGGTTGGTCATATCTGTTAAAAATGCAAGATCAGGTAAAAAGGTGGGATCTTGCATTTGATTTTCAAGTTCTGTTGTGTCAGACTTCACTTTGTTTTTAAGAAATATGGATATTTCTTTCCAAATGGCAAAAAAGTTCTCCAGACATTTTCCGGCACTTAACCAGCGAATATCAGAATGGAGGAGCAAATCGCCATATGCAGCATCCATTTCACTCAAGAAATCGTGAAACTTACGATATGTCAGAGATCTATAACCTCCTCATATAATATTGGTTACTTTTACATCTACTTTCATTTGACTTGATGTAGAAATTTTCCACAGAGTGCTTCTTGATGAAGGATGCAATGAATGGTAGGGCAGTTAATATTATTTTGTTTCAGTAGTCCACAAAACCTGATTCCAATCTCCGTCATAGCTTTGGCCCCCTCAGTGACAATGCAGGAACATTTATCAAATCCTCCATAGTTTATAACACAAGAGTTTTGAACTGCTTCGAAAACATCAGTACCTTTAGTAGTCCCATGCAAAGATATGACTGAGCAGTTCTTCATTAATAGTAAAGTACTCCTGAATAGTTCGAACAAAAACGAAAAGTTGACTTACGTCTGCATGAGCAGTGCTTTCATCCAGACACGATGAAAAGTACCCACATTTTGCCATTGAATCACACAGCTTTTTTGAAACGTATTGCTCCATGTGTTCTACACGTCTTGCGATGGTCTGATGAGATAATGCCACTGTTTCGAACTTCTCGGCTAATTTCGGCTCATTAAATTGTTTTGCCATTTCAATTGCACATTTCTTCACAATCACACTGTCACTAAAAGGCTTTTTTGGTTTCGCTAACTCCAATGCTACTTTGTACGAAGCAGCAAGGCTAGAACTTTGTGCATTGCTAAGTTTAGCAACGTTTGATGCATCAATTTCTTTTTATATTCCACAATAATGGTGCTTCTTGATTCCCCAATATACATCTCAAATCTTTTATTGTGTAATGTAGTGTAGTGTAGTGTCGTTTCACATTATACTCTTTAGGTGCTGACAAACTTGCATGCAAACAAGACATTGAATTTTATTCTTGTTGTTTGTAATCATAGTCTGATTCCCATCGGCTTTGATACACTCGCTTTTCTTCAATTTTTCTTTTCTTGTGAGACATGGTTGTTCGATGATAAGTAGTAATTTATTAAGTAGAAGTGAAGTATATTGAAGATAACGTGGAAATCATTCGCAGTGCGTATCTGGTAATTTGGTGAGCACTGGTGACACAACCCTGGCAAATGGACAAACGAAACTAACAACCGACGATCCGCCCCCAGAGCATGTGCATTGAAACAATACATCTAGCATGGACGCAATGAAATGTACTTGAAGAAGCTAGGTTTCCACTCGCAAGTAGTGTTTTGCGACGAGTTTTATTTTTTCGCGTGTGAAAATCAAAAGTCCTAACCCACGGGAGGGCTGCATGCAGGCCATGGTTTGGACAGCTCTGCTGTAATTAATACAATCAAGTTGAGGATAGGCAGTTTTAAAACTACTGGTACTGTTATAGATATAAAGCCACTGGAAGCTCCATGTACCATAAGTATGCCTGAAACTGGTGTACTTGTCTATTGAACAGAATCCGAAACAATATCGTGTCCACACACTACGTTTGCTGGGCGTTAGTCTTATAAAGGCAAAATGATGCAAAGAAAGACTTTCTGCATCTGACAAAAAAAAAAAAAAAAAAAAAAGAAAGAAAGAAACACCTGTATATTTTTGCTCTGAGACATATTTTTCATGTACAAAAGTTTCATCCTTATAAGACGCTCAGTGTTCAAGAACAGTGCAAATGAAAAAATGTATTGAATAACTTTCTGGATGTACTTTATGGAATTAAAGCAGATAACACCTGAACTTGAAAAGAAACTGAGTGATGAGTACCTTTTCATTTGAATGGCGATGCCAACAAAAACATAAACATTGTTTCCTGCTGGACTATTGAAAATCTTGGTCAAGTTCACAGATTTCCACTTAATTCACCAGAGGTGATGGTATGGTATGCTGTTTCAATTTTTAAGATTATTGAGACTGGTTTTTGCAAATGAAAACAGTAAGCAGTTTTATTCAAGACAGAATGTTACTGTGACATGATCTGGGAGTTTTGACTGCAATTTGAAGAAATTGGCAAAAGATAAAGTGTGGGATCAGCATGATGGGATAAAATCAGTATGTCAATTATAGATATAAATTTCTTACACAAAATGTTTATAGATCACCCGATTTCTTGTAGAGATATGCCCCGGCCATCTCATTCTCCTGATCTTATAGCACATGCCTTCTTATAGGGATAACACTTCAAGAGCTGTGTTGCAGCTGAAAAAAAAATTACTGAAGAGCTAAAGATGTGTATCTGTGAAGAAATGATTTTGCTCAATCAGTAGGGTTATATTTATTGCATTATTTTCAAGATAAAAAAAATATATATATATTATGATATGAGTTCATTTTTTTTTTTCCCCTCCCTCCTCTCCAATAACAAAATTGTTTACCCTCAAGATGTCTCAGTTGTTTCTGAGGGAGCGTGTGTGTGTGTGTGTGTGTGTGTGCGCGCGCGCGCATAATTGTACATAATTGTATACACACACACATGCACACACATATACTTGAAGTGTTAATAATCACCAGTATTGATTCCATTAGTGTGAGTCCACTGGTAATAATTCAGTGAAACAGTTTGGAGGAACTCAAGCATTTGCTGTCAGTATTTTTGAAGCTCTTAATTTGTACCTGGTGATCTAAATAAGGTTTCATTTCCTTCTCCCATTGATTGGACATCCTGTCCGTATGTTTGCTAATGATAGTAAACTACATTCCAGTTTGACAGATCCTGCCCTGAAATGCTGATTTACAGGAGATTTCTTCAGTGGAGAAAAGAAAAGCTAGTTTACTTTAGTCCTGTCTTATTTCTCAAAAAATTTATTCTTAGAGCTCATCTTCAGCAGCACTCAGATTTCTAGGTAAGATGATGATCTCTTTACCGTGGATCACCCTGACCTCCAACCTTTCTTGCAATATCACAAATATTGCTTCCTATGCAACAAATAATAATAAAAAAAAAAAAACCTGTCTTCTCTTTCACTGTTGATGTTACTTTTTCTTCTAATCATCTGCTAACGCTGTACAATTCTCAAATCCACCTTACCATAACATATTGTTCCCACATCTGATGGTGCCAGTAAAACTATCCTTAAACTCCTTGACTCTATCCAGAATAGACCTTTTGCATGTGATTTCTTAGGTACATGTGGTACTGAGTCCTTGGAGTGCTTGTAGACTCAGTTCATGGCCTGTTAGTGAGTTTCTGATGGCAGTGGGCTCTTTGGAGTAAGGGGTTTTTTTTTTTTTTTTGTAATTTTAAATTTTTATAAAAATGAAAGTTTTGTACGTAAATGCTTTTAAATATTGAATTTATTTTTATTTTGATAGGAAATTATCAAAAATTAAATTAAATGAACAAAAAAAAAAAAACTTGATAAAAGCAAAAATCATGGATAAAGCACTGAAAAGCTCACTGTTACTTTCCTGTTGCAGTAATATCCTATATATCTATTTATGTATCATATCCTTCAACTTCTAGATTAGAACTCGAGAATTTATTTAATATCAGTACCCGTTAGTGTCAGTTACCATTCCTTTTGTAAACCAAAATAAGACAACTGAAGCTAACAAGTGGGGGCCCTCTTTGCTGATTTTCCTTTATTCTGACTGCTATGTGTTATAAACTGTCTACAGTTACTTGTTAATTCAGGTAATGCGTGGACTGTTCAGCACTTGCTTGAATATTTCTAGTTGGTTTGTACATAAGTGTGTGGATTTTGACCACACACACACACACACACCATGAGTGGGCTTTGAAACCCCACTCACAATATATGTACGTTTTTGCACAAACAGGTTAATGATCCAGCTCTCACTGAACTCTGAAAACTATCTGCAGAAACTGTTGTTCAGTTTCTGTAGCTTGCCTGTACTGCAGATATTCTCATGGAAATATCTGCAGTAAAGTAAACTATTTTTAATTAGCATTTGTAATATCACCTCTTTCTTCTAAACCATCCCAAATGTGCAAATCAACTAGTTAACATCAGTTCAGTAAAAACTCACTGAACTTCTGCCCTTCCTTGGAATAGCCTTCCTATTCCAAGGAAGGCTATTCCATCTCACTTGTGCAATTTTTGCATGCCATGATCGTTGTTATTGATTGCTTATTATTATATTTTTTGTTGTTTTAAATTTTACAATCTTTAAAAAAAATAAATAAAAAAATTGAGTGAAAACAAATTTATGTAAATCTGTAGTTGCATAAGTTGGGGACTTACTGTATCGAAAAATGTTTATCAACCTAGGTAAAAAATATGGCGATAGATAAAAAAAAACTTGCCACATACCATCGCGTGTCCAATACGATGCTTCCCTTTATTTTTTACAATGTCGTGTATGATTTGGTCACCAACATTATAATAGTTCATTAGAGATTTAGCAGATGCACTATTTTCAAACTTTTGAATAATTTCAAGTCTTTGTTTAACTGAAAGTGTAACTCTTTTGCGTTTACCCATCATTTTCGCAATTTCTAAACAAAAAAGAATTTTTTTTTACTATAAAAAAAATTGACATCCCTGTAAATAACGAAACAAAATTTGTCTTTTTGCAGTGCGACAGAACACAACAATCTATGTGATGCATTAAAGCAAACTAATTTGGTCTCTTTTATTTATTTATTTTTTTTTAGCGGTGGGTGTGAAGACAGCTGGGGTTGCAAGATAATAGGCATATTAATCTCCCAGTGATGACTTAACGCCGCTTCTTGTTGCTTATTTATGATTTTAAAATATCTGTTTATACCTATTCTAGTTATTACTTGAATAATTTCTGGTTGATTTTTTTTTTTTTAATTTGGAGTCTTGAAGTGTTCCAGTAAATCGAGAATCTGCTGTATTAACATTTTCATTTATATATGCACTGTATATTTATTTTTTAAACTGAATTCTACAATGCTATAACTTGGCAACAATATGAAATAAAATTCTTGCAGTAAAAGTTTTCTAGTTCAGTTGAGCACTTTCAGAATATATAATGATTTACTCTTGAGGAGTTTTAAATTTTTGTGTAACCTGTACCTCATTGTCTGAAAGTTCCTAGTCATTCATATTGGAGGAGTTTTTCTTTTCAGAAATGTTTTTAACACTACATGATTTTAGAATAAGTGCAGTAAAAAAAGGTTTAAATTTCTACTTTTTATTATAATGTTCATTTTTGCCAGTGAGATAATCATTGCTTTCTGTATTTATATTTTGATGCAAAAGTTATTTTTATAGTATTGTAATATGAAAAGTAGGTTTTTGACAGTGATTATAAAACTATAAACATTTTGGTTGTCCTTCTCCCCCAAGTTCCCTGCCTGTTACTTTGCATAACCTATTGTAAATAGCATTGAAGTGGTTAAGTGTATATATTTTCATCATATTATGAGGACTCAGTCCCTCATGAGAGGTTATTGTATAAGCTGGAACATTCGTGATTACAGAAAACTTCTAAGATAGATTGCTGGGTGGTTGCCGAGCAGAAGGTTGTGATTAATGGATATTCTTCAGATTGGTGTAGAAAGTCAGAAGTGGGGTTCCCCAAGAATCGGTTCTTGGAGCACTGTTGTTTCTCATTTTCATAAATAACATCAATGATGGGATAGAAGGTTTGATGTCAACATTTTCAGACTACATTAAGATTGGTAGAGTAGTTAATGATCACTACCAAGTATCACTCCTTCAGGATGACTTGAGCAGATTTCAAAGATGGTTAGGGAAGTTGCAGCTGTGTTTTAGTGCTGCTAAATGCACTTGGCGATTAGCAATCCACATAAATCAACAAACAAATTTTTAATTCAACCCCACACTTGGTGGGGGTGAATTAAAAATAGTGGAGGAGGAGGGAAGGGATTTGGGAGTTACAATACAGGCAGATATGAAGTTTTCTGGTCACTGTAAACAGGCAGCCAGGAAAGCCCATTGAGTTCCTATTAATGATTTATCAAACATTATCCTCTAGAGATATGGAGGAGGTCACAGTCCCACTGTATAAAGCAATTGTAAGACCACATTTGGAATACTGTGTTCAAGTATGGAGACTTCAACTGAAAAAGGACATTGAGTTTCTTGAAAGGGCCCAAAGACGGGCAACCCACATAATGAGATTGGCAAACGGGCAGCCATATGAGGAAGTACTCCGTATATGTGGGCTACATAACTTGGCAACCAGTCACCTCAGAAGTGACCTGATTGAGGTATAAGGCTCTGAGAAGGGTTAGTATAATGAACGAAGGCGGAACAAAATTTTCACTGTTATAGGGAATTCCAGAACTTGGGGGCATAAATTCAAGTTACAGGAGAAGAGGTTTGGACTAGATTGTAGGAAGTTTTCTTTTAACCAGCAAGTCATTGATTGCTGGAACAAGTTGCCTTCACAGGTAGTTGAGGCTGACAGTTTTTATAAATTCAAAGGTCAACCTGTAGGAAAAGGAAAGCATATAGTTTGTATTTTCTTATCTACTTTTGAGGAGTAGATAAGAAATCTTATCTACTTGTTTATACAGTCTGTCCTCGTATAACACGTGTTTACATTACACGAATTCGATCATACACGATTTATAAATAGGGGAACGATATCTTATATAACACGAACCGAATTCGCTTATGCATGATTCGCCTTTGTGTTTACAAGAAATGGCAGTCGAACGCGGAATCACCCCAACCGAACGCAACACGATAGGAATGAAGAAGATTCTGAAAATGTATTTATGTGTTTTATCAGTGAAAGGGAAACACATTTCACCATAATAACGTAAAAACCAACACAATTCCAGCTATCGATATACGTAATCGCAAATGCAATTAGATGGAGTTTACTACCAGTTTATAACAGATTCCACTAGCAGAAATGAAACTGGAAATTGTTTTATGGTAGTAACCCCCAGAAATGTGCTTTAGTAAAATGTGGGGTGTTAATAGTGTATCTTGGCCTTTACGGTGTTGTTTATTCAGTTGCTATACGCGAGCAGCTTTGTTTATGTGTATTAAGCGTGACTCCGCGTTTTGTAATTGCGCTTTATTCCCTAAAAATTAGTAAAATACTTAAAAGATGTGAAAAGGAAGCGTCCTGGCGAAGACTCTGCAGATTCAGAGAGAGAGAAAAAAAAAGCAATATCGATAAACAGAGGCGGACTGGATCAAAAATTCTTACCCAGGAAAATTTATAGTGGCCTCATACTATGGTTTATGGCCAAAATCACACCGGCCTCCGGCCCAACGGGATTTCCCGGGTAAGGCTTATGGCCAGTCGGCCTCTGTCGATAGAGAAAATATATGAAATTGTGAAACGCTTTGAGCGAAATGAAAGACCATGTGATATTGCACGTGCTACAGACCTAAATGAGGCAACGCCGAGAATTACAAAGAATGCGGAGAAAATAAAAACAACTTTCATAGCGGGAACAATTCAAAGTGTAAATAAAATACGTAAGCATTTTATTACGACTTACGTATTATAATTTATACTTACGTATTATAAAATACGTAAGTATTTTATTTAATATAATAAATTTTTTACGAATAAAATACGTATTTTATTCGTAAAAAATACGTTTTTAGTATTAAAAATACTTTATTATAATATAATAAAAATTTTTTTATTATATTATATTTTTTATTACGTATTTTAATCGTTATAAAATATTTACGTACTTTATAACGATTAAAATTACCCGATTATTTATTGTGTTTGGTAATGTTTTGGTTCCAAATGTGTGTTCAATCTTGGGTGGTCGGCACCTAACCCCACTTTTCCCATAGGGCCTGTTGTTTATATTGCACGAGTGTTTCTAGGAACACAACTATCGTGCTATACGAGGACAGACTGTATATTATTATGAAATTTTTTTTTTTTTTTTTTTTTGGCCTTGACTGTATGGCTATTACTGTCATACTACCCAGGGATCCTTTTCTTGAAGAAATTTCATATTAACCCTAATGATTGAGTTTTGAGTAATGATTTATAAATGCATTAATTGCACCAGTATACAAAGTGGTAGACATGTATAGTATCTTATGTAAGGCGGCTCCCAAACACTAGTTCAACTCCGCCATGGTACACTGTGATGTTACAAAATCTCTGCAGAAAGGCCAGAAATGTGTGTAATGCTGTGTATGTGTTTATGTTGTTTAGTTGTTTCTGGCTGCTTTGCTATCAGGTATCAAGGATGCACCGGGTGGTGCATCCTTGATACCTGTCTACACCGTGAGGAGGCAGGCCACAACTGAGTGCAAACCACAGCAAACCTCGTGTCACGTACTGAATGTTAAAATCATTCAAAATATGAGCAAGTAGGTGGTAGATGACTTTCATCAACTGGTGAAATACCACCACTTTGCTTATTGGAGGCTTGAAGTGGTGAAACCCATGTTTAGTCTCTAGAGCAAAGTTTCCGGCATCCCCCTCCCCCCATACTTCTCCTTCAACCCATGCACGGTACTAAGTACTATAGGTTTTGATACCTTTCGTGTTTGGGGTTTTCATAAAAAAAAAATAATAATAAAATTAAATTTAACAGTAAATTAATAAAAATCAGAAAAATTAAAGATACAAATAAGTAAATAAAAATAAAAATCAGAAAAATTATAGATACAAATAAGTAAATAAAAATAAAATTCAGAAAAGATAAAGATAAAAATAAGTTAATAAAATGGGAAAAAAATAAATAATAAATAAATAAAATGAAAAATAATTAAAAAAAAATCATCTCGCACTAGTGTAAGGTGGTGCCAGTAGATGACACTGCCTCAGGACCAGCCTGAGGTTAGCAGGAAATAGAAGTCAAGAAGACATAGTGATGTCACTCGCTATACAAAGTGGTAAATAAATTCTAGGAGAAATGTCAGGAACCATGCCTTCCCTGTTAGGATGAAGAAGATTGCTCTTTTAGAAAGATTTGTTGAGCCACATCAAATTTAATTAAAATTGACATATAGAAATTTGAAGGAGGGAGAGTCATGCACGTTGAGCCACCTATATAAACAGAGCATCTTAAAAAAATATATATATATGTATGAATAAAGAAAACATTTGTGAAATATAGAACAGTCGTTTGGTTGATTCATTGTTTCATATGTTCAAAGTGCTCACCTATAACACGTTGGCATTATTTCTAGCATTGAAGAACTGAGCAACAAACTTAAGAAAAGTGTTTTAGTGGATTAGATGCACAGGATTGCTCAATTTTGTGCCTAATTTTTTGAACAGCAACTGGTTTCCAGTTGTACATTGTATCCTTTCTACAGGTAAAAAAATATGGTGGAGTCAAATCTGAAAAACATTGTGGAGAACAGTATAGAAATTATGTACAGAATGTATTGTGTGCATTAGGCATATTCATGTACATCGAAGTGCATTTCAGATATTTAGACAAATAAGGAAAAGTCAGCTTCAAGTGAAGTCTTTTGCATATGTTCTAGTGCTTTTGGAAGTTATAACCTGGTTCAGGTTATAACTTCCAAATTCTTTATATTTTCCACACCCCATCCCCAATCTCAGAGAAAGGAAGATGAATGGAAATGATCTTGTAGGACACTTAAGAAGAAAAAATTGGATTGACATCAAATTTTAAACATATTCTATTAGTTTCATTTATATCAGTTATAACAACCATTTATAGCAAGTTATATTAGAACTGTTGCTGAACCTTTTCAAAATTTTGGGATTTTTTAAGGATATTTGCACTGAATTTTATGTTGATAGTAAACATCAGAAGTTAAGAACTCCTGATGGTATTTAATAATTAAACACCTGAAACATAGTTGCATACATTACCTAACCTGTTTTGAATCTGTTATAATCAGTAGAATTGTATTATATATTGATGTGCCCCCACTACTTAATCACCCTTATTGCATGTAGTTACTTTTCTTCTGAAGTTACATTAAATGTTATTTTGTGTAATTTTAAAATAAAATTTTAATAACTGCTCTTGTTATTAATAGTTGGGTGCCCCTGGCCATTGTGGTGAAAATGCTAGCAGTACCACTAGTAATTTTTATGGCAGCAAAGGTAAAGGGAAAGCTTTGGAGTCAATAAATTCTAACATTACTGCTTCAGCTGATTTGAGAACCATTGATGTTACAAGCAATAATTTCAATGAAGAATTTGTAAGTATGGATGTGTTTAATTCTGTTGTTGATTTATTATAAAAATAAACTTTTTTTTGAAACGTACACTGCAGTAATATAGTCCTTAATGTTGCACTGAGAGACAAGAACAAAGCAGAACATTCTGTACTTTCTTTTCAGTTTAATTATTGTTATTATTTTTGTGTTGTCATAAGATAACACAAAATTAAAAATTGTGTTGTCTTATGATATATGGTTTATTTATTTATTTATTTTTTTTTTTGCTCTTTTGGTTTGCCATGCTACTGGCATTGAATTAATTATTTTATTTTATATTTTAAGCAAAATGCAGTGGTTCAGGCATTAATGCTGCCCCAATGTTTGCTATTCCTACTTTTTTAATTTTTCTTAATATTCTTAACATTGTAATTAGTCAGTTTATTTCACAAGGTAGTAGTGAGTCGGTTAGTTAGTGCACACCACCATTATTCAAAGCCACTGCATCTGCAGATCAGTAAGTGTATTGGTTCGTGTATGCTTGGATTTGGCTAATGTTCAAAATGCAGTGATTCCCAATACAATTATTGGCCTTGGTGGTCCTCTGTCGAGATGAGGTATTATGGTCAGTCTTTCATTATGTTAATGATTTCATTTAGTCCAGTATAGTAGTTGGCTTTCGTTTCATTTTTAAATGATATTTTGCATAATTCAGTTAAAGGATGCCATTCTTGGGGCACCATTAGATTATTTTCAGTTTGATTCTAAATTTAAAAAATTCATATTTGATTCTAAATTAAATTATCATTTGTTACATAATATTGTAAATTTTGACTTGTTCTAAATTATTTTAGGAATGTTTCCTTCTGCAATACCCTTTCTCCTCCCCTCCCCCCTTTGTGTTATCTTATGATATATGGTTTATTTTATTTTTGCTCATTTGGTTTGCCATGCTACTGGCATCAAATTATTTTATTTTGTATTTTAAGCAATATGCGGTGGTTCAGGCATTAATGCTGCTCATATGTTTGCTATTCCTACTTTTTTAATTTAATTTTCTTAATATACTTAACATTATAATTAGTCAATTTTTATATATATATATATATATATATATTATTTATTCTGTGTATATATATATATATTATTAATGTTTGTGCTTGAATTACATGACTATGTAATTCAAGCACATAGCCTAGAATGTAATATATGACCATAGCATAGAATATGATATATCTTACACACACTCTCCATTTACACATTGTCCAGAAACATTTTATTGACTGAACCTGTTTGTGGGGATGGGGGAACTTAAGAGCAGCAAACCTTAGTTATTTGTTTGTTTAAATTTGGTACATATATTTGAACAACTTGCCACTTGTCACATCTGTGCTATTTTGTTTTAGTTACTAGTAAAACTTCCTTTACTTGCCTTTCTAGCACCCAAGTCTGGGAGCTGGTGAGACACGTGAAAGAGAATGCTTTTGATCACTTTCTGATATGTCTAGATAGAAGTTCATCAAGTGAGATGAGATGAACATAGACACATAACATGAATTTCTATCAGAAAGTGATCAAAAGCATGTTGTTTTATATTCTTGTGACATTTCTGTGACTCAGGAGTTAGGCTTTTCTTGGTGAGCACAGCTGCAAAAACAGTTCTGTAGTAATTGTGCGGTGCTGTTCAAATAAAATGCATGAAGGTGGACTTCAGGGCTTCAGTAGATAAAACATTTCTTGTAAGGCAGATATTTGTGGAATAATGAGAAAAGGTCAGAACGTGATACTTGCTGAGTTTTTTTTGTTTTCAATCGATAGCATTTATGGTGGAATAATGTGTTTTTGTTTTGAACATAAGCTGATCTTAAGCCAAGGTATTTGTGGTTCAGAATGTGTGCTTGGCTTCCAAAGGGGATCCATTACTATGAATGGCATTGCATCAACTATGAGACTCTACAGCCAAACGCAGTAGATATATACTAATATAAGATATATACCATTAGTATATATCTTATATTATATACTAATATACATTCGATAAATAGAACATTAGTACAGTAATACCCCGACTTACGCGAACTCGGAGTTACGCGGTTCTTGATTTTTTCGTTTGGCAACGCTGCCGCCCACTATCTTCAAGGTCGTTTTTCATATGTTATCGATATACGGTGCGACGGCGGAGAATGAGAGCGAAAGATGAACAAAATTCAACTTTGCTGCTTTTATGTTTTTTATATCAGTGAAGGGGAAACACATTTCACCATAATAACATAAAAACCAACACAATTCCAGCTATCGGTATAATCGCAAATGCAATTAGATCGAGTTTACTACTAGTTTATAACAGATTTCACTAGCAGAAACGCAACTGGATTTTTATTGTTTTATGGTAGTAACCCCTAGAAATGTGAGGTGTTAATAGTGTATGTTAATAGTGCCTTTATGGTGTTGTTTATTCAGTTGCTACATGCGCGCAGCTTTGTTTATGCGTATCAAGCGTGCCTCCTCGTTTTGTAATTGTGCTTTATTCCCTAAAAATGAGTAAAATACTTAATTAAAAAGTGTGAAAAGGAAGCGTCCTGGTGAAGACACTGCAGATTCAGAGAGAAAAAGAAAAGCAATTATCGATAAACAGAGGCGGACTGGGTCAAAAATTCTTACCCGGGAAAATTTATAGTGGCCTCATACTATGGTTTATGGCCAAAATCACACCGGCCCACCGGGGTTTCCCCGGTAAGGCTTATGGCCAGTCCGCCTCTGTCGATAGAGAAAAAATATGAAATTGTGAAACGCTTTGAGCGAAATGAAAGACCATGTGATATTGCACGTGCTACAGGCCTAAATGAAGCAACGGCGAAAAGCACATGACAATTGCAAACTTGACAGTTTGAAAATTGAAAAGGGCTCAATTGTAAAGGGCTTAAAAATTTTAGAAAACATAGACTCTAATGAAGAACGCGTTATAGCTACAAAGCAAGGAATAAAAAAATTATTAGCTTGCTACGAAGAAATTCTGCGTGAAAAAAAGAAGGCGCTGTGTCGTCAGACGAATTTGTTAGATTTTATGAAGCCATCGACATCGAAATAACTTTTTAACGTAAGTCATTTGTTTTTTTAATACATATTTTGTATTAATATGTATAAAGAACTGCAATTTTATTAATATTTTTCTTCTAAACTAGTGTTTTTGTTAGTCCTTGGTCCCAATTAAGTAAAATTTATATGTATTTATATGCAAAGTTTTACCCCGACTTACGCGATTTTTGTCGGACCCACCTATCGCGTAACTTCGGGGTATTACTGTATACACCGATTAGCCAAAACATTATGACCACCTACCTAATATGATGTTGGTCCTGCACATGCAGCCAAAACAGCTCGTACCCAGTGAGGCATGGATGCTACAAGATTTCTAAATGTGTCTTGTGGTATCTGGTACCAACACGTAACCAGCAGATCCTTTAACTCCTGTAAGGTCCATGGTTGAGACACCGCAGATCGGAGTTGCTGTTCCAACACAAACCACATATGCTCGATGGGATCGATGTCTGGGGAATTTGGAGGTCAGGGCAATACCTGGAAATCTTCACATTCCGCGAACCAGTCTCGAACAATCCGGGCAGTGTGGCATGGCACATTATCCTGCTGAAAGACGGCACTGCCAGAGGGGAAGACCATTGCCATGAAAGGGTGTACTTGGTCAGCAATGATGTTTAGGTAAGTGATAATGTCAGAGTGCCCGGCACATGGATGGCTGGACCCAGTGTATCCCAGCAGAACATCGCCCAAAACATGACACCGCCACCACTGGCTTATTTTCGTCCTACGGTGCATCCAGGCGCCATCACTTCCCCGGGTAAACGACACACGCGTACCCGGCCATCCACATGGTGCAACAGGAAACATGATCCATCACACCAGATGATCTTCTTCCAATCACTCAAGGTTAGTTTCGATGCTCGCATGCCCATTGTAGGCGCTGTCACCGGTGGAGTGTGGTTAGCATGGGCACTCGGAGTAGCCTGCGGCTACGCAGCACAGTCCCATTTTCAGCAGAGTTCTATGTACTGTGTGTCATGACACATTACTCCTGTCAGCAGCATTCCAATTACTGATGAGTTGTGCCACAGTCTCCCTTCTGTTGCCACGTACCATCTGGGAGAGCCTTCGCTCACCTCGAGCATCGATGAGCCATGGTCGTTCAACACCTCGCCGGTGGTTCGTGGGTTTCCCCTCCTCAGACCACTTTCAGTAGGTACTAACCATGACTGACCGTCATCACCCCACCAGCCATGCCATTTCAGATATGCTCTGACCCAGTTGTCTGGCCATTACAATTTGGCCTTTGTGAAACTCGTTTAAATCCACTGCCTTTCTCATCTGAAGAACAAGAGTAAAACTAATTAATGGAGCTCAGTATCAGGTGTTTTTTATACCATGTCCCAGCCCGCACACACAGCGTAGTTCACCTGTAGTTGCTTCAATTTGCATAACAACTCGCTATTTATCAAATGTCCTAAAGGCTATGCCTTTTGGACATTTGATAAATAGAATCACTGAGAGTGATCCATGTGAAATAGACGAGATCTCTTTTGTTATAGCTGCATTGTAGTTATCCCTGAATATTTTTCAGAAAATGTATCAGCTTTGAGGGAAGCAACAATTATACAGGCTGCCAATGAAGTTCTCAGCTCACTTTGTGCTGATAACCACTCTGTACTCAGGCTGATATTTGGAGAGATGGCCTTAACATTTTTGGAAATTGGGTAAATATTATTCTCATCGGTAGTGTTCTGCATAGGTAAACTTGTTCAAAAGCAATTCTCATTTGCAATACTTGAGAAGCAAGTACCAACTGGCAAGTCTGCTCCAGTACATAAGCATTTACTTTACCCAATAATGCATCATGTACTTACAGTACATGATGAATTATCATGGATTTTGTTCACTAGGTGCCTGAAACCTCTATACAGTTGTGCTCCTGTATCCGCTGATTCGGTTAACCATGGGGGGGAAAAAATGAAAAAACTTAACACGTACTACTCGCATCCAATACGACGCTTCACTTTATTTTTTACGGCATCGATTTTAAATCGAATCGCTTCCCTTTATTTTTTGCAATGTTGCGTATTGTTTGGTCACCAACATTATAATGGTTCTTTAGAAATTTAACGGACGCACCATTTTCAAACTTTTGAATAATTTCAAGTTTTTGTTTAATTTGAAAGCACAACTCTTGCATTTGCCCATAATTTTCGCGATTTATAAACAAAAAAAAAAAATATATATATATATATATATATATATATAGTTACTATTAAAAATATATATAAATTCCAACATCCCCGATGTAAATAACAAAAAAACAAAATTTGTCCTTTTGCGGTGGGACTGAACACAACAATCGATGCGACACTAAATGAAACTAAACATTTTGGGTTTTTTTTTTGTTTTTTTTTTATTGGTAGGTGTGAAGACAGTGGGGATTGCAAGATAATAGGTACACTAATCTCCCAATGGTGACTTATAACACTGGTTCTTGTCGCTTATTTACGACTTGCAAAATAAGTAAATGTTTATACCTATTCTAGTTATTACTTGAATTTTATGATTTTTTTTTTTTTTTTTTAATTTGGAGCCTTGAAGTGTCCCAGTTAATCCAATCCCAGTAAATCGAGAGTCTGCTGTACTTTATTATTAACACATTTAATGTTGGTAATGTCTTACTGTGTGTTTAATTTATCAAATAAACTTTATTATACGTATGTATGTATGTACAAGAAAATCACGTTATATATGGGGTCAGCAGGTGTTTGCTTATATCCACGGTTTTGGCCATCCATGGTAGGTCTTGGAACGCATCCCCTGCAGATATGGGGGTCTTACTGTATTTTTTTTTCTTTTTTTTTGGGGAGAGAATTGTTGTTGGCATGTTGGCCACTTGGATTGCATTACTCTGGTTCCTGGGATATTGTGTATGATACATTTTTAGTATCATAAACCAAGGAAGCAAGCATATATATATATTGGCAAAAAACACACATTCTACTTATCTCGTCTGTCTATACCACCATTAATTTATTCAGATTTATTTACCCACCAACTGAGGAACAAATTTCGACACATCTGTCCTGCAAGCATCCTTCCTCAATTAAAATTTATGTCCACTTATGTGTTGTTCTGAGCAAGAGGAAGGATGCCATCAGCATTTAGATTACTCAGTCCATTTAAAGCCTTTAACACTTCAGGTTGCCTCAAATGCCTACTTTCCAAGTGCTGCAATTTGTAGAACTGAAGGTACTCTTTGGGGCCTTGACTAATCTTATTCCTCTTTGTACCAATTCCAGAAGATACATAATTTTTTAAAATGAAGCGTCCAGACCATGAACTGTTCCAGCAACCTGTCTGCACTGCTCAGTGAATTTTTGCTGGACTGTACAGTTACGCCACAGTCTCCTTTATACTCCACACACACACTCAAGGTGGTGTGGTACCACTCAATTGGTATGTTATTCTGCAATTGCTGCTGCCCATGTGCAGTACTTTGCATTTATCAGTGTTAAATTTCAGTTGTCACTTTTTGTCCTATCTGCCTAAATTTTCTAGGTCTTGCTGCAGTAAAATGCCTTGATTCCTGTAATTAATCACTCTTCCAGCCTTTGTATCAACTGCAGAGTTGTATAACAAGCTTGATATGTCTTCATCAGTATCGTTTATTAATGATACTGATGAAGGCAGTGAGAGGGCACTGCAGTGCACCTTAAAGGGTTCCACTTATAACATTAGTCCAAGAATGAGAACAGTGCCCATTTATAACCACCCTCTGTTTTCTTCCACTCAGCCATCCCATGAAAAGGAATCTCTCTAATGCCACACTACTGCAATTTGTACAACATTCTTTGATGTTTAAAGCTTTACTGAAATAATTTTACTCCAGATCTGATCCCCTTTCTGCATTGTGGCTGGATATGGTAATGTTTTTTTACCTAACCTTAACCATTTTTACCTAACCTTAACCTTAACCATTTTTCCTTAGCCAATAATGAAAGTCTATTAAAAAAACCCACACTTTTACTTGAATCCGTTGTGAATTTGGCTATGCCCACAACACGGTAACAAGGTGTACCCATAAAAATGAAATTACGCAGTCTGCATAATTTATAATGGAACGAATTTTAAAAGAAAAGTGTACTTCAATAGAAGAGTCTGAAAGAGAAAATAATACAAAGAAAGAAATGGAAAATTCAGAACCCGGGGAATTAGAAGCAGATAGAATTAGGAAGTTAGTGATATATCCATTTCAACAGCAAAACCAGAGCCAGTCCAATCAATAAGGTATTTTCATTGTTAAGAAGTGAGATGAATTTATATGAAGCGATATGTATACTGACACTGAATCTGAAAATTTTATTAGATGCACTTCTAACAATTAGACCTACTTCAACCCAAAATGAAAGCAATTTTTTCTACTTCAGGCTTATTTGTAACTAAGCAAAGATCCAGGCTTTCCAATGAAGCAGTTAATGCACTGTGTTTTTAAAATTTCATTTTAACAATAATTGTACACGTTAAATGCTAATATTAGTTTTCCTTGTTATTTGTTTTGTTTCAGTATTAGTGTTTACTTGGGATTTCTTTTATGCTAATCTCAAACTTAGTGCTTTCAAATAAACGTTGCCTATCTGTATCAATGTAATAAAATTTTCTGTTTACATTCATAAAACCATGAGTCACATTTTTTAATATCTAATTCTTCATAAATTTTAGTTTTTTTACTTATACACCAATGTACAGTTCATTATTATAGTGTTTTATGACTAGAATAAGGACAAAAATTCTTATCAAAAAGATAGCAAATATTTAATCAATAAAATAACAATTTTGGGAATTCTCGGAAACTGCAATTTCTCGTTCCCGGTTTCAGAAGATTAAAAAATGTTGGGAATTTAGAAACTTTAGTTGTAGATGATTGAATAATACAACAAATGAGTTGGGCATACCAAGGCCATAAATCCCATTGTAATATGTGGTCTCCGGATATAAAAGGTTAAGTTTTTATTAGAATAAAATTATGCATAGATAACTATGTATATTTTTATTTTTACTATCTTTCTGTTGGAAAACCAAGGAAGGCATTTAATGATATTTTTTCAGTGTGGTAGAAGGATGCTGATAGGCCAGCTCTTTAGGTGAGGGTGCAGTAAAAGCATTGGGATGTAATAAAGGTGGAAGTAGATAGATGGAAGCTGCAGATAATAGCTTTGGCAAGAAACCAGAAGGCTTAAATACTATTTGGATAAGAAGCAAGTTTCCTGCTCTTTGTTTGAACTCTAGTTTGAATTGATTAATAACTTTTTTTTTTTTTTTACAACAGTTGTGAGCTTTAGTGTAGGCAGAAAATGAAGCTGGAGATTTGGATACAGTCATTGATGTGCTATGTTCTTGTCTTGAGGAGCCTTGGCATATTTTCTGGAAAACCATGGTTTAAATAAAGGACAAGAGTTTTGAGTGGAATGGTGAATAAAGGATTTTATCCATGCAGCAACTTTGCTTGACACAATCTGAGCAAATATTAAAATCAGAAAATTTAAAACAGTATTCCAACCAAGGAATAGAAAGTATATACAAGGCATCACAATAAATTTCCCAGATTGGTGCAATAAAAAGAACAAAAAGTGAAGGATCTCAAAAATGATTTTATTTTTATTGAAATTAATCACTACCTGATTGACTACACTTATTACATGATTCTAAAAAAGGTTTCTGAAAAGGGTCAGGATGACATCCAAAGAGATGGTTCAGGTTGTTGGTTATGGGTTTCTTTGTTTTCAGCATCGTGAAATATCTTTCCTTTGAGGGCAGTTTTCACCTTGGGAAACAGTAAGACATTTGCCGGTGCTATATTGGGAGAGTAGAGCATTTGTGGTTGACCTATACATTGCCATGTTTCATCAGAAATGTCTTCGCAGCATGTACAAATTGGATGGGGACATTGTTGTGCACAAGAACCAGCTACATTTCAATAGTCTCTGAAGCTCTTGTACATAGAATACAACATTGACTCTCTTCTTTTCCCTTCGGGTACAAATTCCTTGTGCATTGCACCCTATTTGTTGAAAACTTGATCAGCATCATCTTGATCTTGGACTTCTGTAAACTAATTTGAAGTCTACTGAAGCACCCAACAGTCTTCTTCAATGACAGTCAAGTCAAGGGAATTTGGATTGGCTCAATGAAGTCTTCACATGATGATCCACTTTGTTGCTTCTGCTTATCTGTGAGGCTGTGCACAAATTTTGTATAGACCTTCCTTTTCCCTAAATGTTCATGCAGAATTTGACAAATTAACTCCTTAATATCCAACTCATCAGCCATCGTTCTAAGGATCAAATGACAGTCTCTTGCCAACACTTTTGCAACTCTATGCTCCTTTCAAGAGGTTGATACTCTATGCTCCTTTCAAGAGGCTCACCTCTTTGGTCATTGTGAACTAGAAAACTAGAACAACTAGAAAATTGAATCTAGTCTTGAATACATTATAATAACTAAAAAAAGTTACTTTTAAGAAAAAAGGCGCTTCGAGCCCACATGATTGCCAAAATGCAATTAACTGTTGTATTCCTGATTTATTTTAAATTCCTCTGACCTGGTGTTCATGACTGAGTATAAGCGAGAATATATGTACAGTAGGCCCTCGATTTAATGGACAAAAAATTTCTGTCCTAAAGGAAAAATTTCAAACCTTTTTTATAAGCCTATGGTAGTTGATAAATCAAAAAAACCTCATGCTTTAAAGGATTTAATGAATCAGTTACCGGTGATATATTGCCACTCAAAAAATGCCTGGTTTACAGTGAATATTTTCTGTGGCTGGTTCTTTAACCATTTTATTCCTGATGTGCAACACTATCAGACAGATGTCTGATAGCGTTGCACATCAGGAATAAAATGGAAAACTGAAAATTCCTTCTCATTAAATAAAGGCTGTTTTACTGCTAGATAATGCACCTGCTAATGCTGAGAGTTAGTTAGCCGGGATGGAAGAATTAAATGTATTTTTCTGCCTCCTAATACTGCTTCGCTGATGGATTAGGGTGTAATTGTCATGTAAGAGGTTGTATAAGATGAAGTTTTTGGAAGAAGTGACAATTGTTTTGGAAGAAACAGAAGATGCAAAAGAAGATACAAGAGGCACCAGGACACTACAAAATTTACATGCATACAACATCAGATCTGCTATCTTCAACTTAGCAGCTGCGTGGAAAGATATGAAGATTACTACTTTGGCCGGGCGGGAGCAGCAGTGCGTAGCACATGCTTCTTGATTAGACCGGGGTTCTAGGCCGTGAGCCACCAAATACGGAGGATGCGGAAAGGTCAGGGAATGACCACTGCATATCCCCGGAGCAATATGGCTTTAGTTGCTAATTCTCCTAAAAACCAAATAACAACAACTACTTTGGCCAGTTCTTGGAAGAAGTTGTTGTACGACATAGAACCTGAAATGGACTTTGAGGGAGTTGAGGTGTCTAATTTTCAGGCTCTTCTGAGGGCTGGCAACAAAAATACAACTGATGAAAATGATGTGAAACAGTGGCTCGAAAATGATGAAGGTGATCCGGGCTATCAAATTTTTTCTGAGGGAGAGATTGCGGAAAATATTCTTCATGAAGAACAAGAGGATGATGATGAAAAAGATGAAGAATCAGTTGCATCTTAATTTACATTATATATTATATTATATTATATTGAATCATCATCAGACCCTGATGTGCTTCCTTGTTGTTATTTTAGAGAATTTTGATCTACAGTAATAAGGAAGCAGCACCAAGGTGTAAGGCAACTGAAGCTTGATGATTTCTTCAAGACCACTTTATCAATTGGACTTGTTTCACCAGAACCCTCTACCAGCAAGGAATTAACACCTCTCCCTCCACATAACAGTTGTTTCTGACTCTGAAAATTGTGATTCTTTCAATTAAGTTAATATTAAATGCTATGTTTCTTTTTTTAATGTTTTTTTTTGTATGTTTTTTATTCAATGGAGTTGAAGAATTTTAAAGTATTTTTTTCCTTCTAAAATGGATTTAAATGAAAAAACTAATGTTCACATTGAAAACAACTTTGTGTGAGCAACTTTGTTTTAAGAGGAAAAAAATAAAAAAAAATAAAAAGTGGTGGAAACACTCCACTAGTTACATTGTATAGTTTTTGACGTGTTTAATTGAAATAAAGTTTGGTTCTTGTCGTAAATTTATTTTTATATTTTAACAGATGTTTTTAGCGGCATATATAAATTACTCAATGTACATTATAATAATATTTTATTCATACTTATACGTTATAATAACATTTTAATACATCCTGTACATTGTAAGTTCGTTGTTAATATATGTTTTTAAAATACATTCGATTTAACTTACTTTTGGCAATAGCGGACACCCCTTTCCCCAATTAGTCCATTAAATTGAGGGCCTACTGTATATATATAAAAAGAAAACACCTATGCTGACTTGTTTTGTGCAACATGCATCGCCTATTCTGCCTTAAATGATGCATGCAAATTGCAACAGTAATGTAAATTAAAATCCTATCTCTCAGTTTTTATAATTAGTATGTTCCAAATATATAGTTTTAAAATAAATTTTGTTCTTAATTTTATCTTTTCCTATACCAGCCTTCTCTACAAGGTGATGTGACCGAAGAGTTTGCAACTCCACCCCCTTCACTTAATGGAGGAGTTTGGGGTAAGTAGCATCCAAACTTTCACCCCACCACTTTCTGCACATTAGATTTGGAAATTTTTTGATGTGCCAATTTTTTCTTATTAAATACTGTGTTTATGATCCATATATATTTCTTTATTTATGTATGTTTATTGTTATTTATTTATTTATTTATTATTTTTTTTTTTACCTTAGAGAAACCACGTGCTGTTAAAGTACCTGGTTCTGGTGTTGGGAAAAAGATACACTTGATCAAAAGGCCTGCAAAAACTGATACAACTACAGAAAATCGTAGTAAAAGTCCTTCAGGTAATAATCTATTTGGGCTTATTAAAATTTATTTTTTAAAGTAAATAATAACGATAGTATGCTTTACTAGACTTATGAATATACAGAAAAGCTGTATATTCATAAGACTCTTTGACTTTCTCCACTCCAACTTTCCTAACAGTGAGAATTTTTCTTGGTGATTTTAACGTTCACAACTCCACCTAGCTTCCATTTTTCTAGTTGCATGGAACCAGCTAGCCGCGATGCTAAGGCTTTTGCAATTACTAATGACCTTGCAGATATCGTTGATTTACCTACCAGAATACGAGACAATCCTAATCACACAGCCAACACGCTTGATTTTTTTCGCACAGACAACCCTTCCAAGTATATGATTGAGGTGTGTGATCCTCTACACGCCTCAGATCACAACTTGGTGATGGTCTCTTCTCCAATGGAGCCTTTCTCAACCTCGTGTTGTTTGGCATTACAAGAATGCAAAATGGAAGGATCTGCAAGATTTCTTTCCTTGGTTGGATTGCTGTTTTACATCTTCTGATGTCAGCATTTGTTATGATTTTGTTAGTGAAATTATTCTTGTAGGGATTAAATCCTTTATTCCACAATCCATCTTAAAATCTTATCCCTTATCTAAACCAGTGGTTTTCAACCTTCAACCTTTTTTTAATAACGGCACCCCTAAATAATTTATTTTATTTTGCAGCACCCCTACTCAATTTTCTCTCTCTCTCTCTCTCTCTCTCTCTCTCTCTCTCTCTCTCTCTCTCTCTCTCTCTCTCTCTCTCTCTCTGTATATATATATATATATAATTTTATTCTTTATATAGGGGTACTAAGTAAACATCAATTATAGATGACCACAAAATTAAACAGATACTGTACACCTTTTTATAATGAAATAAACATATATATTAAAAAATAATAAGTTTAAGTAACTTAAACCCAAATTACGTGGCACCCCTGGAATGTTGTTGCTGCACTCCGGTTGAAAACCACTGATCTAAACCATGGTTTTCCAATAAATGTGCTAAGACTGTTCCAGATAAGAATGTTGCATATTGCAAATAGCTTGCATCCTAATTTCCAGGTTCATTTTCTGCCTGCACCAATACTTGCCACAATTATAAAACAGTTATTAATGAGTCCAGACTAAATTTTGAACAGACTAAGAGTAGAAAATATGCTTTTTTGTCCAAATGATAGTCGAACATTCTGGTGTTTTGCCAGAGCTGTTGGCTGCAACTTTGCCCCCCCCACCCCCCTCTAATCTCAATTCTATCAAAACAGGATGGTTCCTTTGCCACTGCAGCTTAAGGTAAAACTGATCTGCTAGCATCCACTTTTTTTTCTAACTCATGTATTGATGACCTTGGTAAAACACCCTACCATTTCCAGTAAATTCTATTCAGTGCCTCAAACAAGTCTGTGGTCTTCCATCAAAAGGATGTCAGAAGAATTTGCAAGTCTTGATTCCAAGGATGCACAAGGTCTTGATGGTAGTTTTCCACTTGTTCTCAAAACCTGTGCTCCAGAACTTGCTCCAGTTCTGTGTCTCCTCTTTATACTTTCTTATTCCACCATTGTTTTCCCTTCTGCTTGGAAATTTGCAGGCATATCCAGGCAGTTCCTAAAAAGGGTGACGAATCTCTCAAATTCAGTTATCATCCCATTGCACTTGCTTCTTGTTTTTTTAAAGTAATGGAGAAATCTATTAACTGCCAACTCCTAAACTATCTAGAGACCGTCCATCTGATGGATGATCACCAGCATGGATTCTGTCAGTGTTGATCCACTGGTGGTATAATGGCTTATGTTACCCATCCACGGACAAATTCAATGGAAAAGGTTTGGTGAAACTCATGATGACCTGATTGAGTTTTATAAGGCTCTGAGAGGGCTTAGTAAAATGAATGAAGGCAGAATATTCACTGTTATATAGAATTCCAGAACTCGTGGGCATAAATTCAAATTACAGGGAAAGAGGTTTAGACTAGATTGTAGGAAGTTTTCTTTTAGCCAGTGAGTCATTGATTGCTGGAACAGGTTGCCTTCACAGGTAGTTAGGTTGACATAATTTCTGTAGACAATAATCTCTCCATCCAGTTGACTTTCAATAAATTCAAGTCAACTGGATAGAGGAAGACATTATTGCGTGAGGAAGGAAGCAAAATATCTACTCCCCCCCCCCAGCCAGTGTCGCAAAAGCCTGTTGCTTCCTTTCACTGTATGGCCATTACTATATCTTTATGGTTTGCCAACTGTTTTTTTGCAATTGGATAGCCAATTTTTTCTTTGACTGCTTACTGTGGGTGATGGTAGACAGCTCTTTGTCTCCTAACTTCTCTAGTAGTGCTGGTGTTCCCCAAGGTTCAGTTCTTTCTCCCACTCTTTTCCTTTTGGTATATTAATGACCTTCCTTTGACTGGCAATCCCGATCCACAGTTTTGCTGATATAGCATTGCATTTCACCTTCTAGTTTGAGAAACCTTGCCCTGTACAAAAAGCTTCAACTTCTCAAATATCCACTACCAATTTCTTAAATGCTGATCTCCAGTGGAGCAAGATAACTTAGTTGTTTTCAATCCTTTTTAAAACTCAGTCCTATCTTATATCTTGCAAAAAGGATTCCTCTGCTTATCTTCAACGACACTCAGATTTTTAGACAAGATTACATATGTGTCTATTAGGGATTACCCTAACTTCTAATCTCTCTCTCTTGGCATAAGCACGTCACAAATATTGCTTCCTCTGCATCTAAAAAATTGGGTTCTCAGCATTACTACTCTTCCAAACAGCTGATCACTTTGTACAAATCTGCCTTGGCATGGAATATTGTTCCTACATCTGAGGCGGTGACCCCAAAACCTTTCTCAGGCTTGATTCCATTCAAAAGAGGGCAGGTAGATTAATTAATGACCCTCTCTAACAAAGTCTCTCTACTCCATGTTGCATAGACATTCTGTTTCTGATGTATGCCTTTTCTATAGATACTTCTATGGGCAATTCTTCTGAATTGGCTTCTATAATTCCCGCTCTCTCTTCCAAACCAGTCCAAGCATGTGCCGCAACCAGTCAGCATCCTTTTACTCTCCAATTTTCAAACTCGCAGAACCAACTTTTCTTTTCCTCGTTTATTCTCTCAACTTCAATTTCTGGAACAACCTCCCTTCATACATGTTTCCTAAAAAAAATCTATGGAAATTGAAGTGTAATATCATAAACTATCTTCTTACATCTTCTCAACCTTCAGTACATGCATGATAATAAGTACTATAGGTTTTAATACAAAGGATTTGATATATATTTCTCCCTATTTTTAATCTGTAAATAACACAGATTTCATTGATATGAATGTGCTCTTTATTAAATATATTTTTTCAACCATATACAGGAATTCCCTGATTTACATAAGGGTTGCATTCATCGGAATGCTACACAAGTTGGAATTTCCCCCATGCTTGTGCAGCACTCACAACTGTGCTGGCTGAATTGATTGAATTAAAAAAGAAATGTTCGACAAACATGTGAATAGAATTATTTATTGTATTTATTCAATTTTTTTATTTCGTGCAGGAAAAATTACAAAAGCATGCATTTAAAAAATTTCAAAATTGTAAAATTACAAATAGAGAGGAGACAGGAATAACATTAGTAAGTTTTACCTCTCAAGCATCGTTGCCAGAATCGATGTCTTCAGCTGATAAGTACGCCGCTGTGGAGGTTTAGAAGAGGTTGGCCACTCAACCTTATGAAAGAACATATTAATGGATGACTGGACGGTGGCCTTTTTCTTTTTATCGTAGATTTCTTTGTAGAAAGTAAGCATATCATTCAACCCTCTGTTAACTTTTAGGAATCATTCGCTGTCAGGATCTACCTTCTCAAACCTCGCCACAGCCGATGCAATTTCACGAAATGCCATTGCCATCTCTCTGGTGATGAAGCGTCTTGGCTCCTCATTTGGTTCCTCTTGAGCTCGTCAGCATTTTCTTCTTTCACTATCGCTGCCTGCAAGTCAATAAGTTCTTCGTTAGATAATTCCTTCTCTTCTTCCTCCATTAACTCCTCCACGTCTTTGGCATCAACTTCCAACTGAAGTAGCTCTGCAACCTTTACAATCTTATCCGTAACCTTTTCATATGATTTGTCTTTTTCAAACCCTTCGAAGCCTTTTACGTGCCGTGGTCATATTTTCTTCCATGCACCATTCAAACAACTTTTAGTAATTCTGCCCAAACCTTATTAATGTTTAAGATGGTGTGGTAAATATTGCAAGATTTCCAAAAGTCTCTTAACGTAAAATTTTTCTTACTGCCTACTACAGACAATGCCTGAGCAAATGTGCATAAATAGTATGCTTTTAAATTCGAAATAACACCCTGATCCATAGGTTGGATGAGTGAAGTTGTGTTTGGTGGTAGAAATATGACTCTCACGTTCCAGTTGAAATCATCTAGATGTGTAGGAGGTCCAGGAGCATTATCTAATAGAAGCAAAATGTCGAAAGGAACATAATTGTCTTTACAATAATTTTAAACCTCTGGAATGAAGCGGCATTTAAACCAATCCTCAAAGAGATATTGTTATCAATGCTCTCTGGTTCGATCGGAAATGCACGGGTAAGGTAGCTTTATTGATACCCTTAAATGCACGAGGATTTCCAGAATGGTACACAGAAGCAGTGGTTTTAATCTGTAATCTCCCGCTGCATTAGTCCCAAGCAAAAGTGTGGCCCTATCTTTTGATGCCTTGAAACCTGACATTGTATTTTCCTCTTTGGCAATGTATTTGATCTGGCATTTTTTTCCAATACAGAGCAGTCTCATCAACGTTAAAAATTTGCTGCATTGAATAGCTGCCTTCATCAATAATTTTTTCCAACACCACAAAATTTCTCTGAATTGGCACTGGCGACTTCTCCGCATC
Source organism: Mastigoproctus giganteus (assembly GCF_048544385.1). NCBI lineage: Eukaryota > Metazoa > Arthropoda > Arachnida > Uropygi > Thelyphonidae > Mastigoproctus > Mastigoproctus giganteus. The sequence continues at coordinate 238,374,129 of NC_143575.1, read as the reverse complement.
CTTTAACATTGTGGAAACCAGCGCGATGCTTGAACCTATTAAACCACCCGTTGCTTGCCACGAACTTGGCTTGGGGTTTGCCATACTTAGCCTTAATATCTTTATAAATACTTGTTCCTTTTGCTTGAATGCCCATTGGACTCATTGGCACTTGCTTCTGAATCTGATTTTCCATCCATATTATTAGCAGCTGTTCCATTTTCAATATAGCACCTGAATGCTGTTTTGTGATCGGCTTTAAGTGCATTGATCGCCGACCGGGCTAGCCGGGTGGGTCAAGTGCCTGCCTGGCAATCCAAAGGTCGCAGGTTCGATTCCCGCCTCGGGCTTGGATCAAAGTACTGCAAAAACCTTGGGAGGTGCATTATGACCACAGAAGCCTATGCACCAACTACCAAAAAAAAAAGTGTGTTGATCCTTTGACATGTTCTTTTATATGCGCACTGTCCTTTAAAATGGTATTCACCGTTGAGGCAGTGAGACCTAATTCCCTTGCAATAGATGACAAACTGTGTCCTGCTTCGCTTCGTAATCATTTTCATCTTCATTTCTAAATCAATTTTGTCTCATTTCCTGGCACTGCCAGCACTTGCACTTTCCATTGGTCCCTTTTCCTTCATCATTGTAATATGTAAATAGGAATGAAGAGAAGTTTCTGAAAAAAAAAAAAAAAAAAACAATTTTTTTTTTTTTTTTTTTTTTTTTTTTTTATAATTGAAGATTTCAGTGAAGGGGAACACATTTCACCATAATAGCGTAAAAACCCTCACAATTGCAGTTATCAGTATTATCGCAAATGCGATAAGATCGAGTTTACAACCCGTTTATAATTAGATGCACTAACAGAAAAGCCCAATAAACCAGAAAGTGCAAATTGTTTTTATTGTTTTTTGGTCATGACCTCCAGAAACATGCTTTAGAAAAAATTGATTCAAATTTTCAAAATTGAAAAATTTTTAAATTTGAATCAATCACATTCAAAATTGATTTTTATAATGGGAACATATGATGACGATGAAAGGGTAGTGCAATTTCCATTATAAATCTGACCTTTTAGAGAGATAAATAGCTTAGTAATATAGCAAAATTTTCAACTTCCAAGGATTTGGAACGAATTAAAAAAAAAAAAACGCAATGTACTTATTGGGTTCACATTATGATATTTTCACGATATTTCCATTTATTCCTATAGGATGCAAAGTATGTTTCCGCGATTTTTTTTAAGTTTGTACTGGCCAGCAAAAACTTACGTAAAGTCGATTTCCGTAAGTTGGGGAGTTCCCGTATAGGCTTATTTATGATTTAAGGTTGATAAGTCAGGTTTTAAACTTAAATTGCAGTTTTGCTAAAAGAAATTATTGGAAGCAAATGATTAACTGCTTGAAGTATTTACTTCATGTATGCAAAATATTGGTAAGTTTATTTTTGTTGATCAAGTGTTGTCTTTAATACTGTTTATTTCAGTAATATCTTCATGTGCAGTTGGAGCAGGTTTGGCCAGCTCGTGTAGCATATCAAGCAATTCCAATTCACACACAGTTATTGTAACTCCAGCTTCCAAGGGAAATCCTGCTGCCAGTGCTATTTATAGGGCACTTGTTCCAGCTAAAGTAAGTTGGCATTGATAATTGTTTTGTGTTTCTTTTAATTTCATTTTCATATGGTAACAATTGTTCTTATTCTCATTGTCTTTTCCTTTAAAATAAATTAACAGTAATAAATATCTGTTTTGTAGTTATTAATGATATGAGAATTTTATAAAGCATGATATGGGGCATAATTTACATTAAATAATAATAAAAAGAAAAAGTTTGAACAATAGCTGATTACATGTTATAAACTAAAAAGTACAAACTATCAAATATAACACTGATGAAAAATACTGCAGCATGCACATGCAGAACAAAATTGTGCCATGAGTAAAGAGAGAGCAGGCCGTAGAAACTTCACTGAAGCTTCAGTTGTGAGCAGTGGTTACTGCTCTTTTTGGAAATTTGGCTAAACACTAAAGGGAGTTTTATGCTGTCCATTTGACAGTAAAGCCATGATAAGATAGATTAAACAAGTCTGTGGAAAATATAAAACATCAATAAGAGATTATTGTGATTGAGGAATTTTTAAAAGGGGCACTCCTTCAGGAAATCTCCTGATTCTGAAGAATATATTATTATTCCTCTGTGCCACTGTCCAAAATACTGTGTGCCAGTTATGTGATCATGGATAATGTTATCATTTGTATAATGCTATCGCTTTCATGACGTCCTCATCATATGTATAGTAATACATAGAAAAAATTAAGTTTATTGTAACCAGCATTTTTGGATTATTTTACCACTTTTTTTCTGTCTTATTGTGATTTATGTATGTGCAGTGGAGATGATTGCATAACTTCCTGAGTTCTTGAACTCTGGCACATTTTGTGTCTTGTTATTGCTGCTGTTGCTTTGTACAATTCATATGGTTGTCAGTGTTGTTACTCCATGAAAGAAAGTACTGTATCTGTACTCCTACCAAACTGACTGTTTTACAGTAGAGCATTAACCCTTTTCTAATTGTTGATTTTAATATTTTCTTTATTTGTTTTTAATTGTTTGTATGGATTTCCAGAAACACGACTTTCATTTTTATTGATGATTTTCTCAGAGAAATAGTAGGCAGTTAAATCCAAGTATTTTTTGTTTGTTTTCATTTTGCCTTTTTGTGCACAAATTTCCGCTCTTCATTAATAAACAATACTGAACAGCTGTATTTCTGTTTCGTCAGTTATTGTTATCAATTAAGTTGAGTCCCAAAGTGATCACAGTAAGTGGCATGCATTGTATTTATATAACCAGCTATTTGCAGAGTGTGGCTACTCACTTAGCACTATGCTGTGTTAAGACTGAAACAAATAACGAGCATTCTTTGCAACTAGTGCTTTCATTGTCGGATTTGTGAACTAAAGTGTAAAAAGATAATTAAAAAATATCTTTTTTATTTCATAAATCCAACAACTCTCAAAAGCACTAGTTGTGCAAAGGACTCAAGATTGTCTCAGCAAGCTTTGAAATATTTTCATAAACAATTCCAAAATTATTTCTTTCAGTCTCAACACAGTAGTGCTAAGCAAACAGATCTGCAATTCTCATATATGTTGTGTACCTTTTGCTTATACTTTTAAATTGCAGAATGTAATTATTCACTAGTGGATGGTTAGTAAAACTTGTTTGCGTGCGTGTATACGCACACACATAAGAGTGCAGGATTGTTACATGAATTCTGAAGTAAATTTATTTCTGTTTCAGTGCACATTGTCAAAGAAGTCAGGTAGAGAAGGGATGAAGTTATCATCCAAAGTAAGCTATTTATTTGAACTGTTATATTTTATTTTACTTTAACAGTTGTTTAACTGTTTTAGGAATATGTACATATGTTTTTCAGAACTGGTTCGAATACACCACAAATAATGTGTTTGCTAAATGTGCAAATTGTTTCAATCTTCCAGTATATGCTGTGCTGTCTCTGGTCCATGTATCCAACTAATGGTACACGGTTTTAATTCATAGCAGTATGAAAATAGTTTTGAAAATCAGATGAGATTGCACCTTTTGGCCATTGTTGTCCTATCTGGGTATAATATTTAAATTCTTGAAATTTAGCTCCAGAAGATGAAATTGAATCAAGCAATAAATAAATATGCAACATTGCCAGAAGTAACTGGACACCTGCATGGTTCAAAGACCCTTTTATTGATACAACATTTAACATGTCAGTTGACTTCGAACCAGTTTTTGATAACAAGAAACTAGTATTTTGTTCCATTCCAACTTCAGCATGGTGAGCAATTCAACTACTCTGTGGGCATATTGGCCTAGTCGAAAGCCAGCATTTCAGTTCATCCCAAAAGTGTTCATTAGGATTAAGATATGGCTAGTGAAAGTTTTGTATGTTCATGTCTTCAAAAAAAAAAAAAAAAAAAAAAAAAAAAAGTCACTCAGTCCGTACATTATGACGTGGTGCATTGACATGCTGGAACAGAATTCTGCTCTTCCACAATGTAGGAAGTGAAGAATTGCCCAGAATATCAGTGTACATTTGGCATTCATTGCTATGGGAAAAATGGCCAGTGGTCCAAGCTTAAACCACAAAAAATATCTGATGGTGACAGCACCTCCTCCAAATTTCACAGTACAGAAATGATGAAGGAAACAACACCAACACAACAACGGAAACAAAGTGGTACAGAGGGATTTTATTCAAAAATGGCAACGTAGCACTGGCTGCCATGATATAGATGCATCACTGCCAAAGATGGAACAAAGGAAAGAGGCAGTCCTCATTGTGAGATATGGCCACCCCTAATGTTGATGCAGGCCTGTCCATACTTAGAACAGTGTTGTTGATAAGTTCTGGCTAACATCGTCCATTCCTCTGTCATTCCCATCTTCGGCTAGTGAACATTTTCTGGTGGGTGTGGATGTGCCGCTGAGCATCTCCCCAGAGCGTCCCATATGTGTTCAATGGGATTTAGATCAGCAGAACGGGCAAGCCGATCCATACGAACAATGTCCTCACTTTCCAAAAGCATATCAATAGCTGCAGTGTGACGGGGTGTGGCAATATCATCCATTAACACTAACTTGGGGCTGATGGCACCTCGGAACAGATGCACATGAGGAAGGATTATCTCAGTACAGTAGCATGCACTGGTTACAGTACCTACCGCCTTCCTGTAACACCTCCCCAGACGAGAACACCTTGACCACCATGTCGATCCCTTTCAGTGATGTTTGCAGTGAAACCATGCTGTGTCTGAGCTATAACTGAAGTCTTGTCTAGATGATCCTGCAGTGCTTCTTTAACCAGTGCCTCCATTAATTTTCCTGGCACCTCTGTAGCCAAGTGGGAAGGAGCAGTAGTGCGTAGCACACGCTTCTTGATTAGACCGGGGTTCGAGCCCGTCACCACCAAATACGGAGGATGCGCAAAGGTCAGGAAATGACCACCGCATATCCCGGAGCAATATGGCCTTAGTTGCTAATGCTTCTAAAAACCAAATAACAAGTTAAACTCACAGGTCTATAATTACTTGTCAGCCTTTGATCCTCCTTTGTGAATTGGGGTCACATTTGCACATCTCCAGTCCATGGGTATCTCCCCTGAGTCCAAGGAAGCTGTCATAATTATGGCTTAGGGTTTGCTTACTTCCTTTGCTGCCTCCTTTAATATAACTGGATAGATCCCATCCACCCCATGTGCCTTTCTTGTGTTTATCTTCAACAATTTCTCCTCCACTTTACTCTCAGTTATTACAAGATTATCTAGCTTACTGAAAGAGTTGAATACACCTCTGGCATTCCCCTCGCTGAATAACTCCTCATGTGTGAATGTTGATGCAAAATATTCATTTAGTTTGTTAGCTACCTGAGCAGGATCATCTGCAGTTAAACAATCGATATCAAGTGGACCAATCTCATTCATCCCCTTCCTTCTAGAGTTTACATAAGTAAAGAACTCTTTGCCGTTTTTCTTTGCATCCCTTGCCAAAGATTTCTCGTAATCTGACCTTCGCCTGCCTAACCTCCTTTGTAGTTTGGTTACAGATCAACTTATATCTGTCATAGGCTTCTGTGTCACGTGTTAATTTATATGTATCCCAAGCATTTTACTTCTCTGTCATATGTCTCATTAGTTCATCTAACATCTATTTAGACCTAAACCTTGAACAATATTTCTTAGTTGGTATGTAAAGCCTAGTAGCTTCCAAGATTAATTCTTTAAATGCTTCCCATTTTGAATTTGCTGTTGGTAACATCATCAGTTGGTCCCACTGTATAGAATTTAAATATTGTCTCAGACCATCGTAGTTGCCTTTGCGAAAGCAATAACCCTTCCCTTTAGCTCTGATGGTAGTTAGCTCTTTGAGTAAATCCCACTTCAGTACACTGTGATCACTGCCACCTAGCGGTTCCTCTATCTCCAGATCTTAATGCATGAAGAATCACTACTTATAATCAAATCAAGAGTATTACTCCCTCTAGTTGCCTCCCGAACATGCTGATGTAGAAAACAATCATCCAATAAATCCACAAAAGCCTTACTAGTGTGTGAGTTACCAACCCATAAATTCCAGTCAATATCAGGGAAATTAAAATCCCCCATTATAAGACTCTCTGATTTACTGGCCCACTCTATTTCCCTGTACAGTTTCTTATTATACTCATCAGAGTCATTAGGCCTATAGCATACTCCTACTCTCAATTTTGATCTCCCAGTGCTTATGTCACACCAAACTGACTCGACACTGCACTGTCCAGCGATGTCGACTGGCTTCACTTTCTTGGATTTTATGTGTTTCTTTACTAATAGCATAACACCTCCTCCCTTCTTATCCTGTCTATCCTTTCTGTAGACGTTGTACTCCCCAAATTCCAGTTCTGCATTCCTTATATCTGTATGACACTGTGTCTCTGATATCCCAATAATATCTGCCTTTCATGCTTTGAGCAATACCTCAAATTCATCAAATTTATTTACCAAACTCCTAGTATTGGTGTACATGCAAGTATACATGCACCTGTTCTTTTTCTTAGCTACCCTAACACAACATGTGTTTACTTGTACCACAATGACTCCCAGCAGTCTCTGAAATATCCTGCATCTTGTTTTCCAGGCTTCTGCTCATTCCAATAGCAGAAACAGTACGTATATGAGACAGCAAGTGGAGAGACTCTGTCAGAGAGGAGTCATTAATTAACCTAACCGCCCTCTTCTGAATGGAATCTAGAAGACTGAGAGGTTTTGGGGCCACCACGCCAGATGTGGGGACATAATTCCATGGTGGGGTAGATTTGTGATTTGTACAAAGTGAACAGCTGTTTGGAAGAAAAGAAACGCCGAGAGTGAAAGAGAAAACCAAGTTTTTTAGATGCAGAGGAAGCAATATTTCTAATGTGCTTGTGCCAAGAGAGATTAGAAGTCAAGGTAATCCCCAAAAGAGATATACCATTTTGCCTAGAAATCGGAGTGTCACCAAAGATGAACATAGGAGCAGAATCCTTTTTGCGAGATATAAGACAAAACTGAGTTTTAGAAGAATTGATATCAAGTAAGTTCTTTGCCCCACTGGAGATCAGTATTTAAGGAATTCGTAGTGGATATTCGAGAAGTTGAAGCTGATTGAGCAGGGCAAGGTTTCCCAAAATGGAAAGTGGAATGTAATGTCCTATCATTGGTAAAACTATGGATAGGATTTCCAGTCAATGGAAGAAGGTCATTAATATACAAGAGGAAAAGAGTGGGGGAAAGAACTGAACCCTAGGGGACACCGGCATTAATGGAGCAGTTAGAAGACAGAGAGCCATCTACCATCACCCTCAGTGAGCGATCAGAGAGAAAACTGGATAACCAATTACTAAAAACAGTTGGCAAACCATAAGATGGAAGCTTGTTTAGAAGGCCATTATGCCAAACAGGATTGAAAGCATTTGAGATGTCAAGAGCAACTACTTGTGTTTCACTGAACCTTTCTATTGAATTAGTCTATAAATGGGTAACATAAGCCAGAATATCACCAGTGGATCGACACTGACGGAATCTATACTGGTGATCGTTGTTCAGACAGAAGATTTCTAGATAGTTTAAGAGTTGGCGGTTAATTGATTTCTCCATTACTTTAGAAAGAGTAGAAGTAATTGCAATGGGACGATAATTGGATGGGAGGGATTTGTTACCCTTTTTAGGAACTGGCTGGATATGAGCAAATTTCCAAGCAGAAGGAAAAACACCTTTGAAATAAGAGAGTGAAAAACACGGCAAAGAATAGGAGTAAGTTCAGGAGCACAGATTTTGAGAACAAGTGGAGAAATACCATCGGGACCGGGAGCTTTCTTAGCATCAAGATTCGTCAAAATCTTTCTGGCATCCTTTTGACGGAAGACCACAGGAGGCATTGAATGGAGCATGTTGGGAATGGTGGGAGGTGTTTTACCAAGATCATTAATACATGATTTGGAAGAAATATGGGATGCTAGCAGGTCAGCTTTATCCTTGGCTGAAGTGACAACAGAACCATCTGGTTTGGACAGAGGTGGGAGCAGAGATGGGCAAAAGTTGCAACCAATAGCTTTGCCAAGAGACCAGAATGCTCAGCTACCATTAGGACAAGAAGCAAGTTTTCTACTCTTAGCCTGTTCAAACTCTAGTTTGGACTGATTAATAACTGCTTTATAATTGTTGCGAGCTTTGGTGTAGGCAGAAAATGAAACTGAAGAATTAGAAACAAGCCAATTACGATATGCAACATTCTTCTCTTCAACAGCCTTAGCACATTTATTGGAAAACCAAGGTTTAAATAAAGGACAAGATTTTAAAGTAGAGTGTGGAGTAAAGGATTCCATTCCTACAAGAATAATTTCACTGACACGATCTGAGCAAACATTGACATCAGAAGTTTTGAAACAGTAATCCGACCAAAGAAAGAAAAATCGCAGGTCATCCCATTTTTCATTCTTGTATTGCCAAACAATACGAGGTTGGGAATAGCCATGAGATACAAGCTCCACTAGAGAAGAGACAATCACCAAGTTGTGATCTGAGGTGCCTAAAGGACCACTCACTCCGACTGTGTATTTAGAAGGGTTGTTCGTGAGAAAAAGATCAAGCATGTTGGCTATATGGTTAGGATTGTCTGGTATTCTTGTAGGTAAATGTACAATCTGTGCAGGTTATTAGTAATTGCAAAAGCCTCAGTATCTCGACCAGCTGGAGTTGTGTGAACATTAAAATCACCAAGAAAAATTATCTCACTGTTGGGATAGTTGGACTGGAGAAAGTCAAGTTGCAAAGAGAGGAAGTCGAAGAGCTCCAAGTGATTAGTGGAGTTGGGAGAACAGTAGAGACAACAGATGAATTTGACACAGTGAGGTAGAGAGATTTTAAGTCAGAGAAGATCGAAAAGAGGAGATTTCAAATTACCAAGTCTCTGACAGGAAATATCGGAACGGACATATGCACAAGTACCTTTGAGGCGAAAGGAATCATATAGGGAATAATTTGGGCAACTGAGATGAGCAATAGTTGAACCAACAGATGTAACTGAGATTCTGTTTGAAAAAGTACATGGGATTTGGCAGACTGCAAGTGGAAATGGACATTGTTGAGATTAGAATTGAGACCACATATTTGTGAAATGAACTAGGAAGTGTTTGGGAGGTTTAGATCTTTTCACAGATAAGCTTACTGTATTAGTTTTACAATTCGTGATGTATTCAATAGTAAGAAAAAGTGCCGACTGGCCTAGCCAGGTGAGTAAAGTGCCTGCCTGTGAACCCAAAGGTCGCGGGTTCGAATCCCGCCTCAGGCTTGGATCAAAGTACTGCAAAAAAAACCTTGGGAGGTGCATTATGGCCACAGCAGCCAATGCGCCAAGAACTACCAAAAAAAAAAAAAAAAAAAAAAAAATGTAAGAAAAAATTGTGGGGGGGGGGGGACATACTGTATGAATTAATGAAATTTTGGATATGGCATACACATGGTAGGAATATACCCAGATCCTTGACATAACGTGACCTTGACAATTCCCCCCCCCCCCCCCACACACACTGCTCGGACTTCCTCCAGTCATTATCTGGCATAGTAGAGGTAGCAAGATTATACACTAGCTGATCCGGAAGCCTCCTAAAAAGTTACCGGTAGGTTCGGTCCAGTGTACTAACTAGTGGCCGGCCTGCGAACATCATCACAACCTGGTTACAAAGTCTCCAAGGACTGCTTAACTCTTCTGTTGGGAGGAAATGCTGCTGGCAATTTCAAATTTAAATCTATGTTTATTTTTCATTCGCTAGATCTCAGAGCTTTAAGTGGTTGCAACAAAACATCATTTCCTGTAATTTGGCGGGTAAATTAAAGGTCATGGGTCATGCAAGCTTTGTTTGAAGACTGGTTTGAGTTTTTTTTTGTCCAGCAGTCAAGCTATTGCAAGCAAAATATCTTACATTTAAAGCCCTCTTAATTCTTGACAATGCCCCTGCCCATCCTGCTGCACTGAATGACCTGTATGAAAATGTAAAAGTAGTATTTTTACCTCCGAACAACTACGTCTTTGCTACAGCCAATGGACCAGGTATAATTTCAACTTTCAAGGTCTATTATCTACAAAGAACTTTTGCACAAGCAGTGCAAGTTATGATGGGGGAAGGTGTGATTTCATTGACTGAATTTTGGAAGAATTTTAACATTTGGCAAGCTATTGAAAATATTTGAGCCATGGCAAGAAGTTACGGCTAGTACAATGAGGGCTGTGTGGAAATGTCTTTTGTGGCTTCGAAAATCAAGTTGATGCTGTTATTGAAGAAATTAGCATCATTGGATAGGATCTTGGTTTTGAAGATGTTGATTTCCCCTAATGTATTTGAATGCCTGGATTCGTATTCACAGCCACTCACTGACACAGATCTTATAGAATTGGAGCAGCAGCGTGCCTACGGAAAAAAAGAAGAAAATGCGACTGAAGGAGAGGAGCGTGTCTCTAAGGAAATTTGGAAACTGTTAAACAACAAATTATGGATTTAGATCCAAATGTGGAAAGAAGCATGCTAGTTTGCCGAACCCTAGAAAACTGAATTAGCTGCTTTCGTAAATTTTATGAGAAGAAAAGGAAGGCTACAACTATTCAAATGACACTTGAAAAATATTTTTCTAGAAAGTAGCATATCCATTTTTCACTCATTTTGTAGCTCATTTCTTTAATAAACTTTTTTAGATTACTTTATTTTCATTATTCTTTATATTTCTGTTTATGTACATAGTTAAAACATATTTAAAAGGCCTAAATTAAGTCTTCTGATAATTAACCGCATATATCGAGGTTTACCTGTATTTAAATCACCACCACAACAGTTATCACGTAGGTCAAAAGAACTTGTTTGGAGCAGTACAACATTCCTACATTTTTGTGCGTGTGTGATGTACATCCTAGTAATTATTTATTTTTTCCTGTTATATCCATCCTATAAGTTCCTGTGACCTAAGTGAATTTTGCAATGATATTACAAAGGCATGTTGCTGAAGAAATGTTAAAAAAATACAACGAAAAATTTGACTCCACTAATTTCCAAATTGGAAATTACCCAATGTAGGTTTCAGTGCTTAAGTATCGTCACATACTGCAATATATTTGTATTTTATACAGTAGGTCCCCACTCATAGAGTGGGTTAAGTTTTAGACCCACTGCCGTAAAGTGGGGGACTTGAACCTAACCTACAAGTGGAACTTAGCCGTTTTTTCACTTGCGAATGCATATAAAAGCCTAATAACATGTTTACACTATCATACACTGTAAACAGACTGAATCACTGACAATAAAATGGTGAATCACTGACAATAAAATGGTGCCCAATGCCATTCTCAGACTCTGCTGCTGAGTGTGTCATGCCGAAAAAGCAGAACAATCAACGAATATAATGAGCATAGATATAATTGAAAACCACCGTATTGGTGGAACGCCAAAAAATGGCCCTGTATGAGGGCTTTTTTTTTTTTTTTATGTAAATCTTAGTAATTAATTATTTATTTTTATGCTATATCTGTTGAAGAACATCTGTATGCAGCATATGATCATTAATGATTTTACTGAAGTTAACATTTAATTTTTTAAAATTCATTTCTTAGTTCTGTATTTTTATGCTACAAGAATTTTTTCTTTTGTTATATCCTACAGAAATCATCAGCATCTACCCCACCGCCTCCAAGTCAGACCATGGAAATCCTTGTAAAGAATCCCAAAGCACCAGGTAACAAAAGTGATTTTTTAAAGACTCTGCGAAGCGAGAATAAGGGTGAAGATATAAATGGCGATGGAAAGGAAGGGGCAGAAAAAATTTCTAAAGAGACATCTGATTTAGAGGAGGTAATGTAGTTTGGTGATATTTAACAGATTTACTGTATAAGCATTATATTGCATATATTCTAAAACTCAGCTGCTTTCTTGAGAGGCATTTTTTCATTTGTTTATATATTTTTTTACCATTCTTTGATTCATATGATATTGTTTTTCATTTAAAGGATCCCTACATAACAGAAATGCTATTTGTTTCTTTTTCAATTTTATTTCAAGTTTTAAACCTCTGGTAAAGTGGCTCGTCACTTGCTTCCTCTCTGGAAAGGCAATTCATGTTGGCAGAGTTGGGAACTTTTACAGGTCTTTTAATCAGTGACTAAGTAGGCTGTTGGTTTCAGGCAACTATGTAGGGCATGCTTGCAAAGAACAAGTTTTCGATCCCACAAAACTGGCAAAGTGACAGAATATATGTAAATTACAGACAGTACACTTGATTCCTTGTGATCTTTGTTGCTTCAGTGCTATTTCAAGCAATACAATATACAATGCAAATTGAGGCTGCTGAGAAATTTTGCTGTGGTATCATTAGATTACTAAAATTCATCACCCTAAATCCCATGATATTTTACATGGCTTCTGCAGTTGCTAAGCATAAATTTTATAATAAAATTTTATATTTCATGACTTTTAAATGGTGCTTATAAAAATTTCTTTTTTTGAGAAAATGGATAATGATTTGAAAAGTAGAATCATAATCAAATTCTTTATATGGCTTTGTCCACATCAAATATGGGCAGTTCTCGCTTTGAGTTTTTTCCCCCGAGTATCAAGTATCAACAAAATTGAAAATATGAACAATTAATTGCAAAAAACGGATGTTAAACATTCACAAATACCGCATTCCAAACCACGTGCATAGCTATACAATACAGTGTACCCGACTTTACGATATTAATCAGTTCCAGAGATACCATCGATATTTAAAATATCGTAATGTGAACCCAATAACACATTGTTTTTTGGTAATTCATTTCAAGATCTTGGAAGTTGAAATTTTCACTGTATAACTAAGCTATTTATCTCTCTAAAATGTTATTTTTAAGGTCATGAGCATGACCTTAAGGCCATATAAAAGGTCGTGAGCGTGATTTGTAAATTGTATTAGTTACCAATTCAAATCATTAAAATGCACTACATTTTCATCGTTATCATACGTACCGTTATAAGAATCAATTTTAAACACCTTTGTGATATTTTTCTAAAGCATATTCTTTGGAGGTCACGCCCATAAAACAATAAAAACAATTTGCACTTGCCAGTTTATTGGGATTTTCTGTTAATGAAGCAATTATAAATGGGTAATAAACTCGATCTTCTTGCATTTGCGAAAATTCCAATAGCTGGAATTGTGTGCTTTTTTTTTACATTAAGCTTCGTAAACTTGTTACGCCACGCAAATCGTGTTAGTTGTAATTTGTGTGTGTCGTTAAAAAATGCTTATGCATGCGATTTGAAATTTATAATTAAAAGAGAAGATTATCTTGTAAACAAATGCCTCTTGAAACATTTCTGAAGAAGATGACTCCTTGTGCAACAAACCAACAAGTGCCGAGCCAATAATGAGTGATCAACGAGTGTGCATTTAGTTGATGATGATGAAGAATAAACATTCTTTAACATTTGTAAGTTGTAAATAATTTCTCTATTATTATAATTTGCACGATTTTACAGACTACATTTTAATTTCTTTCGAGAAATCAATCATTGTTTAAACAAACTAATTAGCTAACTAGTTTCATTGTTGAGAAAATTTTTAACCTTATATCTATGGGAAATATATTTCCGCTTTACTAGTTTTCGCATTTTATTTATTTATTTCTGACAAATCATGGTAATATTTTTCAAAAAAGAATTGGAGGTCCCCCCCCCCCCCCCGGAATCTATTTTTTATTAATACTATGGTAATTAACTTGCAAAAGACATTTTATATGACTATATAAAATTATCATTTTCTGCACATGTAAAGAATTGTTTACTAGTTCCTCAAGTAATAGTGAAGCGAATCACCATGAATTGCCTCTATATTGCACCTAGACTTCAGTGAAAAATGCACTTCCCAAAAGAAGTATGTTGCTATTTATTTGTAATAAGCAAATGCAGTCAGTGACAACCCTGTGGCGAAACATTTCCATAATATTGGATATTCTAAATAGTACCAAACCTCACGTCTGAAGCTGTTGCTCTAAATTTTCTTGCATTTTAATCCTTTGATACCTTTTAGCATCGGCGCCTCCAATGCCAGGTGGGCAGGAGCAGCAGTGCTTCTTGATTAGACTGGGGTTCGGGCCCGTGACCACCAAATACGGAGGATGCGGAAAGGTCAGGGAATGACCACCGCATATCCCCGGAGCAATATGGCCTTAGTTGCTAATGCTCCTAAAACAAAACAACCAAACCTTTTAGCATCTCTCATGTTATGGATATAATTTAACACTAACGCTGGGTTGTCAGGTCTTTCATTGACTATGTGCTTACCAACTGATAGGATGCAATAATGGCACACTATTTTGTTTAAATAGCAGTATATTTCTCCTTTGAGAGCAGTGCATTTTATGGTAATTGTAAGTGCAATACTCCTAGTGAGTGTCTTTGCAGTATGAAATTGCATTTTGTAGCAAACTTAGTTTGTTTATTGCAGTGTACACAACTCAGACTTTAACAATCCTTGTATAGTTTACCAATTACACGATCAGAGAAATTAAATATTTTTTATTATGTTGGATTGCAATAGAATGTCAAATATTCAAGTGGGTATGATGTTTTCTAATTTGAATGTTTGTATTCTTAACACTGTGCAACAAGTTTCATTTTTGCAAGTTCATTTATATTAGATGAAAATAGTCCATAATAATTTAGTCCATATGAAGTATGATTACTGTCATCAACACCGTACTGGTGTTAATGACAGTGATCATACTCGAGCACTCTTTTTCTGATGCTGTTATCTGGAAAAGTGTTGTTATTAGTGATTTGGGAAAGATATTTTCCATTGGTTAAGCCTTATTTGGATACCAAGCACATTGTTTCACAAATTTCATGCAAGGTGTTTTGTTTTTGAATGGCTCAGTTGAGACACTGTAGTAGCTACATTGAAGCTACACTGTAGACACAGTGTAGCTTCAATTCAATTTCTCTTTCTCTGCAATATTTATATTGCATAATTGAAAGGCCATGTAAACATTAAATAGTTCACTAAATCTCTTAACAGATTATAAAAAAATTCTGCAGTTCATAGTTCTTAATATTTTGTGAATGTCAGCAACACTCCCAGTTTTTGTCAATCGGGTACACTGTGTATTTTGTTCACTGTTTCTTTGTGCCACTTTGAAAAACTAGCATTTCTCTGTGAGTAACTGAAGTAAGTTAGAGGTCCTATGTACTTGCCAAGAAGGTTCTCAAGTTGGTTTGTTTCCTTTAGATCAGCGGTTCCCATCCGGTGGTTTGCAAAAGTGTTCCGGGGGTTCGCATTAAAAAAAAATGCTATAGTCTGCTTAGATTTACAGTCTGCACGGGTAGCACAGTGGTATCATCACCATCCTCCCCACACCGGGTGGAAAAGGTCAGGGTTCGAATCCCGTCGATGACACAAGGAACTTTAATGGGCTCCGTGGCTGAGTCAGCCGGTCTCAGGCGTAGATAGCAAGGTTCCCCCCCCCAGCAACTGGAGTTTTTCATCCAGCAAAACAGACAAATCGACCATAGAACACACATAATTAACAGGCATAAGACAGCATGGCAGATGAATTTAA
Source organism: Mastigoproctus giganteus (assembly GCF_048544385.1). Lineage (NCBI taxonomy): Eukaryota > Metazoa > Arthropoda > Arachnida > Uropygi > Thelyphonidae > Mastigoproctus > Mastigoproctus giganteus. Next base: position 238,358,501 of record NC_143575.1, on the reverse strand, counting down.
TTATTCAGGTGGCCTAAAAATAACAGTTTGGGTTTTTTTTTTGCTTAGATTTACATAGGCATATTATTGTAAAGTACAAAATATAACTAATAATAAACAATAAAGTAAAATCAAATTAAATAAAAAGTAAAGAATTTCCAAAGACGGTAAAAGGATGTTGACTGGTTGTGGCACGTGTTCAGATTGCTTTGAAAGAGAGAGCGGGAATTATGAAGCCAATTCAGAAGAACAGTGCCCACGGAAGTATCTATACAAAGGTCTATGAGACAGTGTGGATAGACTCTGTTAGAGATGAGACTGTTGCGCGTTAGCACAGCGGTGGTATCATCACGGACCTCCCCACACCGGGTGGAAAAGGCCCCGGTTCGAATCCCATCAATGATGTGAGGAATTTTAATGGGCTTTTTTCACTGAGTTAGTCCTTTCAGACAATAAATATATGGGTAGATGTTAATCATTTACGGGTGACCCTAATATCATATATTTTTTTTTTTTTTTTTTTGTGTTAGAGATGAGACATTAATTAACTTAACTGCCTTCTTTTGAATGGAACCTAGAAGCCTGAGAGAGGTTTTGGGGGCACTGCCCCAGATGTGGGAACAATATTCTGTAGTAGGCCGGATTTGTGATTTCTACAGAGTCAACAACAGTTTGGAATAAAAGTAACGCCAAGAGAAAAAGAGAAAACCAAGTTTTAGATGCAGAGGAAACAATATATATAATGTGCTTTATGCCAGGAGAGATTAGAAGTCAGAGTAATCCCCAAGATGTTGCCTAGAAATTGGAGTGTCATCGAAGATAAGCATAGCAGCAGAAGAATCTTTTCGAGAGATATAAGACAGGACTGAGTTTTAGAATGATTTGAAGTTAAGTTATCTTTGCCCCACTGGAGAATTACCTGAAAATCAGCATTTAAGGAAATGGTAGTGGATATTCAAGAAGTTGAAGCTGTTTGAACAGGGAAAGGTTTCTCAAACTGGAAGGTGGAATACAATGTGCTATCGTCAGCAAAACTATGGATAGGATTTCTGGTCAATGGTAGAAGGTCATTAATATACAAGAGGAAAAGAGTGGGAGAAAGAACTGAATCTTGGGGAACACCAGCATTAGTGGAGAAATTAGAAACAGAGAGCCATCTACCATCACCCTCAGCGAGCGATCAGAGAGAAAACTGGATAACCAATTACAAAAAACAGTTGGCAAACCATAAGATGGAAGCTTGTTTAGAAGACCTTTATGCCAAACACAAACGAAAGTCTTGGAGATGTCAAGAGCAACTGCTTGTGTTTCACCCAGCTTTTCCATTGAATTTGTCCTAAAATGGGTAACATAAGCCAGAATATCACCAGTGGTTCGACACTGAAGGAATCCATACTGGTGATCGTTGATCAGATGGAATGTTTCTAGATAGTCTGAGTTGGCAGTTAATTGATTTCTCCATTACTTTAGAAAAAGTAGAAGTAATTGCAATGGGATGATAATTGGATGGAAGGGATGTGTTACCCTTTTTAGGGAATGGCTGAATATGAGCAAATTTCTTCCAAGCAGAAGGAAAAACACCTTTGGAATAAGGAAGTGAAAAAAGTGGCAAAAAACAGAAGTTCAGGAACTCAGGTTTTGAGAACAAGTGAAGAAATACCATCAGGACCTGGAGCTTTCTTAGCATCAGATTCATCAAAATCCTTCTGACATCCTTTTGATGGAAGACCACAAGAGGCATTCAATGGAGCTTACTGAGAATGGTTTGAGGTGATTTACCAAGATCATCAATACATGAGTTGGAAGAAAAATAGGATGCCCACAGGTCAGCTTTATCTTTGGCTGATGTGGCAACAGAACCATCTGGTTTTGACAGAAGTGGAAACAGAGATAGGCATAAACTGAAGCCAATAGTTTTGGCAAGAGTAATCCAATGGCAGTCCAATGGTAGCCGACCAGATTGGTCGGCTACCATTGGACAAGAAACAAGTTTTCTACTCTTAGTTAGCCTGTTTGAAATCTAATTTGGACTGATTAATAACTGCTTTACAAAGTATAAATGATACTTAATAATAAAAATTATTATTATTATGCTAAGTCGCTTATAAAAACGTACTGAAAATATTTTGTAATAAAAATTCAGAAATATTAAACGAATTCAGAGAATATACACTTAGTGGTTCAGTTTAAAAATATTATGTTGAAAGGGGTTCACGAGTCAAAAAAAAGGTTGGGAACCGCTGCTTTAGATAATGTTATATCTTAAGATGCACTTTATAAGGTCAGTCAAATAAATCAGAAATTTTGAAAGGCCTGGCAAAGTGCTGATCAATGTTTAAAGTTGAATTATTTTCACATCTTGCATAATTTTTCATGAAAAATAGAATGAATTGAAAATTATTTTATTGTGTGACATTTAACATTCCATTTAATATCTTAACAGAATCACATGAAAGAAAGTGGAGATGAAGGCCACGTCAATGGAATTGATATCACAAAACTATCTGTTGAAGAAGAGGGAGAAGATGATGATGAAGATGATGGAGACAAGTCAATATTGTCAAGTTCCCTAGAAGCTGAACAAAGGTACAAATTAAGATAATCATGGTAGTTTAGGGTAGTCAGTATTTTAGACATACCTTCTGATGCACCAATTCATTATAAAAATCTTGAATTGGAAGTAACTGCATTTCAGCATTTTCTGTATAAACAGTTAATTTATAAAATGAAATGGTTCAAAGCCAATTGCGAAATGACCGAAATATTTCTGGTATGTTTTGGTTTGTGGGTTTATTTACACACTTCCTTTTCTTGTAATTAATAGCTGTAAATCTTTAGAATTTTATGTACTTTGCATTATAGCACTGACATTAATGGAAGGGGATGTGTCATAGAGCATATGCTAGCAATGTTCTATCTATTTCCTTCTAATTACCTTCTGCCACATGCTTACATGTATAGTTTCTCCCTGCTCTTTCTATCTGCTCTCCTCTCTTCCATTAAAAATATCAGTGTTTAGTAAACGGAAGTCAGAAGCAGGGCCCAACTAAGAGAATAGTTTTATGGTTTAAGTAACTCAATGTTGATTAACTTTAAAGAATTAATGTGGCTTAATAACAAAACAATTAAACTGTGAATTGTTATTGAGTGATTCTTACTGACTATGAAGGGTTGCAATTTACAAATAGACTAAAACTCCCACAAAAACACTACTTTATAACTGGTGATATTGTAGATTCCACGTTGAATCCTGTCATCCAATCTAATTATTGCGATGTTAATGAAACAGTTTCTGAAGTTAGTCTCTTTAGATTGCAAAAGAATTCTTTTTCAATCTGTGCATACTAACTTTAGAAATTAGGTCTCATTTATATTTCAGTAATTAGGCCTGATGACAGGATTCACTCATTCAACTTAAGAACTTGCTTATTGTAAAATCCTTTTGCAGTTTCTGCATATTGCACATTTATATTAACTTTATATAATTTGATTTCATTAATATCCTAATACTTGGGCCTGATGATAGGATCAGGGATTCAGCATGGAATCTAGAAGTACATCCATCACAAAGTAATGTTTTCAATATTAACAATTCTCTGGAAACAGAATAATTCAGTGGATTGGAAAAAATTATCTGTGTGTAACGGTGGGGCAGCAAGCTTGACTAATATGAATGTGATAGTTATGTATTACTTTGCTTAGTATTTAGCAGCATAAAAATTGCATCCAGGCCTAAATTAAGTTCTTATGCGGTCAGTGCAAATTTAAAGTTTTATTAAAAACAGCGTACCAGATTTTCGGCTTTTGACAATTTTTTGTACTGAATAGCAGTCTTTGTTGGTCTTTTCCAAAATCCTTTCAAATAAAAAATGATGCAGTGAAAAAAAAAAACATATTTCCAACAGTCTATTTCAATGCAAGGTAACAACTTTAAATGAGAACCAATGAAAATGCAAATAACTGAGTAATAGTGAGCTGGGGAATGTGACAAGTAACATTCTGTATTCTCTGGCATTACTTTTACAAAAAAAATACTGAAAATGATTCAACGTTTCTAACATTCTTAGCCTTTTTGAATGTTTTCAAAAAAAGCTAAGAATGTTAGAATTACCTAGAAGAATTCCACGTGGCAGAATTTGATGGTACCTTATGACATTGAAATTGCCTATATGACATTAAATAGTTTTAAACAGCTGTTTTCAGATAATGTTTTCCATGTTCAACACACAAAAGTCACATTCATTTAGTGCTTGCATTGACAAATTCATAGTGTTACAGATTGTCAACGCCATGCACAGAATAAAGAATATTACTTTTTCTTAGAAGTTATTTGCATTTTCATGTATTCTCATTTTAAATGATCATCCTATAGAAGAAAAGGAACACACCAGACATTTTTACATTTTTGAAAAATGCAAAGTGAAAAACATGATAAATTACCATGGAACCTTTCTTCAGCTTCAGGGAATTTTGAAACTGGCAATTATAAGATGAAATTTGGGTGCAGGTAATATTAAGAGTCATTTGGATTGGTTTACTTGTAAGATATTTAATGAATATTAATGGTCGAATGGTTAGTATGTGGCCACAAGTAAGGAGGTTTCAGTTTGAGCTGATAATGCTGACATTAAAAATGCATTGCCCATTGTGGCACCAAAAATTCAGCTGCTATTAATAATTCAATATGCATGCAGTCACAGTGAATTTGTAAATTCTTTTGGCCTCAAACCATCATGCGAATAAACAAATTTTTATTAATTAATTAGTTTCGTAAATTGTGTTATGTGATAAAGTGGGTAAATAATATAACGTAATGCAAGAAGAATATATAACCATTATGTGGTTTAATGAGAGAAAGATTTTATATTGGAAAGTTATCACAGTAAAGCTGACAATCAGTAAGGGAAATTCCTTAAGAAATGTAATGGATGAATAAGTACAAAGTTGATGTGTATTTTGGTAGGGTGGTTAGTTTGGTCTAGTGTAGAGCCATGATTTCTACATATGAGTATTGTGAAAAGATTGATTTAGAATGATGACTGGGAAATATGCTGCTACAATAAGCATTCCTAAATAGGTCTGGAGAAGGTGGTGTCTCATTCACCACTGGATGGTAAAAAACATAACGGGGGAAAGCAAAGCTTTTCATACTGCACAAAGTAGTAACAATAACTACATATATAAATATTATTTAAATGCCACCAGAGCCAAATTATGTCATCTACGTGAGAGAGAGAGAGCTTGAGAAAAAACTAGGGTGTAAGAGGCTGGTTGTAGCTGGGAAGCGACTAGTGAAATTGGGCTCTTAGGCAGGTGTCCATATCAGGATTGGATAACATGTTAAAATTATGTGCATATGGAAATGCATAAAATGCAAAGTAATAGATACCTTAAGACATAAGAGGAGCAAAACTTTGCTCTGTGACTGTATCTTATCAAAGTAATTGTGGAATTTGGAAACTGAAAATGCCTGCTTTCATTAGCAGTTTAATGGAGATCCTTGATTGCTAAATGGGTTATGGAAAAGTTGAGTAGTAAAAAGAATCACTTTTGTTGTGTATTCCTCTTCCTAGCATGCTAAAATTTTCATGTGTTCTCATTTATTCACATTTAATCATCAAAATTCCCTTTGATAATTATTACTTCTAAGCCCAAATAAAATAATTACCCAAGGTTAAATGCTTAAGTTTTTTTTCCCCCTCTCATTGCTATTGCCATGTAATTTATTATTTTTCTTACTTAATAATTACTTTAAATAGATTATTGAAAGAAATGGGCTGGAAAGAGGAGGGATCTGATGATGATGATGCTTACGCACCCCTTACTGAAGATGAATTGCGGGAATTCAGAGATAAAACACAGAAGGTAATATAAAAAAAAGTTTCTAATTCTACCCATAAATGCTCCTCCATTTAAGAATCAAATCAGACAATAATGGCTGACGGTGTGATCTCTTCCTGTAGTTATCAAAAAATGCTGTAATATGTTATTTAAAACTGGGTCTACTGTTAGTTGGAAACACAAATAAGAAAGGTAGCACATGTTGGAAGATTTAAAAATAATTTGTACAACAATGAATGCATTATTTAAAACTACCTTGAAAAATATAAACATAACCAACCTACCATGAAAAATGTAAATTTATGCATATATTCTAGAAAAGGTTTTTAAAAAAAAGTTCTGTCAACACCTGCAAAACTGTTATAAACAGCTAATTTTATTTTGTCTAATTTCTCTTTTGCTGCAGATAAATTTGTTTAACTGGCTGTACTTATTCTGTTTTTTATAAGGTGTGGCGATAAAGTTCCTGGACTGGTGATGTTGAGGTTATGTCCAGTGAACTTGAAAATAAATGGAACTGGTATGTTGTAGTTCAAACTTTCTCCAACAGAAGTGGTACAAAGACTCGCCGGTAGGGTGAAAGTAACAATCAGCTTTGTTAATAGTATTAACATTGTGTGAAAATTTTGCAATGGAAATTGATTTAAACTGGGCAAATCTGCAACAGAGATGTAGGAAATGTTAAAAACTATTTATAGTGATGAAACGTTAAGTCGTACCAGTGTGTTTGAATGGTATAAGATACCATTCAGACACTGGTACGAAGCGATTCAGAGATGAACATGAGGATGTTCATGATGACCCAAGGAGTGGGTGTCTGTTAACCTTCTGAAATGAGGACAGAGTTGCAAAGGTTAATGAAATTGTGGCAAGATACTGTCATTTCAACCATCAAAATGATGGTTGAATATGAATGAAGAGACAATTCATCAAATTCTGCATGAGGATTTAGAGAATTTGTGCCACAGCCTCATGGACGAGTGGAAGCAACAGTGTGTCATGTGAAGAATTCATCCAATCTTGTCAGGACAATCCTAATTTTCTCAACATATCACTATGTAATTATTGGATGCTACTTGGAGGAGAGGGGTTTTTCGTATTGGTACCAATAATTTTACATATTGATACAATTAATTCCTTTACTCATTTTCGAGAAGTTGTCCAGAAAACCACTTTCAAATGTGTGATATAAATCACCATTGATAGCTTTCAGTATTTCTTGTCTAATTTCATCCATATCTGCTGTCTAAAAATTTCACCCCTATCTTCTTTAATTACTTTCATTATGGTTTTTAGACCTGTTCTAAGATTATTGGCAAAATGCCAGAACATTTTCCAGATGCTTTTTTGAAATCCTTGTATTTCCCAAAATCCTATCAAGATTTGTGGATCCACTCTTGAAATTCTGAATTGCTTAGCTTTGCAGACCTGCCCATAAAATGTTTTGTACCTTCTGTTCTTAAGGCGTCTCCATAGCCAGGTGGGCAGGAGCAGCAGTGCGTAGCACATGCTTCTTGATTAGACCGGGGTTCGAGCCCGTGAGCCACCAAATACAGAGGATGCGGCAAGGTCAGGGAATGACCACCGCATATCCTCGGAGCAATATGGCCTTAGTTGTTAATGCTCCTAAAAACCAAAATAACAACAACAATTCTGTTCTTAAAGTTTTGTTGTTCTTTATTTAAAGGTCATATTAGCATCTGGAATGCATTTAACTTTCCTTTCGAGGAAGACAGTTTCTGTATTTTCATCATTGTCAATAAATATAAGGGCTGTTATTTTTCTATTGTGTTACCTCCATGTAAAAATAAATTTGTGACTGTCTTTATGTTTAAATCTGTAATTAAGAGTGTATGGGTTGTGTAATATTCTAGTAGCCTTTCATCATTATTGTTAAATTTACCTTTGTTCTAGATTTTTCTAATATGTTTCTATAGATATTATCATTTCCCATCCTGATTTTTAAACCTTCAAATGGTTCATTAGTTTTTATTATTGTTTAAGATATTAAAGAACTCTTATTATTTTATTTTATTATTTTTTTCAAACCTTCGCCCAGACAAATTTTATCATTCACTTTCCACCTGAAATTTTGTCTGGATAATGCTTACTAACTAATAATAAATATTATTAGTTAGCAAGCATAAAGATAATATTAAATTTTCATCTGAACTAACTGTAAAAGCTATTGCTGTACTATATCTTACTTCAAGAATAATTTATAACTGTTGTTCAGCTGATGCTCACCTTTTCATCCTCCTTGTTTCTGTGATATCTGTTATTCCACTTTACTATTTCAGCTTCTAACATTGATCATATTTTACTTATCTTGATGGTTGTTCCAACAGTGTATTTAGCACTGTGTGGTTTGGTTCCCCAGCAAGCACGGTGGGTATCTTGACCTAGACAATGTTCTAGTCAGTGTGAGTCTGCATTATTTTGTTCTTCCATGATAATAGATGATTTTGAAATAAATAAATTAATATGTAGACTACAAGGTTCCAAAATATCAGAAACCTTAAAAATTAATGTTTGCTGCCACCTTGCCCCCCCCCTTTTTTTTTTTTTTTTTAAGTTCTTGGACAACAAATATAGTTTTACTAGACATCATGTTGCATTCAATTCAGTGGTACATTTATTCTAGTGATGGGTAAAATTAGTAATTTGATTGAGTCAAGTCAAATTACAGAAGAGTGACTGGCATTATTCAGCAAAGTAGCAGCCAGTGAGTTGAGAATTTAATTGTATCACTGAATGCCCAAGTGATCCATTCACATCATTAAATGTCAAAGAGATTCATTACCCAATCTGCCAAGAGGGAAATGAAAAGTAACTTTATATAAATGAATGATTCTATTTAAGTGAACTGATACAAATTAAATAATGGGGGCAGGGTGGTCTGTTGTTTGTTCTAGGATTTGGCAATTCCCAACCTCTTAACGACCCATATTTACACTTCAGGTGATATTTTTAGCCCAACAGAATGTCCTGTAATGTTATAGAAATACTGACATCTTCAAAATTTATTAGAAATACTGTTTTTTATTACTTTTGTGACACATATTATGAATTAAGTTATCATAGTTGTTTTTAATTGTTTCATTTGTTATTATTATTGGTTTTTTTTTAACTTCATATGAATTTCAAAAATGCATGTTACGGTAGAGAAATTCCACATGACTTATGAACTTGTTAGTGATCCAAGTTACAGTTATTTAAAGTACACCAACAAGATGTGTTACAATAAAATCAAATTCCTTCCAAATCCAGTTGAAGTTAGTAAATTTTTGAAGTGTGGGATGATGTGTATGTAGTAATTTTGTCGCTGTTACTTAGCACTGGTATATTGGCCATTAATATCACACACAGAGACAATTAGGTGTCTCTAGCTCTGTCCAGTGAACCAGATCATTAGGTTATTGATTCAGTTGCTCACTCACGAGCCATCACTAATTTATTTTGCAGTTATTCCACTGCAATTATATGTTCAGAACTCTCTTTCTTGCTTGTCCACAATTATGTAGTAGACTGACTGCTTTGTTGTTTAAACTGGAGTTGTCAACTTTGGTACATTTGTTACAGAATAATCTGCATCCATTCCAGTATTCCAAGCCTGTTAATTCATTTACTTATTTCTTACAGTTTACATTATTATTAACTTTCTCTATTTCTGGACTGGCTTTTTTGAGATATTTTAGTTGCAATATCCAAACCCAAAACTGGCATTAATACACTGTGAATCTGAAATAATAGCAGCTTTGAGAATAAATAGAGAAAATAATCCAATATCAAATTAATTTTATTTGGTGCTGTTTGTTTGGAATTTCTTAATTGAATATCATGTACTGTATTATATTAATCTAAATATTACCATCAACTTTTTTATTATTTATATGGTTTCTACTTTCTATAGCATATTGATCTTATCAATTATTGTTTGATATGTGCGTGTGCCTATTACATGTACATAAAAAACCGTATTCCTTCAAATTATAGTTATGCATGTTAATGTACACACACAAACTTATGAGGTGCCCATCTGTATAGGATGATGTAAAGTTCCATAGAAGGTGGTGATACATTATATAAAGTCCAGAGACAGTCAAATAAACAGTTTCTTCCATTCATAGTGTTAAATGGATGGGTTTCTGGTAATTCACTCTGTGAGACTACTTACGACAAAGTGTTGTGTAATAGAAGACCACTTTCCTCGGTTAACATATTAAAAACATCTTTATCTTAGCTTGCACATTTTTTAAAAAGGCCCCCTTTACATTTTTGATATCATATTAAAAATATCTTTATCCTATATACTGCTTATCTTGCACATTTTTTAAACATGTCCCCTTTACATTTTTGGTTACAGATTCCACCGAAGAATGGTATTAGACGGAACCTGCAAGTGAATTGGAGTCCTCGTCGCCTACCACCCTTTGCTAGTGTTGTACCACCTGCAGACAACTGGTCAAGTTCTTCAGAATCTGATTCTGACTACTGATCATACTTAGACAACATGATCTTCCTTCTACTTGTTTACACTCTTCTGTTACATCTGTTGCTTTTAAGATTGTGTGAGAGTTCACTTTTCCCCTTGGGGTTCACTAGCTCATTCTTATTAGTTAATACTTATTGATTGCTGGTGACAAAACTTTGCTGCTTCTCTGTTTTGTGACTCCTAACAGATGGTTCCCAAAGATGCCATGTATAGAAGCTCAAAATATTAATTGTGTGTTGTTTTTTTGCCTATTTTTATTCTATAGCAAAACAGCTTTAACCTTTTTCACTGTTTCTTGCCTGCCAGGAACATTCCTAGGCACAAAAAAATATAAGCAGGCAGGTGAAATTATTGGAGGCATTGGTTAATTTATGTATATATGAGAAAAATTAACACTGACATCCTTTGTGTCTCCCTTATGTGAAACTGACTGGATAGTTGCAAAGGAAGTGGTGCTATCTGAGAATGTGCTGCCCTGCAAGTGTTGTCCAGCAAGGTAAAGACAAACCATGCTTTCTTTGAAGTTGGGCAGTGTTTCAATTGTTCAAGACCACGGCTGTACAGAAACTGCTTTTCTTAAAGGGACATTTCCTATGTGCTTGAGACAGATGGTTTTATTTGTCTCCATAGCCTTTGTTGAAACTGAAATAAAGAGCACGATTTTGCTACAGAGCATTCAGTGTTTTCCTGTTTTCTTTCACATTTGTTGTATCACTTCATTTCACAAAACAACCAACAATGAAAATGTAATTTTTATAGTGATTGGCAGTTGTATCAATGTCATATCACTAAATGTAAAATCTGGAATATTTGTGAATTTCATAAATTAAACTGGCAGATTCCAAACAAAATTTTAAATATAAAATTTCAGTAATTCATACATGGTTTCACATATAACACTGTAGAATACTGTTTATTTTTGTAATTATTACACTCACTATGTCAGTTGTCAACACATTTCTTTAAGTACTTTAGATATCAATTTCCAGGCACGAACTGCATATTTCAGAAAAGAACAAGAAAAGTGACACTTGTGACTTGAACCAGCGATGAATTTTAGACTCACATTCAGTTTTTTCCCTTCCCAGGTGTATGTTTTTGCATTGATCATGCATACAGTAGCTACACTAAAAATTATGAATATTATCTATAAGTATTTAATTAAAGCCATAAAATGATGGCAAAAATTCACACATCTGATATCAAAAAGTGAAGAAACTGCTGAAATCCAGGCCAACCTATATGCCTTATCTTATACATGCTGTGAATAAGAGGAACCTTATATATGGAGATTTCTTTTATCTCAAGGACTTACATGATTGGCATTTCCATGCTTCCTTGAAATTTGTGAACACAAAATAGGTGAAATAAAAGTTATAAAAATGTGGGGGGGGGGGAGACAACCCAATTTCTGTACAAATGAGATTGTTTCCAAAAGAGGTGGCAAGCAACAATGCATCCATAAGATCAAGGAGACAAGGACAAGGTATTCTTGTATTGATTGCAGCCTCCAAGGTTACCCCTATATACCACTGTAGCATCTGTAGGTTATTTATAGCCGGCAAGTGTGTGTAAGTATATATGTATGTTGTGATGGTTGTTGTTTGCCGGCCCTGGAGATCCATAAGATCAAAAAATAATTACTCTAAAACTTGCTTTACCCAGGTCGGCGCACTGACCTGCCGCTACTGTTTTGTTGGTGTTTGTTGCAGCATCAGCTGTTGGTGCAAACTCATAAACTCTGGCAAGCCATCCCCACTTGTTTTTCTGCATTTATTATTATTATAACCTGCTCACATTTAGCCCCAGCCATGGTTCCAATGCATAAAGGAAGTGCCTCTCATGTTGTAAAGTGCAAACACCGTACATAACAGATAAAGTTGAACTGAAAAAACTCGACAGTGGTGTACCTGTGAGAAGTTTAACTCTGCTTAATTGTAAACTCCAGCAATTTCTGTCAGTTCCTCTTATCTTAGTAATTTTCTTTTAGCCATTCCTTTTTAGATTTTTTTTTTTTTTTTTTACAACACTTATACAAACTTGTGGAAAATACAGCACGCTAACAAACTTGTTTTCACAAAATCTCTAACAATGCTGATAAACTTATTGAGATGTTTGAGAGTTTATTTTATCGAAATTAGTTTTAATTGCAGCCTCGCCGCACGTGAAATAAACTACAGCAGGTCCCTGTTATAACACGGTTTGCTTTGATTCGCTATAACTCTGTTCTTATATTATAACCCGTATCTGACTATAACACTCTTTTACAGATTGCATTTTTGGCATATTTAAAGAAATTGTTTCATTTGATGGAGTTCATAGCTTGAAAATGAATAGCAAAACAGCATTAAAACGTTTCCATGCTCAGTGAAATTTTCTTGCACGCTAATTTAATTTCAGTACGGTGACTTGTTACGTAGTTCCGAGATCAATATTTTTAAAAAATGATCAAGTATATTGCTTGTAATATTTGCATTATATGCATTCATACGAAGTCTAGTCATCACTCAGTACCGTATTGGACATCGTGCAAAATGGACAGTTTACTTGATTGTATCATAATTAATGCAACCAACACAGTTACATTTTTGAAGAGTTAATAATGGTTGATAAGAATGAAAAAGCAATGTCTAGAAGACTATAAATGTAAGAAAAAGACTGAATTTGAAAATTAAATTAGACGCTTTGAAGCGAATAGATTCCGGTCAAAGACAAGCGGATGTGTGCCATAATTTAGGACTTGCAAGTTTAACTGTAAGAACAATTATAAAAAGTAAAGAATTAATTTTAGCAGCAGGAAAGATAGCTGTTCCACTGCAAGCCACTGGCATAGCTAGGGCTGGGCCAGCTATTAGAATTGAAATGGAAAGACTAATTTTATTGAAAATAATATCCAATGCAGAATTCAGTTAAGTTAAATATTATTAAAAAAAAAAAAAAAAATTGGATCCATTTAAAACTAGTAAGGGCTGGTTTGAATTTAAAATCCAGGTAGAAGCTGCAAGTGCCGAAACTTTCAAAAAAGAACTTGTTAAAATTATTGAAGAGGGGTATTATGTGGTATACTTCTCAACAAGTTTTTAACATAGAAGAAGCAGGACTTTTGTGGAAACAAGTGCCTAAAAAAAAAAAGTTTCATATTGAAAGAAGGAAAAAACATGCCAGGTTTCAAATAGGCGAAGGATCGGTTGACTTTATTGTTGGGTGGTAACACTGCCGGGGATTTAAAATTAATACCCCTTTTAGTTTATTTGGAAGAGGGCCAAAGTTCAACCCAAAATCGACACATGTTTCATGATTTTAATTGGAATTTTAAGTTTAATTTTGATACGTAAGTAGTTACCACATAATTATATACATATGTAACGCAGAATATTTTATATGTACAAATATTTGAATATTAAATATTTTGACTGACATTTGTGCATCTTTTCACTACCGTTTATTATTGATTAGGAAATATCCTATGGGACCGACCACAACTCACAAATACGTATGTTACCTTATGGGAATGCGGCGCTCACTTAGTGCTCTGTTTTTATGGAACGAATTATCAGTGTTAACCGGGGGTCACCTGTAATCACAAACGACCTTCATATATAGTGTCACATGTATGTGGCCGACACTGCTTCTCAAGAAAAAGTAACCAACAAATGTGGCCACATATATGCAACATAAAAAGACTTATATATATATATATAATATTTTTTTTTTTTTTAAGCAAAAAAACGACAACACTGACATTACAATATTTATTTTAGAATTACTAATCAAATTATTTCCTAAATATTTTTTGGCCCTTGAGGAATTTTTTTCTTAAACTAGCTTGGCAGTCAACATGTTAAAGGAGGTGGTTATCTGTTGGGTAAAATGTATTTGCTAAAATAACCACCAGTGATCCGGCACTCCACAGGTCCCAATGCTGTCGGATTAGTGATGGTCGACTTGTATTTTCATATAAAATTATTCTAAAGTAACAAATCAAAAAAAGGGGTAGTTATATTACACATGATTATATTGACATATACCTTAAATAATAGTTTTTATTCTTTATCTGTACCTGATAAGAAATGAACTATTTACATTTCAAATGTAGATATTGGATATAAATAGAAATTCTTAAACCATACTTTCTGAGAAATTACAACTTTAACTTGGCATATGTGCTTTTTAATGTTAATTTTTTTATTTTGACTTGATTGCCCAGCATTATTTTCAAGATTAATTTACTGTTAATATCCTCCATCTATTTGTGTGTCACTTAATTCAACAACATCAACTTTTGGATTTGAATTTGAGAATTGATTTATTTTTGACTTTCATAAGTCCTAATAACAAGTGTGGACCCCCCCCCCCATAATTTTTAAATTATAATTGTCCATTATTAGGTGGAAACAGATAAGACATGGCAGACCTTACTGGAAGAATCAAGTTCTCATTGATTCTTCAAGTAAAAAATATGATATTTCAAGGGGGATTTTAAGGTTGGGGAGTTATAAGGTGTTAACTGTGGTAGATCAGGGCGATGGCATGCTGCACAGTGGAGGGTACCAAGACATTATCACAATGCAAATGTCAGTTCTCTTAACTTTACCTTTTTTTTTGCTAATTTCTGCAAACAGCATTGTGCACAATCTCTAAGAAATCTGTAGTATTTCTGGTTCACTGTTGACTATAAAGAAAAAATTCACAAGATAATCACATTTGATTGATTTTCTTGCTTTTTTTTGGGCCCTGGATAAGATTGAGTCTTTTATTAAGAGGATTTGGGCTTTGTTTCTGGATCATTGCTATATTCCCATGATTTGTGGCCAGTGATAACATATAAAACAGTGAGTTTGCAGCCACGGCACATTGACGAAGATCCTAACTTGTGAGAGCTCCCTACTCTCTTGGATCATCATTGAGGACCTGAGGCACAAACTTGTCTGAAACATGTTATGTTCTCAAATCGTGTGCTAAAATCAGTTGACATGTCCCATAAGAAATACCACAGCACGAGCAATTGCTTTATTAGTTTTTGAAGGGTGGCCAAAGAGAGGGTCATCTTCAACGGACAAGTGACTAACTTTAGAGAGGACTACTTGTCCATCCTGAGCCACTGAAAAGTCTTCGAATGACATAGCAGTTTTGACATTTTGTGGATTTCTGTTGCATTTTTTTCCCTTACTTGAATTAAAAAATTTGCTGCTTAGTAAAATCACTCAGTCGAAAATAGGACAAAACACATTAAACACCTATTCTTTGCTAATAATTCAGACTGGCTACAGATAACTGGTTTTTCATGCATTTTGATTTCACCTTCCTATCACTTGTCACCACATGTGAGAGTGCATTATTTAAGATTAATTTTTCCAGTACTGCATTTATGTACAGTAATTGTACTCTGTTTTCCTGCATTCACCATGCAGTAAGCTTGAAAATAACATTCATCATAAAATACAAAATATTTTGTACTACTGTAGAAGTCTTTATATATAAAATCAGTAAACACATTATGCCTATGGGAGAGCTTAATGCAAATTTTGTGTGACTATGCAGTTAAAAGAAAAGAGTAATAGTAGAACTCTGAGCACGAATGCATACAGAGCATTCCCGTTTCTACTCATCCATGGAAGTATGATTGGAAGCAAGGTGTACAATGTAAGTTGTGCTCTTTTTGCATAGTATTTAAGCAGCTGTGAATCACTGCCTTTCAGTTCTGTGTTTTGCATATGAAAGTTGCATTAAAATATGCAAGTTGCCAAATCATTCTGCACTAATGTAATACTAAACTTGATTCATTATTATAATGGATTTTTATAATATCCTCTACATAATTGCAAAGTAAAGCTAATCTATATTAATAGTGGGTGATTTTCTTAACTCGAAAGTATGAGCATCTGTTTAGGATCACAATAAGGCATAAATGAGATCCATAGATTTATTCCATATGCAGAGAATGAGATCTTATTTATTTCATGTCTAATCACTAATGCAAATAGGTAGTGGTTAGTACAAAATGGAACTCTTAAGTCAACCTCTAGGAAATATTGGCAGCACACTCTGTGGCAATCTTCATACATAAGCTTCCAAAGAAAAAGCCTTTAGTTTTGATAATTGCACGAACCAGTATCATACTTAAGAGCTTAGCGATAATATACAACAAATTCTGTCTCATTTCAAACAACTTATTATATCTTAGGAAAGATGATTATTATTGAACCTTTATTGCGCTTACTGGGAAGAGGCACTCAAGTTCTGCATGTTGAGGAAAGGAAACACATTTTATTCTTTTACCCTCAAAATTCATGACAAAAAGAGAAGCCCATATTCAGCGAATTTAAAATTGAGACCTTCACTGCAGGTTGTGCCTTCTGTAAGGATAACCATAGCTCATTTCATGATCTTCCTTGTTCTGAAAGTCAGACTTTCATGCTTAGCAAACTACAAACATTGAATTAACTGAAAATGTGCATTGCAAAGAACAATCTTTTGTTATGTTAATTATGCTATCTTTCAGCCACATCACAAATGCAGGTAATATTGTATTTTTTTTTTTTTTCTTCATGTGTATTCAAGCCCATTGATAATTTTAGTCAGTGCACGCAACTGTACGGTGTACCAGCACCTTTATTAACAGTGACATTTGGATGCAATGCCCTTCGAAATTTATATTCCGTAAATTTTTTCACACGTTATTCAAATAAGGTTAAAATAATTTAACTAAATTTGCATTTTTTGCTGTCTATTGTTAAGATATTTTCTATATAAAACTCTAACCATTTTTATAATTCTAAATTACTCAGTCGGACCTCTGTTTAATTATTTTGAATCCCCCTTGGGACTATTACATTTAAAATAGTTTCGGTTGAGGGAAGAAAATTTTCATATAGCAAGCAGGTTAGGAGAGAATTAACTTGGTATGGCCTGTTCGCATTTATGGCCTTAGGCAATTAGTGCTGCTGCGCGAATTAAGAGCTAAAGTGAGTATTGTATAACTTAGCGGTACCTGGTAAAACCTGTCCCACATACGGAGAAGTCATGCTGGTCAAGAGTGAGCAGATCAAGGGGTATTCCCAATGGGCTCTGGCCCACCTACTGCAGTGGTGTCCAGCCTTTTCCAGTACCGGGGCCATATTCAAAGTTTCTTTAGTGTGTTACATTTTCTATATCTTATTGCATGTAAAAGTAAAATTGAAAATATTCAAAAATTTGATTAAGTACAAAATACAATTACTGAACAAAACATTTAATGAGAAAAATTTTTTGATAATAAAATTTAAAATGCTGTTTTAGTTCACTTTCCTTGCGTGTCGTAGGTTGGACATCTCTGTGAATCAACTAAGTGCCCCGTTCGAGAATTAGAAAAGTGATTTTCTTTTACCCCATAAATAATGTTATTTCGCGGAAGTGCGTTATCCACATTTTTCCCAATCTCTGTTTACACTTTACTTTATCTGAATATGCAAATGATACCGATATTTTGGACAGTTTCAAAAATGAAAAAAATCTTAATTTAAGAACTAGTGACAATACCGATGACGTTTTTATCATGTCCATTCTAACACGCACGTGACAGTTTTACTTCTTCAAGCGATATACTATGATTCCGATACAGTCCACAATTGAAAAATGTTTCCATCACTTTAATAGATTCGGAATAAATTTTTTCCAAAATCCATTGTAATGATAGATATAATGCCTTGATCTAATGGCTGAATTAAAGAATCTGTCATGGAAGTTGATAAGTTGAATAAATTTAAGGAGGAACTGGACAGGCATTTGGAGGGAATGGTGTGTTTTTTTTTTTTGGCTGATACTGCATAAGCTCATACACTTGCTTTCTTGCATCACATGCCACTACTACTACGAGCGAAAGAAAACGAAGATATTAAACCTTCTAAACATAAATTGTTGGCATTTGGTGAAAATGAAGTTAGAAAATTGTCAATTAGAGTTAAATGCAATTCGTGGAAACCTAATTGATAAGGTTTCCGAATAATTGAAGCATTTGATGAATGCTCTGAATACAATACCAATTTCACCGAGTGAATGTGAATGAGGATTTTCAGAAATAAATCTGATCGCCAACCAGCGCTTCGTTGATGACAAAAACAGTTTCTTAAAATTGTGGGCAGTCCCCTGACCTGCTGCAATCCAGCAAAATATGTCGATCCATGGCTGCTTTGGAAACTTCATTCAGCAACCGATACAAGGTGGTAGATGACTTTCATCAACGGGTGAAATACCACCACTTTGCTTATTGGAGGCTTGAAGTGGTGAAACCCATGTTTAGTCTCTAGAGCAAAGTTTCCGGCATCCCCCTCCCCCCATACTTCACCTTCAACCCATGCACGGTACTAAGTACTATGGGTTTTGATACCTTTCATGTTTGGGGTTTTCATAAAAAAAAAAAAAAAAAAAAAAAGAGCAGCATAGGGTGTCGGATAAGAACTTAATAAAAATTTGGAATATTCTACAAAAACTTTATTATGAAATTATTTTTACTTATGTTTTATATAGTTGAATAATAAATTTATGCTTAATAAAGGGTGTTAATATATTTAATTTCTTATTCTAAAAAAAAAAAAAAAATTTTCTACTGAAGTAACAGTATTGGGGGGGGGGGGAAGAAATTAGAGTACTTTTCATATCATTTTAATTTTCAATTTTTCCCAATAGCAAAGAATGAGTACCAGCACCTATTTTTTTTACGAAAAAAAGCACTGATTTTAGTATCTCTTGATAATTTGTAGGCCTAATAAAGTTTCCTGAAGTTAAATATTTTTTGAAGTGGTTGCCATTGAATACTTGAGTTGCAAGACAGTTAAATGTTACCACCTAACCTACTGTGTCTGCACTGATCCTAGGGTTTCAATCATTGAAGTTGTTTGAATCTTATTTTAGGTTTCTAGAATTTAGTAATTATTTTCAAGAATCATGCCTTTCTTTTACTTCATACATAAATGAAAAAGATGCCCCTTGCACATGAACCACAAATACACTATTACAGAATGCACTTTTTCAGCTCTAGAAATTATTGGTTAATTTTTCACACTGATACAGCTATTCAGCATTTTTAATCTTAAGTCTTCTCAGACTTTAAGTATTATCCAACACATCCTTGAACAGTTTCTCCAAGATGTGCAATGAAACATTTCTCCAGACCTGTGTGTATATTCAAGGTGTGGCCTAACCACTGGCTTATACAAGGGTATAATCACCTTATCTTTTAGCAAAAGTCCTATATATCATTGACAAAACCCCATGAACTACTCTTGCAGCCAGTCTGCACTGCTCAGAAAACTTCATATCTGCCTGCACAATTACCCCCAGATCCTTTTCACTCTCTACCACTGTCAGTGTAATACCACACACTTGGTATGCAGTACTTTGCATAGGTAAATGTTAAACGTCAGTTGCCACCTCAGCCCATCTGCTTAACTTTTCTAGATCCTGGCACAGTAGCTTACTGTCATTAACAACCCTACCAACCTTCCTTCATTTTTAACATACACCAAGACAGTTTTTAGTTGAGCTTTCAGGATATTACCCACACTGTTTCCCTAATCCCAAGTCAACAGCTTGGGTGACACAACTCAGTCTAGTTTCACTGCAATTTGGGTAGAACACATTACCATCACCTAATTTTAATTGTAATACAGCACTTCTGAATATTTCTCAAGGGTAGTCGACTAGCTCTGTATAGAAGGGAAATAAACAAACCAAATTTATTCATTAGTTTCCATTACTGTCATTTTCTCAACTATGTCATTGTTATGTATTTGCATTGTACAGCAGGCCCCGGTTATAACACGGTTTGCTATAATGCTGTTCTTATATTATAACCTGTATCTGACTATAATGCTCTTTTACAGATTGCATTTTTGGCACATTTAATGAAATCATTTCATTTGATGGAGTCAATAGCTTAAAAATGAATATAAAAATACCGTTAAAACGTTTCCCACGCTCAGTGAAATTTTCTCGCAGTACAATGACTTGTTACGTAGTTCCGAGATCAACATTTTAAAAAATGATCAAATGATCAAGTATATTGCTTGTAATATTTGCATTATATGCATTTATCCGAAGTCTAGTCATCACTCAGTACAGTATTAGACATCGTGCATAATGGACAGTTTACTCGAACATCATATCATAATTAATGCAAACGCAGTTACATTTGCAAAGAGTTAATGGCCGATAAGAATGAAAAAGCAACATCTGGGCGCAGTACGAAGACTATAAATGTAAGAAAAAGACTGAATTTGAAAATTAAATTAGACGTTTTGAAGCGAATCGATTCTGGTCAAAGACAAGCGGATGGTGCCATAATTTAGGACTTGCAAGTTTAACTGTAAGAACAATTAAAAAAAAAAATAAAGAATTAATTTTAGCAGTGGGAAAGATAGCTGTTCCACTGCAAGCAACTAGGGCTAGGCGGGCTATTAGGATTGAAATTGAAAGACTTTGTTGGAAAATTTTATTCGTTTCTAAAATTTTATTGAAGATAATATCCAATGCAGAATTCAGTTAAGTTAAATATTATAAAAAAAAAGAGAGAGAGATTAGCCTGTATGATCTGAAGAAAACTCACCTAAAAAAAAAAAATTGGAACCATTTAAAATTAGTAAGGGCTGGTTGAATAGATTTAAAATCCAGGGAGAAGCTGCAAGTGCAGATCAAGGAGCTGAAACTTTCAAAAAAAAAAACTTGTTAAAATTATTGAGGGGTATTATGTGTTATACTTCTCAACAAGTTTTTAACATAGATGAAGCAGGACTACTGTGGAAACAAATGCCTAGGAAAAAAACATGTCAGGTTTCAAAGCGGCGAAGGATCGGTTGATTTTATTGTTGGGTGGTAACACTGCAGGGGATTTAAAATTAATACCCCTTTTAGTTTATTTGTAAGAGGGCCAAAGTTCAACCCAAAATTGACACATTTTTCATGATTAAATTAAATCAATTTAGATCAATTAAATTCATGATTTTAATTGGAATTTTAAGTTTGATACATAAGTAGTTACCACATAATTATATACGTATGTAATGCAGAATATTTTATATGTACAAATATTTGAATATTAAATATTTTGACTGATATTTGTGCATCTTTTCACTGTTTATTATTGATTAGGAAATATCCTATGGCACCGACTGCAACTCACAAATACATATGTTACCTTATGGGAATGCGATCCTCACTTGTTTTTCCGGAACGATTCATCAGCGTTAAGCGGGCGTCACCTGTACATAAAATCATTTTATGAGACATTCAGTATCAGTTCACAGTACAGACAACCCCAGTATAAAATGGTACTTATATAACACAGAGAATGCAGCAAACCGTGCATAACATGTTTGAGTTTTCAATGATAAAACCTGATATTATGTTGCCATTCTTTTTGTGAATTGCTGTTAACTCTAGTCGTTACACAAAAAAAAAAAAAAAATTGGGAAATCCCCATGTGCTATTGAACTTGTGCTTGTTTGAGACCATAAAAATTTGTGACTTCGAAGCATGCAGGTCATAACTTTTTTGTCTGGGTATGCATTACTAAACTTTGTTCTTAAGCGTATTGGTAACTTTGTTGTGAATTAAATTCCAGCCTTAAATTAGGCATAATATGGGTAACTGCTGATTTATTTAAAGAGAGTATTCTAAATTGTTTTGTGCCAGCTGTAAAAAATCTAGATTTCAAAGTTTTATTACTATTGGATAACATGCCAGGCCATCCAAAATGTTGAAGTAATGTTCCTATTACAACTTCTTTAATTCAGCCATTAGATCAAGGCATATCTACCTTTAAAAATCGTTACAATGAATTTTGGAAAAAATTTATTCCGAATCTATCGAAGTGATGGAGGCATGGAACCATTTTTCAATTGTGGACTGTATCCGAATCATAGTATATCGCTCAAAAAAGTAAAACTGTCAAGTGCGTGTTAGAAAAATGTATGACCAGAGTCAGTTCATTCAGGAAATATGGTCCAACCAACAGAAAACAGAATTGGTGCAAACTTGCTAGTCGATAGGAGGGGAAGGTTTTGACAATACAACTATTGAAAACGTTCACAAATTACTGGTAGGCAAAGCGGATTTGGTGGAAATGGCATCAGGTAAATCATAGTTGAAGATAGTGCAGATGAAAATTCTGAAATTCCAAATTTTACACTAAAAAGCACACAGCCAGATGGGCAGAAACAGCAGTGCGTAGCACATACTTCTTGAGTAGACGAGGGTTCGAGCCCATGCCCACCAAATACGGAGAATGCGGAAAGGTCAGGGAATGGCCACCGCATATCCCTGGAGCAATATGGCCTTAGTTGCTAATTCTCCTAAAAACCAAATAACAAACGTTGATCCTTCAACTAGAAGGAACACAGTTCAAAAGGGAGTTTCAAAAATGCTTAGCTCCAATACCATGCAATTTACAAAGATCTATCAAGCAAAAGCAAACAATCCCAGAATACTAATATTTTAAAGAGAGCAGAAAATGAACGAAATCTAGATGCTTCAGAAGTGAGATATTCTGTAACAGAGAAAACGTTCTCAGTTGATTGTAAAAAGTAAAGTGCAGCCATTATCAACCCACTGCAGGATGGAAGCCTCCTCAACGATTCATGTTGAGGGAAACGGACCATAATCTGCCACGCTGGTCCAGTGCGGGTTGGCAGATCGACTGTATTCAGCAGTCAGGGGCTTGAACCCCGGTCTACTCAAAGAGCGTGTGCTACTGCACTCCCGCTCCTGACCACTCGGCTACGGAGGCCTTTGATTGTGCTTAGCAGCAATGAAGAGGGAGAAAATTAAATGAAGATACATTAACTGACATATGTATCACAGTTTGTAAGATGTTTGTTCAATTATTACTATTTTTAATAAAAATTAAGTTTCTGATAGTTATAAAAAAATGTATTTTTGTTAGCTTTTGGAATATAACCCATATTTTTGTATTGGTTCTTAGTTCTGTATAACATGGTTTTGCACTGCACAAGATTTTATAGGAACCTAACTACCATGTTATATGAGGGTTACCTGTATAGTACTTAACAGTAGTTAAGTACTATACTCTGTTACTCCTCCATTTAGTTTTTAAGCAAATTCGATTGCTGAAATCATACACACTATTTATACCTCATAATAAAAAAATAATGGACAATCACAACACCCATACTGGAGGCAGCATTTGAACTCTCAATTTATATTTTAAGCAAGTACTTTACTCACTGGACAAATCTTATAGTACAGGTTGATATTTTGGCTTACTGCCAATGACCATTGTTATATATGGAGATTTTAGGTATTTGAACTATTGTATTATCAAAAAACAACACTAATTAAAACCATGCAACCACCAACTGAATAACCCAACACAATTTTTGGTATCATTGATGGAATTCAAACCAAAGCCTTTTGCTTTGGCAGGGACTGACTGTATCCAATGCGGTACCTATGAAGGCAAGAATACGTACTATATTAAGGTGTATGCATCACATACTTTGGCTCAAACTGGAGAGCAGGATCATGTGCTGTTACTCCTCCATGACAGTATATAATGGTTTTCTCACTTGATTCAAGAAGATGGGGTTTGAATTTTGTCAGAGACTGGAAGAAGCCATACACTAAAAGGAAGCTACAGGCTTGTATTGTACCAGCCAAAAATGTAATAATAATAAAAAATGAAATCTAGCTATCTGTTTCTCCTCATGTAGACAGCTGCCCTTCAAATTTACCCAAGTTGTCAACCTCCAATTACTCATGGAAATAACTTATTCCAGTAGTTGACAACTTTCCACCTAAAAGAAATCAAATCCAAACCTCTTCTGTAATTTAAATTTATGCCCTGTAGTTCTAGGATCATTTAAGCAGTGAAAATTTTGCTCTTCCCTCTTAGAGACCAAATTGCCTGGTTGCAAAGCTTTGTAGCCAACACAATTGCCTTTCCTCATCAAGTAAGTTGCATGTCATTAGACCCTTTCAAGAATTTTTTTTTTTTTTAAGTGCAGTCTCTATATTGGACATGGTATTCTAAACGTGACCTTACAATTGCCCTCTTTTTCTCATTCTTACAAATTTTTACCGTAAAAAGCCCTTTAATGAGTACTGTTATATAGGAGGATAATGCATCCTCCTATCTCTGCGAGCAAGTGCTCAGTAAATCATTGGCCATTGCTCAGAGAACTTCATGTCTATTACAAACCCATTCTTCCTCTGCTTTTTTCAATTCAGTCCCACCAAATGTGTAATTTTGTGGACAATTCCCCAAATTTTAGAATTTGCTATATTAAAACACCCGCTGACTTTCTGAGTTATTCAAAAGGTGCACTACTTGGTGCTGATCCCTAACCACATCTTTATATCATACTTTCTATTAAATTAGATACATACAAAAGCTTTCGGTTATTTTGTTAACACAGAATAAATAATAAGCATTAATTAACAGGACTTACTGTCATGCCTTTATTTATATCGATGTTAATCACATGCTTTATTAGGATAAGTTATGGATTATCAGATACTGCTCATGAACTCATTTACATAACCCTGTAATTTCAGATTAGAATTTGGGCATTATGACACATTAACATTTTCACTGCTAGAATGCCAACTTGCATCAAAACAAACCACAAGTGTTGTGCCTTAATGCAAATATGCTCATTCAATTGTGGTCATTGGGTGAGCACTGTAAAAGGAAAATTAACAACTGATCAATTTCAGCACACTGAACCATGGGCTATTTGCATCATGGCTGGGACTTTGCTTATGTTAATCACACTGTCTAGAGAGTCCTTATAAAAGCTGCATACAGTTCAGTATGTTCTTTACTTATGTTGTTTTATCGAGTTTAGTATTTTTCATAAAAGAAAAGTTTTTGAAGCATATGCTTGCTGAACTTTAATTTGTGAAAAATAAAACAGTGTTTACCAATAAAATTTTATGTAAAAAAAAAAATATTTTCCTAAAAAAAATTTACCCTAAACGGTTGTCATAATGAATCCACAGCCTGGAATATCAGAACTGAAAATGAACAGGGGTGGACAGTAAGTTGAAGCTGATAACATTGAATCAGCTCTTTATATGTCATCATACTGAAATAGAATTCTATTCAAGTGATGCAGATTCTGAATCTCGTTCGGTCAAATGCACCGCTTAATGTTAGAATTCTCCAAACAACATGCTGGTGTTAGATGGAGTGATAATTCTTCACAGATAATCCAATTGAATAATGATATCAAATCAAAATCTAGGAAAAAAACACTAAGTTACACTAGTGGCACATAGAAAAGGTCCTTGCAAACATAAACAGCAGTGAAGATGTTAAAATGAATGTCTTGCTAATATTGTCATAATATAATAAAAACATTTATTTATATCAGTGTCCTTGAATTTTGACCACCAGTACACAACAAAATTATAATGCAGCTTTCGTTAAGTGCTGATAACCACACAAACCAGTTGGAGTAATTTGATAACTGGCAGTCATCTCCACCTATTCAAAAGACTTGCTAAAATGGGAATTTTAACTTTAAGCTCTTTCATTTGCAACATATTCCAAGCTGGAATTTTAGTAATGATCATGTAATGAAATACTTGAATTAAGACAAATGGAATTGTATATGTAAAAAAAAATTTTGATCCTCAAGACAACAAATTTCTTCAATGCTAAGAGCAACAAAAGAATTTCCTTAAGCACCAAAATAACAAGTTTCTTATTTAATTTTATTTATAATGAAAAGACCATAACACAGCTGCAAAACTAGTGAATAAAACAAGACTCCTATTCTTAACCTTGGGATGGGTATGCAAGACAATGGAATCATAACATTTGTGTAGGATTCTTCAAACAGGCCTCTGAGGTTGGGTATGTTCATGTTGTAGTTTTAAATGTTTTTCACCAACCTTATGTAGAAATAAAACACAAAGAAAACAAAAACTGGAATCTTGATAACTGTATTTATAATAAGTTATATTTGTCTGTATTTACAATAAATTATATTTAACTTTACAACTAAAATATATACATATAAAATATACTGGGTTAAGAACAATAAAATACATTAAAATATACTAAATTAAAATCGATAAAACCAAAGCTTTCGAAGGCTCCTGCCTTCTTCTTCAGCGGTATTTTCTTTGTTCTGCGGTGCGTCTGTAAATACCAGCAGGTTCACGGTACTCATCACGTGTTTCATTCCCACGTGTTCCGTTCTCTTGTGTTACGGAATCGGAAGTGGCTCGAGAGTGGGTCATGTGGAACCGTTCATCCCTTCTGAGGATAGTAGCCTCAAAGAGGGGATGGATCCGCATTCCTCTATCTCTTTCGAGATAGAGGTAGATCCATCCCCTCTTTGAGGAGATGGATCTACCTCAAAGAGGGGATGGATGCGGATCCATCCCCTCTTTGAGGCTACTATCCTCAGAAGGGATGAACGGTTACTCATCACGGTACTCATCACGTGTTTCATTCCCACGTGTTCCGTTCTCTTGTGTTACGGAATCGGAAGTGGCTCGAGAGTGGGTCATGTGGAACCGTTCATCCCTTCTGAGGATAGTAGCCTCAAAGAGGGGATGGATCCGCATCCATCCCCTCTTTGAGGCTACTATCCTCAGAAGGGATGAACGGTTCCTCAAAGGATAGTAGGCTCAAAGGATAGTAGGCTGAGGATAGTAGCCTCAAAGAGGGGATGGATCCGCATTCCTCTATCTCTTTCGAGATAGAGGTAGATCCATCCCTCTTTGAGGGGATGGATCTACCTCAAAGAGGGGATGGATGCGGATCCATCCCCTCTTTGAGGCTACTATCCTCAGAAGGGATGAACGGTTCCACATGACCCACTCTCGAGCCACTTCCGATTCCGTAACACAAGAGAACGGAACACGTGGGAATGAAACACGTGATGAGTACCGTGAACCTGCTGGTATTTAAAGACGCACCGCAGAACAAAGAAAATACCGCTGAAGAAGAAGGCAGGAGCCTTCGAAAGCTTTGGTTTTATCGATTTTAATTTAGTATATTTTAATGTATTTTATTGTTCTTAACCCAGTATATATTTTAGTTGTAAAGTTAAATATAATTTATTGTAAATACAGACAAATATAACTTATTATAAATACAGTTATCAAGATTCCAGTTTTTGTTTTCTTTGTGTTTTATTTCTACATAAGGTTGGTGAAAAACATTTAAAACTACAACATTTGTGTAGGATGCATAAATTTCTCAGATAAAACACACACAAAGGACATTAAATTTAAATTGGCAAAGGACAGTTACAGAATAGATGTGTGGAAATATGAATTCAGCCAAACAGTAATCAATTGGAATAAATTTCCACCTGGTATTATGGAGGTGGGCAGTTTGAATAAATGTAAAGAAGGTTCAGACAAATAACTGGAAGGAAAGAATAGGCAAAGGATTTTTTTTCTTTTTTTTTTTGGTTGGCTGGTGCTGTATAAGCTTTTCTTCCTTGATCATATTATCAATATTGATAACACTCAATTGAACTCAACTGTTTACTGAAATAAATAAGAACTTTTTATTTTATCTTGTGCTAAAAAAGCATAAAGGAACAAAGCCCTTTTGTTTCAGGTTTAGATAAATCATCTGAACAATATTCTTTTGTATCTATGTTATGATCATTATCAAGTACAGATTCAGTATAAAACAACTTGATGAATTAAAAATTTTAGGTCAATTTCAGCTAATCAACATTTGATCCAAGAAATGCCACCTTTGCACTTGTACAGATGGAATAAAAATTATGATTATTTAATTGTTCTGAAATAATTAACAAATGAAAAACATTACACCTATCATTTGTTATAAAAATAATTCTGCCCTGGAATGCCTTTACAAAAAGAGAGAATTCTAGTTCATGCTCCACAAAAACATTAATTGCTTCTTGAAAATATAAAAGAATAGAGAGTAAGTGCAATGCCCCTGGAAACGGTAGAAAAGGCTCTGATAAGACAGCTGAGAAATCCCAAACTGTTCAGGAAATTGCCTTAGCATCAAGTTCAGTGCCAGGGGGATGTTGCTTGGATATTCCACCGAGGAAAATTTTAAAAGTCGCGAGACAAACATCTGGTACATCTGTACAAGATCAAATCTGTTTCATTCAATAACTGAGTGAATGTGAGTGTAGGATAGATGTTAATGTTGGTTTATCAAGACTAGATGAAAAAAATCATACTGTGTTGCAAAATGACACACAACACTCATTTCTAACTTCATAGTACTATCACCCCTTACAACTGTGTGATTTAGGCAAAGGGGAAATGCCCATGTGTTTATGTTGAAACTGTTCTACACTGGTGTGGTTTGATTTTTGATTAATGGGGTACTTCAAGGCTGTTATAATAACAGCCTTAAAGATAATGCCAGGAAGTTGAGGCATCATTTTGTCTGAACTGACTAAAATCTTGACAGAACCATATTCCAGAAAGATGGTGCACTATTTCATTTCCATCAATGTAACTAGTCTTGATGATTAATCAGACTATCTCATTTATACCATGTGTGAAAATTATGCTAACTGCAACAAGTTATGTTTCAGAGATACTACTGCTACCTACATCCAAACTATTATGAAATAAACATAAAATAAGATTAGACAATATAAAAGAAGGAAATAAACTTAAGAGTTACTCACCCAGAGAAGCGCAACGACACAGAATCCTGTAAAGGTAAGGTGCAACAATGGTGTCATCAGTATTGAACATAATACATCATGATAAAACTGTGCATACAGCTTCTAAATGCTATTCATACACTGCATTGAAACCTCTTATCAAAATGCATCACAAATTATATGGCATCCCTGATGTTAAAGGCCTTCAAATATTCTTTAACTGTGATGTCATGTTCGCTTATTTGCTTCACTAAATCATCATAAACTTACTAATAAGATTTGAAAGCTTTAATTGCACCTTGGTCCATTGACTGCAAAAGCAAGGTGTTGGGTGTTATAAACCAGTTATGCATTCCTGAATGGTTGCAAGGACGGCTCGGGTTATTATCTGACACCAGTAGGATCTTGAATGAAATGCACACCTGGCACTATTGCTTCATCTCCGAATGAAGATACTTCTTGAAATATTGTTTAAACATGCACACTCATCATTCAGCCTTTCCTATTGGCATACCAATAGACAGACTATTGGGAAAAATATCACTTGCTGCAATCATTTTATTTCTTGAATTAGTCAATTTTGTAAGCACTTTTTTGATCCTGTTTGAGCATACAGCATGTAATTTTAATTTTCATGCTTATAAAATTTATTTATTATTACTTATATTGGCCTTATGAAACATACAGCTTGTTTAATGTTTGCAGAGATATCAGTAGCAGGACATGATATTGCCAAGGGTGAAGTCTTTGTGTACTTGATGTAAGGAGCTGTGCTTGATGTGAGGGTTGCCTGATCATACCCTTAAGGCAGAATGTGCTGATACCACAGACTGTTGTCAGGTGACTATTGCCAGAGAAACAGGAAATATATTGTGCAAAAGGGATAGCTGGAATATGAATAGGAGCTAAAGTTGATGATGTAGAGCAAATATCTTTTAAGGGCAACAAAGATGTACACATTGCACTAATGATATCGAGAGTAGGAGAGCTTCAGACTTACTTAACAAGCACAGGGCCTATCGTGTCTTGGCAGACCCGATAGGAGAGAGTATATGATGAGAGCCTTGTCAATCAATTCAGCCCTGCTGGGATCATGGGATAGAATCTTTCTCGGTGTGGTCTGTGCTTATTAACAAGAGAGAGAGAGACTGCTTTTGCAGGGATGGGATACACTTAAGTAGAAAGGATGCAAGAATATTTGCCAATGCTAATGAGGCAGTGTTAGGTGGGTCAGAAAACTGCTAGCTTGGGGGAATACAAAGACTAATAGATTTAAGAATAGCTGCAGGCAGAGGTGAAAGTGGTTCTTGCACTACTTCTATTGGAAGGAGCAGCAGCCTAAAGCAAGGTGCTGGGGATTTCAAGGACTGCTGGGAGCCATACAAGACTAAAAGAGTAAAAACAAGTGCACATATACCTGCATATACACCAATGTTAGGAGTATAGTAAATAAATTTGAAGTGCTGGTCAAGATATCAAATGCAGACGTTGGGATTTCACATGGTGTCACTCAGATATAAGGGATGCAGAATTTGAATATGGGGAATACAACATACACAGAAAAGATAGGAGGAAGGGAGGATTATGTTTTTAGTAAAGAAGTGCATAAAATCAAAGACAGTATCCAGTTTACATGGGCAGCTAGTGCAATGTTGGGTCATTTTGGTGTGACATAAGCAAAGGGGAAGCAAAAATGAGAGTAGGAGTGCGTTGTAGGCCTAATGACTCTGATGAGTGCAATGAACAGCTGTACAAAGAAAGAGTGGGCCAGTAAATCAAAATATCATAATGAGGATTTCAGCTTTCCAGATATTGATTAGAATTTGTGGGTTGGCTACAAACAGACTAGCAAAGACTTGTGTATTTATTGGATTTTCCCAGGGTTCAGTGTTGGGCTTGTTTTCTTTATTATGTTGGTAAAGGCATATCACGCTTAATGTCAAAGTCTGCAAATGATACAAAGGTTGTCAGGGTGGGTAATGCAGTATGCTACATCAACAGGATCTAGAAAGGTAGATCGGCTGAGAAATGACAACTGAAGCTTAACACTGATAAATGCAAAGTGCTGCATATGGATAGCAGTAATGCTGTGTGGTCCTACACTCAGGGTAGTGGAAAATGAAAGACCTGGGGGTAATTGTGCAGTAAGATGTGAAGTTGTCTGAGCAACTTCACATCAATAATGGATGTCACTGGTTAAAGATGCATTGCAGGATCATCTAGACAAGACTGCAGCAATAATTCAGACACAGCATGGGTTTGTTAAGGTAAAGTCTTGTCTGACAAATTTGATTGGTTATTATGATGTGGTCACAAAGGAACTGGATGCAAAAAATAATTTTGATATCATATATTTGGATTTCAGGAAAGCTTTTGACACTGTTGCGCATGGAAGACTACTGTACAAATTGGAGCAGAATGGTATTAAGGGTAAGTTGCTACAATGGATAAAAGGATGGTTAAGTGGGAGAAGACAGAGGGTGGTAATCAATGGGTGCTGCTTTTCGTGGACTAATGTTATTAGTGGAGTCCCACAGGGTTCGGTGTTGGGTCCACTGTTGTTTTGTATATTTATCAATGATATTGATGAAGGTATATCAGGCTTAATGTCGAAGTTTGCAGATGACACGAAGGTTGGCAGGGTTGTTAATGACAGTAATGGCAGTGTGCTACTGCAACAGGATCTAGATAATTTGGGCAGATGGGCTAAGAAGTGGCAACTGAAGTTTAACCTTGACAAATGCAAAGTACTGCATATGGGTAGAAGTAACCCCAGAGAAACGTACCAACTGTGTGGTACTACACTTAAGGTGGTAGAAAATGAAAAAGACCTGGGAGTAATTGTGCAGTCAGATATGAAGTTTTCTGAGCAATGTAGACAGGCTGCTAGGGCAGGTCATGGGGTTTTGTCAATGATATATAGGAATTTTGCTAGCAGGGAAAAGGAGGTGATTGTCCCTCTGTATAAGGCAATGGTCAGGCCACGCCTTGAGTACTGCGTACAGGTCTGGAGGCCTCATTTTAGGAAGGATGTAGATTTGCTTGAGCGTGTACAGAGAAGAGCAACACGATTGGTGAGGGGAATGAAGGGATCCTCTTACCAAGAGAGGCTTAAGTTCTGCAAATTGCAGTGGCTGGAGACTAGGCACCTGCGCGGTGATCTGATTGAGGTTTATAAGGCCTTGAATGGGTTGAGCACGCTGAATTCTGATGGGATCCTCCCACTTGTTCAGAATACGAACCTACGGGGACATAAGTTCAAATTAAGAAAGGATAGATGTAGAATAGATGTGCGGAAATTTGCCTTTAGCCAGCGGGTGGTTAATTGCTGGAACAAACTTCCATCTGTCGTTGTGGAAGTTGATAGGTTAAATAAATTTAAGGAGGAACTGGACAGGCAATTGGAGGGTATGGTGTGATTTTTTTTTTTTTTTTTTTTGGCTGATGCTGCATAAGCTCCTACACTTGCTTTCTTGCATCAAGTGCCACTACTACTACTACTACTACTACAACCAGAACAGCTCATAGGGTTTTGTCAATTATATACAGGAAGTTTGATAGCAGGATAATTAGGTGATTATCCCATTGTATAAGGCAATGGTTAGCCCACATCTTGATTACTGCATACAGATCTGGAGACCTCATTTTAGGAAGAATGTGGAGCTGCTGGAACAAGAAGGGAGGACAACAAGAGGCTGTCTCACAGATGCCATGCAGGAATAGCAGTTGCCCATAAAAAAGGCATATGCTTTTGCTTGCCTTGTTTCTAATATATGCCAAACAAAAAATTAATTTCTTATAATTCAATAGTATATTGAAATTAAAGTAGAAAACAC
The DNA here is from genome assembly GCF_048544385.1 of Mastigoproctus giganteus. Classification (NCBI taxonomy): domain Eukaryota; kingdom Metazoa; phylum Arthropoda; class Arachnida; order Uropygi; family Thelyphonidae; genus Mastigoproctus; species Mastigoproctus giganteus. The sequence continues at coordinate 238,325,730 of NC_143575.1, read as the reverse complement.
TCCATTAATTAATCAGTTATGTGTAGAAGGAATTAGAAAAAAATAAATAATTTTAAAAAGTGGCACCTGTTAGATGCCATATTAGAAGAAGGTGAAATGGAAGTGTCATGTACAATATTAGTGAGATTCTAGATGTGGAAGGTTTTTTTGGCTGATACTTGATATGCTTGCTTTCTTGCATATGACAGTCTAGAATTTGACATTAATACTACTACTAATAATAATTACCGTATAATCTGATAAGTAACACTTCTACTGTTCACCAGGCCAAAAACTAGCTCAATAAAATTATATTGTTAACATTTGGCAAGTGAAATCAGATTATAATTTTTGTCAAATAGTATATTGACAAAAATTATAATCAGAACCAGTTTTCACTAGTTCTGATATTTGGACACAATTAATTCAAACATCCTCGTACTTGTAATCTGCAATGATCATATTAACATTTTAATTTAAAAAAAATAATATTTGCTTGAAACTGTCAAACAGTTCTTCACTGACAGCAGTTGCGACAGTTAGTACTACCACTAATATCTGACATATATACCTTTTCTCTTTCTGATGAGAAAAATCAACAAACCACAACTGTTTCCAATGAGATGCCTATCCATGTACTGTTTATCCAACACTTCACAAGCACAGTTATTAATACCTTGAAAACTTCATGTGATTACTGCCTAGTCAATACCAAATGAGGTTTTAACAAAAGCTGTTGAAAAACTTTTGTTCTATGCAATAAGATAACTGATTGGTCAAGAAAGAAAATGGTTTGTCCGTTTTAAAGTACATTAGCTCCTTCTGTGCTATGCACACGTCTGTATATAAACATGTATAAATCACCAGAGGGGCTCTACTCCCTCTGCCTGAGACCACTTAAATACAGCCCAGTCAAACAGACCTTTAAGAATTTCATGGGATTTCAATCCAAACCAGAGCTGAAACTATATTCTCTTGGAGTACCACTCAAGAGATAATCACACTAAAACTTTTGTACGTGGACTGAAAGAACATTCAGTTAAACAAGAACAAGCTGAACCAATACACTAAAGAATACATTTCAGTACACTTATGCTGGAACTAAAGACAAAAATCATGACAAATCTTGCTGCTACACTGTACAAATTTAAATTGTAAACGGCCAAAGAAAAAAAAAAAAAGGCAAGGCTTATCATATATAAAGTAATGGGCATTTGAATTTTTTTTTTTTTTTTTTTAATGGTAATCCTAAAAATAAACAGTTACTGTAACCAATAGTATTCTAGTACTGTATGGGCTGAGAAGACAAGATTTGGGTTCAGATGTTGACCAGTTCATACATACAATTGGAGTGGTTTAGAAGAAAGAGGTAGAATTACAGGAGGCCCAGCAGAATGAACTTTTAAAGATTTTACTTGATGTATTTTTGTGTGCAAGGAGGGCTACTTTGCACACAAAAAAATTTGCTACTTTGTTAAAATGTGTAATTTAACCATTTTATACCAGTAAAGTGCTAAAATGAAGTTGTTGATGTATTATGTTGCTGATAAAGAGATACACAAGGAAATCACAAAGGTCCACATTATTATTTTTTAATAACAAAAGGTTTTCTTTGTATCCTCCCACCCCCAACATGGTCAAATCTTTTAATACGTCCAAAATCATTGGTACGGCAAGTTTCTGGTCTTTGGGGAATGTAGAGCAGTTTAATAGTTAACTGCTGAATATAAAGTACTACCAGAATGGCCAAATTCTAGACTGTTATAAAAAAATTTTAGTTGGTCACATGATTACGGGAGTATCATCCTTCCTATCACATAGGAGCAAAGTCTATCTGGACATACAGTTGCCTTACACCAATCTATAGAGGGAGAGAGGATAAAGGATAATAAATTAATAAACACCATCACATACTATTTTTTAGGACTTAAAATTAATATACAAAAAAAATTTATAAAGCCATGGAATTTTGGCGCAGGTAGTTATGTCTTTAAAGTACAACTATTTGCTTAATATATCAACAGACTGATATAAAATAATAATAATAATAATAAAGGATTTAATATTATAATGGTTTTAAATAAAGAATGCTTTCTAATAATTTTTAAAAGAAGTTCAGAAAGACAACTTTTACTTAATGAAATAAAAATACAATGGAATAAAATAATATAAACTTTGAATTAAAAAATAAATATTGCAGTGTATAACATCATGATGAGTGCACCTGCTGACTGGGATGGGTTTAGAAATGAGCACTAGGGTCATGAGAGGCATCAGTATTTGTGTTTGTAAACTGCGTGTATTGTATGAACTATTTATCTTTTAGTGATGAGAATCCAGAGTTTCTGGGAGGCAAAACCAACATTCAGCCATGGTTTGAAAAATAAACTCATAGAAATCCTTCCATCAAGATGGGATATAAACTGTTTCGGCAGTAGTGAAGTACTAAAACAGTTCAGAACCTTTTCCACACAATGGGTTCTATCAGAAAAGATACTCCATTAATGTCAGAATGATGTGTTATAAGTTCTACATTAGGCTTGAAAAATATAATAAAGATGCACCTTGTACACCAACTGAACAGACTTAATTTCTGGAAAAAAAAAAAAAAAAAAAAAAAAGATGCAAGCATTTTAATGGAAGTGTATAACAGTATCACAAATAATGTGTATCTGCAGTCCTAACACTGAAAACGAATTCAAGGGCATGCCATAGACAGTCTATTTAAGAAGTAGAGGGATTAGAGCAGTAGGATAAACGAGGGTGGATGCAGATATTATATTTCTATTATAGACCAAGATTGAAATGAATCTGAATCAATTCTGTATATTTAGTTATACATTTATCAGATTACTTTTGTTCAAAATTAATCTAAAAATGAAATCATTCCATCACTCTTTTACTCTGCACCTAGTGGTGACTTGCGAGTTCATTCATGTGGTGGTATGACTATACGGATGTGTGTTGTGCCAAAGCAAAGGGGCTAAAAGGGGTTATGATGTGTCAGTATATTGTTCTATAAAATGTGTGTATTCAGTTGGCCAATTTTCCAGTTTGCTGAACTAAAAAGCAAGAGCTTCCAAGAGAAAACACACCATGCTAACCTTTCCTGGGGCCAACTAACTAATCCACTTTGTGAAAAAATGCACAGAAAAGTTCCTTGTGTCACTGACAGGATTTAAATCCAGGCTTTTTCCATCTGGTGTGGAGGAGGAGGATGGTGATTATATCAACTGTGCTACTACCTGCAAGGTCTCACAAATAACGTTCAGCCTATGACACTGCAATATTAACAAAAATTTCCATTCTTACCATTATAAGGATTTTCAACATATCTGCAAGTCTTTTGATATACAAGAGTCAGTTATATGAAAGTGAGCTAACACCTCCCATCCGTTAATAGGCTATTCTGGAATTCTGTGCATTTACACCTAATAATAACTGACACATTGCATGCTTAATTTTTAAAGTGTTACTTTCACAATTGTAGTTTAATGTACATTACACAGATATGTATACCTATTAACAATTTGTTAATAGCTGTATATTTATGATTACTGCCACTCTGGATACGAGCAATGAAACAGGTGTATAACATTTTTCATAAACATTTGAATTACCAGTTACTTTGTAATAAGCAGCAAATTCAAACACATATGTCATAATAGAAACACAGAAACTGATATGTCAAGGTATAGCTGACACGTCACCTTCATTTCAGAGTTGAAAGTAACAGTTTTTGTGACATACTACAACTGATAGCAAAACACCATTATGAACCAGAATCAGAACACTAAACTTCTTGATTCTGGGCAGGCAGGCAGGCAACAGAGAAAGGAATAATACAGTAGACTCTCGATTTTCCGGGATAGAGGGTAAAAAACAAATCCCGGATAATCGATTTCATTTCCCGGTTAATCCAAAAATACAGAAGTCCCCGACACACGCAAGGGATACATTCCAGGACTTCTTACTTCGTCGAGTTTTACATAACTCGGGAATGCCTAATAACATTTTGCTACTATATTATTATTGACAAATCTGAATTCAGCGCAATACTTGTTAATGTTTGACCATTTTCATACATCCTTATTAGTTTAATTTTCTGATCCAAATTGACTATTATCACCCCGCATGAGCTCATATTTTGCTAAAGCACATTTCTGGAGGTCACCACCATAAAACAATAAAAACAATTTGCACTTTCCGTATTACTGGGCTTTTCTGTTCGTGTATCTAATTATAAATGGGTAGTAAACTCGATCTTATTGCATTTGCAAAAATACCGATAGCTAGAATTCTGTGGGTTTTTACGTTATTATGGTGAAATGTGTGTCCCCTTCACTGAAATCTTTAGTCATATAAAAAAAAAAAAAAAAAAACACTTAACTAAATTACTAAAACTACACTTAAATAAATTGTAAGTGTCTTCTCTTTCTTATTTTTTTGCTGGTTACTCCATATCTCACTTGTGCAATTTGTGTGTGCCGTGATCGTAGTTATTGATTGCTTATTTTATTTTATTTTTTTTTTGTTCGTTTTAAATTTTACAATCCTAAAAAAAAAAAAAAAAGATTTGAGTGAAAAAAAATTTACGTAAATTCTTAGTTGCGTAAGTCGGGGACTTACTGTATCGAAAAATGTTCAGCAACCTATGTAAAAAAATATGGCAATAGATAAAAAAACAAAAAAAACTTACCGCCCACTCCTCGTGTGTCCAATACAATGCTTCTCTTTATTTTTTGTGATGCCAATTTTAAGTCTATAGCTTTCCTATATTTTTTACGATGTTGCATATGGTTTGGTCACCAACATTATAATGGTTTCATTAGAGATTTAATGGATGTACTGTTTTCAAACTTTTGAATAATTTCAAGTTTTTGTTTAACTGAAAGAGCAACTGTTTTGCGTTTACCCATCATTTTCGCGATTTCTAAAAAAAAAAAAAAAAAGACATTCCTGACATAAATAACGAAACAAAATTTGTCTTTTTGCGGTGCAACGAAACACAACAATCGACGCAAAGCACTAAAACAAACTAAACATTTCTTCTCTTTTTCTTCTTCTTCTTTTTTTTTTTTTTTAAGCGGCGGATGTGAAGACAGCGGGGGTTGCAAGATAATAGGCACAATAATCTCCCAATGCCGACTTATAATGCTACTTATTTACGACCTGCAAAACATATGCTTATACCTATTCTATTTATTACTTGAATTTTATGATTTCTGGTTGGTTTTTTTTATTATTTTTTTTTTATTGGGAATCTTGAAGTGTCCTGGTTAATCCGATCCCGGTAAATCGAGAGTCCGCGTATATTAGAATTATAGAATATTACAAAGAATTATGTTAGAATTATGGAAAGTTACAGTGGTGAAAAGTACTGAAGATTATAACAGCTACAAGTTGATCTGTAATAGAACCACAGAGAAGGTTAAGCCAAAGGGTGAATACGAGATATCACTGGCTAAAAAAGCAAAGAAAAGGGGCAAGGAGTTTTTTATGTATGTGAATACAAAGAAAAGAAAATGAATCAGATAAGACCCTTGTGTAATGGATGTGGAAAAGTATTAGGCAACTCAATTGAAACTGCTGATGAATTGAATAGGAACTTTGCATTGACCTTTACAAGACAAAACACTCTTCATAGTGAGGATAGGCTGTGGAAGTGAAAACTAAACAGTAAAATACCAAAAGATTGTTTATTAGAAAAACCTTCATGGCTAAAGGATTCTGGAGCTGATAGCATATGCACAGTAACTTTGAGGAACGTGGTGAGAGAGAGAGTGCACTGAACCTACAAGGTTAATTATGAAAGAATCATTGGACTCGGGAGAGCTTCCTCTGGATTGGAGAAGTGCCAATACATACAGGTAGTTCTAAGAGGGAAGTTGGTACAAAAATACCAGTTGGTATGACTTCAGTGAAACAGAAAATCACGAAGACAACGATCAAGAGTGCAAAAGGCGAGACATTTAGATAGAAATGGAATTCTGAAGGATACACAGCATTTCTTAAGGGATAATCATGTTTAACTAAACAGGCTAGTTATTTTGATAGTCACCCATGTCATAGCAAAGCTACTGCATGCATACAGTGAGTCCTTAACCGAATTAAGATCATAACTCTTGGAAAATTATTTTACCAATATGAAGGGACATATATGAATGTTTCAAGAGTAAGCTCCATTCCATCTTGAAACGTTGGGCATATGTAGTTCCTACCATGGAAGCTCACAATATTGTTTACAATATTTCTTGTGGTGGGTACAATTCTACTTATATTGGCTCGACCCAAAATTTACTTTCGGTAAGGGTACAGCAGCATGTGGCATCAGTTAGGGCAGGTAGGACGGGTGCCTCTGAGCTTGCGTTTCATGCAATCACTGATGGACATGTGTTCCTTTTTAATGAATCAAAAGTTCTTAATAAACAGCGGGAATATTTTAAATTATTAATTGCTGAAACATTAGAAATTAGATTAAATGTTGACTCTATTAATAATGCAGACCTCGTAATATTTCTGACTCGTGAATGCTTACGTGCATGCATGAATAGTAATTCATACATTGGGGGGGATATCATTCGCAAAGCACTTTTGTACTTCTTGTGAACACGGTAACAAACCGAATAAGGTGGTCTCTTAAAAGAAGTTAAAAAACAGTTTTAAAGTTTAATTTATGTGTGAATTAATGGATATTTATTTGTTTCGTTATTTTTAGATTTTTACGACAATTGTTTTTCAATTCTCATGGTAGTTGAGGTTTTAAGGTATGAGGTTTTCTCCTATAATTTAAGATTATTATAATAATAGGACTTATTGGGCTTCATAGTCCCTTTTGATTTGAATTAGTAATCAAATCACAAAGGAGCTTAGGCAAGCTAAGGTAGATTATGAGAAGGTTAGTTTTTTGGAGGTTGGTGGCCACCATCTTTCCATAATTCTTTCTGATTCCCTTGACATGATATGAGAGTTGAAGGCATGATTATTTTAATTAATAGCTATTTTAATTTGATTTATTTATGACTATGCACAAGGGGAGAGGGTAAGTTCATATTATAATCATTCACGATTGAGGGTTGAGAGATTAATAGTCCTACTAAAAAGGTATGAGGTTTTCTCCTATAATTTAAGATTATTATAATAATAGGACTTATTGGGCTTCATAGTTCCTTTTGATTTGAATTAGTAATCAAATCACAAAGGAGCTTAGGCAAGCTAAGGTAGATTATGAGACATCTCTGGCAAAAAATGCAAAGAAAAACAGCGAAGACTTCTATACTTAAAAGTAGAAGGAAGGGTTTGAATCATATTGGGCCACTTCACGTCTATGGGTTAACTGTTGATGACTCTGCTCAGTTTGCAGACAAATTGAATAGATATTTTACATCTACATTCACACATGAGGAATTCTTTAGGGAAAGGGATGCTAGAAGTTTATCAAATTCTAACGAGGAACTAAATGATTTTGTGATAACTGAAAGGAAAGTGGAAGGGAAATTGTTGTTGTATTCTATCCTGGAGCAGATAGAATCTATCCAATTATATTAAGAGAGGCAGCAAAGGAAGTAAGCAACCCCTTAGCCATAATTATGAGAGTATCCTTGTATTCAGTGGAGATGTGAGAATGTATCCTCAATTCAAAAAGAGGGATAAAAAAGTGACATGAGTAATTATAGACCAGTTAGCTTACCATTTGTTTCAAGGAAAATTTAAAGATGTAATGCAGTACCATCTGGGTAGGAATGCAATTATACTGCTGCCACAGCAACAGCATGGATATATTAATGGGCAGGCTTGTCTAACAAATATGATGCAGTGACCAAGGAACCGGATGCAAAAAAACAATTTCGATATCATATACTAGGACTTCAGGAAAGCTTTTGACACAGTTGCACATAAAAGACTGCTATACAAATTGGAGCAATGTGGCACTAAGGGCAAGTTACTATGGATTAAGGGATGGTTAAGTGGAAGAAAACAGAATGATAATCAATGAGCACTGCTCTTTGTGGACTGATGTTATTAGTAGAATTCCCCAGGGTTCAGTGGTGGGCTCATTGTTGTTTTCAATATTTATTAATGATACTGATGAAGGTATATCAGACAATGTCTAAGTTTGCAGATGATCCACAGGTCAACAGGTTGGTTAACAACAATAATCAGGATGAGCTACTGCAATAAGATCTAGGAAAATTGGGTCAGCAGTCTGAGAAATAGCAGTTGAAGTTTAACATTGACAAATGCAAGGTACTGCATATCAGTAGCAGTAATCCCAAAGTATCTTATCAGCTGTGTGGTACTAAACTCAGGGTAGTGGAAAATGAAAAAGGCCTGGAGGAAATTGTGCAGTTAGATATAAAATCTTCTGAGCTCATGGGGTTTTGTCAATGATATACAGAAATTTTGCTAGCAGGCATAAGAAGGTGTTATCCCTTTGCATACGGCTATGGTTAGGCTGCATCTTGAGTATTGTATACAGAGTTGGAGGCAACCCTGTATACAATTCAGGAAGAATAGAGATCTGCTGGAACAAGTGCAGATAAGGCAACCAAATTGGTGAAGGGAACAAAATGTGCTCTTACTTAGAAAGGATTCGGTTCTGCAAATTGCAGCATCTGGAGATTAGGCACCTGCAGGATGATCTCAATGAGGTGTTTGGGGCCTTGAATGGATTGAGTGGGCTGAATGTTGGTGGCATCTTCTTCTTACTGACACTACACACATAAGGGGGCATAAATTCAAGTTGAGGAAGAATGGATGCAGGTTGGATGTGCAGAAGTTTGCCTTCAGCCAGTGGATGGTTGATTGTTGGAACACGCTTCCATCAGTTGTTGTGGAAGTGGATAGTTTGAATAAATTCAAGGAAGAACTGGACAGATTCTTGGAGGGTGTTGATGAGTGAAGTGTGTAGTTTTTTTTTTTTTTTTGACTGATGTTATATTAACTTGCTTTCTTGCATCATTTGCCACTACAAGATATACAGTGAAGCAGAAACTCAAATAATTTGTCTGGATACGAAATATACAGACAAAGACTACATAAGAAATTGAACTCAAACAAGTTAGAACCCCCATATCCATTTGCCAACATAAAAGCAAACAGGTCAGTTCTCCAGTTACACTCCTTATTCATGGCAGCTGTTGCCCTCGACAAAAGACATCCAAATGTCTAAAAAAAAAAAAAAAAACTTCTCTCCCAAAATCCTTTAACCTTAAAAAACACTCAAAATGACATCTAGAATCCTTTGATATTTACTCTGTACTTATTATCATACCTTTAGAAGAAGCAAAATGTATTAATAACATTTTTTGGACAACTATATTTACTTCAGGTGTCCTAAACTCATAGCCCTATCAATGAGGAAAGCTTATTTCTCCTTCAATGGGTCCTTCTATATCAAAGTTTCAGAACTAAGCAATGGAAAGTCTTGTTTTCTGCTTTTAGCAGAAATATTCATGACCAAACAAGAAAATGACTTTCTTGAAAAAAACAACCTTCCAAGCTTAACTGGAAGATATGTCAATGATATCACTGCCATCTGTAGCCATGGTATTGAGGAATTAATGCATTTTTCGATATCCCCAAAACTTTTCAATCAGCCATAAAATCCAAGGTAGATACAGAAAACAGGACCTTACCATTCCCAAACATCAGGTTATCTAAAAATTCCTGAAAATACAGACATCTCTATATATAAGACCAATGAATACAAACCTCACAGTTAGCTACAACTTCTCTTATTGTTTCTCGACCAAAACAAGCATTCTAAAATCATATATTCTGAGGGCCATTCAGATATGCAAAGATGACACTCTAAAAGAGGAACTGTCTTCTATGTCACAACTAGTCATAGATAATGGATTCCCAATTCATGTGATCAAGAAAACAATAAATCACACAATTAGTACATCCAATCAACCTATACCATCTGAGAAAAGAACAAACATTTGCATCCCTTACTCTCCAGGCATCAGTGAGAATATAACCAAAGAAGCCAGAAAACATGATGCCATCCTCTACGAAGGCTCATCCTCCCTGAAACTCATCCTCACTGGCAGGATGTTGAAGAGAGTTCAACATCCAGCCAGTGACTTTGTTAATCCCATCCCAAAGGCCCAATTTAAAAGATTGTGGTTGTGATGGTGCCTACATTATACAAGCATTTCTCTATTTGGAAGAGAATCTGAAGAGCATAAAAAAGATATATAATATGAGAGGCTGGATAAATCAGACTCAGCATTGCTAGCTTTACATTGTTAGAATGTCCAGAATTTTGATAACACAGCAATTCTATCCATGGACCATACAAAGGGAGAAAATTTAAAACATTCTACACCAAACATTATGGCTCCAACTCCATAAACAGAAAAAGGTCTATAGTTCAACCAGCAAGATTATAATATTCAAGATACTGGGGATTTCAAGGCCTGTTGTGGGTCATCATGGAACAAGGAAATACTTGGGGTGTGTTAGAGTAACTAAGAGCAAAAACAGGTTTTGGTTTGCATGTATACTTTCATGTACACTAATGCTAGGAGCATAATAAATAAATTTGATGAATTTAAAGTGTTGGTCAAGTCAACAAATGCAGATATTGTAGGGATATCAGAGTTGTGGTGCCACTCAGATATAAGGGAGCAGAATTTGAATATGGGGAATACAACATATACAGAAAGGACAGACAGGATAGGAGGAAGGAAGGGGTTATGGTCTTAGTTAAGAAGCACATAAAATCTAAAGCAATGCATTCAGTTGACATGGGTGTCCAGTGCAATGCTCTGTCAGGTTTGGGTGACATAAGCACCGGAAAAACAAAAATGAGAATAAGAGTGTTAGAGGGTAAATGACTGTGATGAATGCAACGAACAACTGTACAGAGAAATAGTGAACCAGTAAATCAGAATATCTCATAATGGGGGATTTTAACTTTCCAGATATTTATTGACTGGAATTTGTGGGTTGGTCACTCACAGGCTAACAAAACTTTTGTGGATTTATTACATGCCTATTTTCTACAGCAGCACATTACAGAAGCAACAAAAGAGAGACCAATACTCTTGATGTGATTGTCAACAGTGATTCTTTGTGCATTAAGAATCTGCAGATAAAAGAACCACTAGGTGCCAGTGACCACAGTTTACTGATGTGGGATTTTCTTAAAGTTGTAACTACACTGAAAGGCAATGGGAAAAGGCTTCAGTTTCAGACAGTTTCTAAATTCCATGCAATGAGACCAACTGATGAAGTTATCAACAGCAAATCCTAAATGGCAAGCAATCGCAGATGTTATCATAGAAGCTCCTAGGCTTTTTATACCAACTAAGAGATACAGTTTGAGGTATGGACCTAAATGGATGTCATATGTACTGATGTGACTCGTGGCAGCGAAGAAAATGTAAGCAATGCATATAAATTATCAGGTGATACAGATGCCTATAGTATATATAAATTAGTCTGCAATCAAGTCACAAAGGAGGTTAGGCAAGCCAAGGCAGATTATGAGAAGTCTCTGGCAGTCAATGGTTAAAAAAGTAATGACAGTTGGTTGAAAACCTTGATGCTATTCTCTTTTGTTTTCTTTATGATATGGATAGGGAATTTCATTATTTACGGCAAGTTTGGTGATTGCTTCTAATTCTTGTTGGAAGTTTTCTCCATTGCAGTGGGGATGGCAATATTTATAATTCAGGATGATGCCTGTATCCACTGGTTTCTTGTAGACTTCCATTTGTATTTACATGGGTTTTCTAGTAAATAAGATGTCCAGGAGATATAAGCTGCCTCTGTTCTCAATTTATACTTCGAATTTTATTCCGGTGGACACTTAGCATTAGTAGGGGCATATGATGCAAGAAAGCGAGCTTATGCAGCATCAACCAGGAAAAAAAAACATCTCGTATTTCACCCCTCCATTTGTTCCAAATGCCTGTCCAGCTCAGCTTAAATTTATTTAGGCTATCAACTTCCACAACAAAAGATGGAAGTCTGTTCCACCAATCAACTATCTGCTGGCTAAAGGCAAATTTCCGCACATCTATTCTACAACTGTCTTTCCTCGATTTGAATCTGTGTCCCCCCCTTCAGGTTCTTAATCTGAGAAAGGGGAAGAATCCCATCAGCATTCAGCTTGCTCAACCCATTCAAGGCCTTATACACCTCAATCTGATCACCTCGCAGGTGCCTACTCTCCAGGCACTGCAATTTTCAGAACTTAAGCCTTTCTTGGTAAGAGCACCCCTTTGTTCCCTCACCAATCTTGTTGCCCTTCTTTGTACTCATTCTAGCAACTCTACATCCTCCCTAAAATGAGGCCTCCAGACCTGTACACAGTACTCTAGGTGTGGCTTGACCATTGCCTTGTATAACAGGATAATCAACATCCCTGTCAGCAAAATTTCTATATATTATTGACAAGACTCAATGACCTGCCCGGGCAGCCCATCTGCACTGCTCAGTGAACTTCATATTTGACTGCACAATTGCCCCCAGGTCTTTTTCACTTTCCACTTCTCTGAGTGTAGTACCACACAGTTGATACGTTTCTCTTCGGTTATTGCTATCCATATGCAGTACTTTGCATTTCTCAATGTTAAACTTCAGTTGCCACTTCCTGTCCATTTGCCTAACTTATCTAAATCCAGCTGGAGTAGCATACTGTCTTTACTGTCATTAACAACCCTACCAACCTTTGTATCATCTGTCAACTTGGACATTAAACCTGATATACCTTCATAAATATCATTGATAAATATACAAAACAACAATGGGCCCAACACCTGGGGAACTCCACTAATAACATTTGTCCACAAAAAGCAGTGTCCATTGATTAACACTCTCTCTGTCAATTCTCCCACCTAACAATTCATTTTTCACGGGAGGTTGAGTGGAGTATGGCATTAAGGGTAAGTTGCTACATTGTAGCAACTTACCCTTAATGCCATACCTCTCCAATTTGTACAGCAGTCTTCCATGTGCAACAGTATCAAAAGCTTTCCTGAAATCCAAGTATATGATATCAAAATTATTTTTAGCATTCAGTTCCTTTGTGACCACATCATAGTATCCAATCAAATTGGTCAGACAAGACCTCCCTTTAATCCCTTCATGGATTATCCCGAGATATCTTGTTTTTAGTTTTAAATGTTATTTAGAACTTCACGAAATATCTTGGGATAAATAATACCAGAAGCAAACAATAATACCACCAAATTTAGGACTGAAACGTATTTTTTCTGGTATTTATCTGGCAAATTTTGCATTAGTCAGGTAAATCCCGAGTTTTCTCAGGATTTTCGTATGCCTGGCAGCAAACGACTGGCTTTCATTTTACTTATATTGTAGAGCAATGTAAGAACAGTATCACACGTTCCTGTGCCACCAGTAAGCAAAATATAATTTGCCATCCTAAATGCAGAATACCGAATCCACAAAAATAATTCACAAAAACAATATCGAAAAATATTTTGGCACCCTCTTGTACTGCCACCCATAAGTGACACTTACCTCGCCTGTCAACTTGTGGCAGCCGTGTGTCAAAATGTAGTTAGTTCGTGATTACGGCTTGTGGAGGAAGGATACTGCTTGTACATTCCACTTGATTTTTTAAATTTATTTATAAAATGAGTAAAGAATACTTTTTCTGTGCCTTTCTTTTAGCTCAAGTGCTAATTTATAAAAAAAATATGTATAATTTGCACACTTGTATAATTTTGGGCTGTCCCGAGTTATATCATACACGATATAACTCGAGACAGCCCACATGGGTTAATTACTCCCATGTATTTTCTACAAAAAAACTATACAATAAGTATTCGCATGATGCATACTTTTAATATGTAAAATAAAAGAAGTCAATCCGTTATGGCACATTTTCCAGAAAAAAATGTTCCGGGGAAGGGGTTAACAAACCCATGCTGAGTCTTAACTATTACTGCAGTCTTGTCTAGATGATCCTGCAATGCTTCTTTAAACAGTGATTCCATTATTTTCCCCAGAACACAAGTTAAACTAACAGGTCTATAGTTATTTGTGTCGCCCTTTGAACCCTTTTTGTGAATTGGTGATACATTTGCACACCTCCAGTACATGGGGACCTCCCCTGAGTCCAAGGAAGCTCTCATAATTATGGCTAAGGGTTTGCTTACTTCCTTTGCTGCCTCCTTTAATATAACTGGATAGATCCCGTCAATCCCAGGTGCCTTTTTTATGTTTAATTTCAACAATTTCTCATCCACTTTGCTCTCAGTTATTACAAAATCACTTAGCTCCCTGTTAGAGTAAGATAAATTTCTGGAACTCCCCTCATTGAATAACTCCTCATGTGTGAACGTAGATGCAAATACTCATTCAGTTTATCAGCTATCTGAGCATGATCATTAATAGTCAACCCATCTATGTTAAGTGGTCCAATATGATTCATCCCTTTCCTTCTAGAGTTTACATAAGTAAAGAACTCTTTGCTGTTTTTCTTTGCATCCTTTGCCAAGGATTTCTCATAATCTGCCTTTGCCTGCCTAACCTCCTTTGTGACTTCACCACAGACTAGTTTATATCTACCATAGACTTCTGTGTCACCTGCTACTTTATACGCATCCCTTACATTTTTCTTCTCTGCCACGAGCCTTAGTTCATCTCACATCCAATTAGGCCTAAACCTTGAACAGTATTTCTTAGTTGGAATGAAAAGCCTAGTAGCCTCCAAAATTAAGTCCCTGAAGGCTTCCCATTTAGAATTCAATGTTGGTAACATCTTCAGCTGACCCCACTGTACAGAATTTAACTGTCTGAGACCCCTGTAGTCGCCTTTACAAAAGCAATAGCCCTTCCCTTTAGCCTTGATGATAGTTACATCTTTAAGTAATTCCCACCTCAGTACATTGTGATCACTGTGGTTCTTTTATCTGCAAATTCTTAATTCATGAATAATCAGATCAGATCAATGAGTATTACTCCCTCTGGTTGCCTCTCGAACATGTTGCTGTAGAAAACAGTCATCCAATAAATCCACAAAAGGCTTGCTAGTGTGCAAGTGACCAACTCACAATTTCCAGTCGATATCTGGAAAGTTAAAATCCCCCATTATAAGACATTCTGATTTACTGGCCCACTATTTCTCTGCACAATTGCTTATTATATTCATCAGATTCATTAGGCCAATAACACACACCTACTCTCATTTTTCCTTTCCCAGTGCTTATGTTACACCAAACAGACTCAACATTGCATTGTCTACCAACATCATTTGTATGCACTTCCTTAGATTTTATGTGTTTCTTAACTTACAGCATAACCCCTCCTATTTTCCTGTCCTGTCTATCCTTTCTGTGCACATTGTACTCCCCAAATTCCAGTTCTGCACTTCTTATGTCTGTGTGACACCATGTCTCTGATATCCCAACAATATCTGCCTTTGATGCCTTGACTAGCACTTCAAGCTCATCAAATTTATTAACTATACTCCTAGCATTGGTGTACATGCAAGTATACATGCACCTGTTACTACTCTTAGTTACTCTAATGGAGCCCAGGTATTTATTTGTTTCATTATGACTCCCAGCAGTCCTGGAAAAGCTGCAGTCCATTGCCTTGCTTTCCAGGCTTCTGCTGCTCATTGTAATAGAAGCAGTGTAAGAATCGTGCACTGCTTCTATCAGCAAATATTCTTGCACCCTTTCTATTTAAGTGTACCCCATCCCTGTAGAAGCTTTTGAGGGCATTGTAAAATCTGTTCAATTCTTCTGCCCCATGGCTCCATATAGCAATTATATCATCTGTGTATCTGTTCCAGAATTTAGGTTTGAGGGGCTGTTTTTCTAGAAATTTGTATTCTAAGTGGGCCATGAATATTTCTGAAATTAGCGTGGAAATCCTCACCATCAGCATGATCACAACCCAAGAAATATTATTATTTAACTATATTTTATTATTCTCTGTAAAATTAGCTTTCATAATCTTGTCTCTTTTGCCACTGCCATATGTTCATAAATTAATTTGCCACTTTTATTCTATTTTACACTAATTTTAGCTCATGTATTGGTCTGATGATGAGATCCACCAAGGGTCTTGAAACAACAAATTTAGCATAATTAGTTCAAAAACACTTAATAAATTAACTCTGAATCATGGTAATGTATGTTAATATAAAATTAATCTAATCTCTAGATTTAATTTTACAAGAAGATTCATGAAAAGAGAATCTTTATAAAAGGAAACTGCAACTTATATCCCTTTAACTTCAGTGCAAAAGATCTGCATGAACTGGGTACAACGTTCACCTTGAAATGAAGAGAGAATAAGTTTTATAATCTTCATGTATGAATTAAGATTGTCTATAAATTCATTTTCAGAAGTTTTTCATCTAGAGGAGATTTTTATACCCCTTGCAACATCATGAAAGGTCAGATATTAATAATGTGGTGGGCTTTGAAATCAGTGACTGCATAAACTTCCATGCCTTTGTGAGCAGACATTTAATGGATACTGGGGTAAGAATCACATACCTTATGTTCACTTTTTCCTTCAGGTGCTCTTACCTAGTTTATTCTTTTTATGGAAGCTTTCACAACAAAAGACTGCCTGAACAGGCCAACACACAGGGCCAAGGAGGTACTGTGAAGTGCATACAAGAGAGCAGCTCAGATTCTGTACTAGTTTCATTCTGCAATTGAATTTTTCTTTCATCTTTGGATAACCACACTCACAATTAACAAATTACTGATAGATAAGTTAGGATCCTGCTTGTGACACAGGAAACCACCATTTTTATATAGATCAGTTGATTATTTTCTCCCCAGAGAAGCGCTGAATAAAAGAGAAATATATTACATTAGAGACATTTCACATCTTACCATCAACAGAAATCAGGATCTCAAATATCAACCAGCTTTTGGATAAATTTGTTTAAGAGCAAAATTATCCATGCCAGCTTTCTCAGTTCTGGTTTCACCAAATGTACAACCTATGGCGATAGGTTGTACATTTGGTTTCATTATTAATGTACATTAACTCTATTAATTCACCTTACAATTCATCCATAATTCCCAATTCTGGTGGTTGGAAATACATACATTTCCAACCAGAAAAAGTGACTTAGCTTCATCACTACACATTATTCTTTACTTAAGTTGCTATCAGCCTTGCACTTCTTTTTGAATTCTAACCCTATTTTTTTTTTTTTTTTTTTTTTGTTCATTAGCTATGGTTAATGAACCCATAGCACCCTCTGGGATTGAGAGATCCCAGATTTTAAACACAATACACAGTGGTTGAGAAGTTTTAAAGGAGCATATATCAGTAAATATTAAGCACAAATAATTGAATTTATTTACATCTGTAAACATCTATAAGGACTATCTTGCCTTTTTTGTAGCCAGCAAGATTTAAACATGATTTATATACTTCTCAAAACAGAACAAACCGACCTTCTTAATGAGTTGCCCTAGTATTGCACTACTTTCAACAGATGGCTCTAGCTACATTACAATACTCTGAAAACTGATTTTATATACTGCATGACAGGTCACATTGGACAACTTCTTTAGAACTGTTTTGCTTGCATGTTGTCACTAGAAATACCTTCCATGTAATGAGAGACCAGTTAGTCCTAAAACAGGCGGTTAAAGAGTCTCATCTATTAAACAAATAACCAATTAATCTGGAGAGGCAATCTGTTTGAAAGCAGTGCTACTAGGTCAACTCATTGCAAAGCCAAGTTTATTCTGTTGTGAGAATTAAGACCATTGCATTACCTGTGCAGTATCTCCCTGAATAGTTATTAAAATACAATGATGTTTTTGAAACATCCCAGTTTTTTTAATTTGTTGTTTAACTTGCAGACATCAAGTTATGATAATACAATGATTCTAGTAGTTTGATATTTTATCTTTTTCAATGACATACAGTTCGATTAACGCGTTTTTCAGTTAACTCTATTTGAAAAAATTATACCACTTTTCACTTTACACAATACAGATTTCCAGTTAACGCAATCTTTTTTTTTTTTTTTTATATATGGTAGTTGAAAAAGATTTGAATCACGCATTAAGCTAACCATGTGTCGGAGGGACAATAAACAAATGTTTGCCTGCTGCCCGCCTCAGTGTGTTCCAGCAACCATCAGAAGAAGACGTGTTACTTGTTTGTCTCCCGCTAATAAAATCAATGCAGACTTGCATTTAAAAATTCTAATTTTTAATGAGCCAGATGAAAATGTTACCACGAAGGAGTTAACGGTAAAAGAACTAGATGAAATCTCTCGTATAGCAGAGAACCTCAAACAAAAGTTTTGAGGTCTGCGATGTTTATTTCGCCAGGGCCCAGAGAAGATTGGTGTCGGCTATCAGAAACTGACTGATGAAAAGAGAAAGTCAACACTGATCAAACGACTCTGTTCAAACATTTCTGTAACAAACTGTTTCTTTGTTGTGTATTTTATGTCAGAGGTTACCAAAATTTCTCGGTTCATGGCAGCCTTAGTGTCTCAGTAAATTTTTCACGGCACACTTAGACCAAAAGTTCCTAACAGTTCTATTTATTAAGTAGTTGAGTCCAAACAACTTAATAAGAAATGTTGAAACTGTGAACTAACTCGAGCTAGTAGTTCGCGCTGTGTCCAACAGATGTCGAGTATTAGTATTAGTAACGGCCGAACGGTGCAAGAAAGCCCATGGCTTATGCTGCACCATAAGCTGTGTTTCCCTCAAAAATTTTAAATATTCCGCAATGCACTGGAAACCAAATGTTTTATGCAACAAACATTTAATTCCATAATTATTTTCATTATCTTTATAGGGTATAGATAAATAGTTATTTAAAAGGTATGAACATTCCTGAAGATAAAGGACCAATTATAATTTTTCCTATTGATTATTATATTTGATTAATGCGTTTCCAAATTGCACGATGCACTTGCGGGACAAATTAATTGCATTAATTGAGGTCAGCCTGTATTTTTTTTTTTTTTTTATGTAAACCACAAACAAGAGAGGTGTTAGAACCTATAGTACTTAGTACTGTGCTTGGGTTGGAGGTTGAGAAGATGAAAGAAGATATTTGTTGACATTGGATTTGAACTTCTGTAGACCGTAATTTTCAGGAATACATATGAAGGAAGGTTGTTCCAGGAAACGGCAGTTAAATGAATAAACGAGGAAAATGAACAGTTGGTTCTGTGAGTTTGAAGTTGGACAGTAAATGGATGTTGGCGGCACGTGTTCAGACTGTTTTGAAAGAGAGAGCGGGAATTATAAAAGCCAATTCAGAAGAACAGTGCCCATGGAAGTATCTGTAGAAGAGGCATGCAGCAGAAACAGTGCATCTATGAGACAGCGCGTGGAGAGACTCTGTTTGTTTGTTATTTGGTTTTTAGGAGCATTAGCAACTAAGGCCATATTGCTCCAGGATATGCGGTGGTCATTCCCTGATCTTTCTTCATCCTCTGTATTTGGTGGTGACGGGCTCAAACCCAGGTCTAATCAAGAAGCGTGTGCTACACACTGCTGCTCCTTCCCACTTGGCTACGGAGGAGGCGAGAGGGAGAGACTCTGTTAGAGATGAGTCATTAATTAACCTAACTGCCCTCTTCTGAATGGAATCAAGAAGCCGGAGAGAGGTTTTGGGGGCTCCACCCCAGATGTGGGAACAATATTCCATGGTAAGGCGGATTTGCGATTTATACAGAGTGAGCAGCTGTTTGGAAGAAAAGCAACACCGAGAGCGAAAGAGAAAACCAAGTTTTTTAGATGCAGAAGAAGCAATATTTGTAATGTGCTTGTGTTAAGAGAGATTAGAAGTCAGGGTAATCCCCAAAAGAGATATATCATTTTGCCTAGAAATCGGAGTGTCACTAAAGATAAGCATAGGAGCAGAAGAATCCTTTCTGCGAGATATAAGACAAGACTGAGTTTTGGAAGGGTTGAAATCAACTAAGTTGTTTTCGACCCTTCCAAATTTTGTCTTTGCCCCACTGGAGAATTACCTGAAGATCGGCATTTAAGGAATTGGTAGCAGATTCTCGAGAAGTTGAAGCTGACTGAGCAGGACAAGGTTTCTCAAAATGGAAAGTGGAATGCAATGTGCTATCATCGGCAAAACTATAGATGGGATTTCCAGTCAATGGAAGGTCATTAATATACAAGAGGAAAAGAACTGAAGCTTGGGGGACACCGGCATTAGTGGAGAAGTTAGAAGACAGAGAGCCATCTACCATCACCCTCAGTGAGCGATCAGAGAGAAAAGTGGATAACCAATTACTAAAAACAGTTGGCAAACCATAAGATGGAAGCTTGTTTAGAAGACCTTTATGCCACGATCAAAAGCCTTTGAGATGTCAACAGCAACTACTTGTGTTTTACCGAACCTTTCCATTGAATTAGTCCATAAATGGGTAACATAAGTCAGAATATCGCCAGTGGATCGACACTGACAGAATCCATACTGGCGATCATTGATCAGACAGAAGGTTTATAGGTAGTTTAAAATTTGGCGGTTAATTGATTTCTCCATTACTTTAGAAAGAGTAGAAGTAATTGCAATGGGACGATCATTGGATGGGAAGGATTTGTCACCCTTTTTAGGAACTGGCTGGATATGAGCAAATTTCCAAGTAGAAGGAAAAACAGCTTTGGAATAAGAAAGTGAAAAAAGGCGGGAAAGAATAGGAGTAAGTTCAGGAGCACAGGATTTGAGAACAAGTGGAGAAATACTAACGGGACCTGGAGCTTTCTTAGCATCAAGATTCGTCAAAATCCTTCTGACATCCTTTTGACGGAAGACCACAGGAGGCATTGAATGGAGCGTGTTGGGAATAGTGGGAGGTGTTTTACCAAAATCGTTAATGCATGAGTTGGAAGAAAAATGGGATGCTAGCAGGTCAGCTTTATCCTTGGCTGAAGTGACAACAGAACCATCTGGTTTGGAAAGAGGTGGGAGCAGAGATGGGCAAAAGTTGCGGCCAATAGCTTTGCCAAGAGACCAGAATGTTCAGCTACCATTAGGGCAAGAAGCAAGTTTTCTACTCTTTGCCTGTTCAAACTCTAGTTTGGACTGGTTAATAACTGCTTTACAATTGTTGCGAGCTTTGGTGTAGGCAGAAAATGAAACTGAAGAATTAGAAACAAGCCAATTATTATATGCAACATTCTTCTCTTGAACAGCCTCAGCACACTTATTGGAAAACCAATGTTTAGATAAAGGATGAGATTTTAAAGTGGAGTGTGGGATAAAGGATTCTATTCCTGCAAGAATAATTTCACTGACACGATCTGAGCACACATTCACATCAGAAGTTTTGAAACAGTAATCCGACCAAGAAAAAGAAGAAAAGAAGTCTCGCAGGTCATTCCATTTTGCATTCTTGCAACTACTTGTGTTTCACCGAACAACAAGGTTCAGTGAAACACAAGTAGTTGCTCTTGACATCTCAAAGGCTTTCGATCGTGTTTGGCATAAAGGTCTTCTAAACAAGCTTCCATCATATGGTTTGCCAACTCCTCTCTTTGATCTTCTCTGGCTTAAAATCTCTCTACCTCTGTGTCAAATTCATCTGTTGTCTCTACCGTTCTCCCAACTCCACTAATCACTTGGAGCTCTTTGAATTCCTCTCTTTGCAACTTGACTTTCTCCAGTCCAAATTTCCTAACAGTGAGGTAATTTTCCTTGGCGATTTTAATGTTCACAACTCCAGCTGGCTTCCGTTTTCTAGTCACACTGACCCAGCTGGTCGAGATGCTGAGGCTTTTGCAATTACTAATGACCTTGCACAGATTGTTCATTTACCTACAAGAATACCAGACAATCCTAATCATACAACCAATACACTTGATCTTTTTCTCACAAACAACCCTTCTAAGTACACGGTCGAAGTGAGAGGTCCTTTAGGCACTTCAGATCACAATTTGGTGACTGTCTCTTCTCATGGCTATTGCCAACCTCGTGTATATTTATTTTTTAAAATATCTATTAAATAATACAAGATATGTCAAATAATGAAGGAAAATGTCACACATAATTAAATATATATTTTTTTAATTATTACACTTTTAAATTTTTAATGGTATTTTTAGCCAAATGAAAAAAACAATTATTATATTGATAAGAAGCACAAATTAAAAACTCACCTGTGTAAAAGTGCTGTGTGTGTGACTCAGAATATATTTGGCATCAGCAGTGGATGCCACTTCTAGTTTGATGGTCCCAATGAAAACATTACTGCATAACGTCCAAAAATGTGGTTCTTGTACACTGTACACTCCTTCTAACTGCATTACCTAAAATGAACCAATAATTTCTATAACAATCTAATACAAACCGGTCTCTTGAGAGTCACTCAGAATTGTTAGTCATTAAACTACACGTTTGATTATGAAACAGTAGTTCAGCTTTCATATGTTCAAATTTGACAATTCATTTAATGTCAATATTTTGTCACATTATAAAAATTGTTCTTAAATATATGTTTGCTCTAGATACTAGCTTCAAGTTTTGCACCTACAAAAATAAACCATATATCATTTGAAAATTTTCAACCAAGAATTAGGTTTATGATATTAACCAGAATTTTTAAATACAAAATTAAGTAACTGATGGATTTCCACAAATGACTACTTAGATTGTAAATGATGATATTATATTCACAATGATAACAACTAAGAGTGCCTCCGTAGCCAGGTGGGCAGGAGCAGCAGTGCGTGGCACATGCTTCTTGATTAGACCAGGGTTCGAGCACGTGACCATCAAATACGGAGGATGCAGAAAGGTCAGGGAATGACCACCGCATATCCCCGGAGAAATATGGCCTTAGTTGCTAATGCTCCTAAAAACCAAATAACAATAACAACTAAACTAGTGTAACTGATAAAACCCAAAAATTAAAAATATAATAGCACCTTTGGTAATGCAGGCATTTCTGTAAAAGGTATTGAAAATCAAAACTGACTTTTCCATGGAAATAATGATACAATAAAGGATTATTTTATTTATTTATTTTTTTAAAATTAAAATCCCAAACACAAGAGGTATTACTTAGTACCGTGCATGTATTGGCAATTGAGAATATGAAAGAAGATATTCGTTGACATTAGACTTGAACTTCTGTAGACTGTAATTTTCAGATTTTATGTATGAAGAAAGGTTGTTCCAGAAAATTGGAAGTTGAATGAATAAATGAGGAAAATGAAAAGTTGGTCCTGTGAGTTTGAAGTTGAACAGTAAAAGGATGTCGACTGGTTGTGGCAAGTGTTCAGACTGCTTTGAAAGAGAGAGAGCAGGAATTATAGAAGCTAATTCAGAAGAACAGTGCCTATGGAAGTATCTATAGTAAAGGCATGTAGCAGAAACAGAATGCCTATGAGACAGAGAGTGGAGAGAGACTGTTAGAGATGAGTCATTAATTAAACTAACTGCCCTCTTTTGAATGGAATCTAGAAGTCTGAGAGAGGAAATATTCCATGGTAGGGCAGATTTGCAATTTGTACAGAGTGAACTGTTTGGAAGAAAAGTAGTGCCAAGAGCAAAGGAGGAAACCAAATTTTTTAGATGTAGAAGCAGCAATATTTGTAAATGTGCTTATGCCAAGAAAGATTAGAAGTCAGGGTAATCTCCAATAGAGTTATATGAACTTGCCTAGAAATTGGCATGTCTTTGAAGATAAGCATAGGAGCAGAAGAATCCTTTTTGCAAGATATAAGACAGGACTGAGTTTTAGAAGGATTGAAATCAACTAAGTTATCTTCGGTCCACTGGAGAATTACTTGGAGATCAGCATTGAAGGAATTGATAGTGGATATTCAAAAAATTGAAGCCATTTGAGAAGAGTAAGTCTTCTCAAACTGGAAGGTAGAATGTAATGTGCTATCATCAGCAAAACTATGGATAGGATTTCTGGTCAAAAAGGAAGAAGATCATTAATATACAAGAAGAAAAGAACAGAACCCTGGGGGGAAGGCAAGAATTAGTAGAGAAGTTAGAAGACAGAGAGCCATCTACCTTCACCCACAGTGAGCGGTCAGAGAGAAATCTGGATACCCAATTACAAAAAATTGTCAGCAAACCATAAGATCTTTGTGCCAAAGATGATCAAAAGCCTTTGAAATGCCAAGAGCAATGGCTTGAGTTTCACCAAACTTTTATATTGAATTTGTCCATAGATGGGTAACATAAGCCAGAATATCACCAGTGGATCGACACTGACGGAATCCATACTGGCGATCGTTGATCAGACAGAAGGTTTCTATCTAGTTTAAGAGTTGGCAGTTAATTGATTTCTCCATTACTTTTGAAAGAGTAGAAGCAATTGCAATGGGGCAATAATTAGATGGGAGAGATGTGTCACCCTTTTTAGGAACTGGCTGGATATGAGCAAGTTTTCAAGCAGAAGGAAAAATACCTTTGGAATAAGAAAGTGAAAAAAGGTGACACAGAAGAGGAGTAAGTTCAGGAGCACAGGTTTTGAGAACAAGTGGAGAAATAACATCAGAACCCTAGAGCTTTCTAGCATCAAGATTCATCAAAATACTTCTGACATTCCTTTGAAAGAAAACCACAGGAGGCATTGAATGGAGCATATTGGGAATGGTGGAAGGTGGCTTACCAAGATCATTAATACACGATTTGGAAGAAAAATAGGATAAAGATGAGGTGGCAATAGAACCATCTGGTTTTGAAAGAGGTTTGAACAGAGATGGGAAGAAGTTGTGGCCAATAGCTTTGGCAAGAGACCAGAATATTCAGCTACCATTTGGACAAGAAGCAAGTTGTCTACTCTTAGCTTGTTCAAAAACTAGTTTGGACTGATTAATAACTGCTTTACAATTGTTGTGAGCTTTGGTGTAGGCAGAAAAAGAAGCTGAAGATTTGGAAACAAGTCAATTATGATATGCAACATTCTTCTCTTGAACAGCCTTAGCAAATTTATTGGAAAACCAAGGTTTAGATAAAGGATGAGATTTTAAGGTGGCGGTGTGGAATAAAGGATTCCATCCTAACTTGAATAATTTCACTGACACGATCTGAGCAAACGTTGACATCAGAAGTTTTGAAACAGTAATCCGACCAAAGAAAAGAAATCTCTCAGATCATCCAATTTTGCATTCTTGTAATGCCAAAAAACACTAGGTTGGGAATGGCCACGAGAGAAAGCTACATTGGACAAAAGACCTCACCAAATTGTAATCTGAGGTGTACCATGTACTTAGAAAGGTTGTTTGTAAGAAAAAGATCAAGTGTGTTGGCCATGTGTATAGGACTATCGGGTATTCTGGTAGGTAAATAAACAATCAGTGCAAGGTCATTAGTAATTGCAAAAGCCTCAGCATCTCGACCACCTGGGTTCAAGTGACTGGAAAATAGAAGCGCCAGTTGGAGTTGCAAACATTAAAATTACAAAATTACCTCACTGTTAGGAAAGCTGGACTGGAGAAAATCAAGTTTCAAAGAGAAGTCAAAGAGTTACAAGTGATTAGTTTGTTGGGAAAACGATAGAGGCAATATATGAATTTAACAGAATGTGACACAGAGATTTTAAGCCAGAGAATATTGAAATGAGGAGATCCCAAATTACTAAGTCTCTGAAAGGGAATATCAGAATGGACATATGCACAAGTACCACCTTTGAAGCGAAAAGAATCATACAGCAAATAATTTGGACAACTGAGATGAGCAGTCATTGAATCAACCTATAACTGTGATTCTGTCAGAAAAAGTACATGGGATTTGGCACTGTGAGTGAAAATGGACATCATTGAGATTGGAACTAAGACCACATATATTTGTGAAATGAACGTTGAAGTGTTTGGGAGGTTCAGATCTTTTCGCAAATGTTTGTTATATTATTTTGATAATTCATGGCGTCTTCAGAAGTAAGAAAAGTGGCAAGGGCATGCTCTATGAAGTAATGAAATTTTTGTATATGGCATACACATGGTAAGAATATATCCAGCTTCTTGACATAATGTGGCCTAGACAACCCCCCCCCCCACGTGTACACACTACTCGGACTTCCTCTAGTTACTATCTGGCAGAGTAGAGGCATCGAGATTATACACTAGCTGATCCATAAGCCTCCTAGAGAGTTACCAATAGGTTCTGTCTGGTGGACTATCTAGCAACCAGCATATGAACACTGTTTTACAGCTGTACTCTCGTTGAAATGTAAGGACGATTGGATCTTGCCATGATGTCAATCATATCCTCAAAAGAGATCAATAAATCTACCCTACACTCATCCTTTTGTTATTTAAGTTTATGTTCCCTTATGTTTATTGTCTGAGAAAGAATAAGGATACCATCAACATTTAGTTTATTCAATCCATTAAGGATTTAAGGATTATTCAATCCTTAAACATTTCAATCAGGTCTCCTCTGAGGAGTCTAGTTTCAAAGCTGCAAAATGCAGCACTTGGAAATGGTGGTATCTCAGAATTGAAGTCTTTCATGATAAGAATGGCCATTTTGCTCCTTGACTAATCTTACTGCTCTTTTCTACAGCACTTGCAATAGTAACACATCCTTCTTACAATGAGGCTTCTAGACCTATATGCAGTACTCCACATGCAGCCTAACCATCACTTTGTATAATGAGATAATTATCTTCTTATCCTTTTGGCAAAATTCCTGTATATATCACTGACAGAATGACATGAGCTGTTCTAGAAGATCTATCTGCACCATTCAGAACTTCAGATTGTACAACCACCCCTAGGTCTCTTTCATTCACCAACCACCTTGAGTGCAATACCAATCAAAGATACACATTATTCTGGGATTACTGCTGCTCATATGCAGTATCTTGCATTTAACAATGTTAAACCTCAACCCACTTCTCAGCCCATTTTCTGCCTAATTTTTCTAGGTCTTGTGGCAGTAGTTTGCCTTGATTCCTCTCATTAGTTAACCTGAAAACTTTTATACCACCTGAAAACTTATACAATATATGATATTTCCTCATCAATATCATTAATAAATACTGAAAACAGTAAGAGCCCAACAAGAACTCTGAGGGATGTCACTAATAACGTTAGACCAAGAAGAGCAGTGCCAGCTTAGTCAGATAAGATCTCCCTTAAATAAATCCATGTTGTGATAAAAAAAAAAAAAAAGAAAAGAAGCCTGAGTTTCCAGGAAGGAAAAGCATGCCACCACCCTCATCAGAGACCTACTAACTCAACCACTGTGTAAAAAATGTCCCTAAGAACCCCAACCTATGGAACTCAAATTTAAACTCTGGCCTTTTGGTGAGTAATAACACGACTGGCAATTTGCTAGTAAATAAAGGTTTATGTGACTTGAGGATTGCCTATAATGCTGTAATTTGATAAAGCAGATCTTTCATTAGAATACATTACTCTATAAAATTCCTTAGTAAAGTCAGAACCATTCTTAATGTTATAATATTTTCTTCAATCTTTACAGGGAGTGATATGGTAGCTAATTAGATATATATTCTTTACTTTGACTGATGAAGTACAGTGAAACAGCTTGGAAATAGAATATATCTATTATCTGAATTTACTGAAAGCTCTAACTAATTAAAATCATTAAAAATACACTTATGAAAATCCAACACACAAACTCCATAACTGGAATGCACACCTTACAAAATTAAAACCAGATTACAAAATTTTCAAAAATAAAGGTGGGGATAAGAAAGAAATAATATTTAGATTTATAAAGATTGTCTCGTCTCATCATCTTTTGTAATAAAGTGGGATATTACTTTAGTGCAGGTAGTGAAATATTTTCAGAAAATAACACTACTCAGCATTAAGTTTTTCCCTTTAATGGAGCCAAATAGCTCTGATTCCAGTCACAACAATGTTTTTCATGAATAGTGGATTCTCCTTCTTGATGCTGTTATTCAATTAAAAATTATATTAATAATGTTAGGTTGATTTATGGATAATGGAGTCATTTCTAAACTGAGTGTAAGCTAAAACTCTGTCACTGGAGGCACAATACTGTCTCAAGATAATAAAGACAGAAAAATATAATGCAGAGTCAAAATAACTCATCTTTGCTGTACAGGTGTTTCGTTGTCTGTATTTTTTTAATTTTAGTTTAGTTTTTCTTGTTGAAATTTGTTTTCAATAATCTGAATATGAAGAACAAATAAATGAACATTTAAACTGATTTTTTATACAGTAATGTTTAAATGCTTTTTTTATTACATTTTTAGGTTATGTTTAATGATATACCTCCAAATGAAACACCCTTTAAGCAATTCAGTTTCAAGATTCATTCAAGATCCAGTAAGAAACATTATTAATTCCTCTCTATAGCTCAGTGCAAGAAGGTACTAAATGTTGTAACACCTAAACAATGTTACTAAGTTTTATCAAACTAATTTAGGAAAATAACAAATGGCACTTACCAGTAATTTAATTTTTTTAAAAAATTTAATGAGTATAACTTTGCCACACCAACAGTGAAGTGGGCTGGGAACTTATCTCCACCCCACAAAGGCCCTTAACTTTAACATTCACAATTTTCTCTTGACAAATACTGTGAGGAACATAACCACTGAAAATCCTGAGGACCCTGCATAACAAAACTGAAATATTGTTTTGCACTTACCCTTTGGTAGCATGATGGAAGCACCTTATCTAATTCTTTGGGTGTTCTTTGCATGAGAATACATACAGAATCACTGATAAGTGGAAGAACACTGAAATTTAAAATAAAGTACAGATTTAATATTAAAAGTTTAACAAATAGTGGCATAATTTTAGATATAGAATAAAATAGCACTTAAAATTCAAAATATAACATTCCATTAGATTTACTTCCAGTAGGTAGTCACTCTTTACTACTTTGAATACTTTAGGGATGTCACTAATAATGTTATTAGGTGATATCAAATCAATATTTAAACTTGCCAATCTACTATTTAATAGTTTTCAAAGGTGTTTCACAAATGCACAAAACACCTACTATCTTCAGCATGTCTACCTGTTTAATCACATGCAACAACCTCACTCCTGATACACAGATTTTCATGGAATTTTATATTTGGGCCTTTTAAAAAGATTGGTCAAACCATACTAAATTTCATTAAAACTGGAAAAACAGAAATCCGGCAATTTTTTTAACCATAATTTTAAGTTACCTATATACAATGTTACCAGTATCCTTGGTATTTGGGAAAAATTAACCATACTTTCCATCTATATATCAGGAATAGGTCTAAAGCAACTCTGTTCATGCTAAAAGTAAGCAGATCAACAAAACATATTAAATATGCTGAAAAATCAAGTTAGTAACTTCTAAAGCAGGGATCGTCAACCTTTTAATTCCTACTGCCCACTTTTGTATCTTTGTTGGTGGTAAAATTTCCTTACCGCCCACCGGTGCCACAGTAACTCAATTTAGCCCCTCATCAACGAGTATACTTCGAGAAGTGTCCAGTGAATTATTATCTATATTCAAAGTTTAGAGATGGAATTCAAAAGTAAATTGCAAAAGCATATTTAAAAAAGTAAAACTCGCGAAGTTGTTAGCAATGTATTCAATATATGGAGGAAGAACAAAATTTGTAACAACGGACAAAAACCCCCACCGCCCACCACGAAAGCTTAAATTGCCCACTAGTGGGCAGTAGGGACCAGGTTGACGACCACTGTTCTAAAGGGATATCATCATGAGTGCAATGAAAAGCAGCAAAGCATTCTTTGCTTATGTTAAAATTAGAAAAAAAGGTATGAACTATATTGGTCTACTTCTCATTAATGGGATAACTTGGTCCTGTAAAAGTCAAACTATTCATAAAAACATAAAGTGCAAGGTCTCTGCTAGGCAGAAATTTGTTTCTATGCAGGAAACAATGATTCCTAGGTCTTATTTATAAAATTTCCAAGAATAAATTCATCTCCCCCACAATCTATAACACTGTTATAAGTAATGACAATGAATCTGCTTCTTGGCACTCCACTGTTAACTACATTCGAGACTCACTTTTTCCAGTTGATGATCCTTCCTCTGATTTGATAATTTATACACAAATTAAACTACTTAATTCCCATTATCATTCTAAAGACTCTTTGGAACCATTCTCTCTCTCTTGAAGAGGTAAAATTGGCTGTCCAAAATATTCATCCTAATAAATGTCCAGGAGATGATGCAACTGAGGGTGAGTTTGTTTCTAGACTTTTCACTACTTCTCCAATGATAATAGTTGATCTCTATAACAAATACATTTCTCAAGGCTCCTTTCCAATATTTAGGAATTTCATTATTTAAATTTCTTCAAAACCCAGAAAGCCAATAAATTCTCCAAGATCACATAGCCCACTGGTTCCCAATTGGTGGTTCGCAAACCCTCACGGGTTCACACTAAAAATTCTGTAATGGTGTCTGCTTAAATTTACATAGGTATATTTTTGTAAACTAAAAAATACAGCCATGCCTAGCATAACGTGAATTCGATTAATGCGTTTTTCAGTTACCGCTATATGAAAAAATTGTACCACTTTTCACTTTACAAATTTCCAGTTAACATGATTTTCTTTTTTATGCGATAGTTGAAAAAGATCTGAATTGAGCATTAAGCTTACCACGCGTCGGATGGGCAATAAACAAACATTTGCCTGCTGCCCATCTCTGTGTGTTCCATCAACCATTGAAAGAAGACGTGTTACTTGTTTGTCTCCTGCTAATAAAATCAATACAGACTT
Source organism: Mastigoproctus giganteus (assembly GCF_048544385.1). Classification (NCBI taxonomy): domain Eukaryota; kingdom Metazoa; phylum Arthropoda; class Arachnida; order Uropygi; family Thelyphonidae; genus Mastigoproctus; species Mastigoproctus giganteus. Next base: position 238,295,089 of record NC_143575.1, on the reverse strand, counting down.
GCATTTAAAAATTCTAATTTTTAAATGAGCCAGATGAAAATGTTACTGCAAAGGAGATATTGGTAAAAGAACTAGATGAAATCTTTCATATCACAGAGAACCTCAAACAAAAGGTTTGAGGTTCTTTGCAATATTTTTTTCACCAGGGCCCAGAGAAGATTGCTGTCGGCTATCGGAAATTGATTGATGAAAACAGAAAGTCAACACTGTTCAAATATTTCCGCAACAGTCATTTCTTAATTGTGTATTTTATGTCAGAGGTTCCCAAACTTTCTCGGTTCATGGCACCCTTAGTGTCTCAGTAATTTTTTCACAGCGCACCCAGACCAAAAGAAATACCCAACAGTTCCGTTTATTAAGTAGTTAGGTCCAAACAACTTAATAAAAAGTGTTGAAACTGTGAACTACCTCGAGCTAGTAGTTCGTGCTGTGTCCAACAGATGTCGAGTATCATTGTGTTTCCCTCGAAAATTTAAAATATTCCGCGGCACACAGTTTGGGAGCCGCTGTTTTATGCAATGAACGTTTAATTCCATAATTATTTTAATTATCTTTTACATTGTATACAGTTAAAAAGTTATTTTAAAAGGTATTTTTAAAATTCTTTATGGACATTCCAGAAGGGCAAGGACCAATTATAATTTTTCCTATTGTTTATTATATTCGATCAACACGTTTCCGTTTTGCGCCATGCGCTCGCAGGACGAATTAATCGCGTTAATAGAGGCCAGCCTGTAATTTAATATTAATTTATGCGGTTTGGTTTGAAATTTATATTTAGTGGGTCACGTGTCCTTACACAGTGAGCATGCGCAACAGGATGTTAGTGGGAGGATTGGGTGCAGACATGTCAACAAAAGAAACTACATATTATTATGCAATATAACTTATAAAAAGATAGTACTAGAAATATTTTATAATAAAAATTCAAAACTATTATACGATTTCAGAGAATATAGGCTTGTGGTTCGTGATAAAAATATTATGATGAAAGGGGTTAATGAGTCAAAAAAGGTCAGAAACTGCTGATATAGACCAAACACTGCTTTCTGTTTTGGGGAAGGTCTTTAAAAGCTTTCTGCCCTTTTGGCTTTCTTCACTTATTCAAAACTCTAATTGCATTAGAAATTCTAATCAATATGGTTTTACTTCAAGTCTCAGTACTGAGAATGCCTTGTCAAATTTCTATGGTTGGTTTAGTTGGTTTAGTACTATCCAGAAAAAAATGACAGGAGGGGCACCATTTTATGCACTAGAATGGTATTCATATTGGCATCAGTGTTGCCAACTATAGTCAGTTGAAAATAGCTGAGCCACAATGCAAAATAGATAAAATCCTATGTTAACAATGAAAAAAAAAAAAAAAAATTTTTTTTTTTTTTTGTAGCTAAAGGGAATTTAAATGATTGGTGTATATTTTCCAAAAAACGACGTGGGGGCACATGCCCCTACCCTGAATCTGCCACTGGTACTACCCATACCTATACTTTGGTTGTTTTTGTTGACTTCGAGGGTGCTTTTTCGACTCCCTTTGGTGGGAGAGCATCCAAGTTTTCAATCATTAGAATTCAATTTTGCCCACCTCCACGTGGTGTTGTGACCAACCTCACTGTGGTGTAGACAGACACTGAGCAGGCTTTCCTGGTGACTAAGTGGCCAGAAACAACTAAACAAAACACATGTACACACTGCACAAACATGACATTACACACATTCTTACAGGGTTTTGTATTCAATCACAGTGTATACCTTGGCAAAATATCGCCTGAAAACACCAAACAAATACTTCTAAAAGGCAATTTGGACAGAAGACATCCACAAATTAAAATTAACACAATTACTATAAAAATAGTTACAGAACAAATATATCTTGGAGTGGTCTTTGATTAAAATTAACTTTTTATCCCCATTTGATCTACTTATGTGGGAATTATTTAAAGATGTAACTACTATCAAGGCTAAAGGGAAGGGCTTTTGCTTTCATAAAGGTGACTACAGGGGTCTCAGACAGTTTTTAAATTCTGTACAGTGGGATCAACTGATGATGTTACCAACATTGAATTCTAAATGGGAAGCCTTCAGGGACTTAATTTTGGAGGCTACTAGGCTTTTCATTCCAACTAAGAAATACTATTCAAGGTTTAGGCCTAAATGGAGATCAGATAAACTAATGAGGCTCATGGAAGAGAAGAAAAATGTATGGGATGCATATAAAGTATCAGGTGACACAAGCATATGCCAGATATAAACTAGTGTGTAATCAAGTCACAAAGGAGGTTAGGCAGGTGAAGGCAGATTACGAGAAATCCTTGGCAAAGGATGCAAAGAAAAACAGCAAAGAGTTCTTTACTTATGTAAACTCTAGAAGGAAATGGATGAATCAGATTGGACCACTTAACATAGATGGGTTGACTATTGATGATCATGATGATCAGATGAACTAATGAGACATGTGGCAGAGAAGAAAAATGCATGGGATATATATAAATTAATGGGTGACATGGAAGCCTATGATAGATATAAGTTGGTCTGTAACCAAGTCACAAAGGAGATTAGGCAGGCAAAGGCAGACTACGAAAAATCCTTGGCAAAGGATGCAAAGAAAAACAGAAAAGAGTTCTTTACCTATTTAAACTCAAGAAGGAAAGGGATGAATCAGATTGGTCCACTGGATATTGATGGTTCAACAGTTGAGGATCCTGCTCAGGTGGCTAACAATCTAAACGAGTATTTTGCATCTACATTCATGCATGAGGAGTTATTCAGGAAGGAGAATGATGTAGGTAAAGTAAACATTGGCAGTGAGCTGGATGATTTTGTAATAACTGAGAGGAAAGTGGAGGAGAGATTGTTGAGGATAAACATAAAAAAGGCACCTGGGGTGGATGGGATCTATCCAGTTATATTAAAGGAGGCAGCAAAGGAAGTAAGCAAACCCCTAGCCATAATTATGAGAGCTTCTTTGGACTCAGGGGAGGTACCCATAGACTGGAGATGTGCAAATGTAACCCCAATTCACAAAGGAGGATCAAAGGCTGACACAAGTAATTATAGACCTGTTAGTTTAACTTCTGTTCCAGGTAAATTAATGGAGGCACTGGTTAAAGAAGCAATGCAGGATCATCTAGACAAGAATTCAGTTATAGCTCAGACGCAGCATGGTTTTGTTAAGGGCAGGTCTTGCCTGACCAATTTGATTGGATACTATGATGTAGTCACAAAAGAACTGGATGCAGGGAATAACTTTGATATTATATATTTGGATCTTAGAAAGGCTTTTGATACTGTTGCACATGGAAGACTGCTGCACAAATTGGAGCAGTGTGGCATTGGAGGCAAACTGCTGCTATGGATAAGGGGATGGTTGAGTGGCAGAAGACAGAGAGTGGTAATCAATGGACACTGCTCAACGTGGACTAATGTTATTAGTGGAGTTCCTCAGGGTTCAGTGTTGGGTCCGTTGTTGTTTTCAGTGTTTATGAATGATATTGATGATGGGATATCAAGTTTAATGTCCAAGTTTGCAGATGATACAAAAGTTGGCAGGGTTGTTAAGGACACCACTGACGCCATGCTGCTGCAACAGGATCTGGAAAGGTTGAACAGATGGGCTGAGAGGTGGCAAATGAAGTTTAACATTGACAAATGTAAAGTACTACATATGGGAAACAGTAACCCCAGAGCAACGTATCAACTCTGTGGTACTACACTGACAGTGGTGGAGAATGAAAAGGACCTGGGGGTAATTGTGCAGGCAGATATGAAGTTCTCTGAGCAGTGCAGACGAGCTGCAAGAGTAGCTCATGGTGTCTTGTCAATGATATACAGGAATTTTTCTAGCAGGATAAGGAGGTGATTATTCCCTTCTATAAGGCAATGGTCAGGCCACATCTTGAGTACTGTATACAGGTCTGGAGGCCTCATTTCAAGAAGGATGTAGAGCTGCTGGAACGGGTACAGAGAAGAGCAAAAAGATTAGTGAATGGAACAAAGGGTTGCTCTTACGAAGAAAGGCTTAAGTTTTGCAAATTACAGAGTCTGGAGACTAGGCACCGGCGAGGTGATCTGCGAGGTGTATAAGGCTTTGAATGGCTTGAGCATGCTCAATGCCAATGGGATTCTTCAGCTTGCTCAGAATAATCAGCTCAGAGGGCATAAATTCAAATTGAGGAAGGACGGATGTCGGATAGATGTGCGGAAATTTGCCTTTGGCCAGCGGGTGGTTGGTTGGTTGGTTGGTGGAACCAACTTCCATCACTTGTTGTTGAAGTTGATAGCCTAAACAAATTTAAGGCTCAACTGGACAGGTATTTCGAGCAAACGGAGGGGTGAAATGGGAGTGGTGTGTTTTTTTTTTTTTGGCTGATGCTGAATAAGCTTGCTTTCTTGCATCATTTGCCTCTACTAATGCTAATGCTCGGGTAGCTGATAAACTGAATGAGTATTTTGCATCTATTTTCACACATGAGGAGTTATTCAATGAGGAGAGTGCCAGAACTTTATCAAACTCTAACATGGAGCTAAGTGATTTTGTAATAACTGAGAGCAAAGTGCAGGAGAAATTGTTGAAGTTAAACATAAAAAGGCACCTAGGGTAAGTGGGATCTATCCAGTTATAATAAGGGAGGCTGCTAACGAAGTAAGAAAACCCTTAGCCATAATTTTGAGAGCTTTCTTGGACTCAGCGGAGGTCCCCATGTACTGGAGGTGTGCAAATGTATCACCAATTCACAAAAGGGGTTTTCAAAATGTGACACAAGCAACTATAGATCTGTTAGTTTAACTTGTGTTCCGGGGAAAATTTGCATTGCAGGATCATCTAGAGAAGACTGCAGTAATAGTTAAGACACACCATGGGTTTGTTAAAGGCAGGTTTTGTCTGACCAATTTGATTGGATACTATGATGTGGTCACAAAGGAACTGAATGCCAAAAATAATTTTGATATCATAAACTTGGATTTTAGGAAAGCTTTTGATACTGTTGCACATGGAAGACTGCTGTACAAATTGGAGAAGTATAGTATTAAGGGTAAGTTGCTACAATGGATAAAGGGATGGTTGAGTGGGAGACGACAGAGAGTGGTATTCAATGGACACTGCTCTTCGTGGACAAATGTTATTAGTAGAGTTCCCCAGGGTTCGGTGTTGGGCCCATTGTTGTTTTGTATATTTATCAATGATATTGATGAGGGTATATCAGGTTTAATGTCCAAGTTTGCAGATGATACAAATGTTGGAAGGGTTGTTAATGACAGTAAAGACAGTATGCTACTCCAACTGGATCTAGGTAAGTTGAGCAAATGGGCTGAGAAGTGGCAACTGAAGTTTAACATTGAGAAATGCAAAGTACTGCATATGGATAGCAATAACTGAGGAGAAACATACCAACTGTGTGGTACTACACTCAGGAAAGTGGAAGTGAAAACGACCTGGGGGAAATTGTGCAGTCAAATATGAAGTTCGCTGAGCAGTGTAGACGGGCTGCCAGGGCAGGTCATGGAGTCTTGTCAATGATATATAGGAACTTTGGTAGCAGGGACAGGGAGGTGATTATCCCATTATACAAGGCAATGGTCAGGCCACACCTAAAGTTCTGTGTACAGGTCTGGAGGCTTCATTTTAGGAAGAATGTAGAGTTCCTAGAACAAGTACAAAAAAGAGCAACAAGATTGGTGAAGGGAAAAAAGGGATCCTCTTAAGAAGAAAGGCTTCAGTTCTACAAACTGCAGTGCCTGGAAAGTAGGCAACTGCAAGGTGATCTGATTGAGGTGTATAAGGCCTTGAATGGGTTGAGTAAGCTGAATGCAGATAGGATTCTTACTCTTGCTCAGATTAAGAATTTGAGGAAAGATTTAAATTGAGGAAAGACAGTTGTAGAATATATGTGCGGAAATTTGCCTTTAGCCAGCGGGTAGTTGATTGGTGGAACAGACTTCCATCTTTTGCTGTGGAAGTGGATAGCCTAAAAAAGATTTAAGGCTGAGCTGGACAGGCATTTGGAACGAATGGAGGGGTGAAAGGGGACAGTTTTTTTTTTTTTTTTGGACATTAAACCTGATATACCCTCACGATATACCCTGCATAAGCTTGCTTTCTTGCATCGTATGCCTCTACTAAACTAATACTAATGTTACTTGGCAAAGAAAGTGAGAAATTATGCAGATATGATTGCCAGGATCAGTCGATCAGACTGGCAGCTCAAAAGAAAGATCCTGACAATCATATACTGTACAATGTTCCTACCTGTTATCACCTATGGAGCCGATGCATGGGTCACCCACTCGACCATAATAAGCAACAGGAATAAATTAGAATTGATACAAAGGACAATACTTCTCACCATTACCAGAGCATGTTGCAAAGTAAGCACATCTGCACTGCAGCTGCTGGTTGGAGCTCTCCCACTGTACCTGGAAGTAGCTAAAAGAGGCTTGTATTATAGACTTAAAAAGGGCATACCCACCCACAGAATTTCTGGGGATAGCCCTTGATACAGCCAACACCTTCAATGCTGAAAGAAAAAGAATAGCCACAAAGCTCCATGAGCTATGGCAAACAAAATGGAAGCAGGAAACCAGAGGTCTAGTTACCAGAAGGTTTCTGCCATGGGTGGCAATGGTCAGCTTTTTTTCAACATTCATATTGACAGGTCATGGCTCCCTAAAGGCAAACTAACCTCCTTAAGGCTGACTGATGACCCAAATTGCACCTGTGGTGAGAGTGAAGACTGAGCACACATTCTATATGAATGTATAATTTATGACATTCTCAGAACACAGCTAATAGCACAGACTGGCCTCCCCTTCCAAGGGAAGAAGAAGAACATCTATTCATCATAGAAGAGGGAATGATAAAGCCTCTACAACCTTCACACAGAAAGTATTCGAAATGTGCAGAACTATCCAAAGAATGGCAATTCAGCCCCCAGCAATTAAGCAATAATCAATAGTTAAAACTGCCCATGTCTCCCACCAAGCCAAGACAATGACCTAATATCTGTCAGGACAGTAGTATTCTGCACCTTGACATGACAAAACTGTATTGACCTGGGTACCCCCCCCAGGACTACCCTGCCATGTGTAGGGACCTGGGTGCCCCACACCAAATAAGTAACCATGTGGGGATGGGAGATGTACAGACAGCCAGGGAAGCAGATTAGCTGAAAAATATCAGTAAGCTGGTAGCAAGGGGATACACAATGTAGAATGAAAGACAGAACGAATAGGCGGGTCACTGAGTGAAAGAGTGAATTAGTTTTAGTGAAAGAAAGAGTGACCCAGCATGAAGGAAAGAGAGTGAATGAGTGTTATGTTGAATGGAAGAGCAAATGTAATTGGCTGATAGAATACAAAGTTAATAATAACTCTCACTACTTTATATATATTGACAAACATTACTAACAACACAAACACTATCACTGCATTCTCCCCTGGCCTGCACCACAACTGAACAATAACAGTAAGTTAAGGTGCCCAGAGAGTGAAGTGCAGTGCAGAAAGCAAGGGTCCAACAAATGAAATGAAAGCCAGAAGAATGAATGAGAGTGTGTGTGAGAAAAAGAACACAAACCATAAATGTCACAGTTAAGTTCGCACTAACCTTAGTTTTAATCTTTTATATTCTTTCTTATTTAGCTTAATAATTAGTAAGCATTAGTATTTAAACTACATTACACACCATGTATTCCCCCCACTTGGTGTGTGAGAAAGAGATGAATGAGTGACTGAGAGAAGCATTAGTATCTAAACTACATTACACACCATGCATTCCCCTCTCCCTTCATTAGTATTTAAACTACATTACACACCATGTATTCCCCCCCGCTTGGTGTGTGAGAAAGAGATGAATGAGTGACTGAGAGAAGCATTAGTATTTAAACTACATTACACACCATGCAATGTGCAACTGTTTCTCCTATTCACTGAAGGAGGTTCAATCATTAAAGAAGTGCAAGATCGCCTTGATAGGAGTAGAGCTATAAGGCAATCACAGCATGGATTTATTAATGGAAGATCATGCTTGACTAGTGATTAACTGTTATGGAGTCATGACAGAGCATCTGGATGCATAGAATAATTTTGAAATCACATACTTAGATTTCAGTAAAGCTTTTAATACTGTTCCACATGAATGACTGCTGTATAACTTGAAGCAATGTGGAATTAGGGGCAAGTTACTACTATGGCTAAAGGTATGGTTTGGGAAAAGGTAGAGATCAGTTAAAAATGGCCATTGCTCTTCATGGAATAGCATTACAACACCAGAATCAGTAGGTACCAGTACAGGTAGCCCTCGATTTACGTTGAGGTTAGGTTCCTGGGGGAACAGGCACATATGGAATCGGCGCAAATGGAACCCTTTATGTAATGGAGTCAATCGGAAATCACAGGGTTAGGTTCCGGCACCAAAAATTTTACCTACCACTGCATCGATTGTTTTATTTTGTTAGCATTCTTCATAGTTGTAGTAATAGTCGATGGACGCATATTCATAGCACCACACACATTAGGGCGATTCCATCCTCCGAATATTGCACTAGGATTCAATGAACTTCTTTTACCAGACATGGTGTTTCTTTATTCTATTAAATTAAAAAAAAACTTTATAAAACAATTGCCAAAAACTGCACGTGACTATCACCATTATTATTTAATTTATTAATAGCCCAATTAATAAAAAAATGCTAGTGTAATAAATTTCCAACACGTGTAAAGAGTGTAAACAACAACCAACTGAATGGTTCACCGCATGGACCTTTACTATCCTCATCCACGAGTGGTTACTTTGAGGACGGGAATCTTTCTCGTCTCTGATACGGATGTGCTAGTTGCTGATTGTCTCAGATTGTCCTAAATCACGTAAACAGTGGATATCACAGTATGATGCTGATAAATTTTGTCTGACGATTTTAAACTTTCAATTTATAAAAAATTTGCAAAAATAAATAAATAAAAATGGCATTATGGTTAGTGATCGGTACTATTGCAAATCGGCGCAAAACCAAGGGCTACCTGTATTTAGCTTCTTTACTGTTTTTAATATTCATTATTATATGAATATAGGTATTTCAAGTCTGATGTCTAATTTTGCTAATGATACAAACGTAGGTAGGATAATTAAAAAAAATTATTCAGGGTATGCTAATTCAAGATGTAGATAACAGGGTGCATGAGCTGAAAAATGACATTTGAGGTTTAACATTAATAAATGCAAGGTACTGCACATTTGGGTAGCAGTAATCCCAGAATAGCATACCATATGGTGGCTCCAAATTCAAGGTGGACAATAATGAAAAAGACTTAGGATAACTGTTCAATGCAACTTGAAGACTGAAGGACACTGAAGACAAACTGCTAGAATAGATCATGGGATTTATCAATAATATTCAGGAAATGTGACAAAGATGTGATAATTACACTATGTAAAGCAATGGTTAGATCACATCTTGAATACTATATACAACTTTAGAAACCTTATTTTTGGAAGGAGGTAGATCTATCAGAAATGGTGCAGAGAACAGCAATGAGATTAATTGGGTGTACAGAAGGATATTCTTACCAAAGAAGACCAAGATTCTATAAATTGCAGCAAGTGGAAATGACGTATCTATGTGGCAACCTAAATGAATTTTTCATGGCTTTTAAAAGTTTGATTAAACTAAATGGAGATGACATTTTTATTCTTTCTTATATAGGACACAGACCCAAATAAGTTTAAACTGAAAAAGATGGATCCAGAATATACATGTGTAAACTGCTTTCAGGCCAGACAATAACTGTTGGAATAAATTTTCACCTGGTGTTGTGGAAATGGATAGTTTGAATAAATTAAAAAAAAAAAAAAAATGAACATATGAAGTGGGTCAAAGTTTTTTTTTTTTTTGCTGATGCTGGATAAGCTTCTTTACTTGTAATATTTTGACATTATTATTATCATGTAAAACAAAATACTAATTTTATGTTCAATCTCTTAATTAAAATAATTAGTGAAACTGCCATTAGTTAACCTACAATGAATGTAGTTGTAAGCTACCATGAGATTACTCACCTGATACCAATAAGTGTTGCTATAAACATAGAACATATAGGGTCAGCAATTAACCATCCAAACTGATTCATGAGAATAGCAGACACTATTACCCCAACACTCCCTAGTGTATCGGCCAAAATATGTAAGAAGACACCTGGAGAGAAGAAAAACAACAAAAAAAGTACAATTCAAATGTGTCAGATGGAATAATAGTTAAGAGGTCAAAAAAAAAAAAAAAAAAAAGGAAACAAATGAAAAATTAAAGCTTACCATGCAAAATTTGACTTTGGGATGCATCAGATGATGGTGGTGGTGGATGGCTTTCTTCACAGTGATTTTCTTGTAATCCTAATATAAGATTCATAACAAAAATTAATAATTTCAATAATAATGAATAATTACTCTGATAATTATTCTGACATGTAATACAATAAAAAGTAAAACAAATGTAAAATGTTTATTTTACAACATATAAATCGAACCGCCATATAACGAAATCGATCGTTTGCTTGAAAAAATTCGTTATACAGAAATTTCATTATAAAGAAATATGACCTTTTCAACAATGAAAAATACTTGAAAAATAAATTTTCTAACATTTTAAAACAATTAATTTATTAATACACATATATTAAGAAATGACTCCATACATGAGTGCACAATATATTAGTACACTTAAGAATTATGTCATAAAATATTTGGTTATTTTTTGTTGTAAACTGGATTTTACTGTACATCGTTCATAAAAATGTTCGCATTTGTTTAAGCACTCAAATATATTTTCTGGCACATTTTCTTCACACTCAATGCAAAGTTTCAAAGGCCTCAATGCAAAGTTTCAAATGCTGCCAACATTTCATGTTTGGAAAGGTTTAATATTGCACTCATTGCCTTTGTTGCCCTCATTTTCATCCAACTCATCACTGATATTGTCACTAGTATTTTAAATACTCTCCAAAATGTTGGAGTCACTGGGATATTCAGCTACTATGACATCACTATCAACTCCTAAAAATTCTTCAAGAACAATTTCTGCACTGATCAAACCTCTCACTTGGAGTTCATCCCAAGATTGTTCAATGTCTTGTAGCAGTTCATCCCTCTCATTGCTGTTAATTCATGTTTTAGCAAAACTTGCTTTTGCCAAACAATTCTTAATCGTTGTTTCAGTCACATCTTGACTCCACACTTTCGCCAACTCTGATATGCATATCTGCAAATCTATAACAGAATCTATAGGTTGGTTGGTTTCTATTTTTAGTATAATTTTTTTCAGTATGTGCCTTTGGTAGTGCATTTTCAAATCCTTGATAATGCCTCGGTCCATTGGCTGCAGTTTAAACGAGGTATTTGGAGGGAAGAAAACAAACTTCACACTTGTAAGTCTCGAAATTACCAAGTGAAGGTGGGCAGGGCAGTTGTCGACAATCAAAGCGATTTTTCTGTTTTCTTTCGTCAAAAAATTTCACTTGTCATCCAAGCTTTTTTGTTGTAGTTCAACTCTAATTATTTACTCCTTTGAAACATCGGGGGTTGTTTACTTTTGCCTATTACCAAAAGTTCAGTTTTTCATTACCAGCCATATTTGCACCAATCAAGACTAATTCTTTCCTTACTATTTTTACCACATACACATTTGTCACCTTGATGATGTTGCAGATGGATCTTATTCATGAACTGTGGCTGCAAATAGCAACAGACCGGTTGTTTATTGCAGTAACCAGACGTCTTGTCAGAGAATACCAGTAGGAGAGTCAACAGGAGGCTAGAAGTGGGATAGTCAACAATGCCAAGCTGCATCATGGCTGGTGTGTCACAAAAGAGTCATCAGCGGATTGTGGACTCAGTACCAAAAACCCAGACCATTCACAGGCATCCGTATCAGGGTCATAGACAATCAACATTTTTTTTTTTTATGTGAACCCCAAACACGAGAGGTATTAGAACCTATAGTACTTAGTACCGTGCTTGGGTTGGAGGTTGAGAAGACGAAAGAAGATATTTGTTGACATTCGACTTAGAACTCCTGTAGATTGTAATTTTCAGGAAATACGTATGAAGAAAGGTTGTTCCAGAAAACGGCAGTTGAATGAATAAATGAGGAAGATGAAAAGTTGGTTCTGTGGGTTTGAAGTTGGACAGTAAATGGATGTTGGCTGGTGGCGGCACGTGTTCGGACTGTTTCGAAAGAGAGATTCAGAAGAACAGTGCCCAAGGAAGTATCTGTAGAAGAGGCATGCAGCAGAAACAGTACATCTATGAGAAAGCGAGTGGAGAGAATCTGTTAGAGATGAATCATTAATTAACCTAACTGCCCTCTTCTGAATGGAATCAAGAAGCCTGAGAGAGGTTTTGGGGGCACCACCCCAGATGTGGGAACAATATTCCAAGGCAGGGCGGATTTGCGATTTATACAGAGTGAGCAGCTGTTTGGAAGAAAAGTAACGCCGAGAGTGAAAGAGAAAACCAAGCTTTTTAGATGCAGAGGAAGCAATATTTGTAATGTGCTTGTGCCAAGAGAGATTAGAAGTCAGGGTAATCCCCAAAAGAGATATATCATTTTGCCTAGAAATCGGAGTGTCACTAAAGATAAGCATAGGAGCAGAAAAATCCTTTTTGCGAGATATAAGACAAGACTGAGTTTTAGAAGGGTGAAATTAACTAAGTTGTCTTTGCCCCACTGGAGAATTACCTGAAGATCGGCATTAAGGAATTGGTAGCAGATTTTCGAGAAGTTGAAGCTAATTGAGCAGGACAAGGTTTCTCAAAATGGAAAGTTGAATGCAATGTGCTATCATCGGCAAAACTATGGATAGGATTTCCAGTCAATGGAAGAAGGTCATTGATATACAAGAGGAAAAGAGTGGGGGAAAGAACTGAACCTTGGAGGACACCGGCATTAGTGGAGAAGTTAGAAAGCCATCTACCATCACCCTCAGTGAGCGATCAGAGAGAAAAGTGGATAACCAATTACTAAAAACAGTTGGCAAACCATAAGATGGAAGCTTGTTTAGAAGACCTTTATGCCAAACACGATCAAAAGCTTTTGAGATGTCAAGAGCAACTACTTGCGTTTCACCGAACCTTTCCATTGAATTAGTCCATAAATGGGTAACATAAGCCAGAATATCACCAGTGGATCGACACTGACGGAATCCATACTGGCGATCGTTGATCAGACGGAAGGTTTCTAGGTAGTTTAAGAGTTGGTGGTTAATTGATTTCTCCATTACTTTAGAAAGAGTAGAAGTAATTGCAATGGGATGATAATTGGATGGGAGGGATTTGTCACCCTTTTTTGGAACTGTCTGGATATGAGCAAATTTCCAAGCAGAAGGAAAAACACCTTTGCAATAAGAAAGTGAAAAAAGGCGGGAAAGAATAGGAGTAAGTTCAGGAGCACAGGTTTTGAGAACAAGTGGAGAAATACCATCAGGACCTGGAGCTTTCTTAGCATCAAGATTCATTAAAATTCTTCTGATATCCTTTTGACAGAAGACCACAGGAGGCATTGAATGGAGCGTGTTGGGAATGGTGGGAGGTGTTTTACCAAGATCATTAATACATGAGTTGGAAGAAAAATGGGATGCTAGCAGGTCAGCTTTATCCTTGGCTGAAGTGACAACAGAACCATCTGGTTTGGACAGAGGTGGGAGCAGAGATGGGCAAAAGTTGCGGCCAATAGCTTTGGCGAGAGACCAGAATGCTTGGCTACCATTAGGGCAAGAAGCAAGTTTTCTACTCTTAGCCTGTTCAAACTCTAGTTTGGACTGATTAATAACTGCTTTACAATTGTTGCGAGCTTTGGTGTAGGCAGAAAATGAAACTGAAAAATTAGAAACAAGCCAATTACGATATGCAATATTCTTTTCTTGAACAGCCTTAGCACATTTATTGGAAAACCAAGGTTTAGATAAAGGACAATATTTTAAAGTGGAGTGTGGGATAAAGGATTCCATTCCTGCAAGAATAATTTCACTGACACAATCTAAGCAAACGTTGACATCAGAAGTTTTGAAACAGTAATCCGACCAAGGAAAAGAAGAGAAGAATTCTCGCAGGTCATCCCATTTTGCATTCTTGTAATGCCAAACAACACGAAATTGGGAATAGCCACGACATAAAGGTTCCATTGGAGAAGAGACAATCACCAAGTTGTGATCTGAAGTGCCTAAAGGTCCTCTCACTTCGACCATGTACTTAGAAGGGTTGTTTGTGAGAAAAAGATCAAGAGTATTGGCTGTATGATTAGGATTGTCCAGTATTCTTGTAGGTAAATGAACAATCTGTGCTAGGTCATTAGTAATTGCAAAAGCCTTGGCATCTCGACCTGCTGGGTCGGTGTGACTAGAAAACGGAAGCTAGCTGGAGTTGTGAACATTAAAATCACCAAGGAAAATTACCTCACTGTTAGGAAAGTTGGACTGGAGAAAGTCAAGTTGCAAAGAGAGGAAGTCAAAGAGCTCCAAGTGATTAGTGGAGTTGGGAGAACGGTAGAGACAACAGATGAATTTGACACAATGAGGTAGAGAGATTTTAAACCAGAGAAGATCAAAGAGAGGAGATTCCAAATTGTCAAGTCTCTGACAGGGAATATCAAAACGGATTATTCTAAAGAATAATCATATCTCTTGCTTTTTCTCTTTCTCCTTACCCAATGCAATTGGCTCTATCTACTCAGACACTTTTCAGCAGCAACAGGGATATGGATGTCAACCCAAACTATCTGAAATTATCTGCACAGAGATTGACTTGGGCACTCAAACGTTGTATTTGGAATGATGAGGAATGGTGTACATGCTTTTCATACATCGAAGTTCAATCTGCAGTCAGATTCTTATTGGGTCGTTGGATAACATGAAAGTGGAACCTGAAAAAATCCTGTATGTGCACAGAAACAGTCAGTTCATAGGAGGTGGATTACGGATATAGGGTAGCATTAGTCTTTATGGTTGTACAGATTTCTGCACATCGTGAACTGAGTGTGAACACAGTCAGGGTTCCCATTAGAGATGAGATCCGGTGATCCATGGTCCTTTCCTATACTGGTGCTGGAGATAAAGAGTTCATTCTGATGGCTGACAACACTCAATCCCCATAGACAAGTAGTCAACAATAAGTTGGAAGGCGAGGGAAATATCTTCTGTAAGGAATGACATACCAATTCACTTATCTGACAAACAAGATGCACTAGGAAACAATGATTTTCAACTGAAAACAGCACTTACACAAGGATAGCAAGTAATTCTGCAATAATGCATCACAGTGCAAACCATGTTGGTGGTTGGTTGGGACCATACTAAACTCATTGTCTATGACATACCAGCCATAGTGAAAAAAACTGTTCCTAGCTTATACTTTGCTTCTTATGTATCATGTTTCAATAAAGCCACAATTACCCACACTGGAGTTGCTTTGAACATTTTGAACATAAAATTATCATAAGTCAGCTTTAACTACATCATGAGGTACACATGTCATCATATTTACACAAACATCATTTGCACATACTATGATCCCCTAATTGTTTTGGCCAGTGTACTATGTGCATATGTTTATTCATCAAAACAAATTAAAATTTTAAAGGAAACTACTTCAAATCAACATGTAAAATGTTGCACCATGTACTGTTAACTTCAATTAGATGAACTTACCAAAACCATGAGAATGTCCATGATGACCATGATTATGGCTGTGCGAATGAGTGGATGGGCTGTGAGAATGTCCATGATCACCTATAAAAAAAAACCAAACTATTAATTTTTAGCACATCATATTCCATGTAATTTGTTGTAAATCTCTATAACAAAATGAGTGCATTTAGTTGGAATTCAAACTGTATCAAAACTGGTGCCAATCACTAATGCAACCATTTCCTAGCAGAAAAATAAGGAAGTATGAACAAAAATTACATTTACTTTACTGCTAAAAAAAGTATAAAACATTAATGTTTTATGCTTATCATGGGGGCACCTCCGTAGCCAGGTGGGAAGGAGCAGCAGTGAGTAGCACATGCTTCTTGATTAGACCAGGGTTCGAGCCCGTCACCACCAAACTACAGAGGATGTGGAAAGGTCAGGGAATGACCACCGCATATCCCAGAGCAATATGGCCTTAGTTGCTAATGCTCCTAAAAACCAAATAACAAATAACTAACTAGCTTATCATGGTAGCATTACTTACTTAACACCTCCAAATAAGAATATCTGCACACTATTCATTAAATATGCAAATTAATATATTTTTTATTTTTTATGATAGTATTACTCACACACCTCCTCCTCCATGGGAATGTCCATGACCATGTTGAAAAGCAAAAATACCAATTAAGTTGACGATGAGGCCAAGAACAGAGACAACAAAGAGGCGTTCATGTTTTACTTCTGGTGGTTCTATAGCTCTCTAAAATAGTAAAAAAACTTATGTTACATAAAAATACAATTTAAGGGATTTCAAATGTTACTATGAAGAGAACTTTTTAAATAAAACATACAGATTATTATTTTTAGTTCTTGGAAAGAACATGCAAGAAATCAAGATTCCCACTCCATAATATCCACTTAGAATTTTTCCATATGCCCAAACTTTCTAAATAGATTGTTACAATGTTTTTTTTATTTTATTTTGTAGTGGATATCCTTTCACAATCTTTACAGAAAATCACATCAACTTTTACACCTTCATATTTTACATAATGTAGAATATAATGCATGCAATTTGGATGCCAGTGTTCCGAGTTTTCACTACAAAAATGTTCCCATCAGTAGTTTTTCTGTTGCATAAGTGATTTTCCCATTGTACAAATAGTGTTCATGCTAAAAGAGACAAACTATTATTTTAAATTGCATTTAACTACCATTTAGTAGATCTTAAAATGCAAAATTAATCATCACTGTTTTCCCCACATACAAAGCACAATTAAAAAAGTGGAGGCTGACTTTTTATTTTTAATTACAGCATCACAACTTTTGAATTACAGCCTGTGTATAACCTCCATGCACAAGTACATAGTGGGTGACCACCCAGGTGTGAACCAACGTAAGCAGGGGTCGAGGTGTGGCGCCCACACCACATGGAGGAATGCCACCCCTCTATGTTACCAGGCAGTACTAGGTGGTAGATGACTCTCATCAACCTGTGCAATACCACCATTTTGCTTATTGGAGGCTTGAAGTGGTGTAAACCATGTTTAGTCTCTAGAGCTGAGTTCCAGTCAACCCTTCCCTATCTCTTCCATTATGCAGTATGATTGATGACTTTTGAGGTTACGATGAACATCGTGGCGAGATCCAAAACGGTGTTCGCAGGCCGGCCGCTAGTTAGTACACAGGACTGAACCTATTGGTAACTCTCTAGGAGGCTTCCGGATCAGCTAGTGTATAATCTTGCTACCTCTACTCTGCCAGATAGTGACTGGTGGGAGTCCAAGTAGTGTGTATGTGGGGAGCATCGTCGTAGCCACGTTATTTCAAGGATCTGGGTATATTCTTACCATGTGTACGCCATACCCAAAAATTTCATTACTTCATACAGCATGTCCCACCCACTTTTTCTTACTATTGAATATACCATGAATTGTTGAACTAATAGAGCAAGCTTATCTGCAAAAAGATCAAAACATCCCAAGCACATCCTAATTCATTTCACAAATATACGTGGTCTCAATTCTAATCTCAACGATGTCCATTTCCACTTGCAGTCTGCCAAACCCCATGTACTTTTTCTGACAGAATCTCAGTTATCGGTTGATTTAACTACTGCTCATCTCAAATGCCCAACTTATTCGCTGTATGATTCCTTTCGCCTCAAAGGTGGTACTTGTGCATATGTCCATTCTGATATTCCCTGTCAGAGACTTGGCAATTTGGAATCTCCTCTCTTTGATCTTCTCTGGCTTAAAATCTCTCTACCTCATTGTGTCAAATTCATCTGTTGTCTCTACCATTCTCCCAACTCCACTAATCACTTGGAGCTCTTTGACTTCCTCTCTTTGCAACTTGACTTTCTCCAGTCCAACTTTCCTAACAGTGAGGTAATTTTCCTTGGTGATTTTAATGTTCACAACTCCAGCTGGCTTCCGTTTTCTAGTCACACTGACCCAGCTGGTCGAGATGCTGAGGCTTTT
The DNA here is from genome assembly GCF_048544385.1 of Mastigoproctus giganteus. NCBI lineage: Eukaryota > Metazoa > Arthropoda > Arachnida > Uropygi > Thelyphonidae > Mastigoproctus > Mastigoproctus giganteus. The sequence continues at coordinate 238,276,934 of NC_143575.1, read as the reverse complement.
GCAATTACTAATGACCTAGCACAGATTGTTCATTTACCTACAAGAATACCGGACAATCCTAATCATACAGCCAATATGCTTGATCTTTTTCTCACAAACAACCCTTCTAAGTACACAGTCAAAGTGAGAGGCCCTTTAGGCACTTCAGATCACAACTTGGTCATTGTCTCTTCTCCAATGGAACCTTTATCTCATGGCTATTCCCAACCTCGTGTTGTTTGGCATTACAAGAATGCAAAATGAGATGATAAGGAAAAGAAGAAAAGACTTCTTTTCTTCTTTTCCTTGGTCGGATTACTGTTTCAAAACTTCTGATGTCAACATTTGCTCAGATCGTGTCAGTGAAATTATTCTTGCAGGAATGGAATCCTTTATCCCACACTCCACTTTAAAATCTCGTCCTTTATCTAAACCTTGATTTTTCCAATAAATTTGCTAAGGCTGTTCAAGAGAAGAAATTTGCATATCGTAATTGGCTTGTTTCTAATTCTTCAGTTTCATTTTCTGCCTACACCAAAACTCGCGACAATTGTAAAGCAGTTATTAACCAGTCCAAACTAGAGTTTGAACAGGCAAAGAGTAGAAAACTTGCTTCTTGCCCTAATGGTAGCTGAGTATTCTGGTCTCTTGCCAAAGCTGTTTGCCACAACTTTTGCCCATCTCTGCTCCCACCTCTGTCCAAACCAGATGGTTCTGTTGTCACTTCAGCCAAGGATAAAGCTGACCTGCTAGCATCCCATTTTTCTTCCAACTCATGTATTAATGATCTTGGTAAAACACCTCCCACCATTCCCAACACACTCCATTCAATGCCTCCTGTGGTCTTCCAACTCCACTGCCTTACTTTATCTTACCTTATTTAACTTTAATTTAAACTTTTAAAAATATTGTTGTCATAATAAACATTCTGATGATGTAGTGGTGTATATGTGCTCACTGAATAACTATTTATAACACCATTTATAGCACTGTTTCATCCTATGGAGCTGAGAGCTTGGTAGGAAATAAAGGAATTGAATGAAAGTCTTCAGAATCTTTAGAAATTATTAAAAAAATTAATAAAAATAAATAACAGATGGAAACAATGACAAAACCATATTACAAATGAGAAAATAAGAAAAAAATCTTGGTTTAATGTTCAATTAATGATAAGCAAAATAAATTTATTTATTTTTTTTATGAAAAATAAATAGCATGAAAGGATAGCATGAAATAGAGAATGTAGAGAGGGCAGCTTAGAAGAAAATAAAGAATGGAAAGCTGATAGTCCAGAAGAACTGATTTGTACTAGTAAAGTGATCTGTACACCAGCTGGGTATAACAAATTTGGATTATAATGATGATGATAATTATGAAATGTTTCACATTTCATGAAATAATAAATGGAATTTTTTTTTTTTATTAAAATTAAATATCACCCCCTCAATAAATGACTGTACTGTCAGCTGCTGTGGCATTGTATGGATTCAAATCTGATTAATTTCATTCTTCCAGATTAATAAAATTATGTAATCCACCAACACATGATCCCAAACTGAAAATCTGGAATCACCATCATTATTTTTAATCGTTTTTAACATGCCAGATGAGATTTCACACAAACCTTGAGTTATTCAACAATTCTTATGTTTAATAATTCTGACATTGCATTTCACTGATTTAAACTTATTAAATGCAAAAATATCAAGTTTCATATTCAATACTTCAGTGACTTTCAATCTACTGAAACAGATTAAAAAGAACTAAGAAATTACTGTGATTTTAGAATTTGGTTATATCCTGTACACTAAAAAAATATGGAAAATATATTCTATAAAAGGGTGATTTTGTAATAAAGAAAATTACTTACTATAGAAAATATTTACATGGTAAATAAGGCCAATTTTTAGAAATACTCACTTCTGACCAAAATTAAAATACTTTTAATAAAAATTTTACTTTACAATATATATGAATATTATTATGTAATATAAATTAATATTTAATTCACAGTTTAAATTCATTCTATAACTCACCTCTACTCCTTCGGAAAAGATAAAAAATGCAATAAAAAGTAGAAAAAGACCATTTACAAAACCTGCAAGAACTTCTGCTCGAACATAACTAAAAAAAAAATAAATGTACATTGCATATCATTATTTAAAGCCAAAATATATCAAAAAATTAAAATGGAAATGGAAAATTAAAATGGAAATGGCATATATAACAAATATTATCAGTTTACTTACCCATACGAAAATCTGTCATTACATCTCCACTTAGTAATAACAGATGCAGCTAAACCAGCTAGCAAAGCAGTGCAGTCAAAAAACATATGAAAAGAATCAGATATAAGGCCCAAACTGAAAAAGGTTAAAAATTTGAGTGCAGAGATTACTACAAAATTCAATTTTGCTAACTTACTATAATTTACTAAGGTCAAAAACAAAAAGTTAAGGCTGGTGTTAACTGTTAAGAATAAATATTTTGCACATAATATTTTATTATGTGCAAAATATAAAGTTTTGCTATAATAATATGTACGTACTCATCAAAAAAAGTTTCTTACAGAAACTTTTTAATAACCATGACTGTGACCATGAAGGCATTTTTTGATAACTGTTACTTTACTGCAGAACACTAATGAATTTAATATTAATGAGGATATGTGGACCTTTTGAGGATGAGATTAATAAAATTAAGTGATTTAGTGAAAATAAACTAAATTAAATATGTTGGCTAATAAGGAAAGTAAACTGAATCAAATTTTAACCACTATTAATTTATTTCAGTAATATCAAAATTCTGGAATATAGGCAGTCTCCGATTTATGTAGTTTCTGGATTATAACTTTTCAATATAGTTTTTAATTTTCAAATTTTAAAGCTTTTGCTTCTTCTCTATTAAGAAGTCTTAGACAATATTATAGCACCATGGATGGATGGAGGGATGTCACTGTAGAAAGCTGTACTTCCCCTCATACTCTTATCCATGGGCAACATTGTGGCATTATGAATGGATGTCATTCTGGATACAATCAATAAGATGTGGTGGAATACATGGCCAGAGTGCATTTATGGTGTTAGCAGGATGCTAGTGTTCCCAAAATTCAGTTACAGATTACAGAATTGGCAAATGAGACTTATTCAACAAAGTGGACATAAGTACTGTAATGTGGTGGAAATGCTGGAATAGAGCAATGATGAGTTGATATCCAATGAAAATCTGACTGAGTTATAACAACAAAGGATAAAGTAAAGCAGGAAGAGAAAATATAGTACACCACAAATAAAACAGTTCAAAACAGAAATAGATGATAGAAGCCTTCAGTCTGCTGGAGAAAGGGTTAGAACATAGCTGAAATGTATCAAGAGAGGATGAAAAATTCTGTTCAGACATCTCTTGGCTTCTTAAAAAATGAATAGCTTGATATAACTTATACAGTATAATACATAACACTCAGCTGCCCAGCCCATCAATTGAACCCATGATCCAACAGCAGACAACACAACAACAACATCCATCCCAGCAGAGATCACTGGTCCCACAGGAAGTAGCTATAGCTGGTCACTCGATTGTCATGAAAGCAGGAAATATATTGTGCAAATAGGACAGGTACAATAGGACTAGGACATCTCTGACCAGGGGCTAAAATTGATGACTTATAGCAGTTATCATTTAAGGGCATAAAAGGTGATTTTTTGTGACCATTGCTACTAATGATATTATGAGTAGATCTGAGGATTTAATTAACAAGCACATAGCAATGTTAAGAAAAAGTTGTGTTAAGATTGAAATTGGAAAACGTCTGCAATCCTGCACAGACACAATAGGAGGGAGTACAAGATGAGAGCCTTGTCACACAATTCAGCCCTGGAGAGAGACTATGCAAGAATCATTGGGTAGATTTTTTCATAGCAAGGTCCTTATTAACAGGAGAGCATGTTTCTACAGGGATGGGTTACACTTAACTAGAAAAGGCACAGGATTATTTGCTGATGCTATTGAGGCAGTTTTGTGGGATGGAAAACTGCTAGCTATGGGAGGAGATACACTGACTAATATATTAAAAGCAGCTGCAGGCAGAGGTGTGAGTATTGTGCTGCTTCTATTGGAACAAATAGGAGCAATAAAAATGGGGTGTTGAGGATTTCACTGTCTGCTGGGGTTCTTCAGGGAACAAGCAAATACATGGGCTGTGTTAGAGTTGCCATGAGGTGCATGTATTACACATGCTAATGCTATGAGCATAGTAAATAAATTTGGTGAATTTGAAGTGCTGGTTAAGTCATCAAATGCAGACACTGTGGGGATATCAGAGAGATGGTTTGACTCAGATATAGGGAATGCAAAATTTGAATATGAGGAGACAATTGTGTACAGAAAGAACAGACAGCACAGGAGGGGGTATGCTCAGTTAAAAGCACATAAAATCTAAGGCTGTGCACCCAGTTAGTACTGGCAGCCAGTTTAATGTGGAGCCAGTCTAGTGTGACAAGCACTGGGAAAACAAAAATAAGAGTTTGTTATATGATGTGTATAACAAGCAACTATATAAGTATGGCCTTCAATTTCATATCTAATTGGCAAGTTAAACCAGATTGGATTAACAGTGATCACAGAGCGATTACTTTCAACTTAGGCTGTGCTAGAAGTAGATTTATTGAGCCTCATTCATTACAACTTTGAAGATTTGCGATTAAGCATACTGACTAGGTTAAGTTTGACAGATTTGTTAGGTTAGGACAATTTCTGGTGAAATGGTTGTTAGCTGAGTTGGATAGGATTAATGCATTTGATTTGGTTCAGTTATTACAAAAGAAGTTATTTGATGCCACGAGGGAGTCAATGAAATTAAAGCAAAATAAACATGCTCTGTTGCAATTGTGGTCCTCTGATCTTACCGATCTCTGGAGGGAGGTCAACAGGGCATGTAAGAAGTTCCAATATCAAAAATTGTGGGATAATAAAGAATCTACTGCTAGGTTGAAAACTGTGCATCAATCGATCAAAAGAAAATACACCTGTTTAATAGCTAAAAGGAAATTTGATGCATGGAAAAACTTAGTGAAAACAGCTGGTAATGAGGATCCATGGGGTATTGTTGTGTTTGCACAAATCAAGGCCATCTGGGGATGTGATAACAGCTATGTGTTGTGGAGACTAAAACTGTAGATTGGCTCAGCAGTATTAATGTTATACTTAAACACCTAGTCAATGGATCTCATCATCATCTGGATAAGATGGAGCATTCTGATAGTACTGACTGGTTAGATTGTGGTTGTGTTAACAATATTCAAGAGGAACCTTTTTCAATGGAAGATCTTAATTTAGCTGTTACCAAAATTCATAATAACAGGTGTCCTGGTAAGGACCTTATTGAAGGGCAAGTTATTAAGCGCTTCTTCAAACTGTTTCCTGAGCATCTTCTTCTTGTTTTCAACAAATGACTACTTGAAGGAATTTTTCCCTCACCTTGGAAGGATGCTCTTCTTAAGATAATTTTGAAGTCATTTGAAAAACCTAAAACTGAGCCCTCTTCTTATCATCTAATTGCTCTTCTTCCAGGTTTGGGCAAGGTCTATGAATGCATGCTTTCACAGGGAATATTGCAATATACGCAAGAAAATTTGGGGTTCTCAAATAAACAATATGGCTTTACTCCTGGTCGTGATACAGATGATGCTTTAAAACCTTTGGTTAAATTGATTAGAGATTCAAATAAAAAAATATGTTCTTGCCATTTTTGTTGATTTTGAAGGGGCTTTTAATAATTATTGATGCTTCACCTTTTAATAATTATTGATGATGGGCTGTTATTGATGCTTCGCCTTGCAAAATGCTCCCACAGCTTTATAGTGCATTAGCAAAGGCACATGATGCAAGAAAGCAAGCTTATATAGCATCAGCAAAAAAAAATCCTTATTTCACCCATGCACTCTGATTACTTTAAGGAAAGATCTTTTATGGTTAAGTTCAGTTGGAATTTGGTAACTAGGTCTGCTATTTGAGGATGTCTGCAAAGATCTGTTTTTGGGCCACTAATGTGGAAATTGGTGTTAGAGGATTGGTTACGTAAGGAATATAGTCATGTTCACATTATTGCATGTGCGGATGACTTGGTAATCTCGGTTGAAGGCTCTTCACATGGCTACAAAATGAAAAACGATCTAATGAAATAATAAAAGATCTGAATGATTGGTGTGACTTCCATAAATTAATAATATCTAGGTCAAAAATAAAAATATTGTTGCTAAAGGGAAACCTATCTGTTCGTAGAGAACCTCATGTGCTGATTGATTGTGCAAGTTTAAAGCCCGTTAAGAATATTAAATATCTTGGAGTCTTCGTTGACAGAGGTCTTAGATTTGACACCCATATCAATTTTCTATCTGAAAAGGTTGTAAAATTTGTTAACATGATAGCAAGAATTACTAGAGGAAGGATTGGGGTATTAAAGGTAGGGCACTGTCTCTTCTTTATGACTGTGTTTTCCTTCCTATTATTTCTTATGGTTTCTCAGCTTGGATTTTTTTTGTCCTCGCTTTTTTTCCCATTATATACGGGGTCAGCATTTTTTTTTTGTTTTGGCATGCAATTTTTACAGCCGGATGCCCTTTCTGACGCCAACCCTCACCCTTTATGCAGACTGGGGATATGCGGTGGTCATATCCCTGACCTTCCACATCCTCCGTATTTGGTGGTCACGGGCTCGAACCCTGGTCTAATCAAGAAGCGTGTGCTACGCACTGCTGCTCCTGCCCACCTGGCTATGGAGGTGCCGGTATCTCAGCTTGGATAGACTGTGTTAATTTCAAAAAATATGTAAGAAAACTGTATTCCATTCAGAGGATGATGATGCTCTGAAGATGTCTCTAGTTTGTAGAACTGTCTCCACTGATGCGCTACAGATTGTCACAAGGAAAATGCCAGTTGACCTCTTTCTGATTTACAGAGTGACTTTCAACATTCGGCATGGAACTTCTTTTATTATTTGTGATCTTGAGTTGGATTTGGCTAATGATCCTAAGAATGAGGCCAAGCAAATCTTAGATATCTTAATGACTCTTTGGAATCATAGATGGGCTAATTCAAATAAAGGTGAAATAACTTGTAGGTTCTTTTCCTATGTTCTTGACATTCCACCAGAAAAATGATTTGTGCCTAATTTACACACTATGTTTTTATTAACTGGTCATGGCTCATTTTTAGCAAAGCTGAATCAGCTGGGTGTTTCGGAAAAGTTGAAGTGTCACTGCACAGCTCTGGAGATAGGGAGTCATGTTTCATATCATTGTCATGAGTACTCGGATCTCAGAAATTAATTTTTATTTGCCAGTCCTAATCTTGCTCACCTGACTGAGGGTGAGGAGGCTCAATTAATTAAGACTCAAGAAGATTTTCAGGCTTTTCAAAAATTTTCCAAGAAATTATTCCAGAGATCAGTGCTGCTTGAACTTGAGGAAAGAACCTGATAGACTATTGACATGAATTCTGTGTAACAGTTTAGGATGCTTTGTAGTTAATGATCATCATGTTCCTCTGTAAACAGAAAAATCTTATTGGACAATATTTGTCTTCATCTCATGTTCAATTCGTAAGATCAGTGGCTCCTTATGCCACGTTTGGTCTTACTCATGTCATATGGCTCATTGTGCCATGTGCTTGTCTTGTGGTTCATTGTGCCACATGCTTGTCTTGTGGTTCATTGTGCCACAATCTATATTTCTAATTAGTTGTGTGATGTGATTTATTGTCTGGACATATTATACGTTCATTTCACTTTATGACATCGTAATTAACATGACTTTGAATCTGTATAAAATATAATATGTATATAACGGATTTGCCAGTTTCTGGCTAGGGGCCGCTTGTTAATAAAAAATGTAAAAAAACAAAACTGTACAGATATATAGAAAAGGCCAGTAAATCAGAATATCTTATAATATAGGATTTTAACTTTCTTTTAAACATTCAGATTTTAACTGGAACTTATGGATGTCACTAACACAGTAGCAAGATGTTTGTGAATTGAACATTCTCCTCTTTATTACACAGCATATTAAAGAAGCAATGAGAGATAGCAGTAATGTTGATCTTATTATCAGTAGCGATCCTTCTCGCATTAAGAATCTGCAAATAAAAGTCTAGCAGGCAGTGATCATAAATGCTGATGCTGGATTCACTTAAAGATGTACCTACTATCAAGGGCAAAGAGAAGGACTTTTGCTTTTGTAAAGGTGACAGTGGTGGTCTCGGACAGTTTTTAAATTTTAGGTAGTGGGATCAACTGATGAACTTATCAAGAGCAAATTCTAAATGGTAAGAAATCAAGGATATAATCATAGAAACTACTAGGCTTTTTATACCTATTAAGAGATACTGTTCAAGGCTTAGACCTAAATGGATGTCCAATGTGCTGATAAAACGTAACATAGAAGAAGAAGAATGCATAGAAAGCATATAAATTATTAGGTAATAGAGAATTATTATTAATTCTAGCTAGTAATAATAACTATTATTATTATTAGGTGATAGAGAAGCCTACAGCAGATATAAACTAGTCTGCAATCAGGCCACAAAGGAGGTTAGACAAGTAAAGGCAGATTAAAAGGTCTCTTGCAAAAAATGCAAGATAAACAGCAAAGACTTCTTTACTAATGTAAACACTAGAAAGAAGGAGATGAATCACATTGATCTATTAGATATAAATGGTTTAACAGTTGAAGAACTTGCTCAGGTTGCTGGAAAACTGAATATGTACTTTGCTTCTACATTCACATATAAAGAATTTTTTAAGGAAAAGGATGCCAGAAATGTAGGGGGGGTTAATAATTTTGTGATAACTGAAAAGAAAGTGGAAGAGAAATTGTTGAACTCAAACATAAAAAAATTCACCTGGAGTGGCAGGATCTAAGGAGGTAACAAAAGAGGTCAGCAAACCTTTAGCCATTCTTGGTTTCAGGGAAGGTGCCTATGGGATTGGATATGTGCAAATGTATCTCCAATTCACAAAGGGAGACATGAGTAATTACAGACTTGTTAGCTTGACTTCTGTTCCAGGGAAAATAATGTAGTCATTGATTAAAGAAATAATGCAAGATTATCTAAACAGGAATGCAGTTATACTGCAGCCACAGCTTGGATTTATTAAGTGGTGATCCTGTCTGACCAATCTGATTGGATACTATGACAGAATGGCAAAGGAACTGGATGCAAAAAATAACTTTGACATCATATACTTAGATTTCAGAAAAGCTTTTGATACTGTTGCCCATGAGGGACTTCTGTACAAATTGGAGCAGCATGGTGACAAGGGCATGTTACTGCTATTGAAAAAAGAGATGGTTTAAAGAAAGAAAAAAAACAGAGTTGTTATCAATGGGCACTGCCTTTCATGGACAAATGTTATTAGAGGAGTCTCCCAGAATTCGGTTCTAGGCCAATTGTTGTTTTCAGTATTTATTAATGATATTGATGAAGGTACATTAGGCTTAATGTCTAAGTATGCAGATGATATGAATGTTGGCAGGGTGGTTAATAACAGTAATCAGGGTATGCTACTGCAAAAAATCTAGATAAATTAGGCAGATGGACTGAAAAGTGGCAGTTGAGTTGTAATATTGACAAAAGCTAGGTACTTCATATGGGATGTTGTTGTTATTTGGTTTTTAGAAGCATTAGCAACTAAGGCCATATTTCTCCGAGGACATGCGGTGGCCATTCCCTGACCTTTCTGCATCCTCCGTATTTGGTGATCACGGGCTCGAACCCCAGTCTAATCAAGAAGCGTGTGATACGCACTGCTGCTCCTGCCCACCTGGCTACAGAAGCACCTATGGGATGTAGTAATCTCAGATTAACATACCAACTGCATGGTACCACACTCAGTGTAATGGAGAATGAAAATGATCTGGGAATAATTATACAGTCAGATATGAAGTTCTCTGAGTAGTGAAAACAGGCTGCTAAGACAGCCCATGGGGTTTTGTCAATGATATACAGGAATTTTGTCATTAGGGATAAGAAAGTGATATCCCATTATACAAGGCAGTGGTTAGGCCACATCTTGAATACTGCATACAGGTCTGCCAGTCTCATTTGCAGAGAGATGGATCTGTTGGAGCATGTGCAGAGAAGAGCAGCAGGATTAGCAGTGGGATCAACTGAATTAACTAAAATAACAAAAGGGTCTCTTACCAGGAAAGGCTTCAGTTCTGTAAAATGCAATGTCTGGAGACTAGAGATCTGTGAAGAGATCTGATTGAGGTGTTTAGGGCTCCAGAAGGATTGAGTATGCTCAATGCCGATGTAATCATTTCTCCTGTTCAGGCTATGCACATTAGGGGGCATAAATTCAAATTGAAAACGGATGGCTGTGGGATAGATGTGTGGAAATTTGTCTTCAGCCAGCAGGTAGTTGGAACAAACTTCCATCTGGTGTTGTAGAAGTAGGTAGTTTGAATAAATTAAAGTAAGAACTAGACAAACTGCTAAAGGGGATGTACAGGTGATATGGGAAGTGTTCTTTTTTTTTTTTTTTTTTTTTTGGCTGATTCTGTATAATTTGGTCCTTGAGGTTGTCACAGACATTCTCTCAGATAGGCCAGACAAGCTGTACTTGCTACCTGGGAGTCTAAATCACTGATGGAACTGATATTCGGGTGACACTCAAATCAAGTGGACCCAATTTCGGCGAAGTCCGGACGGTCTGTGACAGCCAAATCCTCTGCTTGCACCTTCACGATGGTGGGACTGTTAATAATCCTGGGTATAACCTCCATGCACAAGTACATGGTGGGTGACGACCCAGGTGTGAACCAATGTAACCAGGTGTCGAAGTGTGGCATCCACACCACATGGAAAAACGCAGCCCCTCTATGTTACCAGGCAGTAATAGGTGGTAGATGACTCTCATCAACCGGTGCAATACCACCACTTTGCTTATTGGAGGCATGAAGTGGTGGAACCCATTAGTCTCCAGAGCTAAGTTCCGGTCAACCCTTCCCCATCTTTTCCATCATGCAGTATGATTGATGACTTTTGAGGTTATGATGAACATCATGGCAAGATCCAATATTCCTTACATTTCGAGGGTACAGCTCTAAAACGGTGTTCACAGGCCAGCCGTTAGTTAGTACACCGGACTGAACCTATTGGTAACTCTCTAGGAGGCTTCCAGATCAGCTAGTGTATAATCTTGCTACCTCTACTCTGCCAGATAGTGAATAGAGGGATTCCACGTAGTGTATATGTGGGGGACATTGGCAAGGCCACGTTATGTCAAGGATCTGGGTATATTCTTACCATGTGTATGCCTTATCCAAAAATTTCATTACTTCATACAGCATGTCCACCCACTTTTTCTTACTATTGAATACACCATGAATTGTCAAACTTATAGAGCAAGCTTATCTGCAAAAAGATCTAAACCTCCCAAGCACTTCCTAATTCATTTCACAAATATATTCTAATCTCAACGATGTACATTTCCACTTGCATCTGCCAAACCCCATGTACTTTTTCTAACAGAATCTCAGTTATCGGTTGATTCAACAACTGCTCATCTCAGTTGCCCAAATTATTCGCTGTATGATTCCTTTCGTTTCAAAGGTGGTACTTGTGCATATGTCTGTTCTGATATTCCCTGTCAAAGACATGGTAATTTGGAACCTCCTCTTTTCGATCTTCTCTGGCGTAAAATCTCTCTACTTCATTGTGTCAAATTCATCTGTTGTCTCTACCGTTCTCCCTACTCCACTAATCACTTGGAGCTCTTTGATTTCCTCTCTTTGCAACTTGACTTTCTCCAGTCCAACTTTCCTAACAGTGGGGAAATTTTCCTTGGTGATTTTAATGTTCACAACTCCAGCTGGCTTCCGTTTTCTAGTTGCACCGACCCAGCTGGTAGAGATGCTGAGGCTTTTGCAATTACTAATGACCTTGCACAGATTGTTTATTCACCTACAAGAATACTAGACAATCCTAACCAACTTCCATCTTATGGTTTGCCAACTGTTTTTTGTAATTGGTTATCCAGTTTTCTCTCTGATCGCTCACTGAGGGTGATGGTAGATGGCTCTCTGTCGTCTAACTTCTCCACTAATGCCAGTGTGACCCCAAGGTTCAGTTCTTTCTCCCACTCTTTTCCTCTTGTATATTAATGACCTTTTTCCATTGACTGGAAATCCTATCCATAGTTTTGCCAATGATAGCACATTGCATTCCAATTTCCATTTTGAGGAACCTTGCCCTGCTCAATCAGCTTCAACTTCTCGAAATTCTGCTGCCAATTTCTTAAATGCTGATCTTTGGGTAATTTTCCAGTGGGGCAAAGACAACTTAGTTGATTTCTATTCTTCTAAAACTCAGCCTTGTCTTATATCTTGCAAAAAAGGATTCTTCTGCTCCTATGCTTATCTTTGGTGACACTCTGCTTTCTAGACAAAATAGTATTAGTATTAGTAATGGCTGCATGGTGAAAGAAAGGCTATGGTTATGCTGCACCAGACCAAAAAAAAAAAAACCCGAATAAAACGATGATAAAAAAAAATAAATAAAATAAATAAATAATAATAATTAATAAAAGAAAAGGAAATTAAACCTATCATCCTATGCGACTATCCAGATGACCTTTGAATTTCCCCAAACTGACAGCCTCTACCACCCATGTAGGCAACTTATTCCAGTAATTTATAACTCGCTGGCTAAAATAAAACTTCCTGCAGTCCAATCTAAACATTTCCCCAGGTAACTTGAATTTATGTCCCCTAGTTCTAGCATCATTTATAATCTTGAAAATTTCGTCCTCATTCATTTTACTGATGCCTCTCAGAGTCTTAAACACCTCGATCAAACCTCCTCTAAGGTGTCTAGTTTCCAAACTGCAACCCACATATTCGAGGTCTTTCTTCATAAGGACGCCTTTTTGCCGATCTTACCAGGTGAGTTACCTGTCTTTGCACCCTTTCAAGAAGCTCGATGTCTTTCTTTAGGCGTGGTCTCCATACTTGAACACAGTATTCCAAGTGTAGTCTAATAAAAGCCTTATATAATGGGATTATCACATCCCTATCTCTACTTGCAAAAGTTCGATAGACCATCGATAGGACACCATGGGCCTTCCTCGCAACCTGTTAACAATGCTCAGAGAATTTCATGTCTGACCATATCGTAACACCCAAGTTCCTTTCCTCTAGTACTGGGTTTAGTTTAACTCCACCAAGTGAATAAGTTATTTTGGGATAACTGTTTCCCAGGTGTTATACCTTATACTTTGTTCGATTAAAGCATTGCTGCCATTTTTCTGACCATTTCTGAAGTCTATCTAGGTCTCTCTGAAGAAGCTCAGCTTGACAGTGATCAGTAACTATTCTACCAATTTTAACATCATCTGCAAATTTAGACATCACACACTCTATCCCTTCATCGATGTCATTAATGAAAATTAAAAACAACAGTGGTCCTAATACTGATCCTTGGGGGGCCCCACTCCTTACATCAACCCAATCTGAGGAATAGCCATTTATCACAACCCTCTGCCTCCTGTCCTGAAGCCATCCTGCTATCCATCTAAGGATTTTCCCAGTGATTCCAACCTGTTCCAGCTTATAAAGCTACCACTCATGTGGGACTGAGTCAAAAGCTTTGCTGAAATATAAATAAACAATGTCGAAATTATTCCCTAAATCCAGCTCATAAGTGACCCTTTCAAAATAGCGAACCAGATTTGTTAAACATGATTTTCCCTTTACAAAACCATGTTGAGTATCCTTGAGAATTTCAATTCAATCCAAATGATCCTGAATTCCACCCTTGATCATTGCCTCCATGATTTTCCTTACCACTGAAGTCAGCCTGACAGGTCGATAATTTCCCACTTCACTCTTAGAGCCACCCTTATGTATGGGAGATACATTGGCACTTTTCCAATCCAAGGGAATCTCCCCAGAGTCTAGTGATACTGGCATAATTAGCCTCAATGGTTCAATGCACTCACAAGGCCATCTCCCTTAAGATTATAGGGTACATTCCATCAACTCCAGGAGACTTACTGGCCTGTAGGCTCGAAAGTTTTTTCATTAAATAATCTTGCGAAATTTCAATATCATTAATTACATATTTTTCAACTTCGCTCAAACAATTTCCCATTGCCACAAAAGGTTTTTCATTTGTAAATATCAATGCAAAATAACTGTTAAGTTCATCTGCAACGGCAGCTAGTGTATTTAATACTATTCCCTTTCCCTTACGTAAAGGTCCGATCTGGTTTGTCTTGCCCTTCTTGGCATTTATATATGTGAAGAATTCCTTATCCCCTCTCTTTGCTGTGTTTGCTAGTGATCTCTCATAAACTGCCTTTGCCTGTCGAACCTTTTCTGTGGCTCTATTACAGACATCTTGTAGCTGTTATAGGCTTCAGTACTTTTTTATTGCTCTGTAACTTTTCCATGCCACCTTTTTCTGCTCAAGTAATGTGGCAACTTCACTATTCATCCAACTTGGAACCCTCCTCGTGGAGTATTTTTTTAATGGTAAATACGCATTCAAGGCATCTGTGATTAATGTTTTAAAAGCATACCACAGTTCAATTGTATTCATTCTCTGCACGATATCTACCCAGTTAATAGAGGCCATGCAGTACCTTAAGGCATCATAATTTCCTTTTCTGAAATTAAAACCCATTCATTCACCTTTTACTGCTGCTACCTCTCTCTCATCATCATCATCCACCGTAGAACTCCGTGATCACTTCCTGCTACTGGTTCCTCTACTGTCGGCCCTGTTATGTCACCTGATTCATGGGTGATGATGGGGTATTCTTTTCTCTAGTACTTTCCCTGACATGTTGATACAAATAACAGTCATCTAGTTGATTTAAAAATTGAAATCACCCATAATAAGACATTGACGCTTACTTGCCTATTCCATTTGCATGTAGGAGCTTTCGTCGTAATCTTCACAATCACCTGGTCTGTAGATTACTCCTACTAGCATTATACCTTTGTTTTCAACTATCTCACACCATACAGATTCTATACTAGCACGTGAAACGTCTGAATCCGGGAAAGCTATTGTCGCACTCAGGCTGCTTCTGATAAGAAGCATTACCCCACTACCCCTTCTATCTACCCTATCCTTGCTAAATACATTATACAAGCCATACTGAAACTCATCATCCTCTATTTCTGGGTGCCACCACGTTTCCATAAGCCCTATTATGTCTGCGTTACTTGTTTTAACCAGCAGTTTGAATTCCCTCATTTTACTATATAAACAATTAAGACATTGTTCTTGTATATTTAACAACCCTAATACAACTCTTGAAGTTTTTTAGGCTCTCTTCCCTGGCATTAGCTACCCGCTCACTTGAAACGTTTCTACCCCCAGAACATCTAGATAATATGTCCAGTTGGGGTAACAGATAAGAACTCTTGAGGTATGTGCAAGATTTACTTTGACCAATATTATCAGATAAATGCATGTCAGTATTACCCACATCCCTCCCTAACTAGCAGTTTCCCTGAACCTTTAAGGTATCCTCAATAATACTGGCAAAAACTTTTGCACCACCTTTGTTTAAGTGTATCCCGTCTCTCTACAAAACAAATTACTTCTACCTACAAGTGGGTGCCATGCTGATAGAAATTTCCCCCCCCCCCAAAGCCTTGCAGAGTCCATCAAGTCTTGAGTTAATCCACAAGGCTTTTAACATATAATCCCTCCTATTATGTCTGGGCAGAATTGCAGACACATAGACATTGTGGCCTAGCTCGCGGCATTTCCTCAGCATGGTCTTGTATTTTTCCAACAAATCGTCAGATCGTGTACGTTTAATGTCATTAGTCCCCACATGAATAATAATCTTCTTTTTACCCCCCTTAAAATCTGACAATCTATTGGTGACATCATTAATAGTTACTCCCAGCAGACATACCCTGGTTCTACTCCACCTATCCTTATTACAAAAAATATTCCCCATTTCCCTGACAATGGAGTCTTCTAATAAAACAATGTCCTTTTTAACCAGAGTAGTTTGCACTTGGTTTTTCTGTTTTGAGGCCCCCGAATCGGGTGTGCATCACTTCATAGATTGCTGGAGTTTTGAGTCCCTGACGAGCTCCCAGATGCATTATTCTCATGGGCAAGCACCCGTTTTTTCAGGGACTCAAATTGTTCCATAAGTGCACCAAATTGTAATTTAAGATTGGTGCACTCCTTACACCGATCACAAAGAAAAGAATCCCCAGGTGAGCTATGATTAGTCACCAGGTCGACCTTGGAAAACATTCCACAGGTTCCGCAACGGATTAAATCATGACTCACCTGTAAATCGCCATCGGCTATTTCCATGTGAGTCATGATACCCTGTGACGTGTTTAAGGCAGATCTCATAACTAACATTATAAAATTAGCTAAATATCAATGAAAATTAACTTTAAAAAATTATATCTATAATATTATTAAAATCAAACTGTTACAGGAAAACCTATAACAAAATAATACAACAATATATAAATAAATCACATATTTAAAAGCACTAATCAACAGTAATCCAACCCATTTAACTGAGGAGGCCCTGACGAAGCGCATCCGCTCACCTCAAATGCCAACACTCGAATCTAGAAAATGATATATCTCTTTTGGGGATTACCCTGACTTCTAATCTCTCTTGGCACAAGCACATTACAAATATTGCTTCCTCTGCATCTAAAAAACTTGGTTTTCTCTTTCGCTCTCGGCGTTACTTTTCTTCCAAACAGCTGTTCACTCTGTACAAATTGCAAATCCACCCTGCCATGGAATATTGTTTCCACATCTTGGGTGGTGCCCCCAAAACCTGAATAATCACCTGAGAGGGCATAAATTCAAATTGAGGAAAGACAGATGTAGGATCTATGTGCGGAAATTTGCCTTTAGCCAGCGGGTACTTGGTTGGTGGAACAGACTTCCATCCCTTGTGAAAGTTGATAGCCTAAATAAATTTAAGGCTCAGCTGGACAGGTATTTCGAATGAAAGGAAGGGTGAAATGGGTGCATTTTTTTTTTTTTTTTTTTGGCTGATGCTGCATAAGCTTGCTTTCTTGCATCATATGCCTCTACTAATGCTAATGCTAATGCTAAAACCTCTCAGGCTTCTTGATTCCATTCAGAAGAGGGCAGTTAGGTTAATTAATGATTCATCTCTAACAGAGTCTCTCCACTCGCTGTCTCATAGATGTACTGTTTCTGCTGCATGCCTCTTCTACAGATATTTCCACAGGCACTGTTCTTCTGAACTGGCTTACAGTCCAATCACATGCCGCCACCAGCCAACATCCATTTACTGTCCAACTTCAAACTCATAGAACCAACTTTTCATCTTCCTTGTGTGTTCATTCAACTGCCATTTTCTGGAACAACCTTCTTTCATACGTATTTCCTGAAAATTACAGTCTACGGACGTTCAAGTCTAATGTCAACAAATATCTTCTTTCGTCTTCTCAACCTCCGACCCAAGCACGGTACTAAGTACTATAGGTTCTAATACCTCTCATGTTTGGGGTTTTCATAAATAAAAAAATAAAATAAAAAAAAAACCAACTCTATATTAAAATGTAGGCTAGAAATTGTTTATTTTTAAATTTAGAAATTATTTATTTTGGAATAATCCAATGGACGCCTTTTATCTTTTATAAAGTGGAAAATGAATGGAGTCATAACAGTGAGTTCTGAAAATATAAAACATTCAATTGATGTACAGCCTAAAATTATAACTTTTTAACGAATCAAGTGACCGGTTGACAATGTGTTGACAAAAAAAAAGCTTATTATCTTGCATCATTTACGACTAGTAATACTAAATGTTTGTGTACAGTATAATACATGTGTGTATTTTTCTTATTTTTCTGTTTCAATACTGATTTGTTCATTTTTTGTTTTTAATGAGTATTTAAGAGAAGCTTAAATTAAATTAGTGAGTGCAAAAATTTTACAACCAGAACACATATGTACATTTTTGTTATAAAGGGGATATCCCCTTTATAACAAAAATGTGCATATGTAAAAAAAAATCTGATTTACATGGTTTCAATAAATATTGCTATTCATAGGAACATTACCAATGAAAACTGGAGACTACCTGCGTTATCAAAATTTAAGTATTGTTACAGAATGTTTTGAAATAAATAGGGCCCATAACAGTATGTATGTGGAGAAGTTCCTAACTGATAATTAACTTTCAAAGCATTAACAAAACATCATGAAGCAGAGACTGGGAAACTGGTTTCCTGACTGAGATTCAGTGAAGAATATTCAATTTCGTTAATAAACAGTATTAAAAATTAAGTTCTTGAAAGGCATATAACTGTTAAGTATACAGAAAGACATTTCCTCACGGAAAAGTTCACATGTACCAACCATGAATTTCCATGTGTATATGGTAGGCACATGGTATTCAAAACTAAATGCAGTCTTTAAAAACAACAATTGCACACAGATCAATTACAAAATTAGGCAAATTATTCCATCAGTCTGGATTCCTCACATAATGTAACTATATCCTTGAGATGTTGTTTGTTGTTTGGATTTTAGGAGCATTAGCAACTAAGGCCATATTGCACCGGGATTGCTCCGGTGGTCATTCCCTGACCTTTCCGCATCCTCTGTATTTGGTGGTGACAGACTCGAACCCCGGTCTAATCAAGAAGCATGTGCTACGCACTGCTGCTCCTTCCCACCTGGCTAAGGAGACGCCATATCCTTGAGATAGCATGTTATATTGTGTAGAGTGCTCATCTTGCAACTCCTCATATCAGGGATCAATGCATTGTAATCCTCTTGATAGAACTAAGAAACATAAGAATTCTGTAAATGCTGGTTGATCTCGCACCTGAGAAGTCATATACCATTCAATTCTGTCCTGTCCCTATTTGATCTCTAATAATTTGCCTAATCCACCCTTAAATTTATTCAAACTATCCACTTTCACAACACCAGATGAAATTTTCACATATCTATCCTGCAATCATCCTTTTTCAATTTAAATTTATGTTCCCTTATGTTTATCGTCTGAGAAAGAGTAAGAATGCCATCAGCATTTAGTTTACTCAATCCATTGAAAGCCTTAAATACTTCATTCAAGTTTCCTTGCAGGTGTCTAGCTTTAAAACTGGAAATCCACAATTTGTAGAACCAGGACCAGTGCTTGATGTGTGGAAGTGAGGCACTTGCCACAGGCGACATCTAAAATAGGGCACCTCACTGCATATATAAATGTGTGTTAAGATATGATATGAATTAGGCACTGTTACAAGGTTTTGCCTCAGGCGCCACAAAATGCTAATGTTGCCGTGTAGAGCTAAATATTTTCTTGATAATAGTAACTCTTTTAGCCTCTGACTAAAATTCTCTGCACCCATTCCTAAAGATCAACACCCTTCCTTTGTATGCAGTACCATCCCTAATTTCTCTAGGTCTCATTGCAGTAGTATGGCTTAATTGCTGTCATTAACCACCTTGCCAACCTTTGTATCATCTGAAAATTTAGGGAAAAATCTTAATGTCTTCGTCAACATTGTAATAAATACTGAAAGCAGTGATGGGGCACAGCACTAAGCAACTCCACTAATAACGTTAGTCCAAGAAGAGTAGTGTCCATTAATAACCACCCTCTGTCTTCTGCCACTTGATACCGTAAGTTTACGTCATGTGTTTACAAGATGAATCATCTGTCTGTCAGTACCTACATCAATATTGTCTTATATGATACAAAACACTGTAGATGTTATAAGAAGACAAATGTTATTAGTTATATAGCAAATGTTATGAACTTTCTTCACAACTGTTTCAAAAAATTATATGTATTTTTTTGAAATTTGCTAGCTCTCCACTACTTCCCATAAGTTTCATTTACTGAAATATAACTAATATTCCATAAATATATTGGTCTACTTACAACAGAACATCATAATAAATTTTAACACAATTTTCTTTTTATAGGGGTGCAAAGAATTAAAATTAACAAATTGGGAATGAAGTGTTCAGATATGACCCAGATATTCTTTGAAAATGTTCGTGTACCAGCAAAAATATTATAGGTGAAGAAGGAAAAGGTTTTACCTATGAGATGGTCAAATTTATCGATGAAAGATTAGGTGGATGATTATTCGTATGTGGTGGGTTTTTTTTTTTTTTTTCTATATTTAATGACATTTTTAAAATATTAAATATATTTTAAAGTATCAGGTTTTGGTATGCTGAGCTTGTCATAAATGTTTGCAAATTTGCTCATTCAAGAATTTAAAAATGGCTGTTAATAGCTATTAAAAAAAAATCATATGTAGTTCTGCCGATCACAGCACACACTCCTCTGCTGTGATCGGCAGAACTATGGATAGAATTTCCAGTCAGGAAGAAGGTCATTAATATATAAGAAGAAAAGAGTGGGAGAAAGAACTGCACCTTGAGGAATACCAGCATTAGTAGATAAATTCACATTCAACCCTAACTCGTGACTTTTTTTCAACATTGACTTGTACTTATTGAGTAAATCTGCAGAGCTCTTACTCTTAATGTCATTAGTTCCAACGTATCATTCCATTATCCACAACAATAATTTTCCCCTAATTCCATATTGCTCCAATTTGTATAGCAATCTTTCATGTATCAAAAGTTCTAAGGGCTAAGATAGGGAAAGCCAACACAAGAAGAACCACACCAAACTTCGAGAAACGTTCCAGACAAAATGGTTTCCCGCTATCGCAGTTTCTCCCTGCATTCTCGGAAACAGATGGTGCATGTTATCGGTAGTGGCAGTAGAAGTCGATAACAATGTATTGATTAGTTTTATTCTCATTATTAAAAGCAGATTATTAGAGTTCATGAGTGTTTTCATGGCTGAAATTTGCTTATGGGTACACCCTCCAGACTGCCTCAGTCTTAGGGTGTTTATCCCCCTTCCCACTATTTTAAAATAAGAAAATGACTTCTACTGCCACTACCAATAACACGCACCATCTGTTTACCAAGAATGCAGGGAGAAACTGCGGTAGCGGGAAACCAGTTTGTTCAGTAAATTGTCTGAAGTTTGCTGTGGTTCTCATGTTGGCTTTCTTTACCTTCGTCGTTCCAAGTTATAATATCAGAATTATTTTTTTGCATTTAGTTCCTTTATTGCAGGAGTGGCCTACTTAATTTGTGATGCAATCTACTTTTTTTCTTCAAAATGTGCCACACCACCTCAAAAATTACATTGCACAAGGTGCATAAATCAAGGGATGACTGTATATTTAAAATTCATCATGATCGACCGAAATTAAATCTGTGATCGACTCGTTGGCCACCCCTGCTTTATTGCATCATCATAGCTAATCAGAATGGTCAGACAAGATCTCACCTTAATAAATCCATGCCAATTGCCATATAACTACATTCTTTCAGGATGATCCTACATTACTTTTTTATCCATTTACTATTATTTTCCCTGGAACAGAAGTCAAGCTCACTTTGCTCTTTGATTTCTCCCTTTGTGAACAAGAGAGACATTTGCATATCTCCAACTTGTAGGAACCTCCTGTCTACCAAGGATGCTCTCATAATGATGGCTAAAGGTTTTTGTTTTTTTTATTATAACTGGATAGATTCTATCAGACACAGGTGCCTTTTTCATTTTTAGCTTCAAACCATTTCTTTTTCACTTTCCTCTCAGTTATCCTAAATCATTTAGTTCCCAGTTATAATTAGGTATACCTCTGGTATCAACCATCCCTAAAATCTTTCACATGAGATGGTTTTCCCATCCCTGGTTTACATTAGTTGTGTAATTAAACAACTAACAACAATAAATTGCTTATTATTTTTAATAATTTTTTTTATCATTTCCATCATACATTACTAATGTAATGCAAAACAGAAATAATAACTGTAAATACAGAAGTGTGTCCCCTCGGCCACTGAAATCAACATTAATAATTTCATAAACAAATTTTTAAAGTTAGCCAAACCTTAAAGTAGGATCACCTAATAATTAATAGTACAGTAGGACCTCAATTACCAAGGCTGAACCAGACTAAAATTGTCTCAGATAACAATAATCTTAGATAGTAGAAATCTGCCATTTAATAGTGACCCAGAATTCATTTATTACTATACAGTGCAATGCAGTACATATAGTTATGCAAGTTTAAAAAGTTTTTATTACACAAAATAAAACTGTTGGAGGCTTGAAGTGGTGAAACCCATGTTTAGTCTCTAGAGCAAAGTTTCCAGCATCCCCCACCCCCCATACTTCTCCTTCAACCCATGCACGATACTAAGTACTATAGGTTTTGATACCTTTCGTGTTTGGGGTTTTCATAAAAAAAAAAATACAGAATGTAGAAGACTCTAAAATAATAGTTTTAATTTTACTCTTTCTTATGGCATTTAACAAAACTTTTAAAAATAAAGTTCTGAATACACCAAGTGATAATTTTACTTTTTTAAAATTAACTGCAGAGCATAAGAAATCCCAAAAAAATTTTCCAGAATCTTAAGACGGCAATTCTATATTTCAGGTGTGAGCACTTTTGTAATTAATCATGGCATCCAATATCAAATCCAATGAGAACTGGTATATAATGTTCACATGCGTTGGATCAACTTTTGACAAAATGATGCTAATTTTGTTTTGTTGCCAAATATTAGTTTCAAGGGATGCTAGTATTTGGCAACAATTTGATTTTTTTTAAATTTCAATGTTAATTTTGTTTTGTTGCCAAATACTAGCATTATACAGTAGTTAATAGCATAATTTTTAAGGGAGATGGCAAGTGAGTGCACTGAACCATTCAGGCTAATTATGAGAGCATCACTGGACTCGGGAGTTATTCCATTGGATTGGAAAAGTGCCAATGTATCTCCAGTACATAAGGGTGATTCCAAGAGTGAAGTGGGAAAATACCGGCCAGTCAGTCTAACTTCAGTAGTAAGGAAAATCATGGAGGCAATGTTCAAGGGTGGAATTCAGGATCATTTAGAGAGAAATGGAATTCTGAAGGATACTCAGCATGGTTTTATAAAAGGAAAATCATATTTAACAATCTAGTTAGCTATTTTGATAGGGTCACTAAAGAGCTGGATTTAGGGACTAATTTTGACATTGTTTTGGATTTCAGCAGTCTTTGACTCAGTCCCACATGAGCAGTTACTTTATAAGCTGGAACAGGTTGGAATCACAGGGAATATCCTTAGATGGAAAGCAGATGGATAGTTTAGACTGGATTGTAGAAAGTTTTATTTTAGCCAGGAGTTATAAATTACTGGAATAAGTTACCTACATGGGTGTAGAGTCTGACAGTTTGGGGAAATTCAAAGGTTAGCTGGATAATTACCTATGGGAGGAGGGAAATGCACAGGTTGTCTATTTCCTTTTCTTTTATTATTATATATTTTTAAATTTTCTTCTTATTATTATTTTATTTCTTTTTTTTTTTTTTCTTTTTCTGGCTGGTTCAGCATAAGCCATAGGCTTCCTTGCACCATGTAGGCATTGCTAATATTAATACTAATTCTAATATAGTAGGTTCATCAATTATTCATCATTTCATTAACACTGCTCAATTGTTCATCATTTCATTAATAATGCTTAATTGTTCATCATTTCATTAATGCACTGCTACTTGCACACCATGATCCACGATAACTCACATCTGGTCATACTACTGTTAAATAAGTTGTACTTTGTATATTTATTAAGAATTTCTCAATTTTCTTAAAAATTTCAATTCAATCTCATTATTACTTTCAATTACTTAAATATTTTCAAGAATAATTTTAAAATTCTAAAAAATATCATCAGATGTTTTAATACCCTTACTTTTTATTACTATTAATGAAATTAATAAAAGTGATGTGGGTGAAGAATATTCATCAGAGAAAGTCCTAACATACAAAGTGCTTTCATATAATAAATCAAGCTATAAAAATCACCTCTGAAAATCCGAATGTAGAATTATAAGTCCTGTGGCACTGCTATAACTGAAGACTAAAAATGCAATCTCCTGTTACAACTTTACATAGAGAAAGCAAAGCAAATTAAACAATCAAAAATCAGCTTTTTCTTTAAGAAAAATGAGGCTGCACTATTTGTATCCTTTCAGAAATAAACTGGTGGCATTTTTTTGCTTATTTATAGCTAACATTACATGAAAGGTAAAAAAAAATAAAAAAAAAACAGTTGGTGACTCAAAACAACAAATTATGTGGAAGGAAAAGGGCAAGGCATAGATGGAGCAAGGAGAGGACTGACCAATTTTTTTTCTCCTTAGCGATATTTTTGTAGTTTATTAAAAATGATAAATGTGACTTTAAAGAACATCTCTGCTTTATACCTACATAAATAAATTTTCTTTTTTGCCTTTGGAACATATCTTTCATACAATATATGTCATGCGCAAGTCAATATGCACAGAGGTTGATCAGCCCTGTTGTTCATCATTTTCATTGTATGTAGCAGTTCTAGGAATACAACCATGATGAACAGTGAGGACTTACTGTATTTATCAATTCAAGTTCTGGATACCATACTGTCAAATGAACAATTTCAAGATCAACACTAAAGTGAAATCTTTTACTTATGGATTAATTGTGAATACTTCTGACTTCCAACATTATTATTTTGCTTTGGCAGCTGATTCAGTAAACAGAAACCTCAGTTAATACAAGCTCAGATAATCAAGGTCTTACTCTAATTTAATTAGTAATGTAAAAGATAATAATAATTAATTAATAGTAATTTCACTAGTGTAGTGTAAGTGCACACAGGGATTTTTGATTACCCTTTATTTTAAAAATCATTGGCAACTATTATTAAATTTCAATTTATTTATTTTTTGAAAGAAAAAGTCACAATACTATGTAAATAACATTCCTCTTTTTCTGTTTTTCTTTTCTCATGTAAGATATAGAAATATGTTATGAGAATAAAAAAACATATTTGCACAATGTTTTTCTTAAAATTACCAAACTGTTACAATAAAAAACAGGCATTCATAATCAAAAAAATTACCTGTTTGTCCATACGCCATACAGAAGTTCGATGAATGCAAAAGAAAGATTTAACAAAAGAAAAAGCAACAAATTTCTTGATGTCTTGTCTGAGAAAATTAACCTAAAGGAAAAAAAAGGCAATATCTTATGTATTTCAGAAATTTTGTTCATTACATACAGAAAATAATGTGATCACATTACATTAACAACAATTCTAATAAAATAAATTGATTAATATTTATTTAACAGTTTTACAGTGTAGCACAAAATCTTTGAAAATTATATTGAAGTCCTAAATTTTATTCATGAGGCAATTTAGAAACATCCAGGTACTGCAGTATTGTGATTATAATCAACAATTGTGGATAATATAAACTACTTCAATACACAATGATCATGCCACCCAGTGGTGGTTCTTTTACTTGAAGATTCATCGTACCTCAATATATGATGAATCAGTGCTTTATCATAAATTAAAATACAGTGACTTCTTACTTTTATGTGTTTAAATTACGCAAATTTAAAATAATGCGTGACAATCATATTTACAGAAACCCCACAAGAGAGAGAGAGAGAGAGTACATACACAAGCATATTCAACCTTGACAAAACAGGTATATGTTTCGTTGATACATAAACAGATTTCTTGAAAAAAAAAAAATCTATAGATCGCACTTATATTTCCATTGCTGAAAATACTGCACCTGGCTTTAAGGTGGCAAAAGATAGGCTAACAGTTCTGTTTTGTAGGTCATAATGTGGTCTAATATGGAGGATCTAATAATCTGGTCTAATATGGAGAATCTAATAATCTGGTCTAATATGGAGGTCATAAACTGAAGCCTGTGTGCATTTACCACTATAAAAATCCTCGTGCCCTGAAAGGTTTATGAAAGCTCGTATATGCCCACGTCCTGGTACTCAAACCCTAAAGGGGGGGGGATTGACTGCTGTTATTTTTATCAGTTTCTTGGATCTCAGTTACAACCAGAATTGGAAGTGCATTGCAAGGCAGAAGGAATTCCATTAAACATCTTATTTATTCTTGATAATGCCAGAAGGCTTCCACCCAGTATTGCTGATGTCTGTTCCAACATCAAGGTTGTTTTTTTTCCTGGCAAATATAACCTCAGTACTGCAGCTTATGGACCAACATATGATTAAATCTTTTAAGACTCAGTATTTAAAGTGCATTCTGGCTGATCTAATTGACAAGACCAACTACAAACAGATGAGTATGCAGTAATACTGGCGAGCCTTCAATATAAAAGATGCTTTAAAATTCATTGATGCTGCACGGCATGAAGTTCCACATAACTGTATTCAAAGTTCGTGGCATAAGTTATGTCCAGATCTTAGCAACTCCTTCAAAGGCTCTGATACCAATAAAGATTATGCACGAAACTCGCTAAAAAGATAGTTCCGTGAAGTGGAGGCAACTGATGTCAATGATTTAACTAATTTGCATCATCAAGAATTGTCAAATGAAGGTCTGTTTGCACTGGAGCAGCATTGCATTCAAGGAGGAGGAGGAGGTAGCAGTGACTGAAAGCCCAAAGATTAAAGAAGAATGGAGCCTGAGAGTGAAAGGAATATCAAATGCATTAAATATTATAGATGAAGGTCTAAATCTGTTAGCTCATGAAGACCCTAATCTTGAATGAAGCTCTAACATGCAACATAAAGTTATGCTAGAACTTAGTTGCCACTATGAATTATTGCGTGAGAAGAAACAACGTGCAAAGAAACTAACTCTGGATTCTTTTCTTCAAGCGCTCAAGGGAGCAGTCAAGTGAACCCTCCACCTGCCAGATTAGCATAGTATCTAGTCCGAATCCAAGGGAATGGAATCTGACCATGACGATCCCTTCTCGTCAATCTGCCTAAGGCCACCCTCCATCTCGATCACTCTTCCTCTCTCTCTCTCTCTCTCTCTCTCTCTCTCTCTCTCTCTCTCTCTCTCTTGTTTGTGTTTTGCTGTATATGTTGTTTATAGTGAACATACTTTTTCTTACTGTACAAAAAAATAAGTAAATCAATAAAGATGACTGAATCTCTTTGGTTGCTCATCATTTTCTTCAGAGTGTCCAGTCTTCTAATGAATGGTATGCATCGGTAGGGATAACTTAGCTGGATGCGAGAGTTACGCTTGTAAGCGAGACTCTCTGGAGCATAACCCTCGTGTAAATTAAGAAGTCATTGTATTATAAATAAATAAATTTTCTGTTTGTACTCCGGGACAACCAAACGGTCGGAGGAGTTTTACAAGATACACAGAATACAAGAAACAGCACCGTATTCAGCAGTCACAGGCTTGAACCCCGGTCACTCAAGGCACGTGTACTTATGCACCAGCGCGTTATTTTGTTATTAGCCAACCGGGCTAGCCGAGTGGGTAAAGTACCTGCCCGGCAACCCAAAGGTCGCGGGTTCGATTCCCGCCTCGGGCTTGGATCAAAGTATTGCAAAAACCTTGGGAGGTGCAATATGGCCACAGAAGCCGATGCGCCAACAACTACCAAATCAATCAATCATATTTTGTTATTTGGTTTTTTAGGAGCATTAGCAACTAAGGCCATATTACTCCGGGATGTATGGTGGTCATTCCCTGACCTTTCCGCATCCTCCGTATTTGGTGGTGACGGGCTCGAACACCGGTCTAATCAAGAAGCGTGTGCTACGCACTGCTGCTCCTTCCCACCTGGCTACGGAGGCGGCCTATGAATAATGCCATCTATTGTAGCAACATCCTACATGTTTATATAGAAAGCAGTCACACAAAAATATTTTCACTAAGTCAGCAACCAACATACAAGTTCCAATCAATATCTGAAAAATTAAAATCCCCCATTAAAAAAAAATTCTAATTTTCTAGCCACTATTTGTTTATATAGTTGTTTATTATACTCATCACAATCATTTGGCCTATAAGATATTTCAAGTGTCAATTTTTTTCCCAGTGCTCATCTCACACCAGACTGATATTACCTTGATAGCATCGGCAAATATTTTTATGCCTCTTTTATTCAAATGTATACAATCTGTATAAAAGATGTCTTTTCTATTAGCAAGTGCAGGCCACTCTGCAAAAAATTCTACCCTGTGAGCCTTATAAAAGCTCTCCACTAAATCGATCAATAAGGCCCTTATGTCTTTTAAAGCATCAATAACAGTAACACTAAACAATTTGCAAGTACAATAGTAATATACACTGAGTGATCACTGAATTATGACCACCCCTATGAAAACTGAATTCGACCCATTGACCACATGAGGTACAAGAGTGCACAGTTAGTCGACCTACATAACAGATAAGGTCTCAGTGGTTCAGTAGGTATTAGGTATGTTCGGGGTCTGATGGCACCTGGGATTTCTCCCATCTCCGCGTATGTTCTCTGTATCGGACAAGCCAGAGATTTAAAAGTGTGTGAGATATGTACTGTGTAGTTTGTTGTGCCCACTGTTCATCCGGCCTGTTAGCCGCCGGGCCCTTAGTGAGACCCGACGTTACCAATACCCGCCACAGGGAGGCCGGCCGGGTGTTACCAATATTTGTACTCTGGCTGGTCTTGCCACTTACTTTCCTGGGATTTCAGTGGCTAGGACCAAAAAAAAAAAAATAAATAAAAATAAATAAAAATAAAATAAATAATAATAATTATAATAAATAAATAAATCGAGGTTGATATTAGTGATACTTAGCAAGTTAGTATTAATAGTACGCGACGTGGGGCTGTGCCGTGAAAGTGAGTTTTAAAAACCAAACAAGTTCGGGCAAGATTCCGAGCAAGATGGGTAAAAGAAAGGATTTATCAGACTTTGATAAAGGACAGATTGTGGGAGCTCGATTTCCCAAACGGCTGAACTGGTGGGGTGTTTGACAGCCGCCATTGTTAAAATGCACCAGGACTGGCGTCAAACTGGTCAAACAGCGACCCAACGACAAAATTGCAAAGGTCAGCAAAAGGTTGATGTTAGAGGTGAGCGCCAGGTCCAACGACTCGTACAGGCGAACAGGTGCAGCACTGTTGAAGAGCTGACTACCCAATACAACGTGGGCCATCCCAGAACAATATCTGGCATTACCATGCGTCGCACACTCGCACGTATGGGCTATACCAGCAGATGACCCCTACAGCATTCTTTCCTAACCAAGGTTCATTGGTCTAAAAGACTCGCCTGGTGCAAAGAGCATGCAAGTTGGATGTTAGAAGACTGGAAGGTGTGCTGGTCGGATGAGTCACGTTATTTACTCCACACTGTGGATGGTTGTGTACTGATTTGGCATCAACAACATGAGGCTCTTCATCCACCATGCATGGTATCAAAAGTGCAGGCCGGTGGAGGCAGTTGTATGATGTGGGGTATATTTCATTGGCAGGAACTAGGATCCCTGGTGCATGTGGAACAATGTATCAGTGGTCTCTGCTATCAACTGCTGGTTGACTGTGTACACCCCGCTATGTTACACTTTTTTTCAAATGGCGATGGTGTCTTCCAAGATGACAATACGCCGAGCTATCAGGCACTTGATGTGCAGGAATGGTTTGAAGAACACAGTTCTGACTTCCAGCATATCGATTGGCTTCCTAACTCCCCTGATATCAATCCCATAGAGCACTTGTGGACACTGGAAAGGCATATCAGGCATCTGGATACAGCAATCACCTCCATACCTGCATTGCTAGCCACATTACACACAGCTTGGTTGGCCATACCTCCCGAATGCTTCCGACGTCTTTTTGAATCAATGCCACATCGAATAGCTGCTGTAATGAGGGCAAAAGGAGGACCTACGAAGTATTAGGTAGGTGGCCATAATTCACTGATCACTCAGCATATATGAGCTATGGCAATAAGGTTTCCAGACTTATGCAATAAAAAGAATGCAAAGTGAAGGAACTCAAAAATGATTTTATTTTTATTCAAAGTAATCACCACCTGATTTAATGCACTTTTTACATCTTTCTAAAAAGATGTTATTTCTGAAAAGAGTCAGCAACAACATCCAAAGAGATGATGTTCGGTTCGGTGGCACTACATTTTTCATTATGCCCTCAACATCCTGAAATTTGTTTTTTAAGGGCAGTTTTTTTTTTTCACCTTGGGAAAGAGGAAGAAGTCAAGAAGTCTGCTGGTGCTAGATCAGAAAAGTAGAGTGGATGGCTGATCTATACAATGCCATGTATCATCAGTCTTTGCAAGAAATATGGAATGGGTGGGGGCATTGTTGTGCAACAAAAACCAGCTGCTTTTCTCTCAAAATTGCAGCTTCACCCAGGAAATGCATTTCAATAGTTTTTAAAGCACCTGTACATAGAACACAGCATTGTCTCTCACCCCTTCAGGTACAAGTTCCTTGTGAATCACACTGTTTTTCAAAACATGATCAGCTTTGTCTTGAATCCTGGACTTCTATAAACAAAACTTTTTGGGCCTTGGCGAGTATTTTGAAGTCCACTGCATGCTCTGATGCTTCGTTTCTGGGTTGTACTGAAACATCCAACACTCGTCTCCAATGACGACACAGTCAAGGAAATGTGGATTGTCTTAATGACTCTGAATGAAGTCTTCATGATGATGACACTCTTCATTGCTTCCTTCTGCACAATCATGAGGCTGAGTGGCACAAATTTTGCACAGACCTTCCTTTTCCCTAAATCTTCGTGCTGAATTTCATAAACTGTCTCCTTATTCACATCCAACTCATTAGCCATCATTCTGAGAGTCAAACGAAATCTCTTGCCACAATTTCCTGAACTTCTGCAACTCTGTCCTCATTTTGAGAGGTTGACAAACACCTACTGTACTTTTTGGATTATCACAAACACCTACTGTACTTTTTGGATTATCACAAACATCCTCATGTTTGGGTTACTGCAAACATGAGGATGTTTGCGATAACCCAACCTTCAGACCTCATGTCCATTCAAAAAATACCGGTATAACTTAATTTCATCAACATAAACAGTTTTTAACATTTCATATATTTCTGTTACAAATTTTGCTAGTTTAAAGCAAATTTTTATATTTGTTCATTGCTCCATTGTAAAATTGTGATGCAGAACATTAACGCCACAAAAAAAACTGGTTGTTACTTTCAACCTGTCAACCTACTGGTCAATCTCTATACCACTATCTGCTGGAGGAAGTTTGAACTACAATACACTTCCATTTATTTTCAAACTCACCAAACATGACTGCAACAGCACAAGTCAGGAGGCTTTATTATTATACCTCGTATGTGTTATGTTAAAGCAATAAAACAGCTTTAACATAATTAATATTAATAAAATACAATTAATATTGTTAATTAATTATTAAACAACTATGCATAATAACCAGATATTTGTATGTTCCAAAACAAACTGGAGGGAAAAGGAAAGGGAATTTTCAGGATGTGAACTCTCTCTAAAAAAGAGAAATATATCCTGGAAAATTGGATATGTTTCTCTTTTTGTTCACTATACAACATATGCTTCATTTCATTATGAATTGATCAATAGTATGCAAAAAATATTTTGAGCATTAATATAATCATATTTTTGATACAGTATCAGCATACAGTAAATTCCTATTATAGCACGTTCAAAGGGCATAATAAGCAGAAACCCCGCCCCTCACCTTTTCATCAATATTCCGGTAGATTTTTTTTTAGCTTCTTTTGCAGTTTTTTTATTATTAATATAATAAAAATAATGAAATTTATGAAAACATGTAATAATATCATTAATATGAGAGAGAGAGAGAGATTTCATATTTAGCTTTTAGCTAAATATGAAATAAAAATCACCTGCACTGGAAACAATTTCTATGAAATAATGAATTCCTATATTTTAATCTACATCATCCATTTCCCAAAACCAAAAGTCGAGAAATAGGAAAGTTATATCTGGATTTATTTCTTCTTGGGACCAAACATTAAAAAAAGACTGATATAAGCAAAAAAAAGTATTTTAAAAGGGAGCACTCTAGTTATCAAAAAAATGCATAGCACTTCTTCATCAAATCCTCCTGCTTTAACAACTATTACTAGGATAGTTAAATAACTATCTGGGTGCTTGTGTATCCCCACAATAAGACCATTATAAATTTATAATTTTCTATTTTCCTAGGCAGGCATTACCCACCCTCCAAAATATGAAGTTGAATCCACCCTAGATGAGTTTAACATGTAATTAATTCCCAAAGATGAGAGTTTGTAATATAATATATAATGCAAGAACACATTTTTTTGATAATCTTAGGGGGAGGAGGTTGTTGTTGTTGTTTGGTTTTTAGGAGCATTAGCAGCTTAGGCCATATTACTCCGGGATATGCGGTGGTCATTCCCTGACCTTTCCGCATCATCTGTATTTGGTGGTGACGGGCTCGAACCCCGGTCTAATCAAGAAGCGTATGCTACGCACTGCTGCTCCTTCCCACCTGGCTATGGAGGCACCGAGGGGGAGGAGGATTTACTCCAATCCCTTCTCTTGTGAATGGTAACAGTCTAAATAAAGAGAAAAGGATAACACAGTGATGAATAACATAGTATGTATTTTTAATATAGCCATATGCCCATTGGAGTTTTTTTTTTTATATAGCCATATCCCCATGTGGAATCATATACTTATCTGGGACAAGTTATTAGCTGTAATAATGATAAATGGCTGGAAGTCAAGAGAAAAATAAATTTTGGATGGATAGCATTCAGGAAATCTAGTCACATACTGAAGAGCAATATCCTAGTTTGTCTGAAACATAAAATAATGAACCAATGTATACTCCCCACCACGACTTATGGAAGTGAAACTTGGGCACTCACCAAAAGAATGGAAGAGAAGCTGAGAACTACACAGCAAAGAATGGAACAAATTATATTGGGAATCAGACTGTTAGATAAGAAGAGAAACACATGGCTTAGGCAGCAAACTCAAGTAAAGGGCATTCTTATGAAAACTAAAGAACTAAAATGGTCATGGGCAGGACACATAGCTCGAAGACATGATGACAGATGGACTAAGAAGATAACAGAATGGTACCCAAGAGGGGCTAGAAGAAAAACTGGAAGACAAAGGCGGAAATGGATAGATGAAATTCATGAGTTTGTGGGTAGTAAATGGATGGCCAGTGCTCAAAACAGAAGGAACTGGAAAGTTGGTGGAGAGGCCTTCATCCTGCAGTGGTTGAAAATGGCCAATGATGATGATGATGCCCATTAGCAAAGAGATGGGCAAAACTCATCATCATTCTAAGGGCCAAGCCCTGTCACCATAGCAATCTTTTGCCTCCACTCATACCGAGTTTGGGCTTCTTGTTTTGCTTTACTGTAGTTCATTCTTGAGAGTCTGAGCATGTCATGAAGTGGTATGATTCTTGGCCATCTTCTGCTTCTTTTCCCTTCAAGCTGTGTTTCTGGTATGTTTACTATCCAATCATTGTGTCTCCAGAGATCTCCGCATCTTTCTCTTTGTGATTTTCTTTATTGTTCTTTGTTCCTCTACTACTCTGAGGCCCTTTTTATTCGTCTTTTTTGTCTCTCCCATTGATTTTCATCAAGGTTCTCCAGCAAAACATCTCAAATGCTTCAATTCTCCTCCAGTCTATTGCTGTTATTGACCATGTTTCACATCCATATAGCAGTATACTCCATATGAACATTTTCACGAATCTCTTCCTCTTTTCTTTGTCTATCTTGCCTGCGATAAATGCTTTCTTTTTCCTACGTGCTTCTTTCGCTATTGCAATTCTTCTTTTCATTTCTGAGTGGCTTTTTCCATCCTCTTGTATGTTGCTTCCAAGAAATACAAATGAACTTACTCGTTCAATTTTCTTGTTACCAATTTCAATATTGTCTGTTTTTCTTTGATTTTCTTTTCCAACAACCATTATTTTTGCCATTTTTGTGTTAATTTTGAACCCATAATCTAAGAAAACTTCTTCCATTATTTCTATTGTGTTTTTCGAATCGTCTTCATTTTCTGCTAGTGCAGCTATATCATCAGCAAAATGTATGAATTGTACCTGTACTCCTCCTATGCTTATTCCTTTAGTTTTGCACTTCACTTTCTCTAATGCACCCTCTATGTATAAGTTAAATAGCAATGGTGATAATGCACACCCCTGCCTAACTCCTTTTCTTATCTTGGCTATTGCTTCATTACAGGAACTCCCTGACTTACCTAATAATCGACTTATGCAAATTCGACTTTATGTAAGGTTTTGCCGGCCAGTGCAAACTGAAAAAAATATGGAAACATATTTTGCATCAACCCAAGAACTTTTTTTTTTTTTTTTTTTTGTAATTCGTTCCAAGTACATGGAAGTTAAAAATTTCGCTATATTATTTATCTCTCTAAAAGGTCATATTTATAATGGAAATTGCAATATCCTCTCATGTTCCCATTATAAGAATCAATTTTGAACGCATTTGTGATATTTTTCTAAAGCACGTTCTGGAGCTCACGACCAAAAAACAATAAAAACAATTTGCACTTTCCGGCTTATTGGGTTTTTCTGTTATGTTGTTGTTTGGTTTTTAGGAGCATTAGCAACTAAGGCCATATTGCTCCGGGGATATGTGGTGGTCATTCCCTGACCTTTCTGCGTCCTCCATATTTGGTGGCTCAGGCTCGAACCCCGGTCTAATCAAGAAGCATGTGCTATGCACTGCCTGCTCCTGCTCACCTGGCGATGGAGGCGCCGTTTTTCTATTAGCGCAATCTATTGTAAACGGGTAGTAAACTTGATCTTATTGCATTTGCAATAATCCTGATAACTGGAACTCTGAGTTTTTACGTTATGGTATTATGGTGAAATGTGTTCCCCTTCACTGAAATCTTCAATCATATAAAAAACAAATTTTGAGAAACTTCCCTTCATTCCTATTTATGTATTACAATGATGAAGGGAAAGGGTCTAACAGAAAGTGCAAGTGCTGGCGGTGCCAGGAAACAAAACAAAATTGATTTAGAAACGACAATGAAAATGATTAAGAAGTACAAAACAGGATAAAGTTTGTCATCTATTGCAGGGGAATTAGGTTAGTTAGTTAGTTATTTGGTTTTTAGGAGCATTAGCAACTAAGGCCATATTGCTCCGGGAATATGTGGTAGTCATTCCCTGACCTTTCCGCATCCTCCCTATTTGGTGGTCACGGGCTCGAACCCCGGTCTAATCAAGAAGCGTGTGCTACGCACTGCTGCTCCTGCCCACCTGGCTATGGAGGCGCCAAGGGGAATTAGGTGTCACTGCTTCAAGTGAATACTATTTTAAGGGACAGTGCACGTATAAAAGAACATGTCAAAGGATCAATACACTTAAAATCAATTGTGATCACCAAACAGTGTTCAGGTGCTATGTCGAAGATGGAACAGCTATTAATAAATGGAGCAATATGGCCTTAGTTGCTAATGCTCCTAAAAACCAAATAACAAACAAACAAACTATTAATAATATGAATGGAAAATCAGATTCAGAAGCAAGTGCCCCTGAGTCCAATGGCCATTCAAGAAAAAAGCAATGAGTATTTATGAAGATATTAAGGATAAGTACGGCGAACCACAAGCCAAGTTCGTGGCAAGCAACGGGTGGTGCAATAGGTTCAAGCATCATACTGGTTTTCAAAACATTAAAGTATGCAGTGAAGTCGCCAGTGCCAATTCTGCAGCTGCAGAGAAATTTTGTGATGTGTTGGAAAAAATTATTGAGAAAGCAGCTATTCAATGCAGCAAATTTTTAACATTTTTAATTTTTAACAGCAAATTTCAAAAAAGTTAAAATTTTTAACAAAATTTTTAACTTTTTTGAAATTCAATTTTAATTCTCTGTATTGGAAAAAAATGACGAATTGAACATACATTGCCAAAGAGAAAAAGACAATGCCAGATTTCAAGGCTTCAAAAGATAGGGCCATGCTCTTTCTTGGGCCTAATGCGGCGGGAGATTACAGATTAATACCACTGCTTGTATATCATTCTGGAAATCCTTTTGCATTTAAGGGCATTGATAAAGCCACCCTACCCGTGCATTTCCGATTGAACCAGAGAGCATGGATAACAATATCTCTCTTTGAGGATTGGTTTAAATGCTGCTTCATTCCCAAGCTTGAAAAATATTGTAAAGACAACAACATTCCTTTCAAGATTTTGCTTCTATTAGATAATGCTCCTGGACATCCTATGCATCTAGATGATTTCAATTTGAATGTGAAAGTCATATTTCTACCGCCAAACACAACTTCACTCATCCAACCTATGGATCAGGGTGTTATTTCAAATTTAAAAGCATGCTATTTACGCACACCTGCTCAGGCATTGTCTGCAGTAGGCAGTAAGAAAAATATTACGTTAGGAGACTTTTGGAAATCGTACAATATTTACCACGCCATCTTAAGCATTAATAAAGCCTAGGGGAAAATTACTAAAAGTTATTTAAATGGCATATGGAAGAAAGCATGCCCACAGCATGTAAAACACTTAGAAAAGTTTAAAAAAGACGAATGATATGAAGAGGTTATAGAGAAGATTGTAAAGATTGCAGAGCTACTTCAGTTGGAGGTTGATGCCAAATACGTGGAGTTAATAGAAGAAGAAGAGAAGGAATTATCTAATGAAGAACTTATTGACTTGCAGGCAGTGATAGTGAGAGAAGAAAATGCTGATGACGCTCAAGATGAACCAAATGAGGAGTCGAGAAGCTTCATCACCCGAGAGATGGCAATGGCATCTCATGAAATTGCATCGGCAATGGCGAGGTGTGAGAAGATGGATCCTGACAGCGAATAATTCATAAAAGTTAACAGAGGGGTGAATGATATGCTTGCTTGCTACAAAGAAATCTACAATGAAAAGAAAAAAGCCACTGTCCAGTCATGCATTAATATGTTCTTTTACAAGATTGAGCAGCCGATCCCTCCTAAATCTCCATAGCCCTCAGCGGCATACTTATCAGCTGAAGATGTCGATTCTGGCAACGATGCTCGAGTGGTAAACTTACTGACGTTATGCCTATCTCCTATCTTTTTTTGTAATTTTATAATTTTGAAATTTTTTAAATTGC
This sequence comes from Mastigoproctus giganteus, assembly GCF_048544385.1. NCBI lineage: Eukaryota > Metazoa > Arthropoda > Arachnida > Uropygi > Thelyphonidae > Mastigoproctus > Mastigoproctus giganteus. Next base: position 238,239,905 of record NC_143575.1, on the reverse strand, counting down.
ATGCTTTTGTAATTTTCCTGCACATGAAATAAAAAATTGAATAAATACAATAAATAATTCTATTCACATGTTCGTCTAACAGTTCTTTTTTGATTCAATCAATTCAGCGAGCACAGTTGCAAGTGCTGCACAAGCATGTGGGAAATTCCGACTTACATAGAGTTTCGCGGAATACAACCCTTACGTTAATCATGGAGTGGCTGTATTTTGAAATTCAATTTTTGTTGGCTCTTCGATCTCTCCAATCAAACTGGGCCTTCTTCATGACTTTGAAAAGCTTCTACAAGTGAACACTGTCAAATGCTTTTTCTAGATCAATAAAAGCTGTGTGTGGCTTTGTTTATGATTATTCTTCTATCTATTATTGTGAGTAACACTAAAATGGTTTCTCGTGTATTTCGAAAACCAAACTGATCTTTGCTTAAAAACTGCTCTATTTTTGGTTTAATTCTATGTTTTATTATGTTCAATAGTATTTTGGATGCGTGGCTAAGCAGACTTATGGTTTGGTAGTTTTTACACACTGTTGTATTTCCTTCTTTTGGTAATGCCACTGTCCAGCTTTGGAAAAAGTCGTCCACATCTTTTCCTTCGTCATAGACTGTTTTTGTGATATTGAACATTTCTTTCCTTGTTTTGTCTCCTGCTTTTTTTCAGCAATTTTATCTGTCCCTATTGCTTTTCAATTGGGATCTCATTTAGAACTCTTCTATATTCTAATAAGTCCGGCCCCAAACAATCCTCTTTTACTTCATGTTCAGCTTCCAAGTCTTCTTCACTTATTTGATTCCCATCATAGAGGTCTTCCAGTTCCAGCAGATCTATATCCTTCCTCAAGTGAGGCCTCCAAACCTGTATTCAGGACTCAAGATGTGGCCTAACCATGGCCATGTACAATGGGATAATTACCTCCTTATCCCTGGTAGCAAAGTTCCTGTATATCACTGACAAAACCATATGAGCTGTCCTGGCAGCCTATCTATGCTGCTCAGAGATCTTCATGTCCGACTGCACAATTAATCCCAGGTCATTTTAATTTGTTCAATATGAGAATAGGTCACTAATAAATTTCTTGTCAAAGGAAAAAATCTATTTTAAATTGTAATTTTTTTTTTTTAGTTCAAATTATCTCTTTTTCACTACTTCAATCTCCCATCTGAGGTTTGTTCATCAGTATGAAATTCAGTGTCCCTACAAAATGGTACCTTTGGCAGTTGCTTGCATTGCCACCATCTAAAACGAACCCTGGGTATGCCAAGGGTATTCCTTCAGTTCAGGAGTTCAAGTTACAGAAATATCTCAAAAACATTTGAGATATTTGAGATATTGAGATATTATATGAGTCTTTTTCCTAAATCTGTGGCTTTTTTTTTTTTTTTTTTCTCTCTTTTCCAGTTATAAGGTTTTCCAACTTTTCTTTTCTGGGATTCCTGGAAATGTCAAGTGGTTAATGGCAATAGTATGTGCATCCTTTTCAAGGTGAAGAACTTCTTTAGACCTGTTGCTGCTCTCTGGTAGTCTGTAATTCTTATATACAATTATACTTTTCTGTCTGTTTTAATAAAACATCACCTATCCATATCCTCTAATCCTTCCTTAAATTTATTCAAACTACCCATTTCCACAACACTAGATGATAGTTTTTGCCAACAGTCAACTGCTCTCTGGCTGAAAGCAGTTGACTGTTATTGACAAACTTTCACATATATATCCTCCAACCGTACTTTTTTTTTTTTTTTTCAACTGATTCCTCCTTATGTGTGTTGTCTGAGAAAGAATAAGGATGCCATCAGCAATTGTTTCCTTAATCCATTTAAAGCATTAAACACTTCAATCAGGTCTCATTGCAAGTGCCAAGTTTCAAAGTTCTGCAATTTGCAGAAATAAAGTCTTTTTCAGTAAGAGTAACCTTTTATTACTCTGACTAATCTTACTATTCTTCTCTGCACTCGTTTTAACAAATCAACATTCTTCCTAAAATGAGACATCCAGACCTAAACCATTGCCTTATATAATGGAATAATCACTTCCTTGTACCTGCTGTCAAAATAAGCTTTCCTAACAGCTTATCTGCACTGCTAAGAAAACTTCATGTCTTATTGTACAATTACCTCTAGGTCTCTTTCATCCTCTGTTACCTTGAATGTACTATGACATAATCAGTATGTTATTTATTGAATTACTGCTTCCCATGTGCGGTACCTTGCATGCGTCAAGGTTAAACCTCAACTGCTACTTCTCAGCTCATCCGTCTAATTTTTTTAGATCTTGTTGTAATAGTATGCCCTGATTCCTGTCAACACCCTGCTAACCTTTATATCATATGCAAACTTATACATTAAACCTAATATGCTGTTAGCAATATCATTAACAAGAATTGAAAATAATAAGAGGCCCAGTACTCTGAGGGGCTTAACATTATCTGAGAAGAGCAGTGGCCATTAATAACCATTTATTATCTTCTGCCACTCAACCAACCCTTTATCTACAGCAGTAACTTGCCTATACTGCCACAATGCCCAAATTTATATAGCAGTCTTTCAAGTGGAAACCTTAGATTACTTATTCTTTTCTGAAATGGACATTAATAACCAACAAAAGTCAAGCTTACAAGTCTGTAATTACTCATTTTACCTTTTAATCTTCCCTTTGTGAATAGGGAGACACTTTTCCATCTCTAATCTTCATAGGAAATCTTAGGATGCTCTCATAATCATGGCTAAAGGTTTCCTTACCTTTTTTGTTGCTGCTTTTACTATAATTGGATAGACCCGATCAGCCCCAGGTCTCTTATTTACTTTTAGATTCAATAATTTCTCTTTTGTTTTCCTCTCAGTTATTACAAATTCATTTATCTCCTTGATGGAATTTCATATATACTTCTGGAATTCCCATTCCAAAAAATTTTTGAATGGAGATACCAGGAGTATATAAAAATATTTATTCAGTTTGTCAGCAACCTGAATAGGATCATCAATGGTTTTGCCATTCATATCCAGTGGACTAATGTGATTCAACCTTTCCTTTTTGTGTTAACATAATTAAAGAAGTCTTTGCTACTTTTCTTTGCATTCTTAATCAGAGGTTTCTGTTTGGATTGCTTCAGAAGCTTCTCTTTGGATTGCTTTAACTCCCTTAGTTATTTAAATGCAAACTAGTTAATGCTTAGTGCAGGTCTCTGTGTCTCCTGTTAATCTATGAACATCCTATATATTTTCTTCCCTGTCACTAGTTTCATATATTCATCAGACATTAAATTAGATCTAAACCTTGAACAGTACTTCTGATGTTGTCTTGCACAATTCGTCTTCAACATCTGGTGTTGAAGAAGTGGACAGTTTGAAGCCATTTAAAGAGGAATGAGACATCGTTTGAAGTTATGGATAGGTAATGTGGGAAGTGCTTTTTTTTTCTCATTCATTTTAGAAGTTGATAGCTTAAAGAGATTCAAGGCAAAACTAGACAAACATTTGGAGCAAATGGATGGGTGAAATGAGAAGGGCGTGTGTGTGTTTTTTTTTTTTTTTTTTTTTTTTGGCTGATGCTATATAAGCTTGCTTTCTTGCATCATGTGCCCTTGCTAATGCTAAAACTCATCAAATGCAAAAACTTTAATTATTTGTTTTTTTGGTGGATGCTGCATAAGCTTGCTCCCTCGCATTTAATCATTTTAATGCTACAGTACTAAATCCTAATATACTTTTCACACCAATTAATATCTTAGATGATATAAAAAACTTAGTCGTCAGAGTGTTATGACAATGATATACAAGAACTTTTCCATCATGGAAAAAGAAGTGATTATCCCATTGTATATTTACCTCTTTAATACTGCATACAAGTTTATAATCTCATTTTAGGAAGGACATAGATCTATTGGAAAGAATGCAGTTATGAGCAATTAACTAGAGCCATAAAAGAGTATTCTTTCCAAGAAAGAAAGAGACTCAAATTCTATAAACTGCACCATTGAGCCTGAAGCAGCTGAGTGGTCAAGCACAATAGTTCAGTAATGCACGTGTTTGAGGGCACTGTGGCTCGAGCCCAAATGACTGCTAAATACACTTAAAAATTATATTTGTTGCCAAAATATTAATTGTAGGCTCTTCTGACATAGTATAATCAAGACCTTTCTTTTTTATTTCTACAAATTTCATCGTTACTTTTTCTCAGGAAAACAGAAGGGAGATTAAATTTAAAAAAAAAAAAAAAAAAAAAAAATGGTGCTTGGAAAATAAATGTGCAAAAATTTGCCTTCAGCTGAATTAACTGTTGGAACAAAGTTCAGCTTAGTGTTTTGGAGGTAGACAAAGTTGGAAGAAATTTAAATTTAAATGATTAGACAAATTATTAGAAAAAATAGAGAAATAAAGTGAGTAAAAGTTTTTTGTCAGCAAATGTTGCATAAGTTGCATTTGAGTTTTGGTATTCAAGGTGAGTGGACATGCTTTTATCAGGGCTCCTCAGATAAGTGGATTGGATTACTGTTGATTACTGCTTTTAAATATTTGATTTATTTAGTATATTGTTGGATTATTTTGTTATAGGTTTTCCTGTAACAGTTTGATTTTTATAATATTATAGATATCATTCTTTAAAGTTAATTTTCATTGATATTTAGCTAATTTTATAATGGTAATTACGAGATCTGCCTTAAACACATCACAGGGTATCGTGACTCACACGGAAATAGCTGATGGTGATTTACAGATGAGTCATGATTTAATCCCGTTGCAGAACTTGTGGAATGTTTTCCAAGGTCAACCTGGTGACTAATCATAGCTCACCTGAGGATTCTTTTCTTTGTGATCGATGTAAGGAGTTCACCGATCTTAAATTACAATTTGGTGCACTGATGGAATAATTTGAGTCACTGAAAAAACAGGTGCTTGCCGTTGAGAATAATGCATCTGGGAGTTCGTCAGGGACTCAAGACTCCAGTGATCTATCAAGTGATGCACTTCCGATTTGGGCCTCAAAACAGAAAAACCAAGTGCAAACTACTCTGGTTCAAAAGGACTTGGTTTTAATTGGAGACTCTATTGTCAGGGAAAAGGGGAATATTTTTTATAATAAGGATAGGTGAAGTAAAACCAGGGTATATCTGCCATCATTAATAGTATGAACTATTAATGATGTCACCAACAGATTGTCAGATTTTAAGGGGGGTAAAGAGAATATTATTATTCATGTGGGGACTAATGACATTAAACGTACACGATCTGACGATTTGTTGGAAAAATACAGGACCATGTTGAGGAAATGCCACGAGCTAGGCCACAATGTCTATGTGTCTGCAATTCTGCCCAGACATGATAGGAGGGATTATATGTTATAATCGGGGATTATAATGTTATATAATCCTTGTGGATTAACTCAAGACTTGAAGGACTCTGCAAGGCTTTAGGGAGGAAATTTCTATCAGCTTGGCCCACACTTGTAGGCAGAAGAAATTTGTTTTGTAGAGAGACAGGATACACTTAAACAAAGGTGGTGCAAAAGTTTTTGCCAGTATTATTGAGGACACCTTAAAGGTTCAGGGAAACTGCTAGTTGGGGGGGGGGGGATGTGGGTAATACTGACACGAATTTATCTGATAATATTGGTCAAAGTAACTCTTGCACATACCTAAAGAGTTCTTATCTGTTACCCCAACTGGACATATTATCTAGATGTTCTGGGGGCAGAAACGTTTCAAGTGAGTGGATAGCTAATGCCAGGGAAGAGAGTCTAAAAAACTTCAAGGGTTGTTAAATATACAAGAACAGTGTCTTAATTATTAGAAGTGTCTTCAATAAAATGAGCGAATTCGAACTGCTGGTTAAAACAAGTAACGCGGACATAATAGGGCTTACGGAAACGTGGTGGCACCCAGAAATAGGGGATGATGAGTTTCAGTATGGCTTGTATAATGTATTTAGCAAGGATAGGGTGGATAGAAGGGGTGGTGGGGTAATGCTTCTTATCAGAAGCAGCCTGAGTGTGACGATAGCTTTCCCGGATTAAGACGTTTCACGTGCTAGTATAGAATCTGTATGGTGTGAGATAGTTGGAAACAAAGGTATAATGTGAGTAGGAGTAATCTACAGACCAGGTGATTGTGAAGATTACGACGAAAGCCCCTACATGCAAATGGAATAGGCAAGTAAGCGTCAATGTCTTATTATGGGTGATTTCAATTTGCCTCTAATTGATTGGAGTAAATGGGAAGGACAGGGGGAACAAAATTTTTAAATCAACTAGATGACTGTTATTTGTATCAACATGTCAGGGAAAATACTAAAGAAAAGAATACCCCATCATCACCCATGAATCAGATAACATAACAGGGTCGACAGTAGAGGAACCAGTAGCAGGAAGTGATCATGGAGTTCTACGGTGGATGATGAAGAGAGAGAGATAGCAGTAGCAAAAGGAATGGGTTTTAATTTCAGAAAAGGAAATTACGATACCTTAAGTTACTACATGGCCTCTATTAACTGGGTAGATATCATAGAGAACAAATACAATTGAACTGTGGTATGCTTTTAAAACATTAATCACAGATACCTTGAATGTGTATTTACCATTAAAAAATTACTCCACAAGGAGGGTTCCAAGTTGGATGAATAGTGAAGTTGCCACATTACATGAGCAGAAAAAGGTGGCATGGAAAGGTTACAGAGCAATAAAAAGTACTGAAGCCTATAACAGCTACAAGATGTCTGTAATAGGATGATAGGTTTAATTTCCTTTTCTTTTATTGATTATTAGTTTTTTTTTTTATCATTGTTTTATTCGGTTTTTTTTTTTTTTTGGCTGGTGCAGCATAAGCCATAGGCTTTCTTGCACCGTGCAGCCTTTACTAATACTACAGTATAAGCATTGAAATCATTATGTAATAATTTCAATAATTACACTAAAATTTAAAAAAAAAAAACCCTTTGGCTAATCTGCCAATTTATTGCAACATTTTGCCAATACTAAAATAACTTGTTGCCTTACATAATTTTACCACTATTAATGCATGTCTACAAGAACAAAAAAAAATTATAAAGATGTGCTTTATAATTTTAAAATTATAAAGATCATGCTCAGAATAATCACCTGAGAGGGCATAAATTCAAATTGAGGAAAGACAGATGTAGGATAGACATGAGGAAATTTGCCTCTAGCCAGCGGGTGGTTGGTTGGTGGAACAGACTTCCATCCCTTGTCGTGGAAGTTGATAGCCTAAATAAGTTTAAGGCTCAGGACAGGTATTTCGAACGAACAGAGGGGTGAAGTGGAAGTGGTTATTTTATTTTTTTTTTTTTTTGGCTGATGCGGCATAAGCTTGCTTTCTTGCATCAGATGCCTCTACTAATGCTAATGCTGGGACTATATTATTTTAAGCCACCCATCCTAGTTTTAGTAGGATGGTTCCAATTTACAAATGAAAATCATGCATCCTGCTTTATGTTAGGGAGCCAGCAAAAAATCAATTGATCCAAGTTGTTCTATCAATTTCACATCTAATGACATAACTGAAAGAATCTTTGGTTTGATGATGACTGTGTGCCAAAGTGAAAGGAATAGGTAGCCTCATAATACACTGGAAGTGAAATTAATAGTGGAACAATTTTAATTTTACTCATACACAGTTTACGAAACTGTCTTGACATACCTGATGGGAAAAGAAAACTGCTCAAAAATTCAAATTAAAGGATAAATATATTTATCCTTTAATTTGACATCCTTCCTAAAATGAGGCCTCCAGACCTGTACTCAGTACAGGTCTCGAGGCCTCATTTTAGGAAGGATGTCGATTTGCTTGAGCGTGCACAGAGAAGGGCAACAAGATAGGTGAGGGGAATGAAGGGATCCTCTTACTAAGAGAGGCTTAAGTTCTGCAAATTCCAGTGGCTGGAGACTAGGTACCCGCGCAGTGATCTGATTGAGGTGTATAAGGCCTTGAATGGGTTGAGCACGCTGAATTCTGATGGGATCCTTCCACTTGTTCAGATTACAAACCTAAGGGGGCATAAATTCAAATTAAGAAAAGACAGATGTAGAATAGATGTGCGGAAATTTGCCTTTAGCCAGCGGGTGGTTAATTGCTGGAACAAACTTCCATCTGTCGTTGTGGAAGTTGATAGGTTGAATAAATTTAAGGAAGAACTGGACAGGCATTTGGAGAGAATGGTGTGATTTTTTTTTTTTTTTTTTGGCTGATGCTGCATAAGCTCATACACTAGCTTTCTTGCATCACATGCCACTACTACTACTATATAATAAAAAAACAAATTAAATAGGATTCAGGTGCATTACAGTATTATAAGAATTCCTTTTTGTCGTAATAATTTTTTTTTTTGCTTCAATTTTGTAATTGATAATACATATAATATATATTGAAAATAAATCATTTTATAAATTATAGCAAAATTGATAGTTTTTCTTTTGGTGGACAGGGGAAAGTAGATAAAAAGGTTTGTCATGATTCACACATTACCATTGCAGACAATGTGTATGACATAGGTATGACGTAAATTTGAGATTCACTAATAAATACAGGAACCATAAATAAACCAAGCTATGAGAGAGTAATTACTGAACAAACCTGCAAAACCTATTTCTGATTCCCATATGCTTCTTGTCACCTAATCAGTGGGCACTTTATGGATTCTTGTCACTGCCATCACAATACTCATGCATGATGTGCATGTGATAACACATTGTATATGACACAAGTTCCACAGAATTTAATAAAGTTACAATTTTGACATTTAAAAATATGGTAAACCTATTTATAGAGAATTACCAGCATGCGTGTGAGAGCTCTTGAATGCTTATACACTGTCAACCCATTGGTAATAACATTGGTTCTTTATTGACTCCAGGATTTATTTAGCTCTTTTGCACTTCAAAACCTCCCAATCTATCCAGTGGTAACTGCCAATAAATTTCATAAAAATTTTGTTTTTTTTCTCTGTTAAAAATTTGAGAAGTCTATCTTCATTAGAATAAAAATGACAAGAACTAACTAGCTCCTGCTAACAGGTTAAACATTAGTAGACATTTTGGATATTGCAAAAATATTTTCATCATCTAAGAATAATTACCAAACTTTATTTTCATGATCAGTAAATTTACAATAAAAGTTTAGAATAGCATACAGTAGTAGGAGTAAAGGCAAATGACAAAAGCAAGCCTATGCATCATCAGCCAAAAAAAAAATCTTCACAGTTCACCCATCCGTACCCTGCAAGAATTTGTCCAGTTTTTCCTTGAATTTATTCAACCCATCCACTTCCACAACAACAGATGAAAGCCTGTTCCCACAATCAACCACCCACTGGCTGAAGACAAACTTCCGCACATCTATCCTGCAACCATCCTTCCTCAACTTGAATTTATGCCTCCTCATGTGTAGCTCAGAAAGTGGAAGAATGCCATTAACATTCACCGTACTCAATCCATTCAAGGCTTTAAATGCCTCAATCAGATTTCCCTGCAGGTTGTTATTTGGTTTTTTTTTTAGGAGCATTAGCAACTAAGGCCATATTGCTCCGGTGCGGTGGTCATTCCCTGACCTTTCCGCATGTTCCGTATTTGGTGGTGACGGGCTCGAACCCCGGTCTAATCAAGAAGGGTGTGCTACGCACTGCTGCTCCTTCCCACCTGGCTACGGAGGCGCCTTCCCTGCAGGTGCCTAGTCTTGAGATGTTGCAATTGGCAGAACTGAAGCCTTTCTGGGTAAGAGCACCCTTTTCAAGTCTGACTGCCTTTCTTTATACCCATTCAAGCAGCTCTACATCCTTCCTAAAGTGAGGCCTCCAGACCTGTATACAGTACTCAAGATGTGGTCTAACCATGGTCTTATACAAAGGGATAATCACTTCCTTAACCCTGCTAACAAAGTTTCTGTATATCATTGACAAAATCCCATGAGCTGTGCCTGACAACATGTCTGCACTGCTCACAGAATTTCATATCTGACTGCACAATTACCCCAGGTTTTTTTCTTTCTCCATTACCCTGAGTATTTTTTTCATTCTCCATTACCCTGAGTGTAGTACAATACAATTCATAAGTTACTCTCTACCTAGCATTTATCAATATTAAACTTCAACAGCCATTTCTCAGCCCATTGATCCAATTTTTCTGGATCGTGTTGTAGCTCACTCTGATGACTGTCGTTAACCACCTTGCCAACATTTGTATCATTTGCAAACTTGGACATTAAGCCTGATATTCCTTCATCAATCACTGATAAATATTGAAAACAACAATGGGCCAAGCACTAAATGCTGGGGAATTCCACTAATAACATTAGTCCACAAAGAGCAGCACCCACTGATCCATAACGGTAACTTGCCCTTAATGCCACATTGCTCCAGTTTGTATAAAATTCATTTATGTACAACAGTATAAAAAGCCTTTCTGAAATCCAAGTATGATGTCAAATTTGTTTTTTTGCATCTAGTTCCTTGGTCACTGCATCATAGTAATCTACCAGATTGGTTAGACAGGATCACCCCTTGCCAAATCCATGCTGTGATTGCAGTACAATTACATGCCTGCCCATCTTTAACCAGCGATTACATTATTTTCCCCGGAACAGACGTTAAATTAATAGGTCTATGATTATTCATATTGCCTTTTTATCTCCCTTGATGAGCTGGAGATATATCTGCACATCTCCAGTCGATAAGGACCTCTTCTGAATCTCATTAGTGAAATGGCACTGTTACATCTCATTAGCATTAGTAGAGGCATATGATGCAAGAAAGTAAGCTTATTCAGCATCAGCAAAAAAATAAAAAAAAAGAAATTTGCACTTCACCCTCCGTTCGTTTAAAATACCTGTCCAGCTGAGCCTTAAATTTATACATTCCACAACAAGGGATGGAAGTCTGTTCCACCAACCAACTACCCGCTGGCTAAAGGCAAATTTCTGCACATCTATCCTACATCTGTCTTTCCTCAATTTGAATTTAGGCCCTCTCAGGTGATTATTCTGAGCACAATTTGAATTTATGTCCTCTCAGGTGATTATTCTGAGCAAGAGGAAGAATCCCATCAGCATTAAGCATGCTCAAACCATTCAAGGCTTTATACACCTCAATCAGATCACCTCGCCGGTGCCTAGTCTCCAGACACTGTAATTTGCAAAATTTAAGCCTTTCTTCATAAGCGCAACCCTTTGTTCCATTCACTAATCTTGTTGGTCTTCTCTGTACTCGTTCCAGCAGCTCTACATCCTTCTTAAAATGAGGCCTCCAGACCTGTATACAGTACTCAAGGCGTGGCCTGACCACTGCCTTATACAAGGGAATAATCACCTCCTTATCCCTGCTAGAAAAATTCCTGTATATCATTGACAAGACACCATGAGCTACTCTTGCAGCCTGTCTGCACTGCTCAGAGAACTTCATATCTGCCTGCACAATTACCCCCAGGTCCTTTTCGTTCTCTACCACTGTCAGTGTAGTACCACAGAGTTGATACGTTGCTCTGGGGTTGCTGTTTCCCATATGTAGTACTTTACATTTGTCAATGTTAAACTTCATTTGCTACCTCTCAGCCCATCTGCTCAACCTTTCCAGATCCTGTTGCAGCAGCATAGCGTCAATAGTGTCCTTAACAACCCTGCCAACCTTTGTATCGTCTGCAAACTTGGACATTAAGCTTGATATACTATCATGAATATTATTTATAAATACAGAAAACAATAATGGACCCAACACTGAACCCTGAGGGACTCCACTAATAACATTAGTCCACGATGAGCAGTATCCATTGATTACCACTCTCTGTCTTCTCCCCCTCAACCACCCCTTTATCCATAGCAGCAATTTGCCTCCAATGCCACACTGCCAGTGTTGCCATTTTAGCGGTTTACCCGCTAGATTTAGCGGAATTGCTTCAGGTTTAGCGGATAAAAATATGAAATAGCGGATAGCGGATTTTTTAGCGGGAAGAGTATAAATGTTTAGCATTTTATGTATTTTGGCAATGTAACATTTATATTAAGAAATATTCATTTAAGAAATATTAAATTAATTGTTCGATTAATTATTTAATTAACAATAAAAATAATTCATAATTGAAATAGTAGGGATATCATATTTCATAGTTTTTTTTTTTATAAAGCGAAGAATCGGTTTTATATTATTCTGGATTTCCCTGAGGAGAACCCCAACAATTTTACGTAGTTACGCTCGCGGTCAAACGACCTGATCATTGGGTCATAGCTTTAAATTGTTGAATCAAATCTAAAAATGTGGAAAAAATTCTAATGACGCCTTTTTTTGAAACAGCGAAGGAATGGCATTGGATAATTTTTCTTCGTCGTATTTGTTTGGCTTCCAAGAAATGCGATCCGAATTACCGACATCTCTTTCAACGTTTCTAATAACCACAGAGCAATAAGAAATAATTATTTCTAATAACCACAGTGTAATAATATCTTAGTATAGTCAGTCCTCGTATAGCACGATAGTTGTATTCCTAGAAACCCTCGTGCAATGCAAAATCGTGCGTTTAGTAAATCCACCAGCCGACAAAATCAATTCAAATATTTATACAGTGCCATAAACGATGGTGCAGATCCGAAAAAGATAGTTCATTCGTGTCAAACAAGGTGGTTATCCATTGAAGTTGCTATAACAAGAATTTTAGAACAGTATATTGAATTAAAAGCCCATTTTGAAATACTCGTTTGACTGACAAATGTTATACTGCAGAACTTCTTTATTCAATGTTCAAAGATGCAAGTAATTTAGCATATCTCTTATTTTAAAACCTATCTTATCTGAAGTACAAAGAGTAAACAAATCTTTTGAATCAAATACTGCCGATCCTACATTATTACTACATGATTTAAACATGCTATTGTCGATGATTGCCAATAAAATGTTTTTACCAAATAATGAAAGAAAAATAAATGAATTAATAATGAATAAACTTATCACAACAACAACAGATGAAATGGCAATAAGAGAGAGATGCCGTAATTTCTTGATTGATTTGTATCAACAATTAAAACAACGCCTTCCGGACAACATAAAAGAATTAGAAAAAATGTCATTAATCTCAGTTAACAATATATTAAAGAAACAAAAAGAACCACTGATAAATTTATTACAAAATTTAAAATTGTCTGAAGTAGAAATTGAAAAAATTGAGCAACAGTATATAAACATTACTCTCGTTAAATGGGAAAACATCAACAATACAATGAAGTTTTGGTCAGAAGTTTCGAAATATCGAGATGCAAGCGGTAAAAATCCATTTAAAGAAATTAGCGAATTTCCATTGGGTATTTTAATTTTGCCATTATCCAATGCAGATGTGGAAAGAATATTCAGCAACATAAATCTAGTAAATAACAAAACACGCAACAGAATGAGTGTTGGCACGGTTAATGCAATCTTATCAGTACGATACGGGCTCAAAAGAGTTGAAAAGTGTTGTAAAAATTATGTTTTACCTGAAGAAGTGCTTCGCAAAATAGGCACACAAGAAACATATGATGAGGAGGTATTGAATTTCGAAATTAATTTAGATTTTTAGATATTGATTTTATATTAAAAACAGAAAATAAATAACTATTTATATATACTATTTGTTTGTTTGTTTTTATTCACTACAAAGTACAAACAAATGAAAATTTTAAAAATTTGGCGGGTCAAGTGCTAAAAATAGCGGATTTTGAGTATGCGGCTAGCGGGAAATATTATTAAGAGTTGGCAACACTGCACACTGCTCCAATTTGTGCAGCGGTCTTCCATGTGCAACAGTATCAAAAGCCTTTCTAAGATCCAAGTATATAATATCAAAGTTATTCCCTGCACCCAGGTCTTTTGTGCTGGATGAAGTGCATCATAGTATCCAATCAAATTGGTCAGGCAAGACTTCCCCTTAACAAAACCATGCTCTGTCCGAGCTATAACTGAAGTCTTGTCTAGATGATCCTGCAGTGCTTCTTTAACCAGTGCCTCCATTAATTTTCCTGGAACAGAAGTTAAACTCACAGATCTATAATTACCTGTTCAGCCTTTGTTCCTCTTTTGTGAATTGGGGTCACATTTGCACATCTCCAGTCTATGGGTACCTCCCCTGAGTCCAAGGAAGCTCTCATAATTATGGCTAAGGGTTTGCTTACTTCCTTTGTTGCCTCCTTTAATATAACTGGATAGATCCCATCCACCCCAGGTGCCTTTCTTGTGTTTATCTTCAACAATTTCTCCTGCACTTTACTCTCAGTTATTACAAGATTATCTAGCTTACTGCCAGAGTTGAATACACCTCTGGCATTCCCCTCACTGAGGATGCATCGAAGGACGAATCAAAGGATGCATGCTCTATAATTAAGGCTAAGGGTTTGCTTACCTCATTTGCTGCCTTCATTAATATAATCGGATAGATTCCATCAACCCAGGTGCCTTTTCTATTGCCATCTTCAACAATTTCTCCTCCACTTTCCTTTTAGTTATCACAGTCATTTAGCTCCTTGTTAAAGTTTGATAATCTTATAGCATCCCCTTCCCGAAAGAATTCCTCATGTGTGAATGTAGATGCAAAATACCAATTCGATTTGTCTGCAACCTGAGCAGGATCATCAACAGTTAATGCATGGATGTGAAATGGCCCAATATGATTCAAACCCTTCCTTCCGCTTTTAATATAAGCATAGAAGTCTGCTGTTTTTCTTTGCCAGAATTCTCATAATCTACCTTAACTTGCCTAACCTCCTTTGTGACTTGATTACATATTAATTTATATGTACTATAGGCTTCTGTATCAACTGAAAATTTATTTGCATCACATTCACTTTTCTTCTCTGCCACATGCCTCAATAGTTCATCTGACATCCATTTAGGTCTATGCCTTGAACAGTATTTCATTGTTGGTATAAAAGACTAATAGTTTCTATGATTACTTCCCTGAATGCTTCTTATTTAGAATTTGCTATTAGTAACCATTGGTTGGTCCCACTGCACAGAACTGAAAAACTGTCTGAGTTCCTGTAAAGAAATAGCCACAATGACATTTCATGCACAGAATTTGGACAAAAAGGACTTTTTTGGAAAGTCTGAACTTTTCTTGTATTTTACAGATGTAATGAAGACAACAGGTATTTGTTTTTTTTCATCTTGAATACTGATATAAATTAATTTCCCTTTATGTTCCACCATGACTACTTAATAGATGAGTTGCCAACTAGAGTGATTTACAGCCTACACATAACACTTTCTTGCTGAAGCTGTGGACCACGTAAGAAATTCTATATCAGCATACACTGAAAGGACATAATTCTCGGGATACCTGATTCCTGAGCAGTGCGATGCTATCACCTCTCTCATTGTTGGATGAACCCACCAGGTATATAGGTACACTGCAACACTGTATTCACGCAGACAGTAATTCGATGTCAGTATGGATAAACATCAAAATGTTGTGAGTTAACCGACTTTGAAAGAGGGATGATAGTGGGTGCCCGATGGGTCACTATCATGGAGGCGGTACAGAAATTGCACTATCCCCATTCAACAGTATTGAGAGTGTATCAGGAATACACCATTTCCGGAATAACATCTCATCGTGGATAGCGCTGTGGGCAGAGAAATGTGATTGATGAATGCGGCCGTCAATGTCTCTGTTGCATTGTTTCAGCCAACTGGAGAGTGACAGAGGCACAAATCGCAGCTGGCTCTTCAACAAGAGAAGTGCCAGAAACGTCTCCACCAAGACCATCAGGCGATCATTGGCCACAGCAGGTTATGGGAGCCCCGACCCACCACAGTCCGATTGCTAATACCATGACACAGGAGTCTACACCTCAACTGAGCGAAAGAACATCTACCCCTGGACCTCGGATGATTGGAGACAGGTCTCCTGGTCTGAAGAGTCACATTTCCAGTTATTTAGAACTGATGGGAGGGTGTGTATTTGGCAGAAACCGCACAAAGCTCTGCACCCATCATATCAACAAGAAACTGTTCAGGCAGATGAACAGTTGGTAATGGTCTGGGGTGTGTTCAGCTAGCACACGTTGGGACCTCTGGTACATCTAGACGCATCTCTGAATGGTCCAGGTTACGTGTCCATCCTTGCAGACCATCTGCATCCCTTCATGGTCATCATGCACCCACAGGGCAATGTGCCTCCTCACAGAGCCATGGTGACTAGAACATGGTTCGAACATTCTGCAGATTTTACCATCATGGAATGGCTTTCCCATTCACCTGATATGAACCCTGTGGAGCATCTGAGGGATGCTGTGGAAAGGTCCATTCAAGCTTTGGATCCTCCACCCAGTAATGCGACAGAATTATGGACAGTGGTGTAGCAAGCATTGATGGAAATTCCTGTGGAACAGTTTTGTGAACTACTGGACTCAATGCCTCACCATGTGACTGCCCTTATCCAGGCAAAAGGTGGGCCTACCCGTTACTAGGTAGGTATCCCATGATTTCTGTCCACTCAGTGTACTATCCATACCTAGCAAGCCACTTTCATAGTGGATGAACTAGAAAAAATTATTAGATATTTGGTTGGATATATTTTTAAACTGCAAGTGATGATCATTTAACTGGCTGATTGGTGCAAGATCTTGTCTTAATTTACTTCTGGAACAACATTATCTCATTACCTGAATCTTCTGCAGATTTCTCCTTCTCGAAATACTCTCCCTTGAACTTTACACACTTTCAGCACCATCGCACCCATGTATTAAATGCTTCTTGCAAGCCATTTTTCAAAAGACTGTGAAGTGCTACCATTGTGGCTCTGTGAACATTGTTGTGTCAGATGCAAATGCTTGCCTTTCAGAGCTTTTTTCAGACCATGAAGTTGTCACAGAAATTCTCTCAGATATGCCAGACAAGCTGTACTTGCTACCCATATGGAACTGATATTTGGGAGACATTCAAGTCAAGTGGACCCAATTTTGGCAAAGTTTGGACAGTCTGTGATAGCCAAATCCTCTGCTTGAACCTTCACGATGGTGGGACTGTTAGTAATCCTGGGTATAACCTCCATGCACAAGCACACTGTGGGTGACCACTTAGGTGTGAACCAACGTAAGCAGGGGTAGAGGTGTGGCGCCCACACAACATGGAGGAATGCCCCCCCCCCTGTGTTACCAGACAATACTAGGTGGTCGATGACTCTCATCAACCGGTGCAATACCACCACCTTGCTTGTTGGAGCCTTGAAGTGGTGGAACCAATGTTTAGTCTCCAGAGCTAAATTCCGGTCAACCCTTCCCCATCTCTTCCATCATGCAGTATGACTGATGACTTTTGAGGTTATGATGAACATCATGGTGAGATCCAATCTTCCTTACATTTTGTGGGTACAGCTCTAAAACAGTGTTCGCAGGCCAGCCGCTAGTTAGTTGTTGTTGTTGTTTGTTGGATTTATTGGTGCAAGGGCTACTAAGGCCATATGCACCTATTTCAATCTTATTTGATACATGATTGTTATATTAAATAAAAGGATTCAGATCAGGTGATATTTGTTTATCAATTTGAGGAAGGTAAAAACATCATTAATATCTTGTCGGTCTCCGAGAATCTGTTGTAAGGTAAGTTTATTAGAAGAATATAGATGTGAAGAGAAAGCTGTTTTTCGTTCTCTCAGATATAATGGGCATTCAATGATCAAGTGGTTTACTGTGAGTTGAGTTTGACAGTTGGTGCATAATGGAGGGTCATCCTGAGTGAGTAAATAACTATGAGTTAGGTGAGTATGTCCTATTCGAATTCTAGCAAGTACTACTTCTTCCTTTCTATTGCCTCTTAGGCTTGATAGCCACTTCTTGTGATCGTTTTTAATCTGAAAAAGCTTATTGCTTTTTTCTCCCTGCCAAATGGATAGCCATTTTTTCTAACATTGGTATGTATGATGCATTTTAAATCTGTGTAAGGTATCTGCATGTCTGATTTTATGTGACTGACGTTCTTGGCTGCAAGATCCGCTTGTTCGTTTCCTCCGATTCCAGAGTGCCCAGGTATCCAACAGAAAATTAATTTTTGCCTGTTTGCAAGAAGCTGCACTAACTTGGTTTGAATTTGTTGTAGAAAAGGATGAGTGGAAAGAAATTTACACTGAAGAGCAGATATAGCACTTAAGGAATCGGAATCGGTGTAGATAATAGTTTGAGGATATAATGACTGTTTTACATTGTCTAGAGCCATCAGGATAGCATACAGTTCTGCGGTGTAAATACTGTATTCCAAAGGGAGCTGCTGGGATATTGTATTGTTTGGTAGAACTGCAGCTGCTCCAACTTTACTATCTGTCTTGGAACCATCAGTGTAAATTTGGGTAAAACTAGAGAACTGAAAAGAGTGAGTTGCATGGATCTGCTGAATACTGAAATTTGGAAGTGCATTCTTTCCCCATTGTTGGAAATGTTGGTCAACATTGGCCAAGGGTATTTGCCATGGTGGCATAGCTGTGCTAATATCTAGAATTATGTCATTCATATTTAGTTCCCTGCACGTACGTGTGAGTCCCACTGTTTAATAATGGGAAGTTGTGCCTTTCAAGAAATTTTTCAATTAATCTAATGCCACATGGTTTTTTCTGCAAAGGTTTATTTTGGTACAAATTATGCCATTTTGGGGTGAATAAATACTTTTTTATAGGATGATGTGGGAAACTTCTGATTTTTGCTGCATAACTTAATAACAGAGCTTGCCGACGAAGAAATAGGGGTGGTTCATGTGCTTCTGTATAGAGACTCTGAACTGGCGATGTACGAAAAGCTCCCAGTGCAATTCGGAGGGCATTGTGATGTACTGGGTCGAGCCATTTTAATACACTTTCTCTAGCTGAGGCATATGCAGGTGACCCATAGTCTAGTTTGGATCTTATGAGCGACCGGTATAAGTGCAGCAGCATGTACCGATCTGCACCCCCATGACATAGCGGAAATTGCCCTGAAGAGATTCAGCTTCTTTAGACAGGTTGTACGAATATGTTTAATACGCTCTAAGAAACTAAGTTTTCTATCCAGAATTAGTCCAAAAAAGCTAATACTCTGTTGAAAAGAAATTGGATGAGAATCAAGATGTAAATCGGGATCTGGATGTAAATTCCGTTTAGGGCAAAAATGAATTGCTGTTGTTTTTTGTTTTGAAAGTCTGTATCCATTATTTTTGGCCCACTGAACAAGCTTGTTAATTGTACCTTGAAGCTGCCTTTCAATGAAACGCATGTTTTGTGAGTGGCTTGAGATCGCCAGATCGTCGGCATACAGATAAGTTTCAACTGTGTCGGGAATACATTTTGTAATGGAATTAATCCTGAGAGAGAAGAGTGTGGCACTAAGCACAGAACCCTGAGGGACCCCCTCTTCTTGCACAAATGTTTGTGAGAGAGCAGAGTGAAATCGTACCTGAAAGGTCCTATTGCTCAAAAAGTTCTGGATAAATTTTGGAAGATGACCACGAATACCGGATTCATAGAGATCGTGAAGAATTCCATACCGCCAGGTTGTATCAAAAACTTTTTCGATGTCAAGACATATCATCACTAGGTGTTCGTTCATGAGAAATGCATTTCGGATGTTTCCTTCAGCTTTGACCATAAGGTCAAGTGTTGATCTAGTTCTTCGAAATCCATATTGATTTTGACTTAGAATGCATTCAGTCTCTAGGAACCGTGTCGATCTGGCATTAATTATTTTTTCTAATGCTTTTCCTATACAACTAGTTAACGATATCGGTCGGTAATTTGCTGGATCTGAATGGTCCTTTCCTGGTTTTGGGAAAGCTAATACAATAGAATGACGCCAACTGGTAGGGTAGTAGTCTTCGCCAAAGATTCTATTATACAGTTTTAGCAGAGCAGAAAGGGATTCTTCACTCAAGTGATATATCATGGCATAGTACACTCCATCAGGGCCAGCAGCACTATTTTTGGATCTTGCAAGTGCGCTACATAACTCTGCCATGGTAAGGAGTACATTATATGGATGCTGTCGTGAAGTACTGAAATTGAGATTATATTTTTCTGCTTGTATTTTATGTGCCTGGAAACTTGGCTCAAATGCGGTTACAGCGGAGATTTTTTCAAAGGTTTCACCTAATGTATTAGAAATATCAAGAGGATTACAGATTTCTTTGCCTTTTAGATATATTATCGGAGTGGTTATAGGTGGATATTTTCCATCAATTCTTCGAACTTTAGTCCAAACAGTTCTGATATTTGTGGTCCTGTTTATAGAGGAGGCATATTTAAACCATGTCTCTTTTTTGCTTATTCGTTGTATGTGACGAGATTTAGCTCTAACTTTCTTGAACTGTATGAGATTAGCTGTGGTTGGGTATTTACGAAATAAGTTCCAGTATCTATTCTTCTCTTTTTTCGCATTATAGAGGAGGCATATTTAGACCATGTCTCTTTTTTGCTTATTCGTTGTATGTGACGAGATTTAGCTCTAACTTTCTTGAACTGTATGAGATTAGCTGTGGTTGGGTATTTACGAAATAAGTTCCAGTATCTATTCTTCTCTTTTTTCGCATTGCTACAGGTTTCATTCCACTATATTTTTGGGTGGGAGCGAGTTTTCATGGATGATCTGGGTATACTGGTTTCTGCAGCTGCTATCATTTGCTGAGTTATGTAAGTTACGGCAGAGTCAATGGTGAGGGTCTCAATAGTCTGAATATCTAGATGTGCCAGCTCTTGATATTTCTTCCAGTTAGCTTTGTCGAATTTCCAAACAGTTTTTATCTCAGTTTGAGGAGGAGAGTTAGCCGATAGTGTGCATATTACTGGAAAGTGGTCACTATTTCGCAGGTTATCAGTGACCGTCCAATCAATAAGAGGAAGGAGGTTTGGTGAGCATATTGAAAGATCAATTGCAGAAGTTGACCTTGAGGAAAGATGCACGTACGTGTGAGTCCCATTGTTTAATAATGTTAAGTTGTGCCTTTCAAGAAATATTTCAATTAACTGACCTCTCTTATCAAGGTGCGAGGAACCCCATAGGGGGTGATGCCCATTCCAGTCACCCAAGATACAGAAAGGTGGTGGCAGCTGAGTAACTAAATCATTCAAATCTGCTAGAGAGTATGAACAGTTTGGCGAAAGGTATATGGAAACAACTGTTACCGCTATCTTAACCATAACTCTAGCAGCAATTGCTTCTAAAGTTGTTTGCAGTGGGACTGGTCTGAAAGGAGTTCTGTAGTTTACTAGCAATGCTACACCTCCATGTGCTGTATTAGAGTCGTTCCTATCCTTTCTAAGCATTATGATGTTTTATGCTCATAGTTATTTTAGGGGTCAGGTTTGTTTCCTGTAGAACAAAGAACAGCAGGCTTATATTTGGTATTTAAGTCATAAACATCGCCTAAGTTAGCTCGGAGTCTGCGACAATTCCATTGAATGATTCTATGCATTATTGAGAATTATCGGATGTGTCTGCTTGCTTACGGGATGTGGTCTGTTTGCACCTGTCTAGTCTTTTTTTCCCTTTTTGGGAAATTTGGTCTAGTGACGTCCATGCCCTCCTCTTCTGCATGAAGTTCAAGAAGTGGGTCATCTCGGTGTGAATTTCTATCTATGTCCATTGTATCAGTACTGGTTTTTTGATTATTTCTTTCAGAGCTTGTTTGATTAACTGGCGGTATTGTCAATGGTGTGTTTACCGAATGAGTTGATTGCTGTTGGGTAGGCTGTTCTTTTAGTGTAGAGAGGACTGACCTGGCCCAATCAGAAATTGAGATGCTTGGCAGAACTGAACAATCTGTTTGTACTGTCATGGATCGTTGCTTTTTTACATCTGAAGAATAAGATGACAATTTATTTGAAATTAAACAATGTCTTTTTGCTTCTTGGTATGGCACCTTGTGTTCCACTTTGTACTTTTGTATATTCTTTTCAGTCTGCCACTGGATGCACTCCTTTGAAAATGCTGAATGATTCCCCTTACAGTTTGGGCAGCTTTGTATTTCAGTGGGGCAGTCTGTGTGAACATGCTCTTTTGAACCACAGGAGGCACAGGTGGTTACACCCCTGCAGACTGCTTGTGAGTGTCCAAATTTTTGGCATTTAAAACACCTGACTGGGTTTAGAATATAAAGTCGAATTTTGCACCTTAAATATCCAGCTTTAACAGTTGTTGGTAAAATTGGTGTTTTAAATGTAAGAATGACCGTTCGGGTAGGAGTAAGAACCCCATCTTTCTTAATGACTATCCTTTTGGCATTTATTACATTTTGATTGCCTAATTCCTGAAGGATTTCCTCCTCAGATACGTTAAGGAGATCCCACTCGGTTATTACCCCTTTAGAGGAGTTTAAGGTGGCATGCGGGGTAACCTTTGTGGGAATTCCACCAAAAGTCGATATTTTTAATAGTTTTTCCGAGTGTTTATTCTCGTTCATCTCCACTAGAAGGTCTCCGGATTTTAATCTTCTAACCATTTTTGGTGGGCCCCGCCACATCCTCAAGACATTTCTGTATTAAGAATGGAGAGAGCTTACTCAAAGGATTATCAGTCAAAGAATGCAGTATCAAAAAAAGAGGAGCAGGGGTTTCTGTTCCTTCTTTTTTCTGCCGTTTTGCATTTCCTGCATTTAAGTTTTCTCTGTTTGAGAGATCTGTATCATGAGATCCATAAGTGGCATGTCTATTTATGTCCATCTTTGCTCCTTTTTGCCCCGGGAGAGTGTTTTTCTTCTCCCAGGTTTCCAGCCCTGCCACGTGGAGGCAGGAGCGGTGCCACCAGTGACCAAGCGGTTTAGAGCTTTAGTTAGGTTAGTACGGATTATATATATATATACACAAGGAAAGAAAGGTGTATTTCCTTTCTGGATTCTACTTCAAAGCTTTTAAGTAAAGAATCACTTAAGAAAAACAAGAAGAATAGTGACACTGGAAAATAAATATAACTAATCTGCTGAGAAAGAACGCTATGTATCGCACAAAATATCGCTTGGGCACTATCGCTTGGCACTCGGGGCCTGCTAGTTAGTACACCAGACCAAACCTATTGGTAACTTTCTAGGAGGCTTCCGGATCAGCTAGTGTATAAGCTTGCTACCTCTACTCTGCCAGATAGTGACTGGAGGGAGTCCAAGTAGTGTGTATGCAGGGAGCATTGTCGAGGCCACCTTATGTCAAGGTTCTGGGTATATTCTTACCATGTGTACGCCATATCCAAAAATTTCATTACTTCATACAGCATGTCGCCCCCCCCACTTTTTCTTACATTTGAATACACCATGAATTGTCAAACTAATAGAGTAAGCTTATCTGCGAAAAGATCTAAACCTCCCAAACACTTTCTAGTTCATTTCACAAATATATGTGGTCTCAATTCTAATCTCAATGATGTCCATTTCCACTTGCAGTCTGCCAAAATTATTCGCTGTATGATTCCTTTTGCCTCAAAAGTGGTACTTGTGCATATGTCCGTTCTGATGGTCCCTGTCAGAGACTTGGTAATTTGGAATCTCCTCATTTCAATCTTCTCTGGCTTAAAATCTCTCTACCTCATTGTTTCAAATTCATTGGTTGTCTCTACCGTTCTCCCAACTCCACTAATCACTTGGAGCTCTTTGACTCCCTCTCTTTGCAACTTGACTTTCAAAAGTCTAACTTTTCTAACGGTGAAGTAATTTTCCTTGGTGATTTTAATGTTCACAACTCCAGCTGGCTTCCATTTTCTAGTCACGCTGACCCAGCTGGTCGAAATGCTGAGGCTTTTGCAATTTCTAATGATCTTGCACATATTGTTCATTTACCTACAAGGATACTGGACAATCCTAACCATACAGCCAACACACTTGATCTTTTTGCCACAAACTACCCTTCTAAGTACACGGTCGAAGTGAGTGGCCCTTTAGACATCTCAGATCACAACTTGGTGATTGTCTCTTCTCCAGTGGAACCTTTATCTCATGGCTATTCCCGACTTCATATTGTTTGGCATTACAAGAAAGAAAAATGCGATGACCTGCGAGATTTCTTTTCTTCTTTTCCTTGGTCGGATTACTGTTTCAAAACTTCTGATGTCAACATTTGCTCAGATCGTGTCAGTAAAATTATTCTTGTAGGAATGGAATCCTTTATTCGACACTTCACTTTAAAATCTCGTCTTTTTTCTAAACCTTGGTTTTCCAATAAATGTGCTAAGGCTGCTCAAGAGAAGAAAGTTACATATGCTAATCGGCTTGTTTCCAATTCTTCAGTTTCATTTTCTGCCTATACCAAAGCTCGCAACAATGGTAAAGCAGTTATTAATCAGTCCAAACTAGATTTTGAACAGACTAAGAGTAGAAAACTTGCTTCTTGCACTAATGGAAGTTGAGCATTCTGGTCTCTTGCCAAAAGCTATTGAGCACAGCTTGTGCCCATCTCTGCTCCCACCTCTGTCAAAACCAGATGGTTCTGTTGTCACCTCAGCCAAGGTTAAAGCTGACCTGCTAGCATCCCATTTTTCTTCCAACTCATGCATTAACGATCTTGGTAAAACACCTCCCATTATTCCCAACACGCTCCATTCAATGCCTCCTGTGGTCTTCCGTCAAAAGGATGTCAGAAGGATTTTGACGAATCTTGATGCTAAGAAAGCTCCAGGTCCCGATGGTATTTCTCCACTTGTTCTCAAATCCTGTGCTCCTGAACTTACTCCTATACTTTGCCGCCTTTTTTCACTTTCTTATTCCAAAGGTGTTTTTCCTTCTCCTTGGAAATTTGCTCATATCCAGCCAGTTCCTAAAAAGGGTACAAATCTCTCCCATCCAATTATTGTCCTATTCAAATTACTTCTACTTTTTCTAAAGCAATGGAGAAATGAATTAACCACCAACTCTTAAACTACCTAGAAACCTTCCATCTGATCAACGATCGCCAGTATGGATTCCATCAGTGTCGATCCACTGGTGATATTCTGGCTTATGTTACTCATTTATGGACAAGTTCAATGGAAAAGTTTGGTGAAACACAAGCAGCTGCTCTTGACATCTCAAAAGCATTCGATCGTGTTTGGCATAAAAGTCTTCTAAACAAGCTTCCATCTTATAGTATGCCAACTGTTTTTTTGTAATTGGTTATCCAGTTTCTCTCTGATCACTCACTGAGGGTGATGGTAGATGGCTCTCTGTCTTTAACTTCTCCACTAACACTGGTATCCCCCAGAGTTCAGTTCTTTCCCCCCCACTCTTTTCCTCTTGTATATTAATGACCTTCTTCCATTGACTGGAAATCCTATCGATAGTTTTGCCGATGATAGCACATTGTATTTTACTTTCCATTTTGAGAAATCCTGCACTGCTCAATCAGCTTCAACTTCTCAAATAGCCCATCACCACCAAATACGGAGGATGCGGAAAGGTCAGGGAATGACCACCGCACATCCCGGAGCAATATGGCCTTAGTTGCTAATGCTCCTAAAAACCAAATAACAAACAAACAACAATCAAATATCCGCTACCAATTCCTTAAATGCCGATCTCCAGGTAATTCTCCAGTGGGGCAAAGACACTTGATTTCAATCCTTCTAAAACTCAGTCTTGTCTTATATCTCACAAAAAGGATTCTTCTGCTCCTATGCTTATCTTTGGTGACACTCCGATTTCTAGGGAAAATGAAATATCTCGTTTGGGGATTACCCTGACTTCTAATCTCTCTTGGCACAGGCAAATTACAAATATTGCTTCCTCTGCATCTAAAAAACTTAGTTTTCTCTTTTGCTCTCGGCATTACTTTTCTTCCAAACAGCTGCTCACTCTGTATAAATCGCAAATCTGCCCTGCCATGGAATATTGTTCCCACATCTGGGATGGTGCCCCCAAAACCTTTCTCAGGCTTCTAGATTCCATTCAGAAGAGGGCAGTTAGGTTAATTAATGACTCCTCTCTAACAGAGTCTCTCCACTCGCTGTCTCATAGATGTACTGTTTCTGCTGCATGCCTCTTCTACAGATACTTCCACAGGCACTGTTCTTCTGAATTGGCTTCTATAATTCCTGCTCTCTCTCTCTTTCAAAACAGTCCAAACACGTGCTGCCACCAGCCAACATCCATTTACTGTCCAACTTCAAACTCACAGAACCAACTTTTCATCTTCCTCATTTATTCATTCAGCTGCTGTTTTCTGGAACAACCTTCCTTCATATGTCATTCCTGAAAATTACAGTCTACAGAAGTTCAAGTCTAATGTCAACAAATATCTTCTTTCAACTTCTCAACCTCCAACCCAAGCATGGTACTAAGTACTATAGGTTCTAATACATCTCGTGTTTGGGGTTTTCATAAAAAAAAAATAATAATAAATAAATAAAAAATCTCCCTAGGAAAGCAAAATCCTTTCCCTTTACCCTTACAGTTCATGTCTTTAATAATTTTGCTGTTTTGTTTGTTTGTTATTTGGTTTTTAGGAGCATTAGCAACTAAGGCCATATTGCTCCGGGATATGCCGTGGTCATTCCCTGACCTTTCCACATTCTCTGTATTTGATGGTGACGGGCTCGAACCCAGTGGATCTTTTATCTACAGATTCTTAATTCATGAAGAATCACTGCTGATAACTAGATTAGGAGTATTTCTTTCTCTTGTTACCTTCCTAACATGCTGCTGTAGAAAACAGTCATCCAAGAAATCCACACAAGTCATGCTAGTGTGTGAGTGATCAACTCACAAATTCCAGTCAACATCTAGAAAGTTAAAATCCCCTATTATGAGACATTGATTTGCTGGCCCACTCTACTTCTCTGTATACTCATCTCAGTCATTAGGTTTGGTATATGCATTACAGTCATTAGGCCTATATCACACCCCTATTCTCAATTTTGTTTTACCAGAGCTTATATCACACCAAACTGACTCAACAATGCATTTATCACTCAGTCAACTGAATGCACTGACTTAGATTTAATATGCTTCTTAACTAAGAACATAACCTCTCCTGTCCCGTCTGTCCTTCCCATATACATTGTCGTAGATGGCTCTCATCAACTGGTGCAATTCCGCCATTTTGCATATTGGAGGCTTTAAGTGGTGAAACCCATGTTTAGTTTCTATAGCAAAGTTTCCAGCATACCCCCCCCCCCCCATACTTCTCCTTCAACCATGCACAGTACTAAGTACCTTTCGTGTTTGGGGTTTTCATAAAAAAAAAAAAAAAAATCCCCAATATTCAAATTCAGCATCACTTACGTCTCAGTGATACCATGTTTCCACTATTCCTACAATGCCTGCATTTGATGACTTAATCAATACTTTAAATTCATCAAATTTATTTACAGTGCTCCTAGCATTAATGTACATGCACACTGTCTTACTCTTCTTAGTTACCCTAACACTCCATGTATTTATTTGTTCCATGATGATCCAGCAGGGCCTGAAGTCCCAGACTGCTACATGTACCAATAGTAGCAATGCAAGAATCACTTTCACCTCTGCCTGCAGCTCTAATTAAGCTATTAGTCTGTGTATCCCTCCAAGCTAGCAGTTTTTTGACCCACCTATCACTGCATTGATAGCATCAGAAAATATTCTTGCACCCCTTCCATTCAAGTGTATCCCATCCCTGTAAAAACTTTCCTGTTAACAAGCACATACCAAGCTGAAAAACTTTTTACCTCACGAGCCTTGCACATTCTCTCCAGGGCTGAATTGATTGACAAGGCTCTCAACATATACTCCCTCCTATCATGTCAGGGCAGAATTGCAGCCACTTTCAAATTCAATACTAATGCAACTTTTTCCCAACATTTCCATGTACTTGTTAAGTAAGTCAGTCCCGAGATCTCCTACTCTTAATATCATTAGTGCCAACCTGTACAATATTACCTTTTGTATCCTTAAAAGATAACTGATCTACAATATCATCTACCAGTGGTTTAAATCTATTTGGAAATCAAAGAGTACACCATGCTTCCTTCATAGTTTTCAGGCATGCAAAAACTGAACTGGAGACCAATGATTGGAAACTTAGCTAAAACATAAAATGCTATTCTAAAAATAATACATATGAAAATCGGATTCCCTGATTATATATTATTAGCCATATGGTGCAAGGAAGCCTGAAGCTTATGCTGCACCAGCCAAAAAAAAATTCCAGAGTTACCCTGAGAGAGAGAGAGAGAGAAGTAGAAAGGAATCACTAAGAGAAGAATGATGATATCCACCTCAGGATCCTAGGTGTGCCAAGCCCATACTCACCAGATCCGAGACCCCGGAGTAGTGTGTGTGTGTGTGTGTGTGTGTGTGTGTGTGTGTGTGTGTGTATATATATATATATATATATACGGGGTGATTCAGGAGGAATAGTAAATATTTTGGGAGGTTATAGTATTGATTATTTTGAGTAAAAAAGTTCATATAAACGTGTCCAATTCTCAATGGATACAGGAATACAGCTGTTTGAAACTGGCATGCACAGCTCCCTGAATGAGATGTGACAAAGAAGCAGTTATAATCTGATGCTGCTTGGTGTTAGAAGTGTCATTAAGAATGCCATGCATCGTCACACATGCTGAATATGGTGTTTGTCTAAGGTTTTTGTGGTGGAAGTGCTAC
This sequence comes from Mastigoproctus giganteus, assembly GCF_048544385.1. Lineage (NCBI taxonomy): Eukaryota > Metazoa > Arthropoda > Arachnida > Uropygi > Thelyphonidae > Mastigoproctus > Mastigoproctus giganteus. The sequence continues at coordinate 238,211,394 of NC_143575.1, read as the reverse complement.
TGCTGCTAGTAGAGAAAACCATTGATGGTTTCCTAACCACAGAATACCAGATTCAAGAGCATTTTCACCAAGCTGCATGGGACCGGTACAGTTCCCAGTGCTCATATTTCTTCTGAAGTGCAAATGAACAAAATGTGGATGAAATAGAACACATTCTTCAGTCAGTAGAATGGAGTCCTAATATTAGCACACAAAGAATTTCTACGCATATTGGTTTTCCCCAGACAAGGGTATGGCAAACATTACATGAACACAGCTTGTACCCATTTCTCATACAGCAGATGTAACACTTTCAACCAGGAGACGATGCCCAGCGATTGAAATTTTGTCGGTGGGTAAATGCTAATCACCAATTAATTACATTAATACTGTTCAGCAATGAAGCTACTTTCACCCATGACGGTATCAACAACACCCGTAACTCTCAGAGGTAGTCAGACAAGAATCCACATGCCACTGTAGAAACAAATTTTCAACATTGCTTCTCTGTAAATGTGTGGTGCGGTATAATCGACAATCAGTTGACTGGACCTGTTGTGTTACAAAATTGTCTTACAGGGTCCATTTACCCAGAATTTCTGCAAAACAAACTTCCACTACTATTGGAGGATGTTCCCTTGGCTACAAGGATTGATATGTACTTTCAGCATAATGAATATTATACCCGTCTGGTGTTACAATATCTAAATCGAACTTTTATCACAAGAGTTGCAAAGTGCATTGAAGTTGACGGTGAGATTTTCGAACATTTATTGTGAACTGTAAAAAAACTGTCAATTATTTTTGTTTTGTATCATTCAAAAAGTCAATAAATACAAACAATAAGTCATTTATTGTTCTTTAATACCTCTCATAATGGCTTTGTGCACACCAGTTTCAAACGGTTGTATCTCCTTATCCATTGAGAATTGGACACATGTTCATATAAACTTTTTTACTCGGAATAATCAATACTATAATCTCCCAAACTATTTACTATTCCTCCCGAATCACCCTGTATATGTATATACTTATATATAAGTATATAGTTATGAAGAAAGTGTAAAGAAGGTTTTGTTTAATCATATTGACTCTACGGTATACACCAGAAGTGAATTCTACGAAATGGATAAGACGTGTAGTAATATATGGTAGGATAACCAGGTAAGAGACGAAAAAGGAACAGATAGTCGGTAAGAAATTAAAATAAGAAATGAAAATATGACCAGAAAGGTTACATTACAGTTACATTCCACCGAAATTATGAGAAAGACGGCAATGCTCTTGCTTCAGTTTTTGACATGTTCTGTATGCTACGGAGCCGTGTGCAGAAAAAAATTTGAAATTTTCAGTAAGAATAAGGCCAAATAAAGTCTAATGAATGTAATACATACAGATCATGGATGACCTTACAGAAGCAAGTAAAAAGAATTAAAAAACAAAGAAATGAAGTCTGAATAGGTACAAAGAAAGGAACTTACCATTATTGTGTAAGGTTGCAACTGAACAAAAGAATGAGGTGGCGGCGTGCCAGTATATTTATGTATGGGTACGCTAGCGGTACACACACACATATATATATATATATATAGAGTAAGGATAGTTACTATCCTTACACTTCTAGTCACTGGCACTTTGTGTAATTTTCACCTCCATCTATACATACTTTATCTATTATATCTATTCATACATACTTATATATACTTTTGCATCATTTAATGCTGCTTTGTGCTTTTAGGTGCATCTGTCATACCTGACTTAATTTTTCATCCACTGAAGCTTTTATTTTAAAATTACATTTAATATATTATAAATCAACAGGGATTACCTTTATTTTAGATATAGGAAGCTTCTTTTCCAACTCTCCTAGTCCAACTGCTAATAATTCTTGAGGATGGCAATATCTATTTTGTGAAGCAGGTGGGACATCTTCCCCACTGTCAGAACCGTAGTGTTCAGACCGTGCGGTCTCAACAATGAGCGCTCATGACTGCTGTCTACAAACACCATATCGCCATCCTCAAGAATTATTAGCGAGTTGGACTAGGAGAGTTGGAAAAGAAGCTTCCTATATCTAAAATAAAGGTAGTCCCTGTTGATTTATAATATAATAGAATATAGGAATTATTGAGCATTTAATAGCTCTCAATTATCAAATTTAATATATATACATATATAATCAATAAAAATAATAGGTTGTAGCAATAAAATGGAACATTTAAAAGAATGAACAAATGTATTATAATGGTTTATATCCAGGAAATTGCTAATAATAGCAGAAATGCCAGCAACCATAATGAAATATAGCCAAATAGATTAGATAAGTGTATAGATGCTGACCTGTCAGGTGTAGCTACAATGGAAAAAAATTAATAATTTTTCTCATTGTAGCTACATCTGACAGGTCAGCACCACTACATAACAATTATCTATCTATCTATATATATACTTAAATCAATTACTAAAGTTAATGCATTAGGAGTAATTCTGGGGTGGGGGGGCAGTGAAGATTCGAATTCCGGTCTTTTGAGGTTTTGGTCGGTCCTAAACATATTGACAACCAGTTCTACACAACAGAAAAAAGTATACAACTTTTTATGAAATCTAGTATTCCAATACATTTACACCGAGCCCATGTTGATCTCATTTGTCTTAACAATGATCATTAATATATGAATTTTAGTTGACCGCTTTAAAATGTCATTTAGATATTTGGGTATTTACCTTAGCCATCCTTGAATTTTCTCTTTTACACGATTTCTTCTACTATGTTTGTATTCTGTATCGTGAGCATGTAACGGCAACATCTATTATGATACAAAATAAAATTATGTATTTATATTACAGTCATTAAATAATTTTAAAACGGTTGAACCTCGAACAGCACTCTTTCTTTTATTTTCCGAGTGTCAGCAGTATGATTTGGATGTCCACCTGGCACTATTTTGATCTCAGCGCCACGTTGTGGGCAATAGATATCGTTCAATATTATATATGAAAGCAAGGAATAATAATTGGGATTAAGATGTATTATTAACACCGTGAAACGCAAGTATTTTAAATTACTTGTCCTTTAAATGATAATTAAATATAAAAGCTGTACATATTTTCCGATTAAGGATGGAAGAGCTGATTGCTCCGTTTTCTCAGTGATGGCTATTGGTTCTAGGAAAAGCTTTTAAGTCTTACATGTATCGAACTATCTCTGAACCACGTGCGTTACTTACAGGGAAAATGAGGCACGATTATGATATGAAGCAACAATACATGATGTGAATTTTTGTTGCCATGACGTTTTTTATAAGGACATTTTCGTCATTTTGCAGGAGCACCTCTGTTAGTTGTGTTAACAAATGTGTTTGGAATGCTGTTGACTTCGGCTCGTCCCATTTAAGCCTAACTGGGTTAGCTTTGGTTGGAATAATGAACGCCCGTAGTTTCACTAACAGAATGACTCCAAGTGTCACTAACATTAGTAACTGCTCGCGCTTTTCTTGTGCGTCTTCTTCGCCGGTTTCTTCTTGTGGTTTCAGACCTCAGAAGGCTCTAATCTTGACAAAATTTTCCCGTTATGAATTTGAAAAGCGTCGCCATCCAGATTTATCAGAAGAGGAATTAATCAAAAATGTAAGTGATATTCCTGAATCAAGCAAAACCGCATTTTCTTTTCTTTCCTTTTTTTTTTTTTAAGTATCAGTAGTGACAGAATGATGCAAGGCCAATACAGCAGAGATAGCCAATCCGCATCACGCGTGCCACTTGTGGCCCGGATAGCTCTGGTTGGTGACACGCCTTCCGATTTGAAAAAAATAAATAAATAACTTAAATAATTTTACAACAGATTTGAAAAATCAGGAATGAAGTTATTAAACTCAGAGCTTTCCACAGCTTATTATAAGTGGGTATCGTGCGTCATATGGGAAATAGCGTTTCAAATTTTTTCCATCATATCAGCATTGTTTTCGCTCCGATTTCCGTTTAGTGCATATATTGATTGATTAAAATGCAATTATTGATTAATACGTAAAATGTATGGCATTTATTTCTTCACGTGCTTCGTACTCAGAGCTCGGTACGCTCTGGACACATTTCTCTTTAGCCGATTTCAAAATAGCCTTGGTGAATTAAGCTGGTGCTGGTAATGCACATCTTGCATCTCTGTTACTCTTGTTTACTTGTTTTTGGCCTGAAACTAAGGAAGTTGCATTTACCATCAGCTTAGACGAGGGGCAAAAAAGGTGGCGTGTCAATTAAAAAATTTCAGGTGGGGTTTGAATTATTTTTGGCACATACACAGTGTCAGCATCAAAGTTTAGAAAGCATTAACATACAGTTTAAATTCTACTTTTGTCAGAATTTATGATTTTGGTTTCAGCATGACAGGAACTTGATATACCAGTGTAAATTATTGTCGTAGTACATTTGCCAGATTCTCTGCTGGATTATTCACAATGAGGAATGGCTGCTTGTTGCCTTTTAGTTTTAATTTAGCACAGGCTAATAGGGGCACTAGTTACAGAATTGCGAAATCAATTCTGTAAGGACATTTATTCATTAACCTGTATTAAATTTATTATATAAACAATAAATTGTTGCAGTTTTTTATATTATAAATTCTTAACATAAAATTCCTTTATGTAGCTAGCAAAAACCATTTTATAATGCCAGGTGTAGATCAGTGTTAGTATGGTTTGGGAGAGAGAGATATTGATTCCAGTAGCTTCTGGATCTTATGTGGCATGCTACACATTTCCAACATATGTGGAATGCTGCAAGAAAAGGTTGGCAATACCTGTTAAAAAGCATCAGCCATAAAAAATTTATCTACTTTGCCCATAACTTATCTATTTATTTAAATAAAAACTATTTAAAATCTTTTTAAATTTATTCAAAACTTTTTTTTTTAGCTAATAATTTTTTTTATCATCAGCAAAGCAAAACTATTAGCCTTGGTAGTAATTTATCCTACATTTGTATTAAAGTTCAACAATATTTTCCAATTAAGGAAAGTAGGAAAATAGATTGAAACAGTTAGAGCTTGAAAAAATTCTTTACAAAGAGCATAATATTCCTTTTTTTGTGAATACTGTACAGTTACTTTGATTATTGTAATTTTTTTTTAATGCAAATTTTGTTGAGTGCATTAACTTTAATATTTATCCCTGTGTTAATTCATCTAACTTTTATGCTTATCCTTCTGTTAATGCCTATCCCACACTTTGATTTGTGGCTTCTTAGCTTACTGAGAATGCGTTTGTGCGAGAATTCTCATCCAGTTTGCATGCCAAAACCCAAGTTTTCAGAACGTGTGAAAAAACATTGGTATTCTTTATCAAAAATTTATTTTTGTATTGAGATCATAATTATTTCGTCAGATTTTAGTGTAATTATGAGTTTCCAGTGTTTTTTATTTATGACCTTTTTACAGCTTAAGACACTGAATATGAAATGAAATAACAAACACCAAAAAAAAAAAAACCATTATACTTTGAAAAATAAACACAAGATCAACTTGCAATACTAAGGCATTGACTATGAACATTAACAAAAGAGGCATACCATATGTAACAGTCTGTTTCCAGATATTAGTGCACTTGACTGCAGTCCAACAACAAATGAAGTTTTGAAACATCTTTTTATGATACAATTTCTTGTTCTTCTAATTTGTAAGATAGCCAATTAAATCTGGGTTTTGCTTGGCTGTCCCACAAATGGAACTAACAAAAAAAAAAAAAAAAATGTACAGCTGTGTTTTAAGTTTACTACATTTGAGTTATGTTCATCATCATCAGTAATTGTCTTGTGACTGATCAGTTTCTCTGATGAGCTGTCGCCATCTTTGTCTCTCTTGTGCCGGTTGTTTTAGTTCAAAGTCCAGCAACGTCCTGATGAAGGTCTTTTTTTTTTTAGTCTATCCCTAGGGCATTTTCCCTCCACAGTCCCCTCCATTATATCCAGAAGCAAACCACCATGTCAAATGACACGGCCCACCCATTTTAGTCTAGTTGATCTTATTCTACCCAAAAATTTCCTTTGTTCTTGGACACGTCTTAATACTTCGACGTTCGAAACTTTTTCAGTCCATTTAATTTTTTTCCATCCTGCACCAGCACCACATCTCGAAGGCCTGAAGTCTTCTTTTTGTCTCTCTTTGTTAGAATCCCTGTCTCTGCTACATATAGTGCCAATAGTGCACTGACCCGATATGTTTTTATTATCTTCTTCCTAATTTCTTGTGAGATCGTCTGTGTAATCAAGGACAGTTTATTCTTGAAAGATTGTTTTGCCATCGCAATTCTGGATTGAATATCAGTTTGACATGGAATGTCCTGTGCAAATAATTGCCCCAGATACCTAAAGTGCTCTACCTGTTCTATTCTTACACCATCGATCTGAATTCAGAAGGGAATTAACCTTTTACCAATTATCATTGCCTTAGTTTTTATAATGTTTATCTTCATTCCTTACTTCAGCACTTTCTTATTTAGTCTTTTGATCATTTTTTGCAGCATTGCAGGGCAACCTACTAGTATGGCCTGATCGTCTGCAAACTAAATAGCCCATATGTACTTTTCACTTATTTTAATCCCCAACTTCTTATTCCCAAGTACCTCCTTTATTATCACTTTAGAAAAAGCATTGAACAAACCAGGTGAAAGTAAGCATCCCTGTCTTACTCCCTTTTTAACCTTAGCTTTTTCTGTTAGTTCTCCCCTCATTCATCACTGCACTTTGTCTTCTATATGTCATGGATCAGTCCAATAATCTTCTTCTTGCATCCAATTTTCTCAAGCAGTGGGAACAGTTCTCTCCAGATTACTCTATCAAACGCCTTCTCGTAATCCACAAAACACACACAGGTTTCTTCCCATGTTATACATTTTCTCGCCGAACACTCAATATTCCAATAGCCTCTCTTGTCGATCTGCCTCTGCGAAAACCACACTGTGACTCGTCCAGAAATTGTTCAATATGACTCTCCATGTGAACTTTGATAACTTTCAGCAGACTCTTGGATTCATGGGTAATGAGACTTATAGTTCTGTAGCCTTGGCATACTGTTGGTGACATCTTCTTGGGTATGGGGATTGATTGATGTGCAGAAATCCAGCCAATGCTCATCCCTGTATATCATCTTTATCAGTTCAAATAAGGCTTCCTTCAGATTTTCTCCACTGTATTTTAAAAGCTCTGCAAGTATGTTGTCAATTCCTGGTGCTTTGTTATTGCTAAGGGGCTTTAAGGCTGTGTTGAATTCATCCTTAGATATTTCTTCTTCCTCCTCCTCCATGTTTTCTTGTTCTTCTAGTGCTGTATTCCTCCATGTGTACATGATTGAATCGTCATAAAGTTCTTCAACATATCTCCTCCATCTTTCCTTTTGTTCTTTAAAGTTCAGTACTGTCATTCCTTTTTCATCCCACATTGCTCTTGTTTGGATTCCGCTACTCTTTCTTGTTAATTCTCTGATTCTTCTGTGTGCCAAGTCCACCCGAACTTGTTGTTAGAACCTTTCAATTTCTTGACAGTTCTTTGCCCGTCACTGTTCTTTAAGAATGGAATGAATTATATTGGGAATCAGACTGTTAGATAAGAAGAGAAACACATGGATTAGACAGCAAACTCAAGTAAAGGACATTTTATCAAAACTAAAATGGTCTTGGGCAGGACAGCTCGAAGACATGATGACAGATGGACTAAGATTTTTTTTTTTTTTTTTTATTTGGTAGTTGTTGGCGCATCGGCTTCTGTGGCCATATTGCACCTCCCAAGGTTTTTGCAGTACTTTGATCCAAGCCCGAGGCGGGAATCGAACCCGCGACCTTTGGGTTGCCAGGCAGGTACTTTACCCACTCGGCTAGCCCGGTCGGCAATGATGGACTAAGAAAATAACAGAATGGTACCAAAGAGGAGCTAAGAGAAAACTTGATGGACAGACTAAATTCATAAATCTGTGGGTAGTAAATGGATGGCCATTGCACAAAACAGAAGGAACTGGAAAGTTGCTGGAGAGGCCTTCATCCTGCAGTGGATTGAAAATGGCTGATGATGATGATGTTCTTTAACTTTCCTACATTCCCTATTAAAGCACTGGGAAAGCAAAAATGAGAGTAGGAGTGTGTTATAGGCCTAATGACTCTAATGAGTAATAAGTACAGTGAACAATTATACAGAGAAATAGTGGGCCAGTAAATCAGTGTCTTATAATGGGGGATTTTAACTTCCCAGATATAGACTGAAACTTGTGGGTTGGTCACTCACACACTAGCAAGGCTTTTGTGGATTTATTGGATGATTGTTTTCTACATGTCAGAGAGGCAACAAGAGGGAGTAACACTCTCGATCTGATTATCAGTAGTGATTCTTCATGCATCAAGAATCTGCAGATAAAGGAACCACTAGGTAGCAGTGTACTGATGTGGGATTTACTTAAAGATGTAACTACCATCAGGAGTAAAGGGAAGGGTTTTTCTTTCGTAAAGGTGACTACGGTGGTCTCAGATTTTTTAGATTCTATGCAGTAGGACCAACTGATGATGTTACCAACAGCAAATTCTAAATGGGAAACATTCAAGGAAGTAATCTTGGAAGCTACTACGCTTTTTGTTCCAACTAAGAAACAATGCTCTAGGTTCAGGCCCAAATGAATGTCAAATGAACTAATGAGACTCATGGCAGAGAAGAAAAATGCATGGGATGCACATAAATTGTCAGGTGACACAGAAACCTATGGTAGATACAAGCTAGTCTATAATCAAGTCACAAAGGAGATTAGGCAAGTGAAGGCAGATTAAGAAAAATCTTTGGCAAAGGATGCAAAGAAAAACAGCAAAGACTTCTATAAACTCTAAAAGGAAGGGGATGAATCAGATTGGTTCACATGATCATTCTCAATAGCTGCCAAACTAAATGAGTATTTTGCATCTACATTCACACATGATGAGTTATTCAAGGAGAGGGCCAGATATTTCTCAAACTGTTAACAGGGAGTTAAATGATTTTGTAATAACTGAGAGCAAAGTGGAGGAGATGGATGGGATCTATCCAGTTATATTAAAGGAGGCAGCAAAGGAAGTAAGCAGACCCTTAGCCATAATTATGAGAGCATCCTTGGACTTGGGGGAAGTCCCCACGAACTGGGAATGTGCAAATGTATCTCCAATTCACAAAGAGGATCAAAAGCAATTACAGACATTGACACAAGTAATTACAGACCTGTTAGTTTGACTTCTGTTCCAGGGAAAATAATGAAGTCACTGGTTAAAGAAACATTGCAGGTCATTTAGACAAGACTGCAGCAATAATTCAGACACCGCATGGTTTAGTCAAGGGGAAGTCTTGTCTGACACAAAGTCAGACAAGACTTCCCCTGGTCACGAAGAAACTGGATGCAAAAAATAATTTTGATATCATATACTTGGACTTCAGGAAAGCTTTAGCTTTTGATATTGTTGCACATGGAAGACTACTGTACAAATTGGAGCAGTATGGCATTAAGGGCAGGTTGCTACAATGGATAAAAGGATGGTTGAATGGGAGAAGACAGAGAGTGGTGGTCAATGGGTACTGCTCTACGTGCACTAATGTTATTAGTGGTGTCCCTCAGGGTTTGGTGTTGGCCCATTGTTGTTTTGTATATTTATCAACGATATTGATGAAGGTATATCAGGCTTAATGTCCAAGTTTGCAGATGATACAAATGTTCTCAGGGTTGTTAATAACAGTATGCTGCTGCAACAGGATCTGGAAAAGCTGGGTAGATGGGCTGAGAAGTGGCAACTGAAGTTTAACATTGACAAATGCAAAGTAGCATTAGCATTAGTAGAGGCATATGATGCAAGAAAGCAAGCTTATTCAGCATCAGCCAAAAAAAAAAAAAAAAAAAAAAAAAAACAACCACTACTCCCATTTCACCCCTCAATTCGTTCGAAATACCTGTCCAGCTGAGCCTTAAATTTGTTTAGGCTATCAACTTCAACAACAAGCGATGGAAGTCTATTCCACAAACCAACTGCCCGCTGGCTAAAGGCGAATTTCCGCACATCTATCCGACATCCGTCCTTCCTCAATTTGAATTTATGCCCTCTCAGGTGATTATTCTGAGCAAGAGGAAGAATCCCATCGGCATTGAGCATGCTCAAGCCATTCAAAGCCTTGTACACCTCTATCAGATCACCTCGGCGATGCCTAGTCTCCAGGCTCTGTAATTTGCAAAACTTAAGCCTTTCTTCGTAAGAGCAACCCTTTGTTCCATTCACTAATCTTGTTGCCCTTCTCTGTACTCGTTCCAGCAGCTCTACATCCTTCTTGAAGTGAGGCCTCCAGACCTGTATACAGTACTCAAGGTGTGGCCTGACCAATGCCTTATACAAGGGAATAATCACATCCCTGTCCCTGCTAGAAAAATTCCTGTATATCATTGACAAGACACCATGAGCTACTCTTGCAGCCCATCTGCACTGCTCAGAGAACTTCATATCTGCCTGCACAATTACCCCCAGGTCCTTTTCATTCTCTACCACTGTCAGCGTAGTACCACAGAGTTGATACGTTGATCTGGGGTTACTGTTTCCCATATGTAGTACTTTACATTTGTCAATGTTAAACTTCATTTGCCACCTCTCAGCCCATCTGCTCAACCTTTCCAGATCCTGTTGCAGCAGCATAGTATCAGTAGTGTCCTTAACAACCCTGCCAACCTTTGTATCGTCTGCAAACTTGGACATTAAGCCTGATACACCATCATCAATATCATTTATAAATACAGAGAACAACAATGGACCCAACACTGAACCCTGAGGAACTCCACTAATAACATTAGTCCACGTTGAGCAGTGTCCATTGATTACCACTCTCTGTCTTCTGCCACTCAACCATCCCTTTATCCATAGAAGCAATTTGCCTCGAATGCCACACTTCTCCAATTTGTGCAGCAGTCTTCCATGCGCAACAGTATCAAAAGCCTTTCTAAGATCCAAATATATAATATCAAAGTTATTCCCTGCATCCAGTTCTTTTGTGACTACATCATAGTATCCAATCAAATTGGTCAGACAAGACCTGCCCTCAACAAACCCATGCTGTGTCTGAGCTATAACTGAATTCTTGTCCAGATGATCCTGCAGTGCTTCTTTAACCAGTGCCTCCATTAATTTTCCTGGAACCGAAGTTAAACTAACAGGTCTATAATTACTTGTGTCAGCCTTTGATCCTCCTTTGTGAATTGGGGTTACATTTGCACATCTCCAGTCCATGGGTACCTCCCCGAGTCCAATGAAGCTCTCATAATTATGGCTAGGGGTTTGCTTACTTCCTTTGCTGCCTCCTTTAATATAACTGGATAGATCCCATCCACCCCGGGTGCCTTTTTTATGTTTATCCTCAACAATTTCTCCTCCACTTTCCTCTCAGTTATTAGAAAATCATCTAGCTCACTGCCAATGTTTACTTCACCTACGACATTCCCCTTCCTGAATAACTCCTCATGTCTGAATGTAGATGCAAAATACTCGTTTAGATTGTTAGCCACCTGAGCTGGATCCTCAACTGTTGAACCATCAACATCCAGTGGACCAATCTGATTCATCCCTTTCCTTCTTGAGTTTAAATAGGTAAAGAACTCTTTTCTGTTTTTCTTTGCATCCTTTGCCAAGGATTTCTCATAATCTGCCTTTGCCTGCCTAATCTCCTTTGTGACTTGGTTACAGACCAACTTATATCTATCATAGGCTTCCATGTCACCCATTAATTTGTATGTATCCCATGCATTTTTCTTCTCTGCCATATGTCTCATTAGTTCATCTGACAACCATTTAGGCCTGAACCTTGAACAATATTTCTTGGTTGGTATGTAAAGCCTGGTAGCTTCCAAGATTAGTTCCTTGAATGCTTCCCATTTTGAATTTGCTGTTGGTAACATCATCAGTTGGTCCCACTGTATAGAATTTAAATACTGTCTCAGACCATCATAGTCGCCTTTACGAAAGCAAAAACCCTTCCCTTTACCTCTGATGGTAGTTACCTCCTTGAGTAAATCCCACTTCAGCACACTGTGATCATTGCCACTCAGTGGTTCATTTATCTGCAGATTCCTAATGCATGAAGAATCACTACTGATAATCAGATCAAGAGTATTACTCCCTCTAGTTGCCTCCCGAACATGCTGGTGTAGAAAACAATCATCCAATAAATCCACAAAAGCCTTGCTAGTGTGTGAGTGACCAACCCACAAATTCCAGTCAATATCTGGGAAATTAAAATCCCCCATTATAAGACTCTCTGATTTACTGGCCCATTCTATTTCCCTGTACAGTATCTTATTATACTCATCAGAGTCATTAGGCCTATAGCACACTCCTACTCTCAATTTTGATTTACCTATGCTTATGTCACACCAAACTGACTCAACACTGCACTGTCCAGCGATGTCAACTGGCTTCACTTCCTTGGATTTTATGTGTTTTTTAACTAATAGCATAACCCCTCCTCCCTTCCTATCCTGTCTATCCTTTCTGTAGACGTTGTACTCCCCAAATTCCAGTTCTGCATTCCTTATATCTGTGTGACACCACGTCTCTGATATCCCAACTATATCTGCCTTTGATGTTTTGAGTAATACCTCAAATTCATCAAATTTATTTACTAAACTCCTAGCATTAGTGTACACGCAAGTATACATGCACCTGTTTCTATTCTTAGCTACCCTAACACAACCCATATGTTTACTTGTACCGCAATGACTTCCAGCAGTCTCTGAAATATCCTGCATCTTGTTTTTCAGGCTTCTGCTCATTCCAATAGAAGCAGTGCAAGAATCTCTTTCACCTCTGCCAGTGGCTACTGTTAATCCATTAGTCTTTGTCTCCCCCCAAGCTAGCAGTTTTCCGACCCACCTAACACTGCCTCGATAGCATCAGCAAATATTCTTGCACCCTTTCTATTTAAGTGTATCCCATCCCTGTAGAAGCAATCTCTTCTGTTAACAAGTACAGTCCAGGCTGAAAAAAATTCTACCCCTTCAGCCTTGCACAATCTTTCCAGGGCCGAATTGATCGACAAGGCTCTCATCATATACTCCCTCCTATCGTGTCTGGGCAGAATTGCAGACACTTTCAAATTCAACCCTACTTGACCTGTACTTGTTAAGTAATTCCGCTGGTCTCCTACTCTTAATATCATTAGTGCCAACGTGTACAACTATATCACCTTTTGTGCCCTTAAAAGATGATATCTGCTCTACAACGTCATCAACCTTTGCCCCTGGCAGTACTGCATATGGGTAGCAGTAACCCCAGAGAAATGTACCAACTATTATGTGGTGTTACGCCCAGGGTAGCGACGAATGAAAGAGACCTTGGAGTAATTGTGCAGTCAGATATGAAGTTTTCTGAGGAGTGCAGTAGGTCATGGGGTCTTGTCAATGATATACAGGAATTTTGTGAGCAGGGATAAGGAGGTAATTATCCCCCTTTTTAAGGCAATGGTCAGGCCACACCTTGAGTACTGCGTACAGGTCTGGAAGCCTCATTTTAGGAAGGATGTAGAGTTGCTAGAAAGAGTACAGAGAAGGGCAACAAGACTGGTGAAGGGGTGCTCTTATGAAGAAAGGCTTAAGTTCTGCAAATTTCAGAACTTAAATTGGAGACTAGGCACCTTCAAGGCAATCTGATTGAGGTGTATAAGGCCTTGAATGGATTGAGCAGGCTTAATGTTGATGGAATTCTTCCTCTTGCTCAGATTACAAACCTGAGGGGGCATAGATTCAAACTGAGGAAAGGTAGTTGCAGAATAGATGTGTGGAAGTTTGCCTTTAGCCAGCAGGTAGTTGATTGCTGGAACAAATTGCCATCTGTTGTTGTTGTGGAAGTTGAAAGCTTAAATAAATTCAAAGCAGAACTAGACAAACATTTGGAATGAATGGATCATTTAAATGCCGGGGGGGGGGGGCTGATTCTGTAGAAGCTTGCTTTCTTGCATCATGTGCTTCTACTAATGCTAATTTCTTTCTTCAAATGTACGATAGTTTCTTTGATCATCATCATTTTTTTGGGCCTTTCAGTCTCCTCCTCCTCCTCTCATCCGTTTTCTGAGTAAAATTTGTGTGATCCAAGGCTTCCTCCTAATATTTTCACTCTTACCCAGAGCCACCGATTCAGTTTTACAAGTTATCTCTTTAATTAAAGACCAATTTTGCTCTAGATTGTGTCTCCTCAGCAGACATTGGTCAGATCTTGAAACACATTTTTGCACTCTCCTGTGTAAATTTCTCAATGTTCTATCTCATGAATGATTTTCTTTTATTCAGACGGTTCAATTTTAGTTCCACATTCATCTTCACGAGTGAGTGATCTGAATCTCTGTCCGCTCCGTGATGGGACATTGCTTTCTTTACTTGGTTATGGTATCTCTGTTTGACTAAAATGTAATCAGTTTGGTACCTTCGTGAGTCGCCATTATTCTTCCATGTATATCTTCTGCGGAGTAGTGCCTTAAACCACATATTTGCTACCATTAGACTCTTCTGTACAAAACTCAAGTAAGCTTTGACCTCCTGTGTTTCTCACACCCAGACCAAAATTCCCTGCGCCTCCGTAGCCAGGTGGGAAGGAGCAGCAGTGCGTAGCACACGCTTCTTGATTAGACCGGGGTTCGAGCCCATCACCACCAAATACGGAAGATGCGGAAAGGTCAGGGAATGACCACCGCATATCCTGGAGCAATATGGCCTTAGTTGGTAATGCTCCTAAAAACCGAAATAACTAACTAACTAACTAACCAAAATTCCCCACAGTCTTTTCTTCCCTTCTCTCTCTCTCTCCAACCACCACATTCCGATCTTCCATAATTATCACATTGTCTCTTGACCTGGTATAATTCCTCCAACTGTTCATATGTCTCCTCAACTAATTCGTCAGCACTTTTTGAGGTTGGCATATAAACTTGTATAATTACCATGTTGACTAGATTTGTTGCATTTCTGACCATGATGATGATAAGTCTATGTCCCAACAATTCCACTTTTACTAGTGCTCTCATGAATCTTCGTAACGTAATTATTGCCCCCCCCCATCATCCGCTACTTCCAGAGTGTACTTTATAGTCGTCTCTTACTTATAAATTTGCCTACTTCACTCAACCTCGTCTCCGCCACTCCAGGCACATCAATACTATTCCTGTGTATTTCTCTTTTGACACTCTCCAGCTTTCAACATTGTTCATAAATTCCATGTCCCGATTCCACAACAGGGATTTCACAAGTTGACGACCTGGAAAGCCCTGACACTTCATCTGCCGGGCCCGGCATCACTCGGCATTCTGTTGTACTACAATGATTTTGTAGCTGCCAGATCTCCAGCTCGCTCATAGGATTACTTGAGATATGCTTTATTTACAGGATAGTTTCCCATTGCTTTCCTTGTGAGTTATGTTACCTTGACGTTTATGTAGTTTCTAACTAGTACATCTACTCTTTTATGCAAGGAGACCAAATTTCTTTGTTGGTTCTTATAGATGCAATAAAATACATGGAAACAATTTGTGTAACAAAGTAAACATGTAATGTTCCATACGTGTGCAAAATTTTGTTGAAACTACACTTTTTAGCAAAAATAGTTTTCACTCCTTTGTCGATTAGCTATATGTTTTTGTTTTTTTTTTAATTGGGGTTGTGATCAATAGAAAACAGTAAAGATGAGCATATTGAAGATTCTGCTGTATGGAGGTTGTAGTAAGCAACATATATGTTCAATGCATGTCACCCAGAATGGGTCTCCAAATTACCAATTTTGTATATGCAAGTTGCTAGAAAAATTTAAGGAGATTGGAAGGAATCCAAAGTACATTGTGGCAATCTCCCTACAGCCTGGAGATGTGCAAATTCTCTCCTATTCACAAAGGTAAATAGGATAGATGTTTGTACACCTCTTCTGTTAAGGATGAGTACACGGTCATCTGGATGAGTATGGAATTATAATGGTATCACAGCATGGCTTTAAGGGTACTTGTTACTTGTTCATCATTACTTTTGTTTTAACCATATTCATCTTTAGTCCGAGATTCTTAACTCTGCATAACTGATTAAGATTGTCCTCTAATTCTTTTAGATTGTGGCTTAAAATCACAATGTCATCTGCAAATCGTAAATGAGATTTTGGTACTCTCCATTCACATTGACTTCCTTCTGCAACCAGTCTAAATCTTCTGAAAACTTCAAGTGCAGCAGTAAACAGCTTTGGCAATATTCTGTCTCCTTGTCAAACTCCTTTCTCGATTTAAAATTTGCTACTGTCTTTGTCTAATCTAATAAAGGAGGTAGTGTTTTCATATATTTTCTTCTAAATCATAATATGTGGGATATTTATGCCTTGTCTTTCCTGAGGGCTGATGACCCTTCTATGTGTGTGTCTTGTGGCACAATTTTAACGATCAGACACCTTTTAATTGACTGTCCAGATTTTAGCAGCACCCGTTTTACCGCTTTTAATCATCTGACTGAGCCTTATACACTCAGTCAGATTTTATCCGACAATGACAACGTGTCTGCTGTTTTTAGCTATTTTAAATCAATAAAAGTTTTTAATTGTATTTAAAATTTATGTTATTGTTACCTCTTTATTGATTTATTTTTAATATATATGTTATTATATATGTGGACATGTGTTTTTGTAAAGGGCGGCTCCTAGAACGTGAATTCAACTCCGCCTCGTATCTCTGTGAAGAACAGTATCACTACAAATGGGCCAGATGTGTGTGACGTCGGTTTGTGTGTGTTCTGTTGTTATGTTCTGACCGCTTGGCTACCCAGAAGCATCAGTCACCTGGACAGATGATTCTGGGTACTCGTCCACACCACGGGAAGGTGGGCCAGTCCCAATGGAGAACGTACTGTCTCGATACGAGACTCTGAACCACCTGATGTTGCCAAAAGGTGGGCCAGATTTCTCTGGGGGCCCACTCCAGAGAGGAAAAAAAAAAAAATAAATAAATAAAATAAAAATTAAACTAAAAACAGAAACAAAATGTATTTCCCGTGGTGCAAAAAAAAAAAAAAAATAAATAATAATAATAATAATAATAATAAAAAATAAATAAATAAAATAAAATAAAAATAATAATAAATAAATAAATAAATAAATTTAAAAAAATAATAAAATAAATAATTAAATAAAATAAGAAAAATAAAATAAATTCCCTGTGATGAAAAAAAAAAAAAAAAAGGGAGAGCTGTCTGGCACCAATGATAGTCCACATCCCAGTTGTCAAAACAGAGCACGAGTAAAAAAAAAAAAAAAAAAAAAATGAAGCTAAGTAAATGGAAAAAAAAAAAAAAAAAAATACTACTAATAATAATAATTACAGAATAATTAAATAATTTTAATCCCACAGTGAAGAGGAAGATGTAAGTCGGGGTGCCAGCAGAGAGAGAGTAAGAGGAAAAAAAAAAAATGTGAGAGTGGTTATCTATCCTGCACAGAGGGAGAAAGAAGAAAAGGTGAGCCAAGGCTGCTCCTAGTTCCAGGGCAGGACCCGGAAACAGTGCAGAATGCAGGTTTGAGGAAAAATAAAAAAGAATAAATAAAAATAATAATAAAATAAAAATAAATAAAAAATAAAAATAATTAAAGAATAAATAAATAATTTTAATCCCACACCCTGGCTACAGTGAAGAGAAAGATGTAAATCGGGTGCCAGCAGAGAGAGAATGAAATGAAAAAAAAAAAAAATGGGAGAGTGGTTATCTATCCTGCACAGAGTGGGAAAGAAGAAAAAGTGAGCCAAAGCTGCTCCTAGTTCCAGGGCAGGACCCGGAAACAATGCAGAACGGAGGTTAGAAAAAAAAAAAAAAAAAAATAGTCAGTAGAAGGGGTGACTTTCAGTTGGCAGTGAAATTGTTAATGATCGGCATTTCCACGTCGGTGATTGACGATCAGTGTCCTCCTCCAGGCAAATACCTCAGCTGCAAAGGTCTGGAAGGCTTCGAGGTTGTTTTGGGTACATATCAGTTGATGCAGATCTGCTGGTGGGAAGTCCTGGATCTTATTCTGGAGACGGTTTCTGATATCGTTGTAATGTACGCACTCCAGAAGCAAGTGTTTCCAACTTTCACTTTGTCCGCAAAAGCAGTAGGGAGTGTCGATGAGTCCCAGTGTATGCAGTTTCTCATTTAGAGAACCGTGTCCGGTAATGAGAAAGGATGATTCGAGGCTGAGGGAGAACCATCGGGCGTTATTTTTAGTGGTTGCGAAGGTTACCTCCGGAAGAAAACTCCGAGTTACAACCCCTACAGTAGAAGAATCCCATCTGGTCTGCCATACATTGAAGAGTTTATTGAGAAATCGAGATTTCTCCTGCTTTATATCTGTAGTTAGTGAGAGTTCTATATCCAGGATCGTTGCCGGAATACCTTTTTTAATTCGATAGCAGAGCCCCTTGTAGATTGTGTAAAGGTCGAGAGGGAGGGTGCCTGCTATAACTTGGAGAGCTGCTGTAGAGACTGTAGGCAGATTCGATGGGTCGCCAGTAACATAGCTCTTTGTATAGAGTTTAGCTTTTCTTTCATCTTAATGATGGGAACTCTGTGAAACCAGACCCCGGCAGCATAGGTTACTATTGGGAGAAAGACAGCTTTATAATAAAGAAGAAGGGTTCGTTTTGATAGTCCCCACTCACTTCTTGAGATCCGTATAATTGCGGCGGAGAACTTTTTGGTCTTGGAACTCAGATGCTGTAGATGGGGGAAGAAAGACAGACGGTTGTCTATTACTACTCCCAGGACTTTTGTCTGTTCTACGAAGGTTAGCTGGGTTCCGTTGATTTTGACCTGGGGAGGCCTTCGTAAGTCGAGTCGGTTTTTAAACACCATCATCTTAGTTTTGGCAGGGTTGATTTGCAATTTGTTGATTGTTGTCCAGGTAGAGAGATGGTTGAGTACTCGCTGTGCTGTGGATTCGAGGGCTGCTCTGGAATGACCAGCGACCACGATGGTGAGGTCGTCGGCAAACGCTATGATTTTCGTTTTTTCAAAACTGTTACTGAGCCAGCTCTGGAGCACCATATTCCACACCAAGGGCCCCAGGACAGAGCCCTGGGGACACCCACGGTGGATGGGTTTAAGGACTTGGTGATATTTTGACTTAACTACTATTGTACGTTGTGAGAAGTAGCTTCTGAACAGCCAGACATGGTGCCCTAACTAATTAGGTCACCGAGAGGTTAAATTTTTAAATACTACCTAGTCTTGGCACATTATAGCCTTTGTTGCTAATGCGCCAAAAAATCTAAACAAACAAACGGCCTTGTCTTTCCAGTGCCTTAAACATTGCATTATGCTGTATGGGGGTCAAATACCTTTTCATAATCCACAAATGCCAGGCATAATGGTGTTTTATATTCATTTGCTTTCTCCATTAGTTGCGATATTAAATGAAGGTGATCCATAATTGAGAATCCTGTCTTAAAGCCAGCTTGTGCTTTTGGTTGATTCTCATCAAATATTCTTTCTAACCTGTTGGTAATGACCTTTGTGAACAACTTATAGATGTGAGGCAACAAGCTAATTGGTCTATAATTTCCAATTTCTGATTTATCTCCTTTCTTATGCAACAAAACTATGATTGTATTATTCCACTCCTTTGGCATCATGCATTTCCTAATGTATTTTGTGAAGTCTTGTCAGTTTCTGTGTCATGTCTCTTCCTCCCAATTTTAACAACTCTACAGTACCTTCATCTTCACCCGGGGCTTCCTGATTCTTCATTTTCTTCAATGCATGTTCTACCTCGTCAGGAAGGATATTGGGTATGCTGTATGTGTTACTAATTTGTGATCCGTCTTCCCCACTGCTGGCATCATTCCTTCGCTCCTTATAAAATTCTTTATAGTAGTCTTCTGCTATTTGAATTATGCCTTCTCTGCTATTTATAAGTACACCACCGCTATTCTTCACTTCACTTTCACTGTCATTTGTCTTTCTGTATTACTGCTCGTGGCTACTGATTTAAGTCCTTTGTTATCCCTTAATGCTTGTTATACTTTTCTTGTGTTAAATCTTCTTATGTCCTCTCTGAGTCTCTTTCTAATGGCTTTGCATAACTTAGTATACAACAAATACAAACACTGATTATCAACAATTCTGTTGGTAATCGGCGTTTGTCTTGCTCTTCGTTTGTTGCCTTCGGTTCGTCATGACAAGCGTTTCTTGACTAATTTTTTCTTTTTTTGAATTTATTTTTACCTATAGGTTTCTTGGGCTATATAGGCATAGGATTAACTTAAATATTGACATCTAAAATGTTTAAAGTAAAAGAACTGTGCCCTTTAATCATGTCTTTAAATGAGATGTTTTCTTTACAGGTGATATCCATCAATAAATAAATTATTTTAACACTTTATACACCATAATAAATATTTTAATAAATGAGTATCCTTTTACAAACCTTTTACTAGTTTCTTGTTCATGTGCAGTGAGTAAAAAGCAGGATTACAGATTTGCCTTTCTCAAACTGCTGATGTTGCTATGCCATATCCAGTGTCTAGCATTCCCACCTCATTGTTCTCTGCAGCCACCTCTTCCATGCTTCATTAATCCCTACTTAATTTTATTGTTGAAAAGCTGATCCCATAGTTCTATGTTTTCTCCTTATTTCTGTTTTAAGCAACCTAGCTAAATTTCTTAATGTAAAAGGCTTCTTTTATTTATTTTGAAAGTCTCTTCTACACCTACCTCCCCCTCCCCATTACCACAAAGTTCTTATCACTATATACCTGACTGCACACCCTGCCATTTTGGATCCCTTGGCACTTCCTTTAGCCATGTGTTTTTGTTTGTCTATGAATGTTTCAAATCTTCTCCCCATCTTGTCTGTGTATACCTTACCATATCTACACTTATTTTTTGTATATTGCATGTGTTCTATTGTCTGATATGCAGATTACATTGAACACAAACACATGGATAAAGGAAACACCAAATAATCAAAATGGTAGAGCATGTGCTGAAGTGCACTCAGGCATATAGTAATAGGAATTTTTGAGTGATTGGGGGGGGAAGACACTGAAAAAAATAAAAATAAAAGAAGCAATAAAAAGAGAAACATAGGAGATCTATGGAATGGGCATTTTTCAACAAAAAAATTAATTAGGAATTAATGAAGCATTGAAGGAGGAAAGAACAGAGGGGGCACAGAACAATAGGCTGTGAGAATGTGAGACACTGGATTAGAGATGCCTCTTACAATGTTACTTCCAGTGTGCATGTGAACAAGAACCTGGTAAAAGGTTTGTAGTGTGATACCCATTTATTAAAGTACTTGTTGTGGTTGTGTTATAAACTGTTAAAGCTTATTTCTTGATAGATTGTGCCCAATGTATCTTTTCAGTACAGACTGATATAGCTCTGCTGAAATACCTGAATTATAAGGTTTTGTTTTAAATTTTACACTGTGTTCTGTTAGGAAAGGAAATTTCTTCCAAAAGTTGAGGAACTGTACAGAACATTAATAAACAGACCAAGACAGATTGGTGCAGTATAGCCTACGATGCTAAATGTTCCATACAACCAACATTCTCTTTTTCAAAGAGTACTGACACAGTAAACAAGCATCCCATTATTAGCAGTATAGCCAGTAAGAAGTCTTGTTGTATCTAACTTTGTGAAATGAAATAACTGACTTAACATTCATAAATATCCAACAGCCATTATCTGTAGCTGTATATGTGTATCCATTTTTGCAGCTAATACTGGAACCCAGAGTTTGTATATGCCTTCATTCAAGCCACTACAAGAATTGAAAAATTGTGGCACAATTAACTATTAATGCAGTGTGAAGATAAAGCTGACTGTGAGAGTTTGTACAAGTAGTGCTCAGGGAGGGCAAAGTTAGCAGTTTGAATAGTCCCTTCTGAACACTTTTTTTAGATGCGTTTTAGACCACGTGCAGATTAATACCAAATGTAGAGATAGGTTTATTTCACATCAGATTTTGGTGTTTCATATTGTGTATTTACATTAATTTGAAAAGCGATTATGCAACCAAGCTCAGAATATGGGCCTTGTTTAGTTTTTGCTGATGTGTTGCATAGTTGATTGTTAGAATAAATTTGTTCCTAACAGGGTGTACATTTTTTTTTTTTTTTTTTTTTTTTTTTTTAATAAAGTTGTCAGGGAAACATGCAATTTTAAAAACTTGATGATTAAATAAAGAATTTGTATTTGCCAAATTATGAATACTTTATTTTTTGAAGATGATCTCTGTCTCTGCACAGACATTTGTATAATCTTCCATGCATGTTTCTCATGGAGTGACACAACATAGAAGGAATTTCTGTACAAATTCTATCTTTCAGATTTTTAATATTGTGAGCAGTAAGAGTACACACTTGCTTTTTAAGTGTCTCCATAAAAAGAAAAACAAATAAAGAAAACAATCGCAAGCTGACAGGTTGGGGACCTTGGAGGCTAAAAAAATTTCACCCATTCCTAGACATGATGTGGTTGTGAAAAAGCAGTCATACAACATCCATTGACACCTGGTGGTATGAGACATCACACCATCTTGTTGAAATTAAATGTCCTCATTAACTTGAGGAAACCTAGTAGTAGTTTGTTATTCAAAAAGGTTGCATTATTCATAAAGGTTCACGCTACCATAGTTTCCTGATATCACAGTTGTTACCCCTCCATTATCATCAAAAAAAATTTCATAGGTTGTATTTACCTAATGCAGGCTCTGTACATATGATATTTGCAAATCCAATAGTTATAAAAAAAAATATTGTTGGGAATACTTTGAAGATCATTGTGTTAATGATCTTCAGAAGCATTGATCATTATACCGTTCACAAAATATAATTAATATTTGCAATTTTGATCGATTTATTTGTGATCTTTTATGATTTTATAATATCATGTGATGACATTATTAAAACATAAGTTTGCTAGCATGCGGCGTATTCCATTGGTGTATTTTTCCATCATAACATGGTTGACTTCTAATCTTATATTTTCTGTTAGTATATATAGGAAACTAAATTTATTCATTTAATTAATATATAGGTATTATTCCAGAAATGGAACGTTCTCATAAAAAAAGCCATCTGTTATTGTGTAAAACTAAATGGCTTATTTTTGCAGCTTGAAGGAAGGGGATCAGACTATAAAAGTCTTCTCCATCATCATAACATCCATAGTCGCAACAAAGAAATGGTACTCAACACTCTACAGTAAGTTTTCTGTACCTTAAGATTTATCTAAAATTATGTAATCTGTAAAAAAATATTTTCATTATATGTAGTAAATAATGAGTCCATTGTCTAAATGTGAAACAGTGATATCTTGTTTTGCATTTAGTTATTTTAATTCAGTATAATCTTTTACAAAGATCAAAAAGTTCTGGACTGAATCATTTTTATTTAAACAGAATATAATATTTATAGATTATTATATATTGTGTTTTTCAAAATAATGATCTTGGCAAAAAAATTTTTTTGTCTTTTTTTGTATCACCATAAAAATCACCATTCCTTTAATGAGTTCTTTAGTTGGAAAAAAAATTATCACGTTGCAAAATTCAAGTGAATATGGAGGATGTTGCATGATAAGCAGAGGCATTGTCATGGAGAGATTTACAAGCTTTCTCTACCTTCTGGTCATATCTCTCAATTGGGTAATGATTTCTAATACAGTTTTAATTATGCCCTTCTGGTATAAATTCATTTGTAAAATAATAAGAGAAGGTTACCTCAATATATTACGTAGAACACTTCCGTATGATACTCTCCAGAAATCGAAAAACTTACATTAGAGTAAAAAATAGTTTAAAAAATAATTAAAACTCAATTTAACGCAATTAAATTTTAAGAAAATTAATTAAAAGAATTTAACGAAAAAATTGCAAAACGATTTTCCTTCCTGAAGCTGACAGCACTTTTTGACCGTATGTCGTGATCACAGGAATGAAAATTACCGAATAGGGGTGAGTATGAAACTTAAATAGGGATTATTTGTCTTTGCGCATGCACGTACAAGCCCACGAATTGGAGATGAGATATGGTCGACGAACATTAACAGAATTTACGTGTAATTTAATTTCTACAGCTTCTGCAATTTATAGTTGCATATAATTACGTTGGACACTAAGTATTTTGGCCTCATTAAATAAAAAAGTATGTTTTTCATTAACGGCATGAAAGGCTAATGCTGACACTGCTGAACGAGAAGCCCGAACTGAGGCCGCATGTTGATTAACATGAATATTCAAAGGAAAATGCGTTGAACCCTGATAAGACGAGTCGCAACCACCGCAAGAAATGTTGTATACCAGGTCATTAATTTGTGTTGCAAACAAGGAAAGGACTGAGCGATTCAGTCCTTTCCTTGTTCAGTATAGTTCAGTTTTCCTTGTTCAGTTCAGTATAGTGTGTAATTTCTGTATTGACCTAGCCACAATTTTAAATTCAGTATCTTTGAAGAATCTGTTAAGCTGTTTGTGCCACTGTTCAATATATGGGACAGAAATAAAGTATTTTTTGATATTACTATTGTTGGTTGGTGTAGTATTTTGTATCCTATCCTTAGCTTGTACCCTAATTCGGTTTATTGTAGCAGGGGGATAACCCCTGTTTAAGAATCTGCTGGTTAATATTTGTATTTTTGAGCCCAAAGCAGATTCCATTGTTGTATGTTTGTAGGCATTTAGAAATTGATTATCTTTAATCAATCTTTTGTAGGTGAACGGGTGATAGCTGTTATAATGTAGAAGCATACCAGTGTTTGTAGGTTTTCAATAGATGTTAAATTGGATTTTATTCGAGTCCCAAGCAAGCATGAAATTTAGAAAATTTAGTGACTTTGTATCCGTATCCTCCCTTTCCAATGTAAATTTGAGCCTAGAATGAATATTATTAAATGAATGTAAAATGTCTTGGATACTACTACTATCAGTAATAACTAGAACATCGTCTAAATATCTCCCATAGTATGTGATACTGGGTTGAAAAGGCATCAAATGTATGTGCTCAATTGTTGAGAGATAGCTCTCCAATATTAAGCCGCTCAGGCTCAATCCCATTGGCAAACCAAAAATTTGTTTGTACACTTTGTCTCGAAAGGTGATATAGTTGGCCTCAACTAACAGTTTAATTAAGTGAAAAATTTCCTTAAATTATTTCTGGAGAGTATCATACGGAAGTGTTCTGCGTAATATATTGAGGTAAACTTCTCTTATTATTTTACAAATATTGATGTCAAGGTAGAACATATTGAGCATCACAGCTCTGGTTCATACTATCTAATTCATTTTTTAAACTCTTATTGGTATAAATTCAGGAAAAAATATATATAATTCCAGCATTGCTTTAGCTTTAGCTCAACCCATTTTTTTGCCCTTTGGAAGAGACATTTTGTCCATAGTATTGTAAAGATAACCATGTACATCTGTTATTTGTAATTTTAGAAATTCTAGACCATGATCACAAATTTCAACCCTTTTTCTTAACATGCATCTGGTGTTTTTATCTGATCTTTATTCCATACTTCAACCCAGGGGCATCCCAACCTTTTTGGCTGGGGGGGGGTTAAAACAGTTAAAATGCTGAAGGCCACAGGCTTCAAGAACAGTTCCTTGCTGCTAATTACGTATTTTTTGAAATAGAATTTAATTTTTGTTATCATTATTTCTTTATTTTATTTTATTATTTATTTATTATTATTTTTTTTACATTTAATAATTAAATATGAAAGACCAATAGGCCCATTCATATTATATGGTTATAATGACATTGTTAAAGTAGTGAGGAGGATACATACAACATCAGAAAGCAATGTAGAAAAATAAAATATTTCTAACAATCGTATTTTCAAAAGTCCATGTGAAACTATTTTGACTCGTGATGCATAGCACATTTAACAGTTACATGGCTGTGGGCCTCAGTGTGAATGGTGAGTTACATAGGTTGGCCACCCTTGTTTTGACCATGAAGAGTAAATTGCTGCTACACTATGATTGTACATACATGGAAATGTGAATTCATCATTTATTGGTGTTCCATACCTTGCATCATTCTCAGTGATACTATATCTCATCCAGGCTTGAAGCACTTGTCATCCTCATATTTTGCTATAGCATTTTCATTATGTTTTTACAATCATTTTTGAAGTCTCTGGGTCTGATTTCTTCAATAACACATAAAATAAACTTTGCTCAAAAAAGCAACATTCTAAAAAATGAAAACAAAGTTCATCATCATCAGCCATTTTCAATCCACAGCAGGATTGAAGTCCTTTCCAGTTCCTTCTGTTTTGTGCAATGGCCATCCATTTACTACCCATGAACTCTTGAATTTTATGTTCATCTCTGTTGTTGTCTTCCGGGTTTTCTTTTAGCTCCTCTTCTGTACCATTCTGTTATTTTCTTAGTCCATTTGTCACCATATCTTCAAGCTATATGTCCTGCCAAAGACCATTTCAGTTCTTTAGTTTTGATAAGAATGTCCTTTATTTGTGTTTGCTACCTAATCCATGTGTTTCTCTTATCTAACAGTCTGATTCCTAATATAATTTGTTCCGTTCTTTGCTGTATAGTTTTCAGCTTCTCTTCCATTCTTTTGTTGAGTGCCCAAGTTTCACTTCCCTGCTCCTCAGTATGTGATTATATTTCCTGAATGCTGTCCATCCGAAGTTAACTCTTCTCTTAGCTTCCAGCCATTTATCATTATTTCAGCTAATGACTTCTCCCAGATAAGTATATGAATCCACCTTTTTAATTACTGTTCCTTCAATGATTATATCCCTTTCTGTAGCATATTTGTACTGCTGTTGGACCAGATGACATCCATTATGATATGATCAAACACCTTTCATCAAATTTAATTACTGCTCCTTCAATGATTATATCCCTTTCTGTGGCATACTTGTTCATCATTACTTCTGTTTTAGCCATATTCATCTTTAGTCCAAGATCCTTAACTCTGCATAACTGATTAAGATTTTCCTCCAATTCTTTTAGATTGTGGCTAATGATCACAATGTCATCTGCAAATCTTAAATGCTTTAGGTACTTTCCATTCACATTGACTCCTTTCTGCAACCAGTCCAATCTTCTGAAAGTTTCAAGGACAGCAGTAAACAACTTCAGAGATATTGTACGTATCTCCTTGACAAACTCCTTTCTCAATTTTAAATTTGTTACTTTCTTTGTCTAGTCTAATAAAGGAGGTAGCATTCTCATATATTTTCTTCAAAATCATAATGTATGGGGTGTCTATGCCTTGTCATATATATCTACCATACATTTCTGTATTACCTGATAACTTATATCCGTCCCATGCATTTTTCTTGTCTGCAACAAGTCTCATCAGTTCATCTGACATCCATTTAGGACAAGTCTTGAACAGTATTTCTCAGTTAGTGTGAAAAGCTTAGTAGCTTCTACAATCACTTCTCTGAATACTTACCATTTAGAATTAGTATTGTCTATGCCATGTCTTTCCAGTGCCCAAAACATTGCCTTATGCTGTATGAAGTCAAATGCCTTTTCATAATCCACAAATGCCAGGCATAATTGTGTTTTATATTCATTTGCTTTCTCTCTTAGTTGTGATATTAAATGAAGGTGATCCATAATCGAGAATCCTGTCTTAAAACCAGCTTTCGGTTGATTCTCATCAATTATTCTTTCTAATCTGTTGGTAAAGACCCTCGTGAACAACTTGTAGATGTGGGACAACAAGCTAATTGGTCTATAATTTCCAATTTCTGATTTATCTCCTTTCTTATGCAGCAAAACTATAATTGCATTATTCCACTCCTTAGGTATCATGCCTTTCCTTGTGTATTTTGTGAAGAGTCTTGCCAGTTTCTGTGTCATGTCTCTTCCTCCCAATTTTAACAACTCTACAGTAACTTCAATGCATGTTCTACCTCATCAGGAAGGATATTGGGAATGTTGTATTTGTTACTAATTTGTGATCAGTCTTCCCCACTGCTGGCATTGTTGCTTCGCTCCTTGTATAATTCTCTATAGTAGTCTTCTGCTATTTGAATTATGTCTTCTCTGCTGTTTATAAGTACACCATCACTATTGTTCAGTATCATCTGTCTTTCTGTATTACAGCTGATTTAAGTCATTTGTTTTCCTTTGTTCTACTTTTCTTGTGTTAAATCTTCTTATGTCCTCTCCTAATCTCTTTCTAATGGCTTTGCATAACTCAGTATACCCAATTTTGTCCTTGTCAGTGTTTAGCCTGCTCTTCATTTGTCGTCTTTGATTCATCAGGACAGGTGTTTCTTGACTAATTTTTTTCTTCTTTGGATTTTTTTTTTTTTTTTTATCTATAGGTTTTTTGGGCTTTGACTTTCAAAAAATTGTATTCCTCGTCAATATCTTGGTCCTGACTGGTCTTCAGAAGCTCAAACTTGTTCTTACGTTCCAGTACATACTGCTTTTTCTCATCTTCTGTTATCTCAAAAACCTTTGTATTATTTATTCGAGTCAGTTTTTTCTTTTCTTTTCTTACATCTGTATTAAGTGTGCATCTTACCATTCTGTGATCACTTTCAACATTTACCTTGTTCACAACAGTAACATCGTTCACAATATACCTTCTGTTAATGAGGATGAAGTCAATTTCATTAGTTGTTAATCCATTTGAGCTCTTCCATGTCCACTTTTTGTTCATCCTTGAAAAAAGTGTTCATTACTGACATTCCTGGAGATTCTGCAAATTCCACAAGTCTTTCATTTCTTTCTCCAATTCCAAAATTTCCTATAGTTTCCCTTTCTGCGCTGTTTTGTCTCTTTCCAACCTTAGCATTGAAGTCCCCCATGGTAATGGTGTAGCGAAGTTTTCTGTTCATCTAGAAGTCTCATTTTCGGAAAACAAAGTTACTTGCTGTGAACAACACGTATAAATAAACCTTTGCATATGTGCAACTAAAACACCACCTCTTCAAAAAGGCCTCTGAGGTTGGGAAAGTTCATATTCGCAATATTACATTAATACACCAACCGTTGAGTTAAAATAATAATTTGTTGGTTTATACAGTATTAAATTATTATTTTAACTCAACAATTGATGTATTAATGTAATATTGTGAATAAAACACCACCTCCTATAAAAATTTTAGATATTACAGGTTGCAAAATAAAATGTTTTCTTTATCTTATTCCTCTGCTGTGAGTAACAAATGGTGAACACATTTGTACCAAAAAAAAAAAAAATTTTTTTTTTTTTTTGAGTAAAAAGTTAGCTATTCCAAGGAAAGAAACATTGTCATGCCTAGTTATTTATTATAAATCTTTCATATGTTCAAAAGCAAAATTATAAAGTGTAATATTTTTGATTTCTTATTAAGTTTTATTTTGAATGATAATTTATTCTTTTGATGAATAACTATTGTTTTTCTGCTTTTCTGTAGACAAAATGGTATTGAGACCAAAGTAGTTAACAGGTTTGATTATACCGATAGTAATATTGATTGGGCAGATATCATCTTCACTACTGGAGGAGATGGAACATTCCTTATGGCTGCCAGCAAAATACATAGCCGTAACAAGCCTGTTATTGGAATCAACAGTGATCCTTCCAGGTGGGTCTGACTTTTCATTTTTAGGAATATAAATTTGCATACAAGGAATTTGCTCAAAATTTAAATAAATCTTCTTTTTTGTCTTCGCCTTCTTCCCACGTTTATATGGGCATTCCCTTCCTTAATTCTCTTCCTCCATTCCTTTCTAACCAGGGCTTCCTCTCTCTTTCAAATCCTCTGCCACCTTGTCCTTCCATCTCAGCTTAGGTCTCCCCCTCTTCCTCTTCCCTACATACTCCTCACTTCTTCATTCCACATGACCAAGCCACCTCAATTTAGATTCCAGTATTTTTTTACTCAGAGGCCCACCTTAAGCGTACCTCTAATGTAGTCATTTCTTAACCTGTCCTTCCTCGTCACACCACACATCCATCTTAGCAACCTCATCTCCGCCACTTCCATCTTCTTCTCCTGGGCCCTTGTAATCGCCCATGTCTCAGCACTCTACATCAATGCGGGTCTAACCACAGTTTTATACACTCTTTCCTTCATTCTACAATTAACTTTCTTATTACACAGCACCCCACTCATCTTTCTCCAGTTCAGCCATCCACATTGCACTCTGTGCTGTATTTCTGCACTCAATGTTCAATCCCAGATACTTAAATTTCGAAACAGATGGTAGCTTTTCCATATTTTAGCAATAAATCAGCTCATACACCAACCATAAGAATAAGTATTTTACTGTAAATAAAATATTTACAAATTAAAATAAAATAAATATTTACAAAAACTGCTATTATATTAAATTAAATTATGTACATGTGAAAAACATTAAACTGTGATAAAATCCTTCAGACTGTGCGCTGACTGCACCACGTGTAATAGTACCATGAGCCTGTTATATATGGACGTGCTGCAGGAAGTTTTGTTACTGCTGAGGAAGGAAGCCCGATGCTTCCGAAAGCTCCAGAGTTTTTATCGCTTTTAATCCGGTTTATTTTAGTGTATTTTATCGCAAGGATTTTATCACAGTTTTAATGTTTTTCACATGCACATAATTTAATATAATAGCAGTTTTTGTAAATATTTTAGTGACAGTAAAATATTTATTCTTATGGTTGGTGTATGAGCTGATTTATTGCTAAAATATGAATTTGCCCAACCTCAGAGGCCTTTTTCAGGATATCGGTAGCTTTTCCTCCTGCAGTTTTATAGAACTCTCAACTTCTCTATTCAATACCATATATTCTGTCTTTGTTCTACTTATCCTCAAGCCGGGTGGCTGAAGTGCCTGCCCAGCAACCCAAAGGTCGCGGGTTCGATTCCCGCCTTGGGCTTGGATCAAAGTACTGCAAAAACCTTGGGAGGTGCATTATGGCCCATAGAAGCCTATGTGCCAACAACTACCCAAAAAAAAAAAAAAAAAAACTTATCCTCATGCCTCTATCTTCCAACGCTTTCCTCCATTCCTCCAATTTCTTCTCTGCCTTTCCTTGGGATGATTCACACAGTACAATATCATCCACGAACAGCATACTGCATGGTGCTCTACTCTTCACTTCTCTCACCAACACATCCATTACCAGATCAAACAGATATGGGCTGAGAGCTGATCCCTGGTGCAGTCCAACTTCTACAGAGAACCCCTCAGTCATACCTACACTGCTCTTAACCTGAGTCACCGCTCCCTCGTACATATCCTTCACAAGCCTTACGTACTTTTCCGATGTACCCTTCTCCCTCATACATCTCCATACCTCTTGTCTGCGCACTCTATCATATGCTTTTTCCAGGTCTATAAACACCATGTGCAACTCTACTTGCATCTCCCTGTATCTTTCCATCACCTGCCTTAAAGCAAAGACCGCATCTGTTGCTCCTCTTCCCGGCATGAAACCAAACTGTTCCTCTCCTATTTCCATCTCCTGCCTAAACCTTCCTTCCACAATTCTTTTCCCAGATCTTCATTGAATGAGACATTAACTTTATTCCCCTGTAGTTCCCACATTCCTGCACATCACCCTTTCCTTTAAAGATTGGCACAAGTATACTTTCCCTCCACTCATCGGGTATCCTCTCCTGCTGCCACAGTTTTTCCATCAAGTCCCATAGGATATCGATCCCTTCTTCTTCCAGACTACTCCATACCTCTACTGGTATCTGATCAGCACCTACTGCTTTCCCTCTCTTCATTTTTCTGAGTGCGCTTTCCACTTCTTTCCTGCTTATGCCTTCCACTACTCTCACATTCATCTCTCCATCCTCGCATAGTGCTCTTGAGTTTTCCTCATTTAATAGCTTCTTAAAATAGTCTTTCCACCTTTCCTTAACCTTCTCCAGGTCCTGTATAACCACTCCCCTCTCATCTTTTATCTTTTTTATTGATGAGAAGTCCTTCGATGCCTTATCTCTCGCTTTGGCTATTCTCATCAGTTGCTTATCTCCCTCTTTCCTTTCCAGTTCCCCATAGGCCTTGTCCACTGCCCTCACCTTTGCTATTGCCACAGCTCTTTTTGCCTCCTTATTTGCTATTGTATATGCTTCTTTATCTTCCTGGCTACCTGTTACATACCATCTTTTCTTCATCTCCTTTTGTTTTATCACTGATTGCACTTCCTCATTCCACCACCAAGCCTCCTTTCCTGATGTTTCCCCAACAACTCTTCACCAACTTTCCTTAAGAAACAACTATTTGTTTTCCACCATTCTTGCACATCTTCTGGTAACTTTATTCCTTTTAGCACCTTTTCCCTGAACTCCTTCCTCAAACCCTCCTCTTTCAATCTCCACCACTTTATCCTTTTCTCCCTCTGTCCTGAATATTTCCTACTTTTGTCCTCTGCAACCTCCCAATCGGCCACAAGCAATCTATGTTGTGCAGACACACTTTCTCTGGTTATCACCTTGCTGTTCCTCATTCCAGATTGACTATATCATGTGCCCCCTAAGGCACATGATATAGTCAATCTGGCTTGTCCTTTCCCCCACTTCTGTATGTTATCAGCTAGCTTTCTTTCTTTTTGAAGTAGGTGTTAACTATCACCAGGTCGAATGCCACTGCATGTTCTACTATCCTCTCCCCTTCTCTGTTTCTTTCCCCAATACTCCACCTTCCATACACTCTTCCTTCCTCCCTCTTGCCTCTTCCTAAATGACCATTTAGATCGTCCTCTCATTCTCGGGTATTGCCATGACCACTTGATCCATTTCCATCCAAAAACTCAAAATTTAAATAAATATAACATAATAATTATTTAAGTATATTCATAGAATTAATTTTATTAAAATCAGGAAGGTATAGAATGTTTTCTATAATTTTTTAAACATTATTTCAACTGTTATGTTATGTAAGTACTTTTCTTATGCAAATAAAGCTTTTTAGACCAGTCTAATTGTCCATCCTGCAAGCTGGTGAGTCATGACTGTATGAAATATTTTGACATCTCTGCTGATCTCAAATTCATTATTACACCCATGAAAAACAATATGAATGTACCAGCTAGTCTATATAGAATGCACTTTGCCTATGTGAATAACTTGAAAGTAGTATAAATGCCTAGTATACCACAGGGAGAACACTCTGACGTGAACTTCCCTCATAAAAAGTATCATTTTTCATTAAGCACAATATATGCTTTACAGCTAGAAGATCATTCATCTCATCTATAACTAAAAAAAAAATCTTTCCTGCTTATCACATCATAGTTCAATAAAACAGAGTTCAGATTCTTCGATAAACACATAAAACGATGTCCAGGAATGTCTGACCATATTAATAGTAAAGCACGTCGTCATAGAATGTCCAAATTTCCTGCCAATCACCTTTCAAATTGCATGCAAATGAACCATTAACCCTTCAACTTATTATGGGAGACCATTCAGACATAAATGAACTCTTTACCTACTTCAGTCTAATAAATCTTACCAACAACATCTGTTATGCCAATCAGTAACAACATAACTGGTAATAACAAAACTTGAGCAGGTGCAATGTAGCCAAAGCAGCTTTTGCACCATAAAACAACAACAACCAATGAGATATTAATGATCTTTTTGCTTTCCTGAAAACAATAAACATATACTATCTGTCAGAACCCACTTGTTTAATATACCAAACCTGTACCAACTAATAGCATAATAGATGCATTATGGCATTAGTAGGCCTTGCACCAGTAAATTACAATAACAACAACCACCTATAAGAATGGTCAGACCCTCGTAGGTAGAGGGGTTATTACTGCTATCCTTGCATGCCATGTGGAAAAGGCTGGGTTTGAATCCTGTCAATATAGGAGAAATTTTAATGGATGCTTTTCACAGTTGTAGTCTCAGTATTGGGTGTGGGTTGTACTATACTCCCCCCCCCATGGAAATAGGTTTTTCAGCAAAACAGGCAAGCTAACCATAGAATATGCATAATTTACAGACACAGTACACCGACTGTTCTCAGCCTTAGTTTCTTTTCCATAAAATGCACATGTATACATACACATAAGTCAGGGTGTGGTGCCCACTTCATAGTGGAACAGCAAAGCCACTGTAATAATAGATGATGTTAATTAGTAGATAACTGCCACTGTGATACTAGATAATATTAGATAGTAGTTAACTACCACTGCCTTGTTTTTGAAAGCCTGAAGTGACAAAAACCATATCTCTACTCCAATGTTTTCTGCCTCTTCCACAAAGTAGTAAAAATCGTGTCTTTTGAGGTTATAACAGACACCATGAGGAGACCTGACTATCATTTCTAAAGTATAAAACAGATTCATACATCAACAGTAGATAATACATGAGGTGAAACTGGTAGCAGTTTCACCTGGTGTATTATCATTTTGATCATTCAAAGCGCTTGCCTTGAAATATTTCTGTGACAGTGCGTATTACTACAAACAGTTCAAACTCGCCAATATTGACACAAATTGGTTTGTGGTTGTTTCTTAATACGATATAATAAATTGTGATCACTGTGATAATTTCCTCATTCCTTATTATACACGTGTTATAAACAGTCTTAAAAAAATACAATATTCAAGTTACAGCACTTATCTTTTAATAGAAAAGCCACGTCACACTTCACTTTCTTTATCCATGAGCATGCATCATAAACTATTTCTCTCGCATAACTATTTGCAGGTACAGTCAGTCCTCGTATAGCACGATAGTTGTGTTCCTAGAAACCCTCGTGCAATGCAAAATCGTGCAATATAAACAACAGACCCTATGGGAAAAATAGGGCTAGGTGCCGACCACCCAAGATTGAACACACATTTGTAATCAAAACATTACCAAACACAATAAATAATCGTAATAAAATACTTACGTATTTTATTACAACTATTACGTAATAAAATATTGCTAATGCTTTTGCTTCTGTTGTAAGCAAACTTGTTTTTTGTTTGATTTTCTATCCAAACAGATGACAGCCGTTCCATCTCTTCCAATTCTTTGTGTCTTAATCTAATGGATTTTAATTACACTTTGAGTTGTTCCTGCTATGAAAGTTGTTTTTATTTTCTCTGCATTCTTTGTAATTCTCGGCATTGCCTCATTTAGGCCTGTAGCACGTGCAGTATCACATGGTCTTTCATTTCGCTCAAAGCGTTTCACAATTTCATATTTTTTCTCTATCGACAGAGGCAGACTGGCCATAAGCCTTACCAGGGAAACCCCGGTGGCGGTGTGATTTTGGCCATAAACCATAGTATGAGGCCAATAAATTTTCCCAGGTAAGAATTTTTGACCCAGTCCGCCTCTGTTTATCAATATTGCTTTTCTTTTTTTCTCTGAATCTTCACCAGGACGCTTCCTTTTCACACCTTTTAAGTATTTTACTCATTTTTAGGGAATAAAGCACAATTACAAAACGAGGAGGCATGCTTGATACACATAAACAAAGCTGCGTGCGTGTAGCAACTGAATAAACAACACTGTAAAGGCAGAGATACACTATTAACACCTCACATTTCTAGGGGTTACTACCATATAACAATAAAAACAATTTCCAGTTGCGTTTCTGCTAGTGGAATCTGTTATAAACTGGTAGTAAACTTGATCTAATTGCATTTGCGATTATACCAATTGCTGGAATTGTGTTGGTTTTACGTTATTATGGTGAAATGTGTTTCCCCTTCACTGATATAAAAAACATAAATACTTTTCAGAATCTCCTCTTCATTCCTATCGTGTTGCATTCGGTTGGGGTGATTCTGCGTTTGACTGCCATTTCTTGTAAACACAAAGGCGAATCATGCATAAGCGAATTCGGTTCGTGTTATATAAGATATCGATCCCCTATTTATAAATCATGTATGATCGAATTCATGTAGTGCAAACACGTGTTATACGAGGACTGACTGTATAGTGAAACTTCTGTTCCTGACTACAGCATACTTTGTGTTTCTACAACAAATAAAACAGATCTAATTGATCACTTAAACCATTGTGTTGTGGATGTGTTAAAAGTTTAACTATCATGACAGAGGGTATAGTTATTCTGAGAAAGTAACATAACCCTACTTCTTCCTGGCTGCTGGTAAAAAATAAAACCTATGAATGAACAACATTGTTCCCTAGAGATTTCTTAAAAATTTACTATATTGAAATAATTACCATGCAATAAGTAATGAAAATGGTTACATGCAGAATACTGATTTAAGTCATTTTAACCAACATCTGAATGTAACTATTTCAGATCTCTGGGTTATTTGTGCCTTCCTGCTAAGTACACAGAAAAATTCCCTGAGGCTATTGCCAAGTTGCTATCTGGTGATTTCAGGTAAGTAAAGAATTTTTTGTACAAATGCAAAAATAAAAGTTAAAAGGCTTCATATTCCTATGAAAGCTACAAGATAATACTTGTTCTTTCTAATATATTTATATCCTTATAAAGAAAAGATTTTGTGTTCTCTAATGCCATTAGAGAACACACCATATGACTAATAATAATTACAATGCAGTAAGTAATACTAATAATAAAATTCTAATAACTTCCCTTTATTTTTTACGATGTCGCATATGGTTTGTTCACCAACATTATAATGGTTCATTAAAGATTTAAGATGCACCATTTTAAAACTTCTGAATAATTTCAAGTTTTTGTTCAATTGAAAGCACAACGTTTTTTGAATTTGCCCATTATTTTCACAATTTCTAAACAAAAAAAATTATTTACTATAAAAAAAAATTTGACACTCCTGACATAAATAAACAAAATTTTCCTTTTTGCGGTGTGACGAAACACAACAATCCACACTATGCACTAAGATAAACTAAACATTTTTTCTCTTTCTATTGTTTTTTTGAGTGGCTAGTGTGAAGACAGCAGGAGTTGGGGGATGATAGGTACATTCATCTCCCAGTCACGACTTATAATGCTGCTTATTGTTGCTTATTTATGACTTGCAAAACATCTGTTTATTACTTGAATTTTGACAATACCGGTAATCTTAACTATCCTGCATGTACTTTAAAAAAAAAATGATATAATATTAATCAACATTTCTAATTTAAGTACCAATTACAGTACATCCTTGTTGATTCAATATTGAAGTGCAATGCAATTTCAGAATTGCTGCTCATTCCCTTACCAACAATATGGGGATTTTTATCTGCATTTTAATATCAGTTATTTGAAATGTTTTCAGTGAAATTCAAAGTCTGAATTTGGTGCATCGACTTGTGGGATGCCGACAATTCTGACTAGCCATAATCCCAAGCAATAATCCTGACTAGCCATAATCTGACAAACCAAAGTCCCAATAGGCATAATATCCTGTTAATACTGAGAAATAAAAATTGTGACAAGCTATAATACCAACAATACAGTAATACTGGACTACCTATAATACTAGATTTAAAATTCTAAGAATTAAGTTTTTTTTTGTTTTTTTTTTAGCAGGCCATATAAAAATGTGTGCAAGATAAAACTTGTCAGTATCAGTTCACCCTCTTTTCAAAATGGATGAAATTTTTGAAATAGCCTGATCTCAAAAAGGGAACAACAGAATTTAAAAAAAAAAAAAAAAAAAAAAAAAGATATAATATTAATCAACACTTCTAATTTAAGTACCAATTAATAACTAATTTCTAATTTAAGTACCATAATTGGATATTTAATAGAGAAAGACAAACAGCGCAAGGATATTTATTTTTGGTGTTGTAAAAAAAAAGAAGATTGTGAAGGTTGAGCAGTGACAAAATATTTGAATGGTCAGTATCATCTTTAGAAGTTTGTTAATCATAATCATGCTCGAAAATCAAGTGCTGCTGCTATTGCAAAAATCATTGGACAAATTAAGATGCTTGCAAAATAAACAAAAAATCTGCCATGTCAGATTATTTAAACCAACAACATTGCCATCCCTTGACAAATTCGGGAATTGCTGCCCAGGCATATGTGCTGTCAAAAAATACTCTCCGCAAGAAAATAAAATGGGTGAGAAAAGCTGAACAACCAGAAGAGCCACGATCTTTGGCTAAAATTGACACTCCAATTGCTTTGCATGAAAAATTAAATGGCAAGGTATTTCTGGGTAGAATTTCTGTAGTGGAAGAGAAAATAATTGGTTTTCACAATTAAAGTAAATGTTCAGTGTTTATCACAAGCTCAATATTGGATTATGGCTGGTACATTCAAAACTGTTCTCAAAATTTTTTATCAATTTTATACAATAAATGTACCAGTTGGTTCTGAAAATTGCCGAATTCTAACATTAGTTTGTGTGTGTTAATGACCAGCAAGAGCAAAGAAAGTTATGTTTATTTCAAGATTTAATTAACTTTGCTGAAGAAAACAAAATTGAACTGAAGCCACAGACAATATTAACTGATCTTGAACTGGCTACAATAAATGCTTCTAAAAGTGAATTTCCTGATGTGTTGAACAAAGTTTGTTTCTTCCACCTGGGTCAGTGTTTTTTAGAGAAAGATTCAAGTGAGTGGATTGGCACCTCGATATGGCACTGACAAAGTTCAGTTTGGTGCTGCACTTTTTTTTTTTTTTTTCTTTTTTATTTACCCTCAAAATTCTAGAAGCATTCAACATTCTGAAGCCCCATTTGCCAACAGAAGCTAGTGATGTGACTGAATGGTTCGTAAACAATTATATTTGTGAAAGAATAACACAGTATTTGGGTACTGGTACTGCTGTTCGTGCTCCACCATTGTTGCCACCAGTTTTATGGTCCGGGTATGACTCCATCGAACTAGAAATTCCCCATATCCAAAATATTGTAGAAACTTACTACAGAAGATGAGAGAACGTAATTGGACGAGCACACATTGGCATCCATAGCATTATCAAAGAATTTTAGAAAGAACAGCAGCAGGTTGGTAACAAGTTGAATGTATACTGCATGATGAACCTTGTCCAAAAATAGAAGAGGGCAACAACTGATCGAGAAACAAGAATTTTGACTGTTCTGAACGATTATGAAAATTGATCTGTGATGGATTACTTTTATGGAATTGCTCATGGTGTTTCATTCTAATCAATTAATAATATTGTAAAATTAAGTTAATTTAGTTTTTAGTAAATTACAATTATATGTTATTCAAAAATATGACATTTAAATATTTGATTATTTTAAATAATTAGTTACATTTTATGTATGTATGCAACTATGTAATTTCGAAATAATGTGATGATCGTAGTGTAAAATTTTTTTTTTTTTTTTTTTTTTTTTTTTGTGAACATCCCAAACATGAGAAGTATTAGAACCTATAGTACTTAGTATCATGCATGGGTTATATGAACATAAAACCAGTGTAAATATAAAACTACCGAATAAAATTGTTTTAAAATTCCATTTGTGTGTTTTTTTTTTTTTTTTTTTAATTTGCTGTTATTAAGAGAGTATTACAGCTGTTGGTATTATAACATATCAGGATTTTGGCTTGTCTAGATTGTTTGTAGGGATTATAACTGTCAGGATTGTGACCCAAACCCTGACTTGTAAATAACTTGTATAAGTCAAAAAGAAACCAACTACCAGCAAACATTGAAATGAAATTTAATTGAACTGTAATGAAAATTTGCTAGTGTACTATATTTAGCATTATATATAGTGTCGCAGTTGGAAAACGAGACTGATGTTATGAGATGAGTGCTAGTGCTGCTATCTACTAGAAGTAAACATGAAATGAAAGAGTGATTGTTCCTTGAGTACCACTGTCAAGGTCAATGGAAATTGCCACCATTTCAAAACGTAGTGCAAGTTGAACTGCATATCTTTCCTGTGTCTGTGTTGTGGAGGGACAATGGATAAAGAACAGTCATCAAATGTGTTCAACTAGGCAAAAGTGCCATAGAAACATTTCAAATGATGAAGCAAGTGTATGGAGAGAATTCTGTTTTGTGCATGTGTGTTTGAGTAGCATAAATGTTTCACTTGTGGAAGAGAATCACTGGAAGATCACGAACATCCAAGCCTAGCAAAATCTGTTCAAATGCCAGAGTTGATTGAAAAGGTGTGGGAAATCATTACCAATGACTGATGTGCTCTCAGATTTCAGATTGATGTGATTTCAGAAGCTCTGTGTGTTAATATGGAAACCAT
The DNA here is from genome assembly GCF_048544385.1 of Mastigoproctus giganteus. Lineage (NCBI taxonomy): Eukaryota > Metazoa > Arthropoda > Arachnida > Uropygi > Thelyphonidae > Mastigoproctus > Mastigoproctus giganteus. The sequence goes on along the minus strand of NC_143575.1, from coordinate 238,171,329 downwards.
TTGACAAATAACCCAGGATTTGAAGAAAACAAAGGTTGCTCACAGTTTGTCTAACATTCATTAACAGATGGTCAACAACATGTGCAAGTTGAACACTGTAGAGAATTCATTGAGGCCACTGAAATAAAAACCAAACTTCCTGAACTCTATTGTTACAGGTGATGAGACATGGTGTTTTCAGTACAATCTTACAATGAAACAGCAAAGTGTGAAGTGGAAGTTGGCAAACTCTCCCAAAGCCAAAAAAAATTTGTCAAGAAAGGTCATCAAATCATTCTCATCACTTTCAACAATAGCCAGGGAATTGTGCACAACAAGTTCATACCTAATGACCAAAGTGTTACTGCTGCCTATTATTACTGCTACTATCTGGACATTTTGAAACCTTTGTTGCAGAGATTCCATCGTGTACAGCCTCAGTATGAAGAAGATGGCAGTGGGTTCCTCTTGCATGACAATGCATTGTTTGGGTCTTTTTTGATTAACAAAAAAGTGTGTGTACTGTCACACCCACCATATCCACTAGGCTTTGCCCCATGAAACTTTTTGTTCCTGAAGCTCAAGGCACCACTGGAAGGCTGTTATTTTCATGACAAAGTTGTAACTTAAAATGATATAGACATGTTGAAGGGTTGAAAGTCTGCAGACATAATGCACACCAATCTGTACTGGACCTTATATCACAGTGTTTGGTTGTGTAATAAATAATTATTATTGGTGAAAATTAGATAAGTTATAGGATAAGTTACTAAGCTTTGCTATTTAACTTATTATTGGTGAATAATCTGAAAATATGGCCCACCCTAATTTGAGTTGTATTAATGAATCATTAGCTTGTATGTGAATATTTTATACTTTAATTAACCCATTAAAAGCCATAATTATACTACAAAGATTTTTAATTATATTTGTTTTCATTTCCTAAAGGTCTTAGGTTAATGCTACAACCATTAAATACATAAAATCTGCCTATCTTGAGCCTGAAAAAGGGCATCCCATTTATGGGACAGTGGCCATCACTCATAAGATCATTTAGATATAAAAAAGCTGAGATATCTTAGAATTCCTTTATTTTTCATATCATAGGAAGAAAGTAAAAATGTAGGCATGTTCACTAAATATTAAAAATAAACACATCACTCTTTACTCTATATTGTTACTCCACTGTTGACTTCTGGAAAAGAAATTTATATTTTTTCAGGCATGATAGAGTCCATTTCCATGACTAAACTACAAGCAATTCATTATAGATCATGCAGTGGAACATCACAGTGACTACAAATTCTCTTCATTTTCTTTCTGCATAATGCACAACGTATTTGAGTTTGAATTGGTATTATGAGATGATCTCCTTGATCGAATATCTTGACTTACTGTTCCCCTCCATCTCCCAAAAGCCTACTTCTTTGTGGACCAGGATGCTTACGACTTGATGAAGGCTTTGAAATGCAAGCCAAAACTATTTTTCTTCTAGCAAGGAAAGGGTGTTATCTGGATTTAGATGATGATTGATAAATTCTCCAAGAATTTACAACAGCAATGTCAAACAATGGCATAAAAAGTGGAAACCACCATTTCTTCCCTCGTATTCTAACTCTATACAGGGATTCGCGATTATCATATTTACAACTTCCATAGATTTATTATTATATTCTGAAATAACCTTTGGGATTTGTATTACTACATCATTTTGGAACTTTTGAGGGTGGTGTGTACAACTGGTAGATGGGTAAACCTCACTGTAATTTGTAGCAGCTGTAACAGGAGTATTATCATGCCACTTTGTGATCAATACTTCATTGTTAGAATCAAACCCATGATCTATAAAACCTCTTTCTGTTTTTTATTCCATAACTTGGGAAGGCATAATAGGACATTTTCATGTACAATTTTCATGAATTGTACCAGTTGCCTTCAATTTTCTGTCTCCCAATGCTTTCAAGGTATCAGTGCTTCTAAAAAAAATTATCAAAAAAGATTTCATGGTATGCAATGAATGACAGAAGTAAAATTATTATTTATAACCCTTAGTCCAAGAGGTTCATTGCTAGTATCCTGGTCTTTACCAAAATATTTATTTATTACTGGGTAGCAGTAATTCCAGAGAAATGTACCAACTGTGTGGTGTTACACTCAGGGTAGTGGAGAATGAAAGAGACCTGGGGGTAATTGTGTAGTAAGATATGAAGTTTTCTGAACAGTGCGGACAGGCTGCAAGAGTAGCTCCTGTGGTCTTGTCAATGATATACAGGAATTTTGCAAGCAGGGATAAGGAGGATGATTGCCCTGTTGTATAATGCAATGTTCAGGCCACACTTTAAGTACTTTAAGTACTAAAATGAGGTCTGGAGACCTCGTTTTAGGAAGGATGTAGAGTTGCTAGAATGAGTACCAAATGGGTGCTGTTACAAAGAAAGGCAAATTGCAAATTGCAGCATCTGGAGACTAGGCGCCTGTGAGCAGGCTCAGTGCTGATGGGATTCTTCCTGTTGCTCAGATTACAAACCTGAGGGGGCATAAACTGAAATTGAGGAAAGACAATGAGTTGTCAAATAGATGTGTGGAAATTTGCCTTTAGCCAGTAGGTAGTTGATTGCTGGAACAAACTTACAAGCAGTTTTTTTTTTTTTTTTTTGCTAATGCTGTATAAGCTTGCTTTCTTGCATCATGTGCCTCTGCTAATGCTAATATGGCAAAAATTATATAAGTATCCATTAACAGCACAAAGGCACCAAAGTCCTGATTTACAATTTTTATAATTGAAGGATGCACATATGAAAGAAACTACGAGACATTGGAATCATCCAGTTGTGTACCAATAATATATCCTGATGGAAGAAGTGAATGGTGCCAGCATGCTTATGATGCATACCCTTGGTCCCCTGATTACACTGTGTACACCAGAGCATATCTGAACATGGAACATTTCCAAGTACACCTTGGCAATTGTTTCATGTTTGGACAAGTTTGAGACCCTTGTGGATAAGTGCTTTCAAGATGACAGTGCAACAAATTACTCTGTCAAATTGTGGAAGAATGATTTAAGGAGAATTGGGAAGGCTTCAAGAATCTACCATGGTTAACCTGATCTGTGGATCTCAATCCCATTGTTGTTGTTGTTTGTTATTTGGTTTTTTAGGAGCATTAGGCAACTAAGGCCATATTGCTCTGGGGATATGCGGTGGTCATTCCCTAACCTTTCCGCATCCTCCATATTTGGTGGGCACGGGCTCGAACCACGGTCTAATCAAGAAGCATATGATACGCACTTCTGCTCCTGCCCACCTGGCTACGGAGGTGCCCTCAATCCCATTGAGCATCTCTGGGATGAACTGGAAAGGTATTTTCACCAGTATAGTCCTCTTTCCATATCACTCCAGGAATTGAGGCAAGTTTTCTTACATGAATGGTCCAGTATTCTTTGTGTTACTTTTCAACACCTTGTTGGCTCCATGCTACTTTGTGAGATTAGAGTCAATCCTATAGAAACTATTGGCCTCATGCTATTAATTCGTGGCCATAATAAAGTAGCTGGGAGCTGTTCATTCCAAAATAAATTGATGTTTTTTTTTAAGTAGTATTTTCTAAAATACAAGAAAATTAAATCATACTATAGCTTTACAATAAAACTATGTAATAATTTATCAGGTGGACATATAGACAGAGAATAAAGGTTACGTTAATAGGAGAGCAAGCCTATGAACCTCCCATTGAACTTCATGATCAGCAGCTGAAGTATCCCGAGTATAGATTTTTAGACTGTGTTGAAGGGCAACATAAAAATGTGGAAGGAGAAGTAGGAGATAATACCAATACAAGGACAAATATACTTCCAGTGAGGGCATTGAATGAAGTTTTCATTGGAGAATCATTATCTTCAAGGTAAGTTCTTGCACCACTTTTGCTATATTGCTTACTTTTTCTGTATGTGTGTTGCTGCATGCATTAAATTGTAGCATGATATAATAATAGTTTCTTCGGTCACCTTATAACTTAGGAAAAAATGAAGTCACCATTATATTTTAAATATAATATGTATAACCACAAGATTTTAATATATATGTTTTTATGCTTTATTACTGTTTCTTGCAATGGAAGTGAAATGATGTCACTATTTGCTTAACTCTTCGTGTATTACTTTTTTTTTTTGTATTTTGTATTTTCTGCATATTGCATAAGCAAATGCAAAGTATTACTTAAAAGTCACTAATATTCAAAGTATAAAAATTCTTTCATTTTAACATTTTCGATGTGAAAACATCTTTGGTGGCACCTCCTAAATTTCAGGCTGAAATAAAACCAATTTGTCACAATTTTGTGACACAAGAATGACATCACTTCCAGTTTGTCGATTTGGTCAGCAAACCGCAAATGACAATTTTGCAACATGGAAATGACGAGTCGCAAAATCGTGACAGAATAATGAATTCCGGGGGGGGTGTCGTTCACAGAAAACGATGTCATTTCCAGTTTATCGATCAATCAACGAACTGGAAATCAAGATTTTGCACGGAAGTGACAATTTTGCAACAAGTCATTTTCGTGTTGCAAAATCACGTGTCGACACGTTTGTCATTTATCTGGTGTTATTTTCTAGTAAAACTTGAATGTGTGTTTGTCGGTTTAAAGTTTGATGCTCCCAAAGCCTCACTAGCAGAGACAGACACTAACTTTTCGATCATTGCAATGGCATCTTCTTTGTTCTCGTCCAAAGGATCTTTGGGAGCATTATTTAGCCACAGCAAAATGTGTACGTGTGGACTACCATAATGTTGAAATTCTATGCACTTATAAAAAGTTGACCAAATGGGCTATGGCGTTTTGACTGCAATATGTTCATAATTACATCCCCAACTTCTTTAAGTATATCGCACAAGTTACAGCATCATCATTCACTAATGTCGCCTTCTGCATGAAGTCAATGTCGCTCATATTGTTCCTCACTAATATTGCTCTCCTTATTCTGTAATTTGTACAATAGCTGAAGCAAGTGCAGCCAACAGATTTCATTGGCACTCAGAGGCAAGAACATTTTAGGTTTACCTAGCTGTCTAATCATGTCGAATAGATCACACGTACATTGAGTCCAGTAGTGGGTAGAGTTTGGAATTGTCCTTTGGAAGGCCAAATTGTTTTCAATACAGCTGTTAATATAATCTTTGGATTGAACTTACTCGCTGGTCAGTTTTGTATTTTTACCTATGTATTTGAAAGCCATTGTCAAAGAGTCTCTTGTTCTCAATCTCATTACCTTCATTGCTACATAAAGGAGATGATGTAGAGTAACACTGGTCGGTCAGATCGTCTGAGCCCGCTTGTTACCATCATGAATGGAATCACTTGTAAATTCTCTACTGAAAGTTCTGAATTGTCCAACATAAATGCTGGGAAATGGCAGTTCCTCTGCATGCTCATCAAACAGTGATCTGTGGTATATTAGTTTCTCCTGGGGCAATTCTAAGATATTTACCATCACTATACATTTGCTGTTGGGCGATGAGACTTTCCTCGATTGGAACTGCTTCACTTATGTTGTCTTTAGCAATTGTTCACAATTGTTCAACAGTTTGTTCAACAATTTAACAGTTGTTCACAATTTCCATGTGACTGTAATCAAAAAATGACTGATTATCGTGATTTGATACAATCGATAGCATGGCGACCAAATATTGAAGTCACGCTTTAACCACTAGCTTTCTTACTAACCCAATCAAATAGCTGGACTTGTGTGTTTTCTTGCATTTTTATATGCACAAATAAGGCTCCTGAGATGCATATGGACAGTATGGCATTCTGGGCCAACCGTTCAATGTGCCTGTTTCAGTCAATCTCCCTTGGCAAGTGATTTATCATCATGTTGACTGAAACAGGCATGTTAATCACTTGGCCCAGAATACCGTATTGCAGTATGCTTGTCTCAGGCACCTTATCTTCATGAATGGTATGTGAGGAGAAATGAGCCTCTCGGTCACTGAATCCAACTTAGGTAAATGTGATGTCATTTCTGGTATACAAAGCCATTCGACTTAGATAGTGCTGGAATGGTGTTCTTAAGTGATCCTATGCAGCTGTTACACACAAGGATCCCGTCGACATCAACATTGGGAAATGCAGTGCATATCAGTGGTGCATCTTTAGCAGCTGATTTCTTTTATGTTATTTTCGAAGCATAGATGATCGCAAATGTAGCACACAGAACAGAAATTTCATAAATCTCCTTTCAAGCTCTCAATGCGCATTCTTATGTAAATAGTAGTTGGCATAAGGAAAGGGAGCTTGATCATATAAACTCATCTGCTCTGCAATTGGAGAAATATTCCGTTGTACATAATTATTCCTCACTTCGGGTACATTATTGTTAGATGGAGCGGCGTTGCTGGTTGAAGGCATTGCTAAAATCCAATGCTTGATTTTGCAATGCATTCTCGATATTCTTTGTCATTCTTGCACACTCATTGCTACCTCAGTCTTTATTTGTTAGGTTGGCTTGCTCGATACTCTCAGTACTTTGCATTTGACTTTGGCATCATTGAACACTCAGCTATAGCAGTGTGGCATTCAGTCCCTTTCACTGCTCAGAAAATTATTGATGTGAAAACATCTATAGCAGTTTTTTGTATCTGCAGTAATACAGATACAAAAATTGCAATTTTGAGATGCTGTTCAGAGAACAGCATCTCACAATTGTCATAGAACTGTTTTGTAGTATTCCTGTTTCCTGTTGGACCACATGCAACAAATTCATAATAAACAATGTCCCATGAGTCAAAAAATATAAGCATGATGTTTCTATTTTATAGATTTTTTTTTTTAACCTTTGTTTCGAGACCATACACTGACTCATCACTCATCAGCAATGTAAGAAACAGTGTGGGTTGGCAGCAGCATGTTGACAAAGGTTGACATGTGAGAACTTGCTGCTCTGTTATCAGCAACAAGAATGTTAAGAAGAAACTTGAATGAAATGCACTGCATTCCCAAATACTGTACCTTGCTAAAATTAATTGACATATTCTATAATAAATGCCCATTTCACTAGAAACTTTGCGGATCATCAAAAACATTGATCACATCTGCTGAGATCACAAATACAAGCAATTAAATTATTGGAATTGAAAGGCTGCCACCTTCTGTACAACACATGCTAATTCAAACTGACAGCATATAAATGGATGATTCATGTATTACCATGTCCAAATGAGTCACTGAACATGTTACTGCAAGTTGTGCTGGCCGGGTAGGTAAAGTGCCTGCCTGGCAACCCAAAGGTCGCGGGTTCGAATCCCGCCTCGGGCGTGGATCAAAGTACTGCAAAAAACCTTGGGAGGTGCATTATGGCCACAGAAGCCGATGCGCCAACAACTAACTTAAAAAAAAAAAAAAAAAAAAAAACTGCAAGTTGCAAATCACTACCTCAGTTTCAAGATACAGAGCCAGTCCCTGAAATTTCTTGCAGTTCATTTTTTCAAGGATTTTGGAAATTTTGTGAAAACACAAAACTATGTACATAAATGTTCTTTGATATTATTTTTGTATTTTCACTTTATAGCCAGTTATTAGGATAAGATTGTCAAAATTTTATTAAAAAACTCATTAGTTTTTTTTTATTTTTTTATGCTGTTATATCCTTTACATCTATATGTGTATTACTTTATTCAGTTTTATCTTATGTAAGTCCGTATCATCTTGGACCTTGTTTGAGACTGTGTGAAAAGGTTGCACCCTTCTCTGCCAAATTTAAAAAAATTGTTACTGTTACTATAAACACAAACAGATGGCACTATGTTCATGTAAAGTTTCAAAACAATCGGTACATATACAGGCATGATTTGTTGTCACCACACTGAAACAACTTATATACACTTTCATACTCCATAGACCTCTCATAAGAAATCATTGGCACTAGTACATGGATTAAATTTAATACTAAATTTTCAAAGTTAATTTTAATGATGTGATGCTTCAATTTTTGCTCATTTAATGTTAATTTTTACTCAAAGCAGATCACTTGTGACATAACATAATACTATTTAGCATTAATGTTGCTATTTTAAGCTAAGACTAGTTGTAATAAATAACTATATAATGCATGGTTGTGAGTTCCTTTAAACATTCCAAGGTTAACTTTTTTTCATGATTAACAGGATTTCGACTTAGATTTTCCCAAATGATAAGGGGAAATGGTTCCATAGAGGCATATGTGTAAATCGGCCATCTTAGCTCTTCATTATAGAAATAATAACTGTAGATAAGGATGCTTAAAATCTTACACGGTGTTGCTACTCCACTTACATGGTCTCAATATTGCACAACAGATGAATAGTATTTTTCTCATTAGAATTACATTGAATTTATTTTTAGTGTAGTGTAATTCAGTGACACCAGAGTAGCTTATTGAATAGTATCACAGCGTGAGAGATCAGTATCATAGTGTAGGCACTCCTCTTTCTAAAATATGGATGTTAAAACTCTCATTTAAAATTCTCTTTAGACTTTAGCTGTAAAAATTCCTTGTTTGTTTGTAAGGGATCAAAGGGTAGAATTATCCTAATCTTAACTTTTTCCAGGTTTGTTGTTCTCTTAATAAATACAGAAATAGCCATTTTTGTTTTAACTTGAAGAAAAGTTTTTCAGTAAATTTAAAGAAGTTATTTTTTTTTACTGTAGCAGAAGCATTATTATATGCTTCATTTTAGCATTACAATAAAGTCAATATAAATGTGAAGTGCACTAATTTAAATGCATGTGCATGAATTCTTCTATTTTCCTCTTTTTTATAATTTTTAAAAATAACTACCTCTCGTGGCCTGCTACCAGTTTGACAGTTGCTTGACTCTTTAACATGCAAGTTTGAAGAATTGAGTACTAAATAATAATAACTTAATATACAATCGTCAAGCTGGTGATGCTAGGCCAATGATATCTGCCTAGGTTAACCTACACTCATCCTCATCTATGCAGAGTTTCCTATTATGAGTTCTCGATTGATGGATCTCCCAGAAGCAAACTGAAGAGTTCAGGATTGACAGTGTGCTCAGGAACGGGCTCAACATCTTGGTCATTCAACATTAACAAGGTTACTCCACAGTGCATACGGAATTTGTTAAAAATTGGTAAGTCTAATTTTTAAAATAGTTTGTATATAAACAGCAGGAAACAATTTTTTTTTTTTTTTTTTGTTTTTTTTTTATTCTGTTTTCATTACTTTAGAGCTATGGCACCTGTAAAAACGCAACTTTAATATGTGAATTTTCAGAGACATTTCACTGGGTGATATGGGCAATGGTAATAACATAAATTTAATAACAGTTAATGTACATTCAATATGTACCCACTCTCTGCAAAACCTATATCACTATGCTAGGCCAGACAAAATGATTTACGTATCTGTACAGGTTGATGATTAGTCAGTGCTATACTGTCCCTGAACATTGCATTGGCACATCTTATGGATTTCGGTTGGTTTTTATTATTACATACATGGTGTCCTTCGTTGTCTATTTCAGTATTTTATCTCAGTGTTTTTGATGTGAAAACATCTTTGGTGGCACCTACTAAATTTCGGACCAGAGTAAAACCAATTTGTCACGATTTTGCAAAACGGAAATGATATGTCACAGAATAGTGAATTCCAAGGGAATGAAAGAGGTGTCAATAACTAAAATGACGATTTTGCAACACGAATGTCAATTTGAAACACCAATTATGCGACAAGGCATAAATGATGCTTCAAATTGACACGTCTATCATTTATCTGCTGCTGTTTTCTTGTAACACGTGAATGTGTTTGAAGCTTGATGCTCCCCAAAACCTCGCTAGCAGAGACATACACTAACTTTTGATCATTGCAATGCCATCTTCTTTGTTCTCGCCAAAAGGATCTTTGGGACTGTTTTTTAGCCACAGCAAAATGTGCATGTGTGGACTACCACGATGTTGAAATTCTATGCACTTATAAAAAGTTGATCACGCAAATTTGTATAACTTTTTAACTGCAATATGTTCATAATTACATCCACAATCTTCTTGAAGTATATCACAAAAGTTAAAGCATCTTCATTCAGTGGCATCGCCTTATGCATGAAGTCCATGTTGCTCACATCAATCCTCACTTGCCTCTTATTCTGTAACTTGTACAATAGCTGAAGCAAGCATGGCCAACTGATTTCATTGGCACTCAGAGCAAAGAACATTGTTGGTTTACCGAGCTGTCTAATCATAGCGAATAGATCGCACTTACATTGAGCCCAGTAGTAGGTAGAGTTTGGAATTGTCCTTAGGAAGACCAAAGCGTTTTAGACACAGCTGTTAGTGTATTCTTTGGATTGAACTTGCTCTCCGGTCAGTTTTGTATCTCTACCTAATTATTTGAAAATGAGTCTCTCGTTTCTAATCTCATTATCTTCATTGCTACATAAAGATGATACGAAGTAGCACCCAGTGGTGAGCTATAGTGAGCCCGCACAAGCCCATTGTTAAATTTTTTTTGAAAATTTGTGAGCCCAAATTTGTTGAGATGATCATTTATTTTACAAATGAAATCCTGAATCCAATTATAGAGTATCCAGAGCCGAAACTATGGTGGGGTGAGCGGGGGTCCCATTCCCAGCATTTTAATGGCGCAATCGATCGGTTATGTATTTTAAAATTGCTTCATTTTTGATTTAATTATAGTCGGACCTCTGTCGAACAAACTTCTTTATAGCAAATTTTTTTGATTCCCCTTGGTAATTACATTTAAAATAGTTTCTGGTGAACAAAGAAAATTTCCATGTAACGAACTGATTAGAAGAGACAACTTTGTATGCATTGTTCTTACCTCTGGCCTTTAGGTAATTAGAAAGTGCGAATTAAGGGTGAAAGGGATTACTGTTTCAGAAACCTATTCAGTCACTTACTGAGAAGTCAATATGCTTCCCATAGCCAGTCAGAGGATTAAGAAGATTCTCGACATGGATTATAGTCTCTGGTCAACCTGTGTTGTGGTTTCCCCTTTACTCCGACAAATGGGCATATGTTTTTTGGAGAAGTGAGTGATCCATGCCTTCCAGTAAATTTCTCCTGTCTATGTTTACATGGTCACAGTAGTTGAATATCCATGTGATTCTGACATTTTGCACTGTATTCAAAGAACTAGTGAGAGTAGCAATGTAGAGGGGTGGGATTGAGGCAACTAAGATATTATACAAACTTTACGAAGATGAAATGTTGGCAGATTTTGAAACTCTGTCTAGCCCTTCACTGTGTAGAGAATGTTCTAATATATAATGGCATAGAGGTAATAATTGAAAAAAAACTATCACCAATCTTCAAAAAAACTAGCGCGAGTTAAGGATGATTGCTAAAGGACCTTATGTGGAAACTATAAAGATCGGTCGTGTGTTCGGGCCACGATGAGTAGCTTGCAGATGGCAATTGTGGGTTGGAGGAATTATCCCACTTTGTGCAAACATTTTGAATCAGGGGTTAAATATTCTGGATTATTAAATCGACTTTTAAATTTGGAATTTCTTAACCATTTAGCACTAATGATCGACATCCTGCAGGAGCTCTCTTAGCTTTCAGAAGCTTTACAGAATGACAATGGCAAAAGCATGCAAATTAATTATTCAAAGTATCAAAGCTATTGCTAATTTGAAAAATCTGAAGGAAATTATGAAGCTAAAATTGAGAACATGTTGAAGCGGAAAGAATTTGAAGGAATCAAAATCGAAAGTAAAAAAAAAATTACCTCGTGGCAAGTTATTAAATGCATTGTTTTATCTTTAGAAGATAAATTATTAATGTAACATGGTGATTTTAAATTAAATAAAGAAAATAACGATACCATTGAAAGAAATTTTAAACATATGCTACCCAAAATCGTGGAATGTGAAAGAACTTTTGTCTCAGTGGCAAGACAGTGAAAACCGAATAAGAAATTTATAAGTTTTCTGATAAAACATGAAATAAAAATTAATGATTTTAGAGATTTTGTTGAAGACAGTTTATCTTTAAAATTGAGTTAAATTACCTTTTCAATTAAGAAAGCCAGAAAATATCTTTGAAACCATTGCGATTAGCAGTGCAAAAGCTGAGTGAGCTTTCAGTGTAATGAATAATATTGTGTAATGAATAAATTAAACATGTTGCAGATTATGATGACCATACATCTAAATGGAAAATCATTACTTCAATTTGATCTGGATCGTTACGTCAAATCATTCCTCTGTAATCATCGCGCAGCTATTGAGCAAAGCAGAAGATCAACAACAAATATTAATAAAGAAGTAAATTCTATAGCAATTTTTAGAATAAATTTTTCTTGAGTATTTGTGAAATAATATTTTTTCACGTAATCTGTGTGTTTTTTTTTTTTTTTTTTTTTTTTTTTTGTGTGTACTTTTTCTAGAAAGTTTGTTTTTTATGTAATATTTGTTTTTATATTGTGGAATGTTTTGTGATGCTTTTTATGTTATTTGTGATGTGGGAAATATTTCATGTTATTTTTCATTCGCAATATTAAAATTTTATCATGAAAAAAAATGTATCCCTTATATTTCCCTAGTTTAAAAAAAAAAAAAAAAGAGAGAGAGGGGATAAAAACATTGTGCATGTGCTGATCACGAGCGGTAGATGGTTTATACGAAACATCCTTCACTTTTCTTTTAGGTATTTTGATTTGTATATATTGATTACGAAATAAAAGAGCTTTTTTATTGTAATTATTTTATTGATCATTCACAGATTTTCATAATTCTGGAAGACATGATACAATGGATTTTTGATAACTAAAGTAAGAAATGTAAGAGATACTTGTGATTGCAACTTATCTAGATGTCTCTGTAAAGTACCGATCTTGTAGTTGAAGCGACATATGCAGCTGTTAGGGGCACCCAACAATGGAATGTAATGAAAATGTGATGGGGAAAAAAATTGTTGACAAATATTTGTATTGTTGAAGTCATTGTTGTTTGTTTGTTATTTGGTTTTTTAGGAGCATTAGAAACTAAGGCCATATTGCTCCGGGATATGCGGTGGTCATTCCCTGGCCTTTCCGCATCCTCCGTATTTGGTGGTGATGGGCTCGAACCCCGGTCTGATCAGTTAATAAATAGATATAAAAAGAAGTCCAGAAATAATTGTTTGTATATACCTACATGTGATAATAAAAGAAAACAACTAACTAAATAATACAAATTGATTACTAAAATAAAATGAAATTTTATTCATAATGTGATGTTGAGTAACAGTTAACTAATGTAATAATGATTGTGGGCCAGGCAAATTCCTGGTAAAATTTATGTTGCAGAGTTAAGTGTTATTTTGACGATTGTGGTGACAGTTGTTAACTGACTTAGAAAGGAGTGAGCTTTCTCTCTCTGACTTGCTTAGATTGAGCCTCTGATTGAGATGGAGTGAGTGATGTTTCCATAAAAATAATTGTTTTAATTATGTTGATCAGTGAGTTGCTTATCATGCCTTAACTCCGATTGGGGCAGGCATTGGTTTCTCTGGATGGGGCTGAGATGCCATCCCCATAGCACGGCTGAATGGTCGTTTTATCTAACTTGTTTGATAATTGTTGACCTAGGGGTTGTATTGATATTATGTTGATTAATATATAAACCAGAAAGATTATGATACAATCTCAGATTATGGTAAGAGATGCATATGTCCAGGTGGCGCCAAAGGCTTTGTCGCCATCTGAATATATTACAAATTACAAATATCTACATCTGGTGATGAAAGAAAATAAACTAGATAATACAAATTGATTACTAAAATAAATTCACCCTTATTCATCTTTACTGTTTCAATTATAAACAAAATTAACGTATATCCCGAACTTGATAGCATAAAGTATAACATTAAGAGAAAACAAAGGACTTAAATCAGCAGCTGTGAGCAGTAATACAGAAAGACAAATAATACTGAAACTGAAGAATAGCGTTGGAGTACTTATAAATAGCAGAGAAAGCATAATCCAAATAGCAGAAGACTGCTATAGAGAATTATACAAGGAGCGAGGGAATGATGTCAGCAGTGGGAAGGATGGATCACAAATTAGTAACATATACAACATACCCGATATCCTTTGTTCATTTATTAAATGAGCAAAGGATACCCGATATGCTCATTTATTAAAATATTTATTGTGGTGTATAAAGTGTTAAAATAATTTATTTATTGATGGATATCACCTGTAAAGAAAACATATCTCATTTAAAGACATGATTAAAGGGCACAGTTCTTTTACTTTAAACATTTTCAACCAACATCTCTCTTGTCTGTAGGTTTGTAGTTAAAGGCTAATTTTGGAATCCGGTCTGGGTTCATTCTTTCTATGTGGCTAATCCATTTTTCCTGATACCATTTTATGTCATTTACTATATTATCTACTTTTAATTTCTCACGGATATCTAAATTTCTTTGGTGGTCTAGTCTTGTAAAGCCTAATAACGGTCTTAAAAATCTCATTTGTGCTGCTTCTAGTTTGTGTGCATCTTTCTTATTTATGACCCAAGTCTCACAGCTGTAGTAGAGGGCTGGTTTTGAAGTGATGTCGTGCAGTCGTAATTTTGTTTCAGTTGTCATTTGTTTTCTGAAGTGGCATTTAATCGTTCCATTCATTTTATTATATTTTTGTAGTTTAGTGTGGATGTCTTTCCCTTCATTTGATATTAAATTTCCCAAATAGGTGAAGTCAGATATTTGTTCTATTATTTTATCATCAATAACAATTTTGTTCTATGTTTTTTCCACATAATCCCATTTCATTTGCTGCTATCTGTGGTTCATCTTCAGATTTTGCAATTATAACTTCAGCATATGATATAGTTTGGATTTTATTCCTGTTGTTCAACTGTATTCCGTTGTTAATTGTTTGTTTCCATTCTTTAAGAATTTTATTGATGTAGATATTAAATAAATTTGGTGATAGTCCACATCCTTGTTTGACTCCTTTATTGGTGTTAATTGGGTCTGATAGTTGGCCATTAGAATATTTTATACAGACTTTCAAGTTTTTATATAGGCTTTGGATCGCTTTCCGGAGTTGGGTTGGGATATTTTCTTCACGTAGAATCTGCCAAAGTTTTTCCCGGTTTACATTGTCATATGTTTTTTCATAATCAATAAACAGCAGAAATGTTGCTAGGTTGAATTCTCTTCTTTTCTCCAAAATTTGTTGTAGTGAGAAAATGGCATCTATTGTGCTTCTTCAATAGTTCGCCCCAGGAAGGTGAGGTTGACATTTGGGTAGGAGAGGTTATGGAATGCACATCACCACCCCTTGAACACACCCAAAGTGTGTTCAAGGGGTAGTTTTTATTTTTTATGGTAATGACCTCCAGAAATGTGTTTTAGAAAAATATCACAAAGGCGCTCAAAATTTATTTGTATAACGGAACATATGATAACGATGAAAGTGTAGTGCAATTTCCATTATAAAAATGACCTTTTAGAGAGAGAGAGATATATATCTTAGTTATATAGTGAAAATTTCAACTTCCAAGGTCTTGGAACGAATTACAAAAAAAAAAAAAAAAACAGCATTATTGGGTTCGCAATATGTTATTTTCACGATACCTCCATTCATTCCTGTGGAATGCAAAATACATTTCCATGATTTTTTTAAGTTTGCACCGGCTAGCAAAAACTTGCGTAAAGTCGAATTTCCATAAGTTGAGTATTACGTAAGCTGGGGAGTGGCTGTAATCTCTAATTTTAGTAAATATATATGTGTATTTTTATTACATTTAATAATCATTAAATATAATTTTACCAGTCCTTTTAATACCTGTAAAAAGTAATGTAAATAAGGGAAAAAATAAATACATGGAAGGTGGGATCAAAAAGTTCCAGAACTAAATTTGTTAAAAATATTTGAACATCAAATAAAAAGTTTTTATTATTTTGCTGTGCAAAGTGTCTAGAATTTTTACAGGAGGTTTTGTTCTGGTTTAACCTGTGCAAAGGTTTATTTTTGTGTGTGTTGATGAAGCCAAGTGAAGATCAACTGTTCTACATCGTCCTCCTTACTTTGGCTCATCCATTAAAAGTAATTTTATATAATCATTTTTAAGAATGTTGCTATTTTGAACAAATATCTATAAAACTGCTTGTTATTGAAGAAATGAACTTTAGAGACTATAGAAATGATTATTGAAGCATACAGTAAAATACAAGTGCTTCAAAGCTGTATGAGATGTTATATTGCCAACTATGGTACAAGGTATTGGAGACCTTGCATGTCGATAAATTATGACTCCCATATTAGAAGTATTATTTTGGTCTATGTTCAACTTAAAATTGTGAAGGCATAGCATCTTGTATGGAATATCATATGGTGGTTGCCAGGCCATTATCTATTTGAGAGAGAGACAGTCTATTGCCATACGTTGTGTAGTAGCAATTTACTTTTAACAACAAACTATGTTTGGGAATAAACATGACATGAAAATCAAATGGAAACAAAGTTTAAACTTTAAAAAGAATTGTTTGAAATTTGTGATTGCAGTATAAAATTTTTTAAAAACAATAGTGACAAGGCATTAAATGTGGTGTTTTCTTTGCAACCTACAAATTGCAAAATGAGTCCTGAATGAAAGAGCAGAAAGTCTTGGGGAGGGGGGATGAATTAGGTTAATAGGGCTAAATGTAAAGTTATGCTAGAATTAATTTTTGATTATAAAGATATAATTCATTATTAATTTATATCTGGAGGGCATATTATAAATAAGACCACTTAGTTATAAACCATTAAAAGCACATTTGAGAGATGTAATTTAGGAGGAAGAAACCTTATGTGGGAAAAGAAAATTTGGCAATTATTCCATGACATTGTTCCTGTTCACCATGCAACAGTTTTTGAATACATTCTTACAGACACTGAGGCTTACATTTCAGACACTCTTAACTGTCCTACAACATCATCCTTACTTGCCTGACCTTGTGATTTCTATTTTTTCTCAAACTAAAGAGATCCCAGATGCCCTTCTGTTGATAGTTGGTCATGTCCTACCCACATGCCACTTGTCAAATACAACTATAAATATGCTTGTAGGCTCCAAGGAGACAGTAGTATGATTTAAATGTAAGGTACTGTGAACAACGGAGTTAGACTTCCAGCATGGAATAATAATAGGGTGCCACATAAGCAGTCAGTTTCTATGTGACATATAAACATACATCAACGGCACTGAAGATCCCTAGGTCAGCAATTGGTGATGTGATCTGCAAATGGAAGACATGACAGTTTGGAATGTTAAAACTGTCATAAATGTTCCTCCAAAGCTGAAGGAACATTACAGGAGAACCCTGAAAACAGCCATCTGCTCAGAACGCAGGTCAGATTGTCAGAGCATACACACAGCCCCTCAAGTGAGTTGATTGGGACACATATCATCACTAATACAGTGTGCAGGATTCTGCATGATATGAGTTTACCATTGTCATGCAGCCATCCACAGGCCACTAGTCACTGACTAATGGCAGATGTCATCTATTTTGGTGTAAAGCCCACTATTCTTGGGCCATAAACCAATATAAAGCTGTGCTTTGGAGTGACGAGTCATGGTATATGGTGTGCCAGTCTGGTTGTGCCTGGGCGTGGCAGATGCCCAGGAAAAAGCTACCTGCCAGACTGTATTGTCCCAACAATGAAGTTTAGCATAGGCAGTATGATGGTCTGGTGCTTTTTTTAATGATTTGGCTTGGGACTGTTAGTTGTTTTGAACAAAACCACAAATGCAGAGGTCTATCTAGATGTCCTGGACAATAATACATTATCTACATTGTGATGGCCCATGCCTGTATCAGCAAGACAGCATCATACTGTTCTCCAGTATCAAACTGTTCATATTGTGGACTGGAAAGATTGCCCAAATAGCAGAGCTGAACTGGTCACCACTTTGAAGGCCGAATGATGGAAATAGTATAGGACATTTATATATATAAAAAAACTGGTGGAGAGTGTTCTGTGGAGACTAAAGACTGTTGTAACATCTAGAGGTTTTAGTACATATTATTTGTTTCCCTCTAAATAAAGGTGTTATTTGTAGATATGCAGGTATATAGATATTAATGGTAGCACAGTGTGTTGGGTGTAAATGTTTGCCTATATATGTAAATATGCATTTCAAATATATTAATCATGGCATTGTTGTATCAGTAATTTTTATAAATTTTTAATACAGTATATATTATTTTTAAGCTAAGCTGAGCAAAAGCATTAGTAAAAAGCAAATAAATTTTCCAGGACAACCACATGGTGTTGGAAGAGTTTACAAAATGAAGAATATGTGAACATTACCATATTTAGCAGTAGTGTGCTACTAATGCTAACCCCTTGGCTATTTTATATATCCTAATAATCTGGCAAATAATCTAGTGCCTGCTAAAGCCATTTAGCTGTTTCAAATTCTTAATAGGTATTTTTCTTTCTTTCTTTCTTGTTTTCCCTTTTTTTAATATGTTAATGTGTATAAATAAAACCCTTTCCTTTTTTATATTCCAGTAAATGAAGAAGCAGGGGTAGCTATTGAATTAGAAGATAAAAAGCTCATTGAAAAAATTACATCCAGGTTCAATAATTCATTGATATTTAACCCATCTGAATTATCAATGGCCTACACCATCAGAGACCCTGTTGTTTTTGGTAAGCTTCAAACAACTAATAATTTGGAATTTTTTTGTTTACGCAAGACAGTTATCAACTTTTATTAACATACTGTAAGTTTTATTTTTTCTCTCTTTCTCAGGAACTGACTTTAGCAGCAAACCAAGAGGATTTGCAAGAAAGTAAGTAAAAAAAGATTTGTAATTTGTGTGAGGGGATAGTGATTTAGGTTATAAAATGTTTAGCTTCTTATTACTTGTATAATTAGCATTAGCAAAGCCACATGCTGCAAGAAAGCAAGCTTATATAGCATCAGCAAAAAAAAAAAAAAAAAAAAACGCCCTTATTTCACCCATCCACTCACTCCAGATGTTTGTCAAGTTCTGCCTTGAATCTATTTAAGCTATCAACTTCTACGACAGATGGAAGTTTGTTCCAGCAATCAACCACCCGCTGGCTAAAGGCAAACTTCCGCACATCTGTCCCACAACTGTCTTTCCTCAATTTGAATTTATGTCCTCTCAGGTGATTATTCTGAGCAAGAGGATGAATCCCATCAGCATTGAGCATGCTCAAACCAGACACTGTAATTTGCAAAACTTAAGCCTTTCTTCGTAAGAGCAACCCTTTGTTCCATTCACTAATCTTGTTGCCCTTCCCTGTGCCCGTTCCAACAGCTCTACATTCTTCTTAAAATGAGGCTCCAGACCTGTATACAGTACTCAAGGTGTGGCCTAACCATTGCCTTATACAAGGGGATAATCACCTCCTTATCCCTGCTAGAAAAATTCCTGTATATCATTGACAAGTCACCATGAGCTACTCTTGCAGACCATCTGCACTGCTCAGAAAACTTCATATCTGCCTGCGCAATCACCCCAGGTCCTTCTCATTCTCTACCACTGTCAGTGTGTTACCACAGAGTTGATACATTACTCTGGGATTACTGCTTCCCATATGTAGTACTTCACATTTGTCAATGTTAAACTTCATTTGCCATCTCTCAGCCATCTGCTCAACTTTTCTAGATCCTTTTGCAGCAGTGTACTGTCATTAACAACCCTGCCAACCTCCATATCGTCTGCAAACTTGGACATTAAGCCTGATATACCATCATCAATATCATTTATAAATATAGAAAACAACAATAGACCCAACATTGAACCCTGAGGGACTCCACTAATAACATTAGTCCATGAAGAGCAGTGTCCATTTATTACCACTCTCTGTCTTCTCCCCCTCAACTATCCCTTTATCCATAGCAGCAATTTGCCGCCAATGCCACACTGCTCCAATTTGTGCAGCAGTCTTCTATGTGCAACAGTATCAAAGGCTTTTCTAAGATCCAAATATATGATATCAAAGTTATTCTTTGCATCCAGTTCCACATCATAGTATCCAATCAAATTAGTCAGACAAGACTTCCCCTTAACAAACCCATGCTGTGTCCAAGCTATAACTGAAGTCTTGTCTAGATGATCCTGCAATGCTTCTTTAACCAGTGCCTCCATTAATTTCCCTGGAACAGAAATTAAACTAAGAGGTCTGTAATTACCTGTGTCTCCCTTGGATCCTCCTTTATGGATTGGGGTCACATTTGCACATCTCCAGTCCTTGAGTACCTCCCCTGAGTGCAGGGAAGTTCTCATAATTATGGCTAAGGGTTTGCTTACTTCCTTTGCCACCGCCTTTAATATAACTGGATAGATCCCATCCACCCCAGGTGCCTTTCTTGTGTTTATCTTCAACAATTTCTCATCCACTTTACTCTAGCTTACTGTCAGAGTTGAATACACCTCTGGCATTCCCCTCCCTGAATAGCTCCTCATGTGTGAATGTCGATGCAAAATATTCATTTAGTTTGTTAGCTACCTGAGCAGGATCAACAACAGTTGAACCATCGATATCAAGTGGACCAATCTGATTCATCCCCTTCCTTCTAGAGTTTACATAAGTAAAGAATGCTTTGCTGTTTTTCTTTGCATCCTTTGCCAAAGATTTCTCGTAATCTGCCTAACCTCCTCTGTAACTTGGTTACAGACCAGCTTATATTTATCGTAGGCTTCCATGTCACCCATTAATTTATATGTATCCCATTAATTTTTCTTCTCTGCCACATGTCTCATTAGTTCATCTGACACCCATTTAGGCCTAAACCTTGAACAATATTTCTCTTGCTTTGGTATGAAAAGCCCAGTGGCTTCCAAGATTAATTCTTTAACTGCTTCCCATTTTGAATTTTCTGTTGGTAACATCATCAGTTGCTTCCACCATATAGAATTTAAATTCTGTCTCAGACCACCATAGTTACCTTTACGAAAGCAAAAACCCTTCCCTTTACCCTTAATGGTAGTTACCTCGTTGAGTAAATCCCACTTCAGCACACTGTGATCACTGCCACCTAATGGCTCCTTTATCTGCAGATTCTTGATGCATGAAGAATCACTACTGATAATCAGATCAAGAGAATTACTCTCTGTAGTTGCCTCCCGAACATGCTGCTGTAGAAAACAATCGTACAATAAATCCACAAAAGTCTTGCTAGTGTGTGAGTGACCAACCCACAAATTCCAGTCAATATCTGGGAAATTAAAATCCCCCATTATAAGACACTCTAATTTACTGGCCCACTCTATTTCTCTGCACAATTGCTCATTATACTCATCAGATTCATTAGGCCTATAACACACACCTACTCTCATTTTTCCTTTCCCAGTGCTTATGTCACACCAAACAGACTCAACATTGCATTGTCCACCAACATCAATTGGATGCACCTAGATTTTATATGTTTCTTAACTAACAGCATAACCCTCCCCTCTTGTCCTGTCTATCCTTTCTGTACACATTGTACTCCCCAAATTCCAGTTCTGCACTTCTTATGTCTGTGTGACACCATGTCTCTATCCCAACAATATCTGCCTTTGATGTCTTGACTAGCACTTCAAGCTCATCGAATTTATTAACTATATTCCTAGCATTGGTGTACATGCAAGTATACATGCACCTGTTTCTGCTCTTAGTTACCCTAACGCAGCCCATGTGTTTACTTGTTCCACTATGACTCCCAGCAGTCCTGGAAATTCCCATTGCCTTGCTTTCCGGGCTGCTGCCCAATTGCATTTCAATAGAAGTAGTGCAAGAATCACTTTTACCTCTGCCAGCGGCTACTGTTAATGTATTAGTCTGTGTATCCCCCTAAGCTAGCAGTTTTTCGATCCACCTAACCCTGCCTCGATAGCATCAGCAAATATTCTTGCACCCTTTCTATTTAAGTGTATTCCATCCCTGTAGAAGCAGTCTCTCCTGTTAACAAGCACAGACCAGGCTGAGAAAAATTCTACCCCCCCGTGAGCCTTGCACAATCTCTCCAGGGCCGAATTGATTGACAAGGCTCTCATCATATACTCCCTCCTATCGTGTCTGGGCAGAATTGCAGACACTTTCAAATTCAACCCTAACTTTTTTTTTCAGCATTGTCTTGTACTTGTTAAGTAATTCTGCCGATCTCCTACTCTTAACATCATTAGTGCCAATGCGTACAACAATATCACCCTTTGTGCCCTTAAAGGATGATATCTACCCTACATCATAAAACTTTGTGTCTGGCAGACATACCCTGGTCCTGTTCCATCTATCCTTTTTGCACAATATGTTCCCTGTTTCCCTGACAATAGTCACCCATAACAACTAGTTCCTTTGGGACCAGTGCATTCTGCCTTGGGGGTTGCCACTGTGTTGCATGATGTTCAAGCTCCGGCATTGATGTGGGCAGCTGAGAGCTTGATGGGCCCCTCAATTTAAATCCTGTGAGGGAAATGGCATTCATGCCATTGTCCTCGAAGGATTTAAATTGAGGCATAATCAAATTCAGTGTCAAAATTACGTGTCATTTAAGGTGAATCAGCATTAATGAACAAGTATGAAAACATAGGGAAAAAATAATAAATGTAAATTAAAATAAATGGATGGAGTTGTTGTTTGGAGTTATAAGTAGCCCTCAGTATATTGTGCTCTAAGCTGCATGTTCTGTAATAATCATTTTGCATGTTTTTAAGGAGATTTAAAATATAGTCCCCTCCAAAGTTTCTAAAGGGAACTATGCAACTGTTGGTTGAGACCAAGTAATTTGAGTGAGAAAAAAAAACCATAAAAATTCTTCCTGCCTTGACAAGAATGAAAGAAGAAATGAAAAGAAAAAAAACTGTCCTTGTGTTAGACGTCTCTTACCAAAACACACCCAAGGGATGTTTTTGAAAATCGTAAGCAGTACCAGTGTTGGCCCATTAGTAAAGAAACTGAGTTGTACTTAAATGCAGCTGTTCAAAATATGATAATAAATGCTACTTCAATCAAAATTTGTTTGCTTTACTTGCATTTGATTTCTACCATGAAGAGCCTTTTTTTGTCTCACTGAAGGCCAACAGCTGAGTACTCAACCTTATGATTTCAATTAAGATACTGGTTTCCACAATTATGCTTTTGAACTTTTATAGCATGACCAGAAATATAAATCTACCACACACTTCAGAATCTGGGACACTGCCAGGACAGCTGTTCTGAAGCTTAGTGGCTTATCAGCTGTCGGGTGCTCACTATTAGCAAACTTAGGCCAATGTGAATAATGTATTTTGTCTAAGTGAACAGCTAAGCAGTATATGGGAATGTTCATCTTTCTGATTTTGCTATGCAATTTATGGAGAACTGTGGGTAATGGTATTTGTCTGTAAGCTGATTGTAAACCCAAACCATAAGATCAAGTACTCAGCCTGCATTCTTCACTGAAAGCAGAAAGTCTGCATGATCAAGTCAAATACAGGCAAACCACGCAAATTTTGATTTTCATTTCAACTACTGTGTTGAGATACCCCTGAAATCCCACAGTATTAAATGCTTCTCTGAATTATACTTTACTATCTTACTGTTGCTTTGTTTTCCTCCAGTGCAAAATGTGTGACTTATGCTCACTTTAGAAATAGTGCTATTATCCATAAGTTGATCTGAAGTTACTATTACATCATTTTTAATCAAAACATCACCAAGAAGGTGAATCCATTGTTCACTAAAAATGTGAAAGCACTATCGTAACCAGGTCCAGAGTTCACTGGCTGCTTGTCAGATGCGGCAATTAGCAACTTGTGCCGAATACAAATCAGTATGCCACAAGATCACAGATTTTTTTTTTTTTTTTTGTTGGACCACTCATTATGAGTTTAAAATTTTTTTTTTTTTTTTTTTCATTAATTTTTATATCAAATTTATATAGTACTTAATTCTATGATAGTAGCAAAATAATTTTTTTTTATTATTACTACATAAAGGAGACTTGTTCTGTTCTGTTTATTATATGTTTAATGCCTTTGTATTATTGTAAGCATATCTTTTGAAGATTAAGCTATTTTATACTGTTGAAGCTCTATATAACGACCCTCCAGGCAAAAAACAGTCATATTGATCATTCATAAAATCCCCAACAAAACAAAAGTAAACACTTGAATATATTTTAATGTAATTCTACTAATACAATACAATGTAATGTAATTTTATTGTGAAACTTGAAGTTTCACAATAAGATTATATTACATTTAATGATGTAATGTGTGAAGTTTCACATGCTTACATGTGAAACACATTGCATCATTCAAGGTGGTAAATCCTGCATGTTTGAAGCAGTTGGCAATCAATTTTTCATCAGCTTCATTCCATGCTTAAACACATACATACATTGCCTGCAGGATGTCGATTTTACATTGAATTTTGCTTTCAAGACACAGCACAATTTTATTTAATAGCATTCTTCAGTAGTTTTTCTTAAATAAACTGGATTATACCTTGATCAAATGGCTGAAGAACAGACATCACATTTGGTGGTAGGTACTCGACAGTAATTGCACATAGGTTGTTTACTTGACAATGAGGAGTGCAGTCATCCACAAACAGCAAAATTTTTCTATTCTTCTCACTTGTCCTGTAATCTTAGTCTCTGATCCATTCTTTGTAGATTTGTGATGTCATTCACGCCTTTTGGTTTGCGCGATACACAGTTGGTAATGTCTTCAAAATCTTTTAAGCATAGAGGCTTCTGGGCTTTCTCAATGATTAAAGGAGGAAGCTTCTCTGTGCCAATCATGTTTGCTGCTAGAAGAACAGTAATTCGTTGTTTGGCTTTTTTTTTTTTTTTTTGCCACTACATTTCTTGCCTTTAAATGTGTTTTCTCTGGTAGCAATTTAAAAAAAAAAAAAAAAAAAAAAGTCCATTTTCATCAGCATTGAAGATGTCATTGTGTTTGTATGTCAGCACATTTTTTTTTTTAACATTTTTTTTTAAACGATTTTCCTTCCATTCCTTTGTAGCGTCACTGTTCATGGCTACACTTCACCACACACTTTTTTGAAAGACAGGCCATGACGAGTCTTAATTTCTGGAACCATCCATCTGAACTTTTAAGTTCTTCAATATCCATTCTATGCGCAAACGATTTCAGCTTTAGCTTTTAAAGGGTTACCACCTACGGGAACTTTATTTGCATGCATCATCAATTAGCCATTCCAGTTGGTCTTGAGTCAGAGTTATACTGTTTTCCCCCACCGCCACTACCTCAAAACAAGAGTAAATCACATGCGACTTAAAGGTATTTCAGTTCTGAAAAAATAACTTTCTACTGAAAAGGAGCTAAACTTTGTACAGTAAAATCTCTTTAAAAGACACCCCTTGTGTGGATACTCAGGCTTGAGTCCTGGCCATAAGAATTTAAAATTACATGTTAAGCGACCTCTAAAGCAGACACTCTCTAGTATGGATGCAGACACTTTGATAGATGTCCTTTTTGATTTTTTAAACTCCTTGCAGCAGGAAATTATATTTTTTTAAGGGTATCATTTCGGGTGAACATGTTCATTGCTGGTAACACACGCACGCATTTTCATAAGTCTTCATTTAACCATGAAAGCAAGTGAACATCAGGATCATTACAGTAACAGTGACACTAACTAGACTTCTGACATCCACGAATTACTTACGAAGTAGATTGCAGAGTATGTTGTTAATACATTCATCATTGCTTATGTAGAATTTACAAACTTCGTTTTGAATGTTTGAAGCAGTTCACTGGTATGCGTATCACTTAGCAAGGCAATAAAATTGTAAACCTGAGAACACTGTTGCTGAGAGAGAGAGAGAGAGAGAGAGAGAGAGAGGGGGGGGGGAAGAGTTTTGGTACAGTTGTAATATTATACCGTACAATAAATTTCCTTAAAAGACATTAACACTCTACAATGTCTCTAATGCATTTGCATTAGAGTCAGTTTACAGGGTGTTAATAAAACTGTCAGTCAAACTTAATCGGATGCTTTAATTGAAACTGCTTAGATCTCTAGATTTAGATGTCTAGATCTTCAAAATTAAAAAAAAAAAAAAAAAAATGCCGCCTCCGTAGCCAGGTGGGAAGGAGCAGCAGTGCGTAGCACATGCTTCTTGATTAGACCAGGGTTTGAGCCCGTCGCCACCAAATACGGAGGATGTGGAAAGGTCAGGGAATGACCATTGCATATCCCGGAGCAATATGGCCTTAGTTGCTAATGCTCCTAAAAAACCAAATAACAAACAACAAAAAAATAAATAAATAAAAATACTGTCATATCTCGCATGGCAGTGCCTACCATCTATTCTTTAAGGATCAGTTTTGTTTTTTCTTCAGTGTATGTGGTTGTTACAATACTGTAATAAATTTCAAATGGGCAGAATCTGGATGATTGTGAAATTCTGTGCAGAGTTCTAGGCCCAGGTAAGCATTTACATTTATATTCTCAACCTGTACTACAGTATGTCTCAAAAAGTTAATGCTGAAAGAAAAAGTAGAAGTGATAGAATATTCCAGAAAACAAATGTGTGGAGTTTATAAGTTAGCTGATCATTTCAAAATTGGAAAGACTTCAGTAGCAGCAATTATTAAAAATCAAGAAACTTCGTTAAAACAGTGGCAGGGAAATCGAAGGCAGTATAACATACATTTTCTCAAAGGCAAAAGGTGCTTTGGTGAATAAATTGACCTTTGATTGATTTAGTCAGGTGTATGCAGTCAAAACATTCCCATCTCCTGGGCCTTTAATTCAAATTTAAGCTTTAAAAATTGCTAAATAAATTGGCAGTAGAGTCAAAATATTTCCTTCAAAGGAATTTGTGAGGAGTCTTACTGATGTTAATTTGGAAACCATTGCTGAGGTGGGGGGGGAAGGCTGGTGTCAGTGCTTTTTGTATTTTCACCAAAAAAAATATTGAATGCTGATTGATGAAAATGGGCCTTTGTTTTATTCAGAACTGCACAAAAAAAAAAAGTCCTTAGAGGGAGAACATGTGCTAGAGATAAAGTGGCAAAGGAGCATCTAACTGTGCTTTTGTGTACAAGCATGACAGGCACTTGTGAAACAGATTTGTTTCTTATTATAGGCAAGTGTATAAAAGCAAGGTGTTTTAAAGGTTTTGATTAAGCAACCTTAATGTACATTGGAAATCAAACAGAAAGGCTTGGATGACTAGGGAGATAATGGCTGATCCAATTGGATAAAAGAATTGAAGGCCTGACGTAGCCGAGTGGTCGGGAGCATGAGTGCAGTAGCACATGCTTTTTGAGTGGACTGGGGTTCAAGCCCGTGACTGCTAAATACAATTAATATTTGTATTGATTGATTTATTGTAAACTCCACTGACCTGGCAGTCGTGCCGGAGTATAAACAAGAACATTTGCCCAGAATAAAAAAGTTATTTTATTTCTTAACAATGCCATATCTCACTCACACATTATTGAGTTTAATGTTAAAACAGTCTTTTTTCCTCCCAACATAACGTCTGCTTCTCAACCACTAGGTCAAGGAATAATTGCAAGCTTTAAGGTGAAATATCAACAAATGGTTCTTAAAGACCAGATTTCAAAACTTTGAAGTATAGATGTACTGCAAGCTGTAATGTGGATTAGTACAAAATGGAATGCAGTGAGCCACTTTACAGTTAAAAACTACATCCACAAAGAGAGTTTTGATTTGAATGTTAGTGTGATTGTGATCTTGCAGATGTAGCTGATGCCATCTGTACTTAATGGCTTGCTATGGGCACTAAGAAATTCTTCAGAATGGTGATAAATATGTTTCTGTAGACTAATATAGTGAAAGGCATAAACACTAGGTGAAAGGGAAGTAAAAGGCATTGTAAGTGAATTTATGAACAAGGAAGAACCTGAAAAGGATGAACAACAGCATGACCCCAAATTAAAAAAAAAAATATGCTAATGCATTAGATTACCTAAACACATTAAAAGAATTCTGTGAGCAAAAACGATGAATATGGAGTAAAACTAGTGAGCAATGTAATCATCCACAATGAAAATGAAATTGTGAAAATGAAACACTCTAAACAAAGCAATTTATGTTCATTTTTTACTAAAATTGATGTTTTGTAACAAATAACACAAAAGTTTATTTATTAAAAATTAATTATGCATTATTTATTAAATGTTGATTTAAACACAAACGTATAATGATATTAAAAAAGTCTGTTAAGCAACCAGTTATAGTGATTTTCATTTTTCTGAATTATTGAAACTGACTGTATATACACTGACCTCAGCGAAGCGGACACCTCCCTGTAGCAAACACTTTCTTATGCCTCTGTGGTGTCTGCTATAGAGAGCAGAACACATCTGGTAAAATTTCAACTTTGTTGTGCCATTTAATTAAGGAACAATTTTGATTACATTTTGCACATCTCATTTATTTATTCATTCATTCATCTACAAATTTCCAAAATATTACAACAAATACACAGACACTAAGCAAGTTATAGATATACAGGGTGTTTCAGTTAAACGTTTCAGAACTTCTAAGAGGGGTAGGGTACATCCTGACAACTCGAAATCATATAGCAATGTGGGGTCGGAAATGCTTTCCTGAAGCGGTGTTGTACACAGAAGCACCATAAAGAAAAGAGACCGTAAGTGAGAAATCGTTTTAATAATACATGAAAAGAAGCAAAAGGTACATGGATTAAAGTAAGTGTTCGAAGTTTCTTCCACGGGCTACAATGCACGCCTCACATCTCCGACGCATGGACATCCGAACATTCTGGAATACTCCAGGCGAATTTCGAATTTCTTGAACAAGAACGCCAAGTTAGTAGGATGGATGATTACACGAACGCAGAGTTAGCCGATATGCATTTGGCGTACGGGGCTGCAAATTGTAGTGGGCCAGCCGCACAGCGTTTGTACGCGGAACGATATCCGACGAGGCGTATTCCCAGTCATAATTTCTTTGCAAGACTGCTCCAGAGGTTAGCTGAGAGAGGTTCATTTGAAAGAGCTGACAGGGACAGGGTAAGAACAGCACGGACTCCAGCCGTCGAACAGAATGTGCTGCAGCATGTACAGGGGAATCCAAGAACGAGTACACGAAGTCTAGCAAACGCAGTCGGGGTTTCCCATTGCAGCGTCTGGAGGATTCTCCGAGAACAAGACATGCATCCGTTTCACGTGCAGCGTGTCTAGACACAGCAACCAGAGGATTATGCACCTCGTATTGCTTTCGCACAGTGGTACCTTGGAAACTGTGCTACAAATCCCCTTTTTCCTGCTGAAGTGTTGTTTTCTGATGAGGCATCCTTCACAAGGGAAGGAATTTTCAACACGCATAACGACCATATCTGGGCGGTCGAGAACCCGCATGCAATACGACGTCGTGCAGCACAGATTCGATTTTCGGTCAATGTATGGGCCGGTATTATGGGAGATCACCTCATCGGACCTTACCTGTTACCATGTCGTCTAACCGGACCTATCTACTTGATCTTTCTGCAGCAAGTATTGCCACAACTTTTGAGAGATGAACAGATTTCTGCATCGACGCAACAGACAATGTGGTTCCAACACAATGGAGCCTCTGCCCATTATAGCGGAGATGTTCGTAACTACCTGGATGTCACATTTGGTCAACAGTGGATCGGACGTGGTGGTCCCGTGCGTTGGCCTGCTCGGTCACCCGACCTATCATGTCTTGATTTTTATTTCTGGGGTCATATGAAATCGCTAGTTTATGACACCCCTGTTGACAATGCTGAGGAGCTGGTTGCAAGAATCGCAGTAGCTGCCGAAGAAATTCGAAATTCGCCTGGAGTATTCCAGAATGTTCGGATGTCCATGCGTCGGAGATGTGAGGCGTGCATTGTAGCCCGTGGAAGAAACTTCGAACACTTACTTTAATCCATGTACCTTTTGCTTCTTTTCATGTATTATTAAAACGATTTCTCACTTACGGTCTCTTTTCTTTATGGTGCTTCTGTGTACAACACCGCTTCAGGAAAGCATTTCCGACCCCACATTGCTATATGATTTCGAGTTGTCAGGATGTACCCTACCCCTCTTAGAAGTTCTGAAACGTTTAACTGAAACACCCTGTATATATAGAAGTCAGCATTAGCTATTTTTTGCTTTGTGATGTCAAGCGAAGGACAGAACCTGTGAGTAGGTCCACAAAATTTAAAGTTTATTTCCAGAATTTCAGAATGATTTTGTTTGTTGTTTCATTATATTATATGTGAGATATGTTGTAATTCTTTTCATTTTTCAATAAATGAATAAAAATTATTTATGCCTTATTTTATTTTTTAATCCAAATATTTTGGTGCGGCAAATTTATGTATAATTATCCACTCTTATACCACTTGGAGTTATTAATATATATATTTTATTTAAGCATAGCCTAAACTAATATATACAAATGGGTATCCCCATTCTCTTCAGGTCTGAGGGCTAAGATATGGCATAAATTACACCATATCTTAATTAACATTGAATTCTGATAAATTCTGATATTTATTGAACTTCTGTATATAATCTCATACAATGTAATTGGTGTTTTGTGTGAAATTTGGTTAAATAATTTAGAGTTAATGATATAATAGTAGTGTTCAGGGCCGCTGCAACTCAATATGCCACCAGTAAGCAAAATCAAATTTGCCGCACCAAAATATTTGGATTAAAAAATAAAATAAGGCATAAATAATTTTTATTCATTTATTGAAAAAAAAAAAGAATTACAACATATCTCACATATAATATAATGAAACAACAAACAAAATCATTCTGAAATTCTGGAAATAAAATTTAAATTCATATATAAAATAAAAGGAAAATTATAATATTAAAAAAATTTGTTTCCTTGCTTTAAGATGTGCAAATTTATTAATTATTTCATTTGTTTATTTTTTCCAAAAGATCATTTTCTATTGAAATTATTGTCAAATTAGAGTCACTGATTAATTTTGAAAAACTCCATTCACCCGAGGCAACTGAAACTGGTAAAGTTAGAAAAATTCTTAATGCACCTGCTACATTTGGAAAAGTATCTGTAAAATAGTTTTTAAAAATATATTGTAAAACTTCAAATGGAGTAATATTGTTTTTAATAAAATTTAAAGTACTCTTTAAGTTTTTCAAATATTGCTAAACCATCAATATTGGACTCATTACAATCAATGTCACTTAACTTAATATGTAAATCTCTGCAACATGAAGATATAATAAATTGTCATGTGACCATTTTTTTAATTCAGAAATATTATAAAACATAGTAAATATTTTTACATGTTCTTTCATAATTGTAAACCTTTCAGTTAACAAGAAAATTGTCGTGTCCATAATTTGAAAGAAAAATTTAATTTTGAAATGTTGCGGATCCTGAATAGCGTCATCTCTACTCTCATAATTGAAATAAAGGGGTTTGTTTTTTTTCAATCTTTTCCATACAGTCCGTTTCCCTACTCTGGAAACGGCTTCAATGCCAATGATAGTAGCCGTATTATTAACCAAATCGAGAATATTTTGGACTGCTTCCTCTGTTCTATTTTCTTTAAAATATTCCATGATATTTGAAGAGCTTCATTTGTATATTTGTAGACTTTCAAGAGCTTCATGTATATCAGAATTTTTTTTTTTTTTTTAGAGCACTTTACTTACAGGATTAATTTTATTTAAAATATCATACCAAATTACAATTGAACAAAGAAACTTAGATGTTATTTTTAAGGCTATTGATTTAGCATGATTCCTTGCGTCCATATCTTTATTTTCGTCTTCAGTGATTATAGGAAAATATTTAGCTTCTCTAGTCGTTTCTAGTATTTTATCTGTAATATTTAGTGAAATTATTTCAATAATTTCATTTTGTATTTGATCACCCAAATAATGCACGATATTTTTCGATTCAGATTTCTGAATACTGCGAATATGTTCTGCCCTAATTGTTTCAGTAAGTTTTAAAAAGCTACCATTGTCTCATATAAATCTTTTGACGATCCCCTGAACGCTATACGTTGCCTTGCTAAAAATAGTATCGTATATATATTATTCTGGCTGAACTCCAGAACATGGGTATATCCATTGTGGGTGTGGCCGAAGAATGGAGTGATTGTCCGGTCAAGTTCTGTGATTGGCTGATTATTGGTAATTCATAATTTACCTCATTTTGCCTTTCGGACAATTTTATTGGATACAAAGTTGCTTCTGATTTTTAGCAGGAAATGTGAAATTATTGTGCTGTTGTTTAATCATTATTGTGCTGCTTTGCTGCCCTCAGTTATTGTGTGTTATTGTTATTCCATGTTATTCCATTTGCAAAAGATGGATGTAAGACTGTGACTGTAATTGAATGGTGTAAGAGTGTGAATGTTTGATTGAAGTGTACCAGCCGGTATGCAAGAACTGATGAGGTGAGGGTTTTTTTTTTCTTTTTGGTTTTTTTACAAGTTGTTTCTTGACGATTTGATGTTTTTTGAAGTAATTGTATAGGTTTTTAGTATCACATTCTGTTTATATTAGTGGAGATGTGGGGGTAGTAGCCCTCAGAACAAAAACAAAACATAAATAAATAAAAAAACATTTCTGTTGATATGCATGAACAATTCTCATTGTTAATGCATGTGAAATCATCTAGTAATATACAGGTAAGAAGAATCAGTGGAATCAATAAATATCAGATTTACAATAGCTCCACAGCCTAGATCAGGGTGATGTGGCTAGACATATCTACTCTGTGAATCATGATTTTCCCCACTAATGCCATAATTAATGACTAATCAAAAATATTTATTTACTTACTAAATAAACATTTTTCAATGTTGCTGCCAGATCAGATTTCAACCCAGATGCAAATGCCAGAAGAATTCAGCATTTTTGTTAAGAGGATTCTGCATGTCTGTTTAACTTGAATGTTGTCATTACCATTCAGATTAAAATGTTTAAAATTCTAATCTGTACGATATTAAAATTCTGATTTGCATCACTTCATTTTATGATATATGATTTGATTCATATCACATTTCAACTTACAATGATTATTAAAGAATTTTGGCTTCAGAGCTTATTGTATGAACACTGAAGCCAATTCTAAAAATTTCTGACATCTGTATAAAAGATGTTTAATATTGCCAACATTTAAAGTAATCCAAAAGTTCTAGCTCTATTAATGTAGTTTCTGCAATTGTATTATCATTTGAAAGGGAAAGAAGTCATAAAAAATTTCATCACAAAAATTCCTTCATTAACCATGAAGGGTTTTCAGTTTTTATATTTTTCCAAAATTAATATAATTTTGTGAAAACTTCCCCCCCCCCCTTCTCTCTCTCAGAAGTTTTGAAAGTTATGAGATAAAAACAAACCAAAAATGAAATTCAATCAGCAGAAGCTTTTGATCACATTTCAACTTACAATGTATATTAAAATACATTGTAAGTTGAAATGTGATGTATATTAAAATACATTGTAAGTTGAAATGTGATCAAAAGCTTCTGCTGATTGAATTTCATTTTTGGTTTGTTTTTATCTCATAACTTTCAAAACTTCTGAGAGAGAAGGGGGGGGGGGAGTTTTCACAAAATTAAATTAATTTTGGAAAAATCTAAAAACTGAAAACCCTTCATGGTTAATGAAGAAATTTTTGTGATGAAATTTTTTATGACTTCTTTCCCTTTCAAATGATAATACAATTGCAGAAACTACATTAATAGAGCTAGAACTTTTGGATTACTTTAAATGTTGGCAATATTAAACATCTTTTATACAGATGTCAGAAATTTTTAGAATTGGTTTTGGAATAATAAAAAAGCACCTGTTAATATTCTCTCTTTCTATTTCCAACCATTCACATGTAACAATACCATTCTAGCATATATCTTGCTGAAATATGTTGTTTGAGGTCTGTATTAAAAACTAATAAGCCAAATTCAGTTTTAGTTTCAGTTCCCCCCCCCCCTTTATATACATTTTTGTCAAGTTTAAATGCAGGCAACTCAGTGATATCACCATGTGGTGTTATACATCAGTATACATAGCCACTGTTGTTTGTTGCTTTCTAATATGGATAAGTGAAATATGTTTATGGTGCATAATTTATAGTCTAACCCAGAGGTTCCCAAACTGTCTCGGTAATTTTTTCACCATGGGCCAAAAGAAATACCTAACAGTTCTGTTTCTTAAGTAGTTAGGTCCAAACAACTTAATAAGCAATATTGAAACTGTGAATTACTTAGAGCCAGTAGTTCGCACAGTGTCCCACAGATATTTGGGAACCGCTGGTCTAACCTGTTGTTTTCTGTTTTTGTATAATGTTACGTATTTAATATATTGTCCAACATGGGCATGGTTGAGCATGATAAAAATCTGTTTGCCAAATATCCTCCATATATCCTTGGTTAGAAGCCAGTATACTGCAATCATTCACTTTCCTGGTTATAAGCAGATTAGCTTGCAGAGACAGGGTAGAATGTGAAATATACTCCATATCTCCTTAGCTGAAAAAATAAATAAATAAAAACTTGAATCGTATTTTCTTAATCACAAACCAATAAGTTTTAAGATAACAACAAATTCATTATGCTCAATTGGGACCATGCCAAGTAACATAATTATTTTATTTATTATTGGCTATTTATGCCCTCACTTTTTTATTGTCACTATTTAGAATTGAGGTGAAATCCAGGATGTTTGATGCTTGCCTCGTAATTGATGGTGGCCTCTCCTTTATCTTCAATGATGGTGCAACTGCTGTACTGGAAATGAATGAGGAAGATGCCCTCCTTACAGTATCCTTGATTGATTAAATCTAAAATCAGGGTAAAAGTGATGTAAAAAGCATAAAAAAGAAGAAAAAACAAAAACATTGTGTATGTATATATATATACATACACACACCAGGGTCTACTGCCTTAGTATCATGTCTCTATATTGTCAGATTATGTTTTTGTTAAATCATGTGTAATAAAGTAATTTGGGCACTTCACTATAATTGTCTCTGTTTAGATATTAATAAAAAAAAGTTTATATACTGACCTGTTGACACTGTGAAATAGAATATCTTTCTCTTCAACTGCCTTTAATCAAATATCATGCAAATTTCAGGTGAGATTTGAATTAAAACCTCATCTGAAATTTTGAACATTAATAGAATGTATTGAGTGGTGGTGTTAAGAAAAATTTCAGCTGCCAATACAAACTACAAGTGACCAAAAAAAGTCATGTAAGAAATATATACTATACAAAAAGACAACAAAATAGAAGTAGGAAGGAAAAAAACAAATGCAATCATTGCTACATGGTTTCTGTGTTTGAGATGTAATTTTTATTATTGTAGCAGTGAATTTATTTTGAATTGGTGAATCATGCTATTGATATTTTGTAGCTTGCATCAGCAGCTGAAGTTTTGCATAACAGTATGTTTTGTATGCTAGAAGAACAGTATGTTCTAGCATACAAAATTTCAGATGAGAGTTTAACATGACCATTTTAGTGGTTGTCTTGTTAGTATCGATAAAATCTTGTTAGATTTTTCTTTTTTTTTTTTTTAGTTTAATAGGAACAGTTTTACTAAACTTCTTATTAGTAAAATTCAAATCAAATAATCCTTCAATAAACAAAGTAAACACTGTATAAGTATATTGCGAAAGCATCAATAATACAAAGCCAAAACTGAATGAACAGAATATTAGCAAAGCGGCATCGTTTTAAGTTATATCTCATATTGTGAATACCTTCACAACGAGTTGCCATGATATTGCACTACTTCGAATAAGTAACGCTTCACCTGAGGAGGGCGCCTCCGTAGCCAGGTGGGCAGGAGTAGCAGTGCATAGCACACGCTTCTTGATTAGACCGGGGTTTGAGCCCATGACCACCAAATACGGAGGATGCGGAAAGGTCAGGGAATGACCACCGCATATCTCCGGAGCAATATGGCCTTAATTGCTAATGCTCCTAAAAACCAAATAACAACAACAACAACATAACATCACCTGAGGAGAAGACTAATGTTACTTATTCTCAGATGGATACCACCATCTGAGAATGTAACACTAGTCTTCTCCTCGGGTGAAGCATTACTTATTCGAAGTAGTGCAATATCATGGCAACTCGTGAAGGTATTCACAATATGAGATATAACTGAAAACAATGCCGCTTTGCTAATATTCTGTTCATTCAGTTTTGGCTATGTATTATTGATGCTTTTGCACTATACTTATACGTAGTCTAGACTCTTCCATAGCATGAGGCTTATGCCCTAAACGCTTTATAGACAAAGTGGACCCTTGATTAACACTGAAGTTCAACCAATTTTCATTGACAATATCACTAGTTTTTGTATTTGTTGCTACACCTCCATGATGGAATTATTTTTATTTCTTCAAGCAGTGATAGCATTGTTTGTTTATTATATCTTGCACAATATATTTTATTTTTGCATATTATACACTGAGTGATCATTGAATTATGACCACCCCTATGAAAACTCAATGTGACCTGCTGACAGTGTGAGATACGAGAGTACGCAGTTAGTCGACCTATGTAGCATAAATAAGGTGTCAGTGGTTCAGTAGGTACTAAAATTCCAAGCGTGATGGATAAAAGGAAGGATTTATCGGACTTTGATAAAGGACAGATTGTGGGAGCTCGATGAGCTGGTACCTCGATTTCTCAAACAACTGAACTAGTGGAGTGTTCAAGAGCCGCCGTTGTTACAGTGTACCAGGACTGGTGTCGGGATGGTCAAACAATGACCCAATGGCAAAACTGCAAAGGTCAGTGAAAGTTTGATGTTAGAAATGAGCGCCCGCTCCGACGACTTGAACAGGCACAGCACTGTTGAAGAGTTGACTACTCAATACAACATGGGCCAATCTAGAACAATATCTGGCATGACCATGCATCGCACGTATGGGCTATACCAGCAGATGACCCCTATGGCATCCTCTCCTAACCAAGGTTCATTGGTGTAAAAGACTCGGCTGGTGCAAAGAGCATGCAAGTTGGACGTTAGAAGACTGGAAGGTTTTCTGGTCGGATGGGTCGCGTATGGATTTGGCATCAACAATATGAGGCTCTTCATCCATCATGCATGGTATCAAAAGTGGAGGCAGTTGTATAGTGTTGGGCATGTTTTACTGGCAGAAACTTGGATCCCTGGTGCATGTGGAACGTATCACTGGTCTCTGCTATTGTCAACTGCTTGCTGACTGTGTACACCCCGCTTTGTTAAACTTTTTCCCGAATGACGATGGTGTCTTCCAAGATGACAATGTGCCAAGCCATCTGGCACTTGATGTGTAGGAATGGTTTGAGGAACATGGTTCTGATTTCCAGCATATCAATTGGCCTCTGAACTCCCCCAATACCAATCCCATAGAGCACTTGTGGGACACTATGGAAAGGCATATCAGGATACACTAATCATCTCCATACCTCCCGAACGCTTCCAACATCTTGTTGAATCAATGCCACGTCGGACAGCTGCTGTACTGAGGGCAAAAGTACCTACGAAGTATTAGATAAGTGGCCATAATTCAGTGATCACTCAGTGTATATTATGCACATTTTACATTTTTACTATAATAAATATGGTTTTGAAATATTCTTATATTCACACACTATATCACATTCATTGTCAAACAATGAATGTGATTGTTTGTGATTGCATGTAGTCCCACAGGCTACATGCAATCACCTGTTAGCAAAAAGGCTGTGGCCTGCTGACCCTTAAAAATAAATAAATAAATTAATTAAATTAAATAAATAAGTTTATTTTATTTGCATGCACTTTGGTACAAATTTCACATTTGTTTAAATATGAAATTTGTACCAAAATGCATGCAAAAATAAAGCAAAAAAGATGGCTGCCTTTTATGTGTCATCTCACTCTTATATGTGTGCTTCATTTTGTGACGTGTTTGTACATGCAAACCCATCTCGCTACTTACCGCAACAAAGTAGGTATCTGCCCAGTCATATATTGGTGAACTGTATTTCATTGCATTGTTCATCAGCAAGCAGTTCCAAAGTTTTAAATATGGGACATGTACTTAAAAAAAAAAAAAAAAAAAAGTTGCTAAAATTGTAAATTTTATAAAAGCATATGGTCTTAATCATTGCCAATTTTGTTTCTTTCTGTAAGAGTTAGGAAGTGAATGCGCCAGTCTACCTTATGCAGAAGTTTTACAATTTTTCAAGTCAAAGTTTTAAAACAATTCTTCGAATTACTGGATGTTTTTTTTTTTTTTTTTTTGGAAATGAAAAATTATGAATGTGTTGGATTAAAAGTGATAGTGAATAAAAGATCTGGCTTTCTCTGTTGACACTACAAGTCATCTTAGTTGACTTAATCTTAAAACTTCAAGACAAAAATTATTTCTTTGGTGAAAACAAATAGATAAAGAAAACTTCTCATTTTGAAAGTTACCAATCTCCATTGTTAAAATCACCTAAATTGAAATTTGTATACCCATCAAATAAAGTTAGAAACAGTTTGATAAAAGATTTTCTGATTTCAAAAACTGAATCTCAGTTTCATTTCTTTATTTCACCTTTCTCTCTGTTGAGATTGAAATTATTGAAGAGAACTTACAAATGGAACTAACTGAAATCCAATATGACTTTGTTAAAGCAAAATTATATGGAAGTTGGAATTCCAGATTTTTACACCTATTTACCTACAGACCAGTTTCCTATCTTTCATCACATGTATACTAGCTATGTTCAGCAGCACATATTTATGTAAACTGTTTTCTTTAATGAAAAATAACGAAACTCCAAAAAGGTCAAGATTAACTGATCAGCTCAAGACATTATACCATTTGACGATTTACATTCTGAAAGAAGGTGTCAAATGTTCACTAAAAATAATACTTAAAAATTAAGAAATTATGATTTTTTTATGTTTATTTTTTATATTTAATTATTTACAAATATGTAACCTTTTTATAAATAAATGTTTGTTTTAAAATATTTTTAATTTTAAGAATCCTATGTACATTTGTTTATATAAATTTATTAGGTAGCACTATGTATTTAAATAAGCTAACAAATGTTGGGTTTTTTTTTACTTATTTTGTAAATGTTGAAAACATGTGGCCCTTGACATAATGCAAAATTCTTTATTCGGCCCATGGTACAAAATTAGTTTGTTATGCCTGATGTAGAGAATCTTTTTGCATCAAAAAAGTAGTGATGGGCTTTAATTACAAACTTTTAATGAAAAAAACATTTTTTGAATTTTTTTTTCCATAAGGCTATGAAAATTCATTGTAGGGGATTTTGAATTTCCCACCCAAGTGTGGCAAACTCACTGCTTGAAAGGAATGATAAAATTACACTTTGCCTTTAAAACCAAATCATGCCTGGTCCTTGAGGTTGTCACAGACATTCTCTCAGATATGCCAGACAAGCTGTTCTTGCTACCTGGGAGTCTAAAACGCTGATGGAACTGATATTTGGGTGACACTCAAGTCAAGTGGACCCAATTTCGGCGAAGTCCGGACGGTCTATAACAGCCAAATCCTCTGCTTGCACCTTCACGATGGTGGGACTGTTAGTAATCCTGGGTATACCCTCCATGCACAAGTACATGGTGGGTGACCACCCAGGTGTGAACCAACGTAAGCAGGGGTCGAGGTGTGGCGCCCACACCACATGGAGGAACACTGCCCCTCTATGTTACCAGGCAGTACTAGGTGGTAGATGACTCTCATCAACCGGCGAAATACCACCACTTTGCTTATTGGAGGTTTGAAGTGGTGGAACCCATGTTTAATCTCTAGAGCTAAGTTCCGGCCAACCCTTCCCTATCTCTTCCATCATGCAGTACGATTGATGATTTTTGAGGTTATGATGAATGTCGTGGAGAGATCCAATATTCCTTACATTTCGAGGGTACAGCTCTAAAACGGTGTTTGCAGGCCGGCCGCTAGATAGTACACCGGACCGAACCTATTGGTAACTCTCTAGGAGGCTTCGGGATCAGCTAGTGTATAATATTGCTACCTCTACTCTGCCAGATAGTGACTGGAGGGAGTCCGAGTAGTGTGTATGCAGGGAGCATTGTCGAGGCCACGTTATGTCAAGGATCTGGGTATATTCTTACCACATGTACGCCATATCCAAAAATTTCATTACTTCATACAGCATGCCCCACCCACTTTTTCTTACTATTGAATACACCATGAATTGTCAAAATAATAAAGCAACCTTATCTGCGAAAAGATCTAAACCTCCTAAGGACTTCCTAATTCATTTCACAAATATACGTGGTCTCAATTCCAATCTCAACAATGTCCATTTCCACTTGCAGTCTTCCAAACCCCATGTACTATTTCTGACTGAATCACAGTTATCAGTTGATTCAACTACTGCTCATCTCAGATGTCCAAATTATTTGCTGTATGATTCCTTTCGCCTCAAAGGTGGTACTTGTGCATATGTCCATTCTGATATTCCCTGCCAGAGACTTGGCAATTTGGAATCTCCTCTCTTTGATCTTCTCTGGCTTAAAATCTCTCTACCTCATTGTGTCAAATTCATCTGTTGTCTCTACCGTTCTCCCAACTCCATTAATCACTTGTAGCTCTTTGACTTCCTCTCTTTGCAACTTGACTTTCTCCAGTCCAACTTTCCTAACAGTGAGGTAATTTTCCTTGGTGACTTTAACGTTCACAACTCCAGCTGGCTTCCGTTTTCTAGTCACACCGACCCAGAAGGTCGAGAAGCTGAGGCTTTTGCAATTACTAATGACCTAGCACAGATTGTTCATTTACCTACAAGAATACCGGACAATCCTAATCATACAGCCAATACGCTTGATCTTTTTCTCACAAACAACCCTTCAAAGTACAAGGTCGAAGTGAGAGGTCCTTTAGGCACTTCAGATCACAACTTGGTGATTGTCTCTTCTCCAATGGAACCTTTATCTCATGGCTATTCCCAACCTCATATTGTTTGGCATTACAAGAATGCAAAATGGGATGACCTGCGAGACTTCTTTTCCTTGGTCGGATTACTGTTTCAAAACTTCTGATGTCAACATTTGCTCAGATCGTGTCAGTGAAATTATTCTTGCAGGAATGGAATCCTTTATCCCACACTCCACTTTAAAATCTCGTCCTTTATCTAAACCTTGGTTTCCAATAAATGTGCTAAGGCTGTCCAAGAGAAGAATGTTGCATATCGTAATTGGCTTGTTTCTAATTCTTCAGTTTCATTTTCTGCCTACACCAAAGCTCGCAACAATTGTAAAGCAGTTATTAATCAGTCCAAACTAGAATTTGAACAGGCTAAGAGTAGAAAACTTGCTTCTTGCCCTAATGGTAGCCGAGCATTCTGGTCTCTTGCCAAAGCTATTGGCCGCAACTTTTGCCCACCTCTGTCCAAACCAGATGGTTCTGTTGTCACTTCAGCCAAGGATAAAGCTGACCTGCTAGCATCCCATTTTTCTTCCAGCACATGTATTAATCATCTTGGTAAAACACCTCCCACCATTCCAAACACGCTCCATTCAATGCCTCCTATGTTCTTCCGTCAAAAGGATATCAGAAGGATTTTGATGAATCTTGATGCTAAGAAAGCTCCAGGTCCTGATGGTATTTCTCCACTTGTTCTCAAAACCTGTGCTCCTGAACTTACTCCTATTCTTTGCCGCCTTTTTTCACTTTCTTATTCCAAAGGTGTTTTTCCTTCTGCTTGGAAATTTGCTCATATCCAGCCAGTTCCTAAAAAGGGTGACAAATCCTTCCCATCCAATTAGCATCCCATTGCAATTACTTCTACTCTTTCTAAAGTAATGGGGAAATCAATTAAATGCCAACTCTTAACTACCTAGAAACCTTCCGTCTGATCAACGATCGTCAGTGTCGATCCACTGGTGATATTCTGGCTTATGTTACCCATTTATGGACTAATTCAATGGAAAGGTTCGGTGAAACACAAGTAGTTGCTCTTGACATCTCAAAGTCTTTTGATCGTGTTTGGCATAAAGGTCATATAAACAAGCTTCCATCTTATGGTTTGCCAACTGGTTTTAGTAATTGGTTATCCAGTTTTCTCTCTGATCGCTCATTGAGGGTGATGGTAGATGGCTCTCTGTCTTCTAACTTCT
Organism: Mastigoproctus giganteus; assembly: GCF_048544385.1. Lineage (NCBI taxonomy): Eukaryota > Metazoa > Arthropoda > Arachnida > Uropygi > Thelyphonidae > Mastigoproctus > Mastigoproctus giganteus. The sequence continues at coordinate 238,129,274 of NC_143575.1, read as the reverse complement.
CCATTAATGCCTTCTCCATTCCCCCAAGGTTCAGTTCTTTCCCCCACTCTTTTCCTCTTGCATATCAATGACCTTCTTTCATTGACTGGAAATCCTATCCATAGTTTTGCCGATGATAGCACATTGCATTCAACTTTCCATTTTGAGAAACCTTGTCCTGCTCAATCAGCTTCAAGTTCTCGAAAATCTGCTGCCAATTCCTTAAATGCCGATCTTCAGGTAATTCTCCAGTGGGGCAAAGACAACTTAGTTGATTTCAACCCTTCTAAAACTCAGTCTTGTCTTATATCTCGCAAAAAGGATTCTTCTGCTCCTATGCTTATCTTTAGTGACACTCCAGTTTCTAGGCAAAATGATATATCTCTTTTGGGGATTACCCTGACTTCTAATATCTCTTGGCACAAGCACATTACAAATATTGCTTCCTCTGCATCTAAAAAACTTGGTTTTCTTTTCTTCCAAACAGCTGCTCACTCTGTATAAATCGCAAATCCGCCCTGCCATGGAATATTGTTCCCACATCTGGGGTGGTGCCCCCAAAACCTCTCTCAGGCTTCTTGATTCCATTCAGAAGAGGGCAGTTAGGTTAATTAATGATTCATCTCTAACAGAGTCTCTCCACTCGCTTTCTCATAGACACACTGTTTCTGCTGCATGCCTCTTTTACAGATACTTCCATGGGCACTGTTCTTCTGAATTGGCTTCTATAATTCCTGCTCTCTCTTTCAAAACAGTCCGAACACGTGCCGCCACCAGCCAACATCCATTTACTGTCCAACTTCAAACCCACAGAACCAACTTTTCATCTTCCTCATTTATTCATTCAACTGCCGTTTTCTGGAACAACCTTCCTTCATACGTATTTCCTGAAAATTACATTCTACAGAAGTTCAAGTCCAATATCAACAAATATCTTCTTTCGTCTTCTCAACCTCCAACCCAAGCACGGTACTAAGTACTATAGGTTCTAATACCTCTCGTGTTTGGGGTCCTCATAAAAAAAAAAAAAACACACTTTCAAATGTACCCAAAATGTTTAAAACACCATGGAATGTTTTAATATTATCACTTTAGATGCAGAACTTCAATTCATCTGCTTTGGTGTGGTGTGCTTCAGTTTGAAAGAAACTGCTAAAAAAGCAACATTGGGTAGAATATGACCATTCTCAAACCAGTTCATGGATTAAAGTGTGGTTAACTTTTGTGGATGAACAATTATAGATCTGTGAATGGGTGGGTATCCACACTGGACAATCAGCCAATTTGAAAGAAATCACAACAAAATGCAGAAAAATTAAAGAAATTTAGAGAAAAAAACTTGGCTTAGACAGATGAAGAGAATTTTTGTGAAAACTACACAGTGGCTGATGAAGTACAGCTTTTATTATGAAAATAGCTGATTTTTAGTTTGATATAACTCCTGGAATAAAAGATATAATAACAGTAAACTATTCATGGATGACATCCAGTATTTGAACCTCAAAACAATCAAAAATTTCCACACAAAGTTCATCACAATAGTTTCACTAAAAGATGGGAAGGAATGTCAAAGGCTTTCAACCAGGGCTAGATTTTGGTGTTTGTAGGCCCTAGTCACTTTTATTCCGAAATATGCTGAAAAGGGGGGTAAAAAAACTTTTGATGGTGAATCACATCAATTAGTGTGACTCAAGTTTAAACTATAATAAATGATAAACCACCTCAATTGATGTAGCGACCATCGCTTCGATTTTTTTCTTTTTATGTAAACCTCAAACACGAGAGGTATTGGAACCTATAGTACTTGGTACCATGCTTGGGTTGGAGTTGAGAAGATGAAAGAAGATATTTGTTGACATTAGACTTGAACTTCTGTAGACTGTAATTTTCAGGAAATACATATGAAGGAAGGTTGTACTAGAAAATGGCAGTTGAATGAATAAATGAAGATGAAAAGTTGGTTCTGTGAGTTTGAAGTTGGACAGTGAATGGATGTTGGCTGGTGGCTGCACATGTTCAGACTATTTTGAAAGAGAGCGGGAATTATACAAGCCAATTCAGAAGAACAGTGCCCATAGAAGTATTTGTAGGTGGTAGATGACTTCCATCAACCGGTGAAATACCACCACTTTGCTTATTGGAGGCTTGAAGTGGTGAAACCCACGTTTAGTCTCTAGAGCAAAGTTTCCGGCCTCCCCCTCCCCCCATACTTCTCCTTCAACTCATGCACGGTACTAAGTACTATAGGTTTTGATACCTTTCGTGTTTGGGGTTTCATAAAAAAAAAAAAAAAAAATCTGTAGAAGAGGCATGCAGCAGAAACAGTACATCTATGAGAAGGGATCCGGAAAAGTTGTCTCCCGCATTTCGCCCCTGACACATTCGCCCCGAGTAGATAATGAATGGGCTATAGAAATGTAAATAATACACCTAATTTTTTATTAATTCTAATTTATTTTGTTTTAATAGAATGAATCAATCAAAGTTAAAGGTAATCAATCATAGAATAAATGCACATTATTATTGTTTAAAACTCAAAGTTGTATGCAATGCCTCTAAGGTAATCAATCACATTACGATTTTGAAAATCTTGGGCTATTCTTTGGATTCTAGCAGAAATTGCAGCATACTTCTTGTTCCATCAGAAAACCACTCCTGGCCACGCGCCAATAACTGAAGATTGTTACTAGTGGAAAAATAAGCATGCGACCCGGGAGCAGTTCGTCCTGAGAATCATACATTAAAAACTGTTTAATAGATTTGATAATTGAGAGGTATTAAGTGCTCGATAATTCCTATATTCTATTATATTATAAATCAGCAGGGATTACCTTTATTTTAGATATAGGAAGCTTCCTTTCCAACTCTTCTCCTAGTCCAACTTGCTAATAATTCTTGAGGATGGCGATATCAATTTTGCAAAACAGGTGGGACATCTTCCCCACTGTCAGAACCGTAGTGTTCAGACCGTGCGGTGTCAACAATGAGCGCTCAAGACTTCTGTCTTCAAACACCATACCTTTGGCAGCAAGGAAACTATTACGTGGATTGGCATAAAATTAGATTTTTGAAGGTCTAAACTGGTTAATAAATATGGACTGATTATTTCTTTTGGTCCTGTAGCCGGACTTTAGAGTTAAATTTAGGGGTCTACTCATTATCTACAGGGGGCAAAATGTGGCGGAGGCGAAATGCGGGGGGCCACTTTTCCGTAAACCCTATGAGACAGGGAGTGGAGAGACTCTGTTAGAGATGAATCATTAATTAACCTAACTACCCTCTTCTGAATGGAATCAAGAAGCCTGAGAGAGGTTTTGGGGGCACCACCCCAGATGTGTTGCTGACCGGGCTAGCCAGATGGGTAAAGTGCCTGTCTGGCAACCCAAAGGTTGCAGGTTCGAATCCCGCCTCGGGCTTGGATCAAAGTACTGCAAAAAACCTTGGGAGGTGCATTATGGCCACAGAAGCCGATGCGCCAACAACTACCAAAAAAAAAAAAAAAAACCCCAGATGTGGGAACAATATTCCATGGCAGGGCAGATTTGCGATTTATACAGAGTGAGCAGCTGTTTGGAAGAAAAGTAACGCAGACAGCAAAAGAGAAAACCAAGTTTTTTAGATGCAGAGGAAGCAATATTTGTAATGTGCTTGTGCCAAGAAAGATTAGAAGTCAGGATAATCCCCAAAAGAGATATCATTTTTCCTAGAAATCGGAGTGTCACTAAAGATGAGCAGAAGAATCCTTTTTGCGAGATATAAGACAAGACTGAGTTTTAGAAGGGTTGAAATCAACTAAGTTCTCTTTGCCCTACTGGAGAATTACCTGAAGATCGGCATTTAAGGAATTGGTAGCAGATTTTCAAGAATTTGAAGCTGATTGAGCAGGGCATAGTTTCTCAAAATGGAAAGTGGAATGCAATGTGCTATCATTGGCAAAACTATGAATACGATTTCCAGTCAATGGAAGAAGGTCATTAATATACAAGAGGAAAATAGTGGGGGAAAGAACTGAACCTTGGGGGACACCGGCATTAGTGGAGAAGTTAGAATACAGAGAGCTATCTACCATCACCCTCAGAGAGAAAAGTGGATAACCAATTACTAAAAACAGTTGGCAAACCATAAGATGGAAGCTTGTTTAGAAGACCTTTATGCCAAACACGATCGAAAGCTTTTGAGATGTCAAGAGCAACTACTTGTGTTTCACCGAACCTTTCCATTGAATTAGTCCATAAATGGGTAATATAAGCCAGAATATCACCAGTGGATCGACACTGACGGAATCCATACTGGCGATCGTTGATCAGACGGAAGGTTTCTAGGTAGTTAAGAGTTGGCATTTAATTGATTTCCCCATTACTTTAGAAAGAGTAGAAGTAATTGCAATGGGATGCTAATTGAATGGGAAGGATTTGTCACCCTTTTTAGGAACTGGCTGGATATGAGCAAATTTCCAAGCAGAAGGAAAAACACCTTAGGAATAAGTGAAAAAGGGCACAAAGAACAGGAGTAAGTAAAGGAGCACAGGTTTTGAGAACAAGTGGAGAAATACCATCAGGACCTGGAGCTTTCTTAGCATCAAGATTCATCAAAATCCTTCTGACATTCTTTTGATGGAACACTACAGGAGGAATTGAATGGAGTGTGTTGGGAATGGTGGAAGGTGTTTTTTATTAAGATCATTAATACATGAGTTGGAAGAAAAATGGGATGCTAGCAGGTCAGCTTTATCCTTGGTTGAAGTGACAACAGAACCATCTGATTTTGGCAGAGATGGGTGAAAGTTATGGCCAATAGCTTTGGCAAGAGACCAGGATACTCAGCTACCATTAGAGCAAGAAGCAATTTTTTTACTCTTAGCCTGTTCAATATCTAGTTTGGACTATTAATAACTGCTTTACCATTGTTGCAAGCCTAGGTGTAGGCAGAAAATGAAACTGAAGAATTGGAAACAAGCCAATTACAATATGCAATGTTGTTCTCTTGAACAGACTTAGCACATTTATTGGAAAACCAAGGTTTAGATAAAGGACGAGATTTTAAAGTGGATTGTGGGATAAAGGATTCCATTCCTTTAACAAGGCCAATAATGGTTGGGGAATCACAGCATTTTAAACATTAGACAAATCCATGCATCACCAAACGATACACCAATTGACCGGCAAATGCAATGGATTTGAATAATGGTGGCCCTTATGCAGTGAAAAATTATAATCAAACAGATCCAAGCACTCATACCAAACTACTGACAAAGCCACAGTTAAATAAGAATATATCAGGAAAAAATTAGGCTACAGATAGCAGTATTTTTGCTTTATTATGCATTGGTTTATGTTTATTTTTCACGTTACTGGTTAGTCTTGCTGCTGGCATCTATTTCACTTATTTTTATTTAAATTATTATAAGCAACATGTGGTGGATAAAGGATTGCAGTCACTGTTCGCTATACTAATTTTCTTTCTATTTTCCTATTTTCTTGCATATTTAGTTAAAGTTTAATCTATGTTACATGGTTAATAGTGAGTCAAGTCAATATGCAGCACTTATATGAGGGACATTCAATAAATTATCTACCTAAGGTACTTTCCATAGTTATATTTCAGTGATTCAGGATTTACCATGTATCTACACATCTCAATTTGAATAATACTAATTTTGATCCCACTATGTGTTTAGATTTTTTTTTTTTTTTTTTGGTAGTTGTTGGCGCATCGGCTTCTGTGGCCATAATGCACCTCCCAAGGTTTTTGCAGTACTTTGATCCAAGCCCGAGGCGGGATTCGAACCCACAACCTTTGGGGTGCCAGGCAGGCACTTTACCCACCCGGCTAGCCCGGTCGGCTGTGTTTAGATTGTGCTGCTGTAACAGAAAGGACAACACTTGTATCAAATATATGGATTTGCTGAAATTGGAGCATTGTTTAATCAAGTTTCTCACAAAAGAAGGAAATGTGCCAAAGGCCATTCATGAAAGGATGGTGGCTGTGAATGGCAACAGTGCACCTTTAGAGTACCAATTGAAATTCTGATCAAAACAATTCAAGTGGGGTAGAGGGTTCGTTGAAGATGATCTCAGTCCAGGAAGGCCTGTGACAGTGACCACTCCTGAAATGTGCCAAACTTTACACCCTTTTGCTGAATTACAGACGTTTAAAGGTGTCCCAAACCTCTAGGGAATGTGATATATCTGAGAATACATCCTCCATGAACATTTGAGGATGAGTAAAGTCAGTCCAAGGGGGATCCCCAGGTTTCTGACTCCTGTGCAGAAGCAATTCAGAGTACAGTGTTGTGAGGAGAATTTAGAGTTTTATGGAAGGGATCCTGAAACTTTCATCTCCAGAATTGTTATGAGTGATGAAACATGGGTTCATCACTGGGATCCTGAGACCAAGCAAGGATCAATGCAATGTAAGCAAAAGGGTTCTTCCCAACTCAAAAAATTTCTCACCCAACCTTCAGCTGGCAAGATTATGGCCAACATTTTTGGGATACTGAGGGGATCTTGTACATCACTACTTGGAGCACAAGTAGACAGTCACTGGGGAGCCATATTTATCCCTACTGTACAACCTAAGAGATGTCATAAAGGGAAAATTCCATGGAAACTTTCCAGAGGTGTGCTACTTCTTCATGACAATGCACCAGTGCACGGATCACATGCTGTTGCTGCTGCTTTGAGAGACCGTGACTTTCCAGAACTTACCCGTCCACCTTACAGATCAGATCTGGTCCCCAGTGACTAGTTCCTGTTTTGACACAAAGAAAAAAAGTACATGGACATTGCTTTGCTGATGATAAAGAATTGAAGTCTGCTGTTTCCTCTGTAGGAAAAAAACCCACCATACCTCAGAAAAACTGGCATACAGTGTTGGACTGGCCCGGCAACAGTACAGATTTGAACCCTATTGAAAATTTGTGGTACATAATGTCTGAAATTGCTCAGAAGTAAGGTTTAGCTGCAGAAGAGCATTGTAAGGGTGTGGTACCATGAAATTAGACACCCATATATCCAGAAGTTAATTAACTCCCTGCCAGATCATTGCAAGGCTGTAATTGCAGCTCGAGGAGGAATAGCAAAATATTGAGGACTTATTTTGCTGATTTACAGTACATAATACTATTACGTTAATTTGTCATTTCCGTTTGTGCACGTAAATGCAATAAAATGTATGTTTGGTTGTCATGATTGCCATATGCATCATTTCTCATATTTCCATTAATTACGCATTTTACCCTTTAATAAAATATTTATGGCAATTAGATATATCAGGTGGAGTTTTTATTGGATTTCATTCACAGAGATAAAAATCCCATCTAACAAATGCATTTTGAACGTTTCTGCAACCCACAATGCAGTGCAAAACATTATTTGAAAAATTCACAAGTGATGCAGTTTTTTGTCCGCCACTGTATGGCAGCTAATGATCGCCTGATGGGCTTGGTGGAGATGCTTCTGGCACCTCCGTCTTTAAAGTCCATGGTGATTTGTGCCACTCCGGTTGGCTGAAACAATGTGAGACACATCGACGGCCACTTTCACCACCTTTTCAGCCCACAACGCTGTTCACGATGAGATGTTATTCCAGAAATGATGTATTTCCGATACACTCTTGATACTGTGGAATGGGGATAATGCAATTTCTGTACCACCTCTAACGATAGTGACCCATGCGTCAGGCACCCCACTATCATCCCTCTTTCAAAGTCGCTTAACTCACGATTTTTATCCATACTGACATCAAATTACGATCTATGTGAATGCAGTGTACCTATAAACATGCCAAGTGGTGGGTTCGTCCACTAGCGAGAGGGAGTGATAGCGTTGCATTGCCCAGGAACCAAGCATCCTATGAATTCTGCCCTTTCAGTGTATAAACAGTACACTTAGATTTATAAAACAAGTTTTACAGCCAAAAGAGTTTGATAAACACTGCTCTATACCACTGTTTTGAATGTAGCCATTTCTGTAGTGATCAAAATAGGTGTGGAAAAATTTTCCCTTTAGGCAAAATATAAACTGAATGTTTCAATAAATCCACTTAGCATGTGGAGATAAGAATATCTAAATTTAAAGGATTGAACAAATCCAAGAGACATTCAATAAGTAACACCCAGGGGTATGTTGCACTTTTTTTTTTTTATTACATTAATATACTACACATACCAACAAAGTACACAGGACAAACACTTTTAACACAACTGATTTGGACCCATTTTCCCCAACAATACATCAGCTCTTTAATTCCTGAATTGAAGAAACCAGAGATGGGCATACCCATTAGCAGACCTCCATTTTCACACTGGCATAGTGTTGGAAGAATTTTTTTCAATGGCTCAGATAGGTGGAAACTACCAGTCACAAGAAGCAGATTATATGGGTAATGAAGGAAGACATTCCCGGTGGAACTTCTCCAGAAGTTATGTTTCGTGAGAAAGGCTTTATGTGACTTCCTTTATTTCTTATAACACAGTGCAGGAACCCACCTTGCTAATGGTGTTGATTGTATTAGCTTTCCAATAACCCAAGACATCCTGAAGAATGTGGTGTACATTTTCAATGGAGATGTTTATTCTCATAACATTGTGATGCAAGTCCAGTTTTGGCCAATGGAACACTGGTCCCATATCTAGCAATAAAAGTTAATTTTTGCTGATGTAGGATATCCACTTGGGCAGTTCATTATTCACTTCTTCCTCACATAGATCAACTATCCAGTTGACCCTTGAATTTCTTCAGTCAGCTTAAACTACCTGTGGAGGCAATTTAATTTGTTCTGTTGTCACTCACTAGCTAAAACTGCAATCTAGTGTGAGCCTCTTCCCCCTGTAATTTGAATTTGTGGTCCCTAGTTCTGCAATCATTTATAACAGTAAAAATTCTGCCTTCATTCATTTTACTAACCCCTTTCAGAGCTTTATAAATCTCAATCAGTCCCCTCCAAGGTGCCTGGTTGCCAAGCTCTGCAGCCCACATAATTGAGTCTTTCCTCATACTGTCACCCTTTTGCCAATCTCATCATGCAAGTTGCTCGTCTTTAGACCCTTTCAAGAAGTTCAGTGTCTTTTTTTCAGTTGAGGTCTCCAAACTTGGACACAGAATTCCAAATGCAGTCTTACAGTTGCCTTATACAGTGGGATTATGAACTCCCGATCTGTACAAGATAAATGGTCAATAGGACACGATGGGCTTTCCTGGCTGCCTGTTTACACTGCTCAGATCTGTCCATATTCTAACTCCCAGATCCTTTCTTCATCTGTTTTTATTCAATCCCCAAGTGTATAAGTTTTGGGCTTGCTATTCCCCACATGGAAGACCTTGCATTTTGCTCATTATAAACAGCTGCCACTTTTCTAACCATTCCTGAAGTTTGTGCAAGTAATCCTGAAGGAGCACTGCTTGGCACTGATCATTAACAATTCTCCCAATCTTTACGTTGCCTGCAAATTTTGACATCATGCCCTCTGTCCCTTCATCGATGTTGTTTTATGAAAATCGAAAATAACAGTTGTCCAAGAACCGATCCTTAGTTGGACCCCACTTCTGACATAACACCAATTTGAAGAATATCCAATAATCACAGCCACCTGCACCTGGCAGTGATCCTACAATACATCTTAGAATCTTTCCAGTAATCCCAATATGTTCCAGCTTATACAGTAACCTTTCACGAGGCACTGAGTCCAATAAAATCCATTTAAACTATGTTGAAATTGTTCCCTACATCCAGTTCATGAGTAACTGAATCAAAGTAGCTTACCAGGTTAGTTGAACATGGTTAACCCTCTAATGGTTTTAAATTCTTTACATAATACCTTTTGGGCTATTTGTCAAATTTTAACATGTAGTCAGCATGAAAAACCAAACTGATTCTCCTTCCCTGTAGTAAGGCTACCAGCTGAAATCATTCTCTGACAAGTTAGTTTGGAAAACACCTAAATTTCAGCTCCATAAAATTCAATTTGCCTTTGTAATTTATATATTAATGGAATGTATAGGTTTTCAGCAAATAAAATTTTCAGAAAATCAAACATCACACTCAAAATTACTAGTTACATTTGTGAAGCCTTAACACATGAATTATTGACTGAAGCATCATCGGAAATTTTAATTAAATATGTGCAAAGTTGTATTTTATTCAGACTAGGATACATAATGGCCTTTTATAGCAAATATCTGCCCTGTCTGAGTATTGCACTTGTATGTTAGTGTAACAAAAAAAAAAAAAAAAAGTGGTTTTCTTACGCATTTGATATTTGTGGCACTTTCTGTGAGTAGAGAAAAGTTAAATACAATAATTAATTATTATTAGTAGTGGCAAATGATACAAGAAAGCAAGCTTATACAGCATCAGCAAAAAAAACTTCCCACAACTATGAAAAAGAGAAAGAAAATGAAAGAAAAAAACACCCACAATTATGAAAAATAAGAAAATCAGTTATATCGAGAAAAGGCCTAATGCTAAAAAACATTAATAAAAAAAAAGTTTGCCATTAACCAATTGTAACTTTAATTATTATTATTAATAATTAACTTTTCTTCAAGAGAAGAAAAAAAAATTTAATGTGTTGAAATACAAAAGCAAGGTAGTCCAGCATATTCTTATTTTAAAAGCAATATACAGGGTGTTTCAAAAGTGATGGTCAGTAAATTAAAGGTGAACTGTACAGATTACAATATGCAAAAAAAAAAAAAGCATAGCAAACATGGGTCCTTAAGTGAATCATTTTCGAGTCGAGATATTGCACATTTCTAGTTGGGATCCACCACTGATTTGTTTGTTTAGGTTAGGTTATGCTTGTCTTATAATGGGGGATTTTAACTTTCCAGATATTGACTGGAACTTGTGGATTGGTCACTCGCACACTAGCAAGACTTTTGTGGATTTATTGGATGACTGTTTTCTACAGCAAAATGTCTGAGAGGCAACCAGAGGGAGTAATACTCTTGATCTGATTATCAGTAGCAATTATTCATGCATTAAGAATTTGCAGATAAATGAACCACTGGGTGACAGTGATCACAATGTAGTGATGTGGGAATCACTTAAAGATGTAACTACCATCAAGGCTAAAGGGAAGGGCTTTTGCTTTCGTAAAGGTGACTACAGAGATCTCGGACAGTTTTTGAATTCTGTACAGTGGGATCAACTGATGATGTTACCAACAGCAAATTCACTCAAATTTCCACATAAACCATGTGTTCAACATTTTTTTTTCTAACTAATATACAGTATATACAGTATTTCATTTATTGTTCCATTACACATTGGAGATTAGCTTAATTCAATATGGTGGGTAAATAAATAGTGCATAAAAATGTCATTGGATACAAAACAAATTTTACTTAAATAATTTCCCTTTTGATTCACTTTAAAATATGCTGACTAAAATTATAATTTCGGTTAGTATCAAGAAGTGCAAATTGAACTTTCTTTTGTCTTACTGAATAGTTTAACAACTGGTTTTCTGAACCATGTCACACATAAAAAGTATATATATATATATATTTATTTATTTTTTATTTATTTATTTTATTTTTTGAAATAAACAGCTCGTTCCGGCTGTTTATCTCGACTTACTTGGTGTTTAACGACCTTCTCCATAAAGCAAGCCTTACAGGTGTGGTTTACTGTGGGTCACCGGTAACGTTTCATGACTTGTTGGGAGGGAACTCACGTGAGCGGCATATTTTACGCTATTATGTCTGCATCCGTCTGACAAGGTGACCTACTTCGAGCACTCCCGGAAGGTGGGAAGAGTTAAGGTAGTAGTTGTTTTTTTTATGTGATTATGTAGTTGTTGTCTGAACCACTTATCTCATAAAGCGATCGCGATCACATTTATAAAGGAGTGGTCACTGGCAGAAAAAGAAACGTCGTGTTCCACAAAAAACCTCAGCCACACTGATAGAATATTTTTGCATTGCCGCCCACTCCTAGCATAGGTATTTTAGTTACAAACTGGTACTAGTTACTAACAGCAGTATCAGAATACTTGGCCATGAATAAAAACGTTGCGAACTGGATATTGTAATATTTGATATTAAATATTAAAATTAAAATATTCGAACAGGAAGCAATGTAAACTGAAATGAGAACTACTATTACACGCGCGCGCATTAGCATTACTATGCTGCTAAGCACTTTATATACATTGTCATTAGTAGAAGCATGTGATGCAAGAAAGCAAGCTTGTACAGCATCAGCCAAAAAAAAAAAAAAAAAACAATTTACCATTTAACCCATCCATTCATTCCAAACGTACGTTTGTCCAGTTCTTCCTTGAATTTAAGCTATCAACTTCCACGACGACAGCTGGAAGTCTGTTCCAGCAATCTACCCGCTGGCTAAAGGCAAACTTCCACACATCTATTCTACAACTGTCTTTCCTCAATTTGGATTGAGTAGGCTCAATGCTGATAGGATTCTTTCTATTGCTCAGATTACAAACCTGAGGGGGCATAGATTCAAACTGACGAAAGATAGTTGTAGAATAGATGTGCGGAAATTTTCCTTTAGTCAGCTGGTAGTTGATTGCTGCAACAAATTTCCATTTGTCATTGTGGAAGTTGATCGTTTAAATAAATTCAAGGAAGAAGTGGACAGACAAACTTTTGGAGTGAATGGATGGATGAAATGGGAATTTTTTTTTTTTTTTTTTTTTGGCTGATGCTGTATAAGTTTGCTTTTTTGCATTGAATCACGGGAAAAATATCCCATATTCTTGTTATTATTTATAAAATAAGATTATTTAAGTAGGTAAAACTCCAAACCTTGGGTACAAGTCCATATTTCGACTAATGGTTACTTCTTATATTAAATAGTGACAAAATCGCAAATTTTGATACAGTGATGCGGAAATCAATACAAACTACTGTTTCACTGCAATAGACGATGGTGCTTATGGACGCGATGGTGATTCGGACAATTTTAAAAATTCAAATTTTGGAAGACACTGTCCTAGTAACCTAATGGTTATTTCTAATATTATATATTGAAAAATTTTGATGCTGCTTTCCCCGCGCACTGTCCTCCTAGGTTGATATGCCTAGGGCGTTATGCCCGCACTTTACGCTGTTTTTAAATCGCGACCTCGTTTCCCGATTTTAAAACAGTGGGCTAAGGGGGGGGGGGGGAAACGCCCTACCACAGCCACAGCCACAAAACAATCATAAAGAAAACGCATTCACAATAATCACCCAAACAGAATTCGATTCGACCGTACAATCAATCCGCACACTGCACAGAGGCAGGCGCCTCCGTAGCCAGGTGGTAAGGAGCAGTATTGCGTAGAACACGCTTCTTGATTAGACCGGGGTTCGAGCCCTTCACCACCAAATACGGAGGATGCGGAAAGGTCAAGGAATGACCACCGCATATTCCCGGAGCAATATGGCCTTAGTTGCTAATGCTCCTAAAAACCAAATAACAAACAAACAAGCACGGAGACAAGTGTTACTCAAATAATGAGTTTAGCCTTTAAGTATTATTATTAAGATTATTTAAGTATATCAAAATTATTATAATACTTAAACGTTTCATTATAATTTGTATGATTTTTGTGCAAATTTTAATCTGTGATTTTGATATAATTAAACTGATTATTGTCAGTAATGTGTGTTAAGTATTATAATAATAATAATTAGAAAATGGGATATTTTTATCTGTTACCTTTGCAATCATATGCCTCTACTAATGTTAATTTCAGCGTATGCCCCTCAGGTTCGTAATCTGAGCGAGAGGAAGAATCCTATCAGCATTCAGCCTGCTCAAACCATTCAAAGCCTTATACACATCAATCAGACCATCTTGTAGGTGCCTAGTCTCCAGATGCTGCAATTTGCAGACATAAGCCTTTCTTGGTAAGAGCAACCCTTTGTTCCATTCGCCAATATCGTTGCCCTTCTCTGTACTCGTTCCAGCAGCAGCTCTACATCCTTCCTAAAATGACCTGTATACAGTACTCAAGGTGTGGCCTGACCGTTGCCTTACAGAAGGGGATAATCACCTCCTTACCCCTGCAAGAAAAATTCCTGTATGTCATTGAAAGACATCATGAGCCACTCTTACAGACTGTCTGCACTGCTCAGAAAACTTTATATCTGACTGCACAATTACCCTGAGGTCTTTTTCATTCTCCACTACCCTGATTGTAGTATCGCATAGTTGACACGTTTTTCTGGGGCTACTGCTACCCATATGCAGTACTTTGCATTTTTAATGTTGAAATGCAGTTTCCACTTCTCAGCCCAACTTATCGAGATCATGTTGCAGTAGCATACTGTCATTAACAACCCTACCAACATTTGCATTCGTCTACATACTTCGACATTAAGCCTGATATACCTTCATCAATATCATTGAAACATATACAAAACGGCAATGGGCCGAACACCGAACCCTGGGCGACTCCACTAATAACATTAGTCCACGAAGAGCAGTATCCTTTGATAACCACTCTCTGTCTTCTCCCACTCAACCATCCTTTTATCCATTGTAGCAGCTTGCCATTAATGCCATACTGCTCCAATTTGTACAGTAGTCTTCCATGTGCAACAGTATCAAAAGCTTTCCTGGAATCCAAGTGTATGCTATCAAAATAATTTTTTGCATCCACAAAACGGCAATTGGATACTATGCACAAACAAAACGTTTGTGCATAGTATCCAATCAAATTAGTCAGACAAGACTTGACCTTAACAAACCCATGCTGTGTCTGAATTATTACTGCTTGTGTAGATGATCCTGCAATGCTTCTTCAACCAGGGACTCCATTATTTTCCGCTGAACAAAAGTTAAACTAACAGATCTGTAATTACTCATGTCACCCTTTGATCCTTCTTTAAGAATTTTAGATAAATTTTATATCTACAGTTCATGGGGACCCACCCCGAGTTCAAGGATGCTCTCATAATTATGGCCAAGGGTTTGATCACTTCTTTTGCCACCTCTAATCCACCTCAGGTGCCTTTCTTATGTTTAACTTCAACAATTTCTCCTCCTAATAATTCTCAGTTATTAAAAAATCATTTATCTCCCTGTTAAAATTTAATAAGCTTCTGTCCTCCACTTCCCAACAGCGAATGTAGATGCAAAATACGCATTCAGTTTGTCAGCTATCTGAGCAGGATCATCAAGAGTTTACATAAGTACAGAAGTCTTTGCTGTTTTTCTTTACATCATTTGCCAAAGATTTCTCGTAATCTAACTTCGCTTGCCTAACTTCTTTTGTGACTTGATTACAGACTAGCTTATATCTAACATAGGCTTCTGTGTCGTGTTCCTCCTATACAAGTTAAAAAACTGAGACCACTGTAATCACTTTTACTAAAGCAAAAACCCTTACTTAACACAGCGGATGTATTTAATTGTTGCATGATGACTCCCCGCAGTTAATGAAATGCCCAACAACTTGCTTTCTACTCTGCTGCACTTTCCAATAAAAGCAGTGCAAGAATCACTTCCACCTCTGCCTGCGACTACCGTCTAGTAGTCTATGAATCACCACAAGCTAACAGTTTTCCGAAGCACCTAACACTGCCTCGATAGCATCAGCAAATATTCCTAGCACCCTTTTTATTTAAGTGTATCTCATCCCGGTAGAGGCAGTCTCTCCTGTTAACAGGCACAGACAGCGCTGCGAAAAATTATACCCCATGAGCCTTTACACAATCTCTCCAGGGCCAAATTGATTGACAAGGCTCTCACCATCCTGTCGTGTATGGGCAGAATTGCATCAAATTTAACCCTTCTCGCGACTTTTTTTCAACATTGACCTGTATTTGTTAAGTCCACAGATCTCCAACTCTTAATGTCGTCAGTGCCAACGTGTACATAATATAGCATTTTGTGCTCTACGTCATCAACTTTTGCCCCTGGCAGACATACCATGGTCCTGTTTCACCTATCATTTTTGCAAAAAATTATTATTAATCAAATTATTATATTAGATTTACCCGCAATTGATTGCATAAACCCGTATTTGTGTCTGTAAATTGCATGTGTTCTCTGGTCAATTTGCATGTTTTGCTGGACGAAAAAATCCCAGTTTCTGGGGGGGGGAACCCTACTGTCTACGCTTGGGACCGAATAACTCAGCCACGGAGTGAAAAAAGCCCATTAAAGTTCCTAACATCATCGACGGGACTCTGACCCAAACCTTTTCCATCCTGTGTGAGGAGGACGGCAACGATACCACTGTGCCTACCCGTGCAGACTATCCTTTTCGCAAAATATATATCCTATTTCCCTGACAATTGAGTCACCGACAATGACTTACTCCTGTGGGACCAGAGCATTCTGTCTTGAAGATTGCTGCTGTGTTGTCTGTTGTATAAGAGTGAGCTGTAGCGTTGAGTTGAGCAGCTGAGAGCTTAATGGATCCTCCATTTTAATTCCTTCGAGGGCATCTACCCTACTTGTCAAACTCTCATAGACGTCCATCAGAACGCTGAGTTGGCGCCTAATTTCTTCACACTCTCTGCACCTAACACACAAAGACATTTTCCTTGCCCTGTTCCAGAAAGGCCGCATACATTTCAGATACACGCACAAACAAATATAAAAACTATTATACCCTTGTACTGACATTTTAGTTTAAATTTGAAATTAGTATATCAGCAATAATTTTATGCTTAGCAGCGTTTGGCCATGATTATGAGAGAATCATTGGATTCAGGAGAGGACCCTGTGGGCTGGTGATGTGCGATGTTCCCAATTCACAAAGGGAGATTAAAGGGTTACATGAGTAATTACAGACCTGTAATTACTCATGTTAGATTAAGTTTTCTGTGCCAAGGAAAATAATGGAGTCACTGATTAAAGAAGTGATGCAGGACCATCTAGACAGGAGTGCAATTATATTTCAGTCACAGCATGGGTTGGTTAAGTAGAGATCTTGTCTAACCAATTTGATTGGATATTATGACACAAAGTAAAACAGGAACTGGATGCAAAAAGTAATTTTAGCCTCATATGCTTGGATTTCAGGAAAGCTTTTGATACTAATGAACATAAAAGACTGTGTAGTGATTGGAGCAGTGTGGCATTAAGTGCAAGTTACTATGGCTGGGATGCACAGCAGCTAGGTTCTCATCTTGCATCACATAAGTAACCTATTTTTGATGAAACGGAAGCCGCTATTATCAAGTAAAATCCAAGTGATCCTGACTAGAACAAAGATGTGTGCTTTACATATTCTTTGTGCACACATCTTTGTACGCAAGGCATTCGAAATAAAACTGCTGCGGCTAAAGGGATGGTTGATTGGGAGAAAACAGAGTGGTTATCAATGCACACTGGTCTTCATAGGCCAATGTTATTAGTGGAACTCCACAGGGTTAGGTGCTGGGCACATTTTCCAAATATTTTTAAATGATATTGATGAACATTTAGTATCTAAATTTGCAGATGATACAAAGGTTGGCAGGGTAGTTAATGACAGTCAGGAAGGCATGCTGCTGCAACAAGATAAAAAAATTAGACAAATGGGCTTAAAAATGTCAATTTAAGTTTAACATTGAAAATGCAATATATTGCCTATGGATTTCAATAATCCCAGAGCAATATATCAACTATGCGTTACTACACTCAGGGTAGTGGAAAATGAAAAGGATCTGGGGGTAATTGTGCATTCTGATATGAAGTTCTCTTGACAGTGGCGTCAGGTTGCCAGAACAGCTTATGGAGTTTTTACAATGATATACAGGTCTGGAAGTCTCATTTGGGAAGGAATAAAGCTGCTGAAAAGGGTACAGATTCTCTCTCTCCCCACGATCGAAGTCAAACGCAGATAAAGCGTACGAATTTTGGTTTTTGTTTCCATTACTGAGCTCAAATAGTCCTGTAATCCAAATGTAGTGTACTGTATTGAGTAAACCTGCCGAATTTTAGCGAGGCATTTTATGCTTTTAAAAGGAAGTTTTACTTCCATACATCGCTTGGCTGTTTACTTAGGCAAAGCACATTATTCGCAGTTCGGCTTACGTTTGCTAATAAATACCACCCTCTATTATTGTTGTTGTAGTAGGGCTTCCGAAGCATCAGCAACTAAGGCCCTATTGCTCCGTGTATACTCTCTGTAAATTGCTTGTGTTCTATGATCTATTTTCTGTTTTTCTGGACGAAAGGGAGGAAAAACCATGCTACCATCGCCTGAAACCGACTAACTCACCCACTTAAAAAAAAAAAACCGCAAAAATTCCTCACGTAATTAACGGACTCGAACTTAAGTCTTTTCCACCCCGTGTGGGGAGGACGACAATTCTGCCAACTGCGCTTCCCACAAGGTCAATACCACCCGCTAGCAGATGAGAAGGCTTTGAAATGACGTTTTGGCCTCCTCTTTCAGACAGTTACACTGCTAGACAAAATTAACAGAACGCAATGTTTTTAATGAATATTTTATTGTGAACAGTGTCAACGAAAGCGAATAGTTGATATAATAGCAATCCTGGCATGCAAATCCCCAGTATATAATAGAAATCGTTCTACCACCTTACAGAGCCACACATTATGCAAATTATTCATGCCCATAAAAACAGATTGCAACCACATCACTTCACCTTTTTTTGGCTTGCTCAGTGGGCCGACTTGAAGCTGGGCAGTCGTAGGCGGAGTTGGCAGGTTGTCTTAAAGCGTTACGCAGCGTTGTCTCGGCACTACAGAAGCATTCAGGAGACAGGAACCATTGCAAGAGCTGGCCAAGACATCGTTTATTTCTTTCGAAAAGTTTATTTCTTTCGAAAAGTTTATTTCTTTTCAAGAAATAAACTTTTGTGTGGTGAAATTTACAACACGATAATTAGAGAGAATCAAGAAACTTCGGACTGGGAATCTACAGTCGAAGGGATAGTGAGTAGCCTATTTCCGGAAGATTTGCCGTTTATGGACAGCCCTGATCAAGCGGAAATTAGACGCATTAATCGTGAATATAAGGGGACAACCGAAACTGCCATTTTTAATATGCTTGAGCTAGGTGCTGCAGTAGCTAAATTGAACCATAAAAAATGTCCTGGCATTGACCTCATTGAGAATCAAGTAATTGGAAAATTTTATGAATTCTTCCCTGAGATTTTATTAAACTTATTTAATAAATGCCTGCTAGAAGGGCTTTTCCCTCTCGAATGGAAGCTTGCGCTCTTAAAAATCTTGCATAAACCGGGAAAGCCAAAAACAAACCCCAGAGCATACAGGCCAATCTCTTTATTGGCAAATCTTGGCAAATTATTTGAAAGGATGATTGCCCCAAGGATTTTTAAATTATTTACAGAACATAATCTCTCCTCTGATTGCCAGTTTGGATTCAAAAAAGGACGTTCCACTGAGGACGCAATCTCAACCCTGCTGACTTACATTCAGGAGGCAAACAGCAAATATGTTCTTGCTATTTTTATTGACTTTGAGGGCGCTTTCGATTCCCTTTGGTGGGAGAGTGCTCTCAGGTCACTGCAACTGGCAAAGTGTGATGACTACCTGTTCAGAGTCCTCAGATCTTACTTTAAGGATCGACAAGTTAGAGTATGTGCAAAGCATTTATCATACACGACTACCGTTTCAAGAGGATGCCCTCAGGGTTCAGTCTTGGGACCTCTCTTTTGGAATGCAGTGCTAGACCAGTGGCTCACGAAGGATAGCGATGAGTTCATCAAAGTTGCATATGCAGATGACTTGGTGGTGGCGGTGCAGGGAGGATCAAGACAAATTCTCGAACAAAAAATTCAGTCAGTTTTGAATAATTTAGTGGCATGGGCGGGTTTGAATAAACTAAAGATTTCTGTCACCAAGACCAATTTCATGGTGTTTAAACACCACTTCGATTATGGAAGGCCGCCAAAGGTAACCCTATATGGTACTCAAATTCCATATGTACAGAACACCAAATATCTGGGTTTAACTTTAGATGATCGTCTCAGGTTTCATGTACATGTCACTAAAATCAATGAAAAAATCAAAAAGTTCGTAGCTGCAGTTGTTAGAATTTCCCGCAAGGAATGGGGTTTATCCAAAAAAAACTCTGGTATTGTACTACAAGACGATATTTCTTCCCATTGTAGATTATGGTGCTGGTATTTGGTTTGCGGCTGCTACCAAGGTTACAACTAAAGCCAAGCTTCTGTCCCTGCAACGTACAATGTTGCTTACAGTTATACGCGCTCCAAGGACAGTGTCGACAAATGCCTTACAGGTTATTGCAGGTACCATCCCCTTGGATTTACACATTATTTTCCGATATATTTCCATATAACTTAAAGAAGGGAAGGGCGTTACAAATATTGAATATCACCTCTAATCCAAATAACAACATAAAGGAGGAAAAACGTAGAATTTGGGGCGAGCTTGTGAATTGCTGGCAGCAACGTTGGGATTTGAGTGAGTATGGAACCATTACAAGAGGCTTCATTCCAGCCGTAAGCTTTGCAATGGACAGGAGGGTGTCGTCTTGGTTTACTCCCACCATGACAACGAGTTACTTAATCACTGGACATGGCTTAAGGGCCAAACTATTTGAAAGAGGATTAGAACCTGACCCCTACTGTTCGTGCGGTGAGGTGGAATCTTGGAGACATGTCATCCTTGAATGCGGACTGTATACTTCAGACAGGCAGGAATTACTAAATAGGTTGCCAAACCTCACGGAGAATAATTTACCTCTCTTGGTTCAGAGGTGGGACATCTTTGCTTTGCTTCAGGAATTCTCGGCCAAAGTTTTTAAAAGAAGACAGGAGCTAAGAAATCTATTGCAGGATACCAGTTAAGGGAAGTGCTGCACATTTGACGACAGAACACTTCGTGTAATGTCATCTTTATAGGATGTTTCTTGTCTACAGCGAGATGATCTTCTGCTCCTGGACACCCAATTCAGGCTTGCATTTGTGGATGGACTCTAAAGTGGAGATAATGTTAATGTTAATGTTTCTAAGTGTTAAGTTAATGTAAGTGTATGTATTTGCTATTTGCATGTAAATAATCGTATAATGTTGCTTTTTTTTTCAACAAGTGTACATTGTTCTTAGTTGGAAAATTTTTATTTTTATTTTTTATTTTATTTTTATTTTTATTTATTTAATTTTTTTTCGCTGGCCTCCAAGTTTGGGCAGCCTTGGGGGCGGGATTGCTGGCACCTACCAGTATAGCACTACTTCCGGTAGGTGCAGGATTTGTGCATTACAGCACACATAGAGAATGGTGGATCCAGGTGTTAGTTAATCCCTGGTGGCGAAATGGCCTGAAATAACACTCTTTTTTTCAGGCCTGTCTTGCAGACGTTCTGAGCTTTCTCAGGAGTAAAAGGTGGAGATGGGCTTGTGTCTAGGAGCCACCCTTCATATCAGGACACACACAATCAATGTACAGAAAGACTACAGTATATATAAGAGCATGTATATAAATCTGTATATAAATATTGTATATAAATTGATTAATATTGTATGTAAATTGATTAAGATAACTTGAGAATGTATATACAGTTGTGTGTTAATAAATAAAAAAAAAAAAAAATGGCCAAGACATCGAAGGAGCCTTCGACATCGTCTGGTGGGATAGTGCCTTGGCACGCATTCGAACTGCCGCTTGCCCCCGGCAATTATACAGCCTCTTCCAGAATTATTTTTCCGACGGAGCAGTTTTTCTTAAGTCAAAATTCCAGCAAGTCACCAGATCAGTAAATCGAGGTTGTCCCCAACGGTCAGTCCTGGGGCCCCTCATTTGGAATATAGTCCTCCAAGACTGGCTCTCTCGCACCTTCAGGAACGTGAAAATTATGGCCTTCGCCGATGATCTCACAGTGGTGGTGTCACGGAAGGCCATCGAAGAAAACGAAAACCAGGTCCTCGACGATCTCTCAACTTGGGCTGCACTTAATAAGTTGCATATCAACCCAACAAAAACTAAAATGATGCTATTCAAGAATAGACTGGATCTCAGGCGCCCACCACAGATAAAGATATTTAATGCTCAACTGCCAATCGTCACCGAAACCAAGGTACTTGGTGTGATTATTGACCACAAACTCAGCTTTCTCCCACATCTTGTTCATCTAAGAAACAAAGTTAAGAGATTCTCAGGAACCATCATACACATCTCTAAAAATGATTGGGGACTCTCGGTTGTATTACAAACCTAGTTTTGCCAATTGTGACCTATGCAGCCAGAGCCTGGTTCCAGATGAGAGTCTAGCTTGAACCCATCCAGAGGTCAATATTAATGGCAATCTGCCGAGTGTGCGGAACGGTCTCCATTCCTGCCATTCAGGTGATCGAGGGAGCACTTCCGCTCGATCTATATGTCATCTTCCGTGGGTTGTGGTTCCGAATTACGAGAAATATCCCAACAAGGATCCTAGACTTTGAGGTTAACCTGGATGCTAACCCCAAGGCTGAGATGACCCGTTACTACAACGAGCTCTTCAACATTTGGCAAACTCTATGGGATAGCTTAACACCAGGCATTGTCACAAGAAGATTCCTACCTGATGTAACCTACGCTGCTACTAAATCTGTACAGGCTTGGTTTATCCCTTCACTAGACACGTCATACCTAATTACCGGATACGGATCCGTGAATGAAAAATTACACCATCTGGGTCTCACCGAACAGATCTCTGTCATTGTGGAGCCAAAGAGAACTGGTGGCATATATTATTCGAGTGCATTACGTACGCGGATCTGAGACATAACCTTGTCAGCTGTACACAGATCTCATCTGTGGACAGTGTCTTCATCGGTTTCTGCTATAACCTACTTGGCAGGTTGTTGTGCTGTAGCTGAGGGGATGACCATTGCACAGTATAGTTAGCATTAGCATTAGTAGAGACACATGATGAAAGAAAGCAAGCTTATGCAGCATCAACCGAGAAAAAAAAAAAAAAAAAAAACCTCTTCCATTTCACCTCTCCGTTCGTTCCAAATACCTGTCTAGCCCAGCCTTAAATTTATTTCGACTATCAGCTTCAACAAAAAAGGATGGAAGTCTATTCCACCAACCATCCGCTGGCTAAAGGCAAACTTCCGCACATCTGTCTTTCCTCAATTTGAATTTATGCCCTCTCAGGCGATTATTCTGAGCAAGAGGAAGAGTCCCATCAGCATTGAGCATGCTCAAACCATTCAAGGCTTTATACACCTCAATCAGATCACCTCGCAGGTGCCTAGTCTCTAACACTGTAATTTGCAAAACTTAAGCCTTTCTTCGTAAGAGCAACTCTTTGTTCCATTCACTAATCTTGTTGCCCTTCTCTGTACTCGTTCCAACAGCTCTACGTAATTCTTAAAATGAGGCCTCCAGACCTGTATACAGTATTCAAGGTGTGGCCTGACCATTGCCTTATACAAAGGGATAACCAACTCCTAATCCCTGCTAGAAAACTTCCTGTATATCATTGACAATACATCATGAGCTACTCTTGCAAACCGTCTGCACTGCTCAGAAAACTTCATATTTGCATGCACAATTACCCCCAAGTTCTTTTCGTTCTCTACCACTGTCAGTGTAGTACCACAGAGTTGATACGTTATTCTGTGGTTACTGCTTCCCATATATAGTACTTTACATTTGTCAATGTTAAACTTCATTTTCCACCTCTCAGCCCATCTGAAAAACTTTTCTAGAACCTGTTGCAGCAGCGTACTGTCATTAGTGACCTTAACAACCCTGCCAACCTTCATATCGTCTGCAAACTTGGACTTTAAGCTTGATATACCATCATCAATATCATTTATAAATACAGAAAACAACAATGGATCCAACACTGAACCCTGAAAAACGACACTAATAACATTAGTGCACGATGAGCAGTGAACATTGATTACCACTC
Organism: Mastigoproctus giganteus; assembly: GCF_048544385.1. NCBI lineage: Eukaryota > Metazoa > Arthropoda > Arachnida > Uropygi > Thelyphonidae > Mastigoproctus > Mastigoproctus giganteus. Next base: position 238,105,480 of record NC_143575.1, on the reverse strand, counting down.
TGTCTTCTCCCACTCAACCTTTAGCCATAGCAGCAATTTCCCTCCAATACCACACTGCTCCAACTTGTTCAGCAGTCTTCCATATGCCACAGTATCAAAAGCCTTTCTAAGATCCAAATATATAATATCAAAGTTATTCCCTGCATCCAGTTCCTTTGTGACTGCATCATAGCAATCCAATCAAATTGATCAGGCAAGACTTCCCCTTAACAAAACCATGCTGTGTCCGAGCTATAACTGAAGTCTTCTCTAGATGATCCTGCAGTGCTTCTTTAACCAGTGCCTCCATTAATTTTCCTGGAACAGAAGTTAAACTCACAGGTGTATAATTACTTGTGTCGCCCTTTGATCCTTCTTTGTGAATTGGGGTCACATTTGCACATCTCCAGTCCATGAGTTCCTCACCTGAGTCCAAAGAAGCTCTCATAATTTTGGCTAAGGGTTTATTTACTTCCTTTGCTGCTTCCTTTAATATAACTGGATAGATCCCATCCAGCCCGGGTGCCTTTTTATGTTTATCTTCAACAATTTCTCCTCCACTTTCCTCTCAGTTATTAAAAAATCATCTAGCTCACTGCCAGAGTTCAATTCACCTCTGGCATTCCCCTCCCTAAATAACTCCTCATGTGTGAATGTAGATGCCAAATAGTCATTTAGTTTGTTAGCGACCTGAGCAGGATGCTCAACTGTTGAACCATCAAAATCCAGGGGACCAATCTGACTCATTCCTTTCCTTCTAGAGTTTATATAGGCAAAGAACTCTTTTCTGTTTTACTTTGCATCCTTTGCCAAGGATTTTTCACAGTCTGCCTAATATCCTTTGTGACTTGGTTACAGATCAGCTTATATCTATCATAGGCTTTCATGTCACCTATTAATTTATATGTATTCCATGCATTTTTCTTCTCTGCCATATGTCTCATTAGTTCATCTGACATCCATTTAGGCCTAAACCTTGAACAATATTTCTTAGTTGGTATGTAAAGCCTAGTAGCTTCCAAGATTAATTCTTTAAATGCTTCCCATTTTGAATTTGCTGTTCGCAACATCATCAGTTGGTCCCACCGTATAGAATTTAAATACTGTCTCAGTCCACCGTAGTCTCCTTTACGAAAGCAAAAAGCCTCCCCTTTACCCCTAATAGTAGTTACCTCTTTGAGTAAATCCCACTTCAGCACACTGTGATCACTACCACCTATTTGTTCTTTTATCTACATGTGACTGATAATCAGATCAAGAATATTACTCCCTCTAGTTGCCCCCCGAACACGCTGATGTAGAAAACAATCATCCAATAAATCCACAAAAGTCTTGCTAATGTGTGACTGACCAACCACAAATTCCAATCAATATCTGGGAAATTAAAATCCCTCATTCTAAGACTCTCTGATTTACTGGCCCACTCTACAGTTTCTTATTATACTCATCAGAGTCATTAGGCCTATAGCACACTCCTACTCTCAATTTTGATCTCCCAATGCTTATGTCACACCAAACTGACTCTACACTGTATAGTCCAGCGATGTCGACTGGCTTCACTTCCTTGGATTTTATGTGTTTCTTAACTAATAGCATAACCCTTCCTCCCTTCCTATCCTGTCTATCCTTCCTGTACACATTGTACTCCCCAAATTCCAATTCTGCGTTCCTTATATCTGTGTGACACCACGACTCTGATATCCCAACAATATCTGCCTTTGATGTTTTCAGCAATACCTCAAATTCATCAACCAAACTCCTAGCATTGGTGTATACGCAAGTATACATGCACCTGTTCCTGTTCAATGACTCCCAGCAGTCTCTGAAATACCCTGCATCTTGTTTTTCAGGCTGCTGCTCATTCCAATAGAAGCAGTGCAAGAATAACTTTCACTTCTGCCAGTGGCTACTGTTAATCTATTAGTCCTTGTGTCCCCCCCAAGCTAGCAGTTTTCCGACCCACCTAACACTGCCTCGATAACATCATCAAATATTCTTGCACCCTTTCTATTTAAGTCTATCCCATCCCTGTAGAAGCAGTCTCTCCTGTTAACAAGTACAGACCAGGCTGAAAAAAATTCTACCCCTTGAGCCTTGCACAATCCTTCCAGCGCCGAAATGATCGACAAGGCTCTCATTGTATACTCCCTCCTATCCTGTCTGAACAGAATTGCAGACACTTTCAAATTCAACCCTAATTCACGGCTTTTTTTCAACAGTGATCTGTACTTGTTAAGTAATTCCACCGGTCTCCTACTCTTTATATCATTAGTGCCAACGTGTACAACTATATCACCTTTTGTGCCCTTAAAAGATGATATCCGCTCTACAACGTCATCAACCTTTGCCCCTGGCAGACATACCCTGGTCCTGTTCCACTTATCCTTTTTACATGCCATGTTCCCCGTTTCCCTGACAATAGAGCCACCAACAACTATTAGTTCCTGTGGGACCAGCTTTTTTCCTTTAGTGGGCTTTTAGTTGATTTGTAATGTGAAAATTGTATTGTTAATAACTGTATAATGTACTATACTATTTCTATATGTATGGCGGATTTATCCGATTTTTTTTTTTTTTTTTTGGCTAGAGGCCGCTTTACTCAATAAATGAAAATTAAAAATGGCCAAGGTCGCCCGTCTGCGCGGCAGCACAGTTCGAATCGCGTCGAGGACGCGAGTGGGCTTTTTTCACTCCGTGGCTGAGTTAGTCGGTTTCAGGCGTAGATAGCAAAGTTTTGTTTTTTTTCTCCGGAAACTGGGGTTTTTTTTGTCCAGCAAAACAGACGACACACGCAATTTATAGACAAAATAAATATATGGGTAGATGTAGTCATTTACGGGGACCCTAATATAATTTGTTTTGGCCAAGATCGCCGAGGGCCAGGGCCTGTTTTAGAAGCGATCGAGCGGTGTGGCCGCTCAGGGCGCTAAAATTTAGGGGACAGCCTAAATTTTGGCATGTAAAGTCAATTTTTCTTAATACAGTACTAAATATGTGTTCCTATTTTTGAGTCATTTAATACTCTTTAATCAATTTACCTTAATTTACTTTTGACTCATTTAGATTATTGAACCTTTGAGTATTTACTAGTTACCTATTGATTTTTATGCAGAATTATGAAGAATTTGTTGGGGTTTATATTAAATAATTATACTATGTTTTATTCGATGATACGATTTATATTATAATTAATAATATTATTATATTGAAAAATATGGTTAATTTATATTATTTCCTAAATAATATATTGATTCTATCTTTTCAGGTGCTCTCATACATTGTTTCTTTTTTAAAATAAAAAAGAAAGTCTTTTTCAGTTAATAGTAAAAATATAATGCATAAACTTAATAGGAAGTTGGAGAGGGCGCACCAAAAAATCTCACAGGCGCTAATAGACCTGGGACCGGTTCTGCCGAGGGCTACTTCAACAAGAATTGACCGCTATCTGGCTCTAACAGCAAGACCCTACGGTCCTGTCATGAAATGTCCCTTGAGGTTGCTGCGACCACAGGTGAAAACATTTCCAACCGGACTGTATTAAGAAGGCACAATTCAAAAGGACTATATGCAAGGAAGCCAGTGGTTTGTATCCCAAAAACTTTGGATATTCTAAAAAATTATCGCTTCCATGAGAATATTTCGCAGCAGTCCTTGGGGTAGCACATTGTTATAATCGGCGTCCTCACCACCCCGTGTGAAAAAGTCATTGACGTGAGGAACTTTTATGGGCCTTTTTCACAGTGTCCTTCTTGTTTATACTCCAGCATGACCGCCAGCTCAGGGGAGTCCACAACAAATCATGAATAAACCGTTAATCGTATTTAGCAGTCACGCGAGCTTGAACCACGGTACATTCAAAGACGGTGTGAATTCTTATCCCTTAACACTCGGCTATGTCAGACCTGGCTGACTTAGTCGGTCTCAGACGAGGAGAGCGAGGGTTTTCCTCCAGGAATCCCGGGTTTTTTCGTCCAGCAAAACAGACAATCAAACCACAGATTGCACGCAATTATGAGTAGATGACCTTGTTCTCTCGGGTAACCTTAATGAGATATATATTTGTATTTATTATTTTATTAACATGAGTATTGCGAATCATGTCCCTACCAAAACGTACACGTGAAATGCATTTGGAGGGTGTTTCCCTATTACATTCACATTCATTTGTGAAGCAGTTTCTTAAACTTGACAACTAGTAACTAGCTGATTGTAAATGGGAGTTTAATGATTTAAAACTGAAATGGGACTAGAAGAGAAATTATTACAAAAGAGAAATTACGAACAAGCACTAGAACTCGGTAGAATCTACCCAATGATATCGAAGAGACAGCAAAAGAGATCATCAGACATTCAGCATTTATACTGAGACCATCCTTGGAGTCAGACAAAGTACCAATATTCTGGAGATGTGCAAACGTCTCTCTTATTCATAAAAGTAGGTTCGAAGAATTAAATTAGTAATCACTGTAAAGACTCACAAGTCTAACACCCGTTCTAGGGAAAATTACAGAGTCTGTAGTTAGGAATACAATACAAGATCAGCTTGACAGGAATGGAATTATAAAGGAATCGTTGCATAGTTTGCTTAAGCCTTAAGAGATCATGTCTCACTTACCTGATTTGACGATGAAATTGTCACAAAAAAGTTGAATGCAAAATATGATTTTTATGTCATTTACTAGTAAAGCTTTTGATATGTCCCACGTAAACAGTTATGCAAATTGTAACAGTATGGCATTAAGGGTGAATTTCAACAAGACCTAAATAAATTATTTGGATGCACTAAAAAAGGGCAGCTGAGGAAAATGTACGGTTTTTGCTTCTGGAAGCGGTAACCTAAGGTAATATGCCACCTGCGTACACCCAAAAATTGCGCACTAAACTCAAGTCAGCTGATAACGAAAAGGACTTGAGAATGACTATACAGTATGATATTAAGTTATCTAAGTAGCGTATATTGGAAAATGGAAGAGATCACGACCCACTGTCAATAATATACAGGAACGTTTTCAGTAGAGGGGAAGAAATAATTATTTTGCTTTATACAGCAGTGATTAGGCCATAATAATTTGAATATTACATACAAACTAGGAAATACCATTTTAGAAAAGATGAGTACCTGTTGGAGAGCGTATAAAGATGGGCAAAAAATCGATTAAGGACATAAAAGGCTATTTTTACCACGTGGGACTTAAATTTTGTAAGTTACAACCGTGAAACCAGGCAAAAATGCTGAGTAGGGCTCATTTTACATTTTGTTATATCATACACAAGGGGGCATAAATCTGAATTGAGAGGAAATAATAGTAAAACAGATGTAGGAAATTTACTTGCAGTCAAAGCGCATTGACTTTTGGAAAAAACTCCGACTTAATCTTGTATAGGTTGGAAATTTATCTAAATTTAAGGAAGGAGTGGAACAAGTGATATACTTGAAAGAAATGTGTGAATTAAGTGAGGGAAGCTGATATTGATTTTTTTATTATTATTATTTTTATATCTGCTACTTCAAAAGTTGGATCAGGCTTCATTTTTTACAATACTAATACTTCAAACTTTCACGATATTTTAGGAAGCATGTGCAAGCATGGAATTCAGAAATTTGGCTAACTGGATCGAGAGAGTTTCTATATACACTGCCCTACCATTAATATCCGGACATCTGCCTTGAGACAAAAAAGAGCTTTTATTGTATCATTTAATATTTTGTGCTGAAACCTTTAAACCTTCGCGGCATACTCTCAACCAGCTTTTTATAAATGTCACGTGATATGTTCCCCCACTCAGCCTTTAACGCAGCCACCAGCTCGACCTTGTTCTTTGGGCGATCTCGACGTGCACGTACCCGACGATCTAATACATCCCAAAGATACTCGAAAGGGTTCAGATCAGTATAGTATGGCGCGTTGTCTTGCTGATACAGGTATGGGCCTTCCCCGAAGTATTGCCATAATGTTGGAAGTGCATATTTGTCCAGGATGTCCTGGTGTTGCACAGCATTCATGGTTTTGTCGATAATGATTAATGGAACCAAGCCAAACCATAAAAGGAGCCCCATACCATGACACTGCCTACACCAAACAGAGGATACAATCAGGAAGGAGCTGTTCCCCTGGTATTCGCCACACCCAGGAACGGCCATCATGCTGGTAGAGTGCGACCCTCGACTTGTCTTGTCCATAGGACTGTTTTCCACTGCTCTACAGTACAGGATTCGCGCTCCTTAGACCATGTTAATCGGCGTCGAGCATTTTTGAGGTGATCAATATTGTTGAACTGTTGAGGTAATGCTGTTGAACGTGTCATCTTGCGTACCCACTTTTGCAATTGTCTGTTCGAAGCTTAGTGTGCATATTTACAGCAGGTTCTGTAACGTGTTGCATGCATAGGGCCTGTTTCCCCATCCACGGAAGGGTGTCCGGATATTAATGGTAGGGCAGTGTACATACTCTATTTTATTTATTTATACAAATATACATTTTTTTTTTCCAAAGGCATGTGAATTCAACGGCGTACCCATGATCGCACCGGCTGCCCCAGATTTCACAATTAGCTGTTTGTGTCTGCATTCTCTTTTTGTATGTGGATTTTAGTAAAATATTACGCAACTTCTTTTCCTTTGAGCATTCTGAAATGTCTGCTGTTTCCTTTTCAAATATCTGTATTCTGACGATATCAAGCAACTCACTTTCAAATGGAAGAAATGTCAAACTTGTTGGTAAGTTCACAGAATTCCTGTTAATATCGAACTGACTGCATAAACTTGCGATAATGAATAATACTGGCCAATAATTATAACGAAAACTGACAACCTGAATATAACACCACTCTAAAATTATAATCACGACTCTTGAATTATTATCATGAATTTATGCTATTCCTTCTTTAGACTTCTGCAGAGGTAAAATTAGTACAACCCCAAGATATCTTGGTGCTCCAGACAATGACACATTTTAGTTCCCCTTTAATATACGATACAAAGAGATAATCGAGGGGGGGCGTTTAGACTTCCGCCTGGCAGGACATCCCTCAGCTCGCTGACATCTTGGGTTCCACCTGAGTCAAAAAAAAAAAAAAAAAAAAAAAAACATCTTCGCCTTGTAGCCAAAGAGTAATTAATGATGCATGCTTCTTGAGAGGCTCCCAATAAAATATTTGCATGTCTAGTTTCCAGCATGGCGTGTGTTTGAGTTGCTAATCAGGCAAACAAAAAAATCCAGTTTTCTAAATGTTCAAACAGGCGATGTATTGTATTTACCGGTATTAAAATTTTCAGAAGAATTCTTAAATTACTTTTCAAATTAACGTAGGTGACGAAATTCAGCGGTCGGTTTGTGGCCGACCGCTGACTTTCGAACGCTAAGTGGACAATTATTAGATAATAATGCATACTGTGATATAAATTATACGACGTAATTACTCTGTCTCTCTCTTGCAACACCCATGCATTGATTCTGTGATAAATGAGTGACGTGTAAAGAGATGCGGAAATAATTTGCTACAATAGTTAATTTGAAACGTTAACCTTAGTATTTTAGTACTGATAATAAATAATAAACTAGAAAAAAATTAATTTTTTTATTCTGTTGATGCCGAAGGTTTAAATAATAAATATTATTTACTTGAACAATACATTTTTTGCTTCAAATAAAAAAAAAAAAAAACTAATTGTGCATACTACTGTAAGATCTGAAATATTTAATACTGCACTGAGTAGGGAGTGCTTTAAGCACTTCATCGAACTCATGATTTTCCTTATGATCATGGACATTATCTTGTTTATACAGTACTTATCTTTCTACAAGAAAACAAAATAACACTATGTGAGCTAGAGAGCTGTAGCCAAAATATAGATTTTTTTGTATAAAAACATAACAGTTTTATCATTAGAATACTTGCATATGACTCGTTTATAAACTACCTAAAGAAGTTAAAACCTGAGTTGGATCGGGTATTGATATTCCTCGAGAAAAATATTCCTTCTTTTCTTTCAAAAAAGTTTACTTTTATAATCCGATACTACTAGCTAGCAGCAAGTACAGTTTACAACGTCATTGTTTTTACAGCAACTGAGATAAGCCATCTTTTAAACAGTAAAATTGCTTTTCACACTGGAAATTCTCTATTTCTAAATAGCACTACAGATTCTATGTTTAAATGGGCGTCTATGCAGAGTTGGGAAAAGACGCGTTGTCATCTTAGAATCTGAGAAAGTATTTCTTTTTACCTAGCAATTAAAACGAACATTTTATATACACAAACCTAACTATATACTGTATAGGATACAATACAATACGATACATCGGTTATGTCTGAAATGCAGAAAAATCAGCCCGTCTGATAGAAGGTTTCAGAAAGTATTGCGTCTTAGGAAGAAAGATTAATCTTATGAAGCTTCAGAAAATATGCAAATTAAGAGAAAGATTTTGCAACTTTTCCATAATAACATATTAGAGTAGAGATATACTGTTTAAATTGCTGTGGGATTAAATAACTTAGTTTCTTTTTAAAAGTTTAGTTTACCTAAATCACTTAACTTTTCTTTTAGTTCAATTATATGGAAAAGATAACTGTTACGAGAAAAACAGCGGATGGTTTCCCGGTAACTTGAACATTTTGAAACTATGTGTGTGCAATTTGATATCAGTTGTTAGTTAGTATGTTAACAAGCGAATCAGACGAGTACCGGGCGAAGTTTCATCACTACAATTGTTCAATTAAACAGGAGCGGTAAAGGGCCAGGCAAAATTTCCTACAGCTATCTACAGTTGCCAATTGCTAATTTTAGAACATCCTAATTGTGGCTTAAAATAAAATGTACCGATATCAAATAATCTTTAGAATTTATTAGGTGATAAAAATAACAAATTACTGAATTCCTCCAAAATGGGCAGGATGCCTTTCAATGCATATATGGAAAAGGAAACACATTTTTTGGACATACTTGTATATTCGTGCATATCCAAAAAACTGCATTGAAGATTTTATTATGGAAAAACGGGCTGAAGGAAAAAATAAATGAAGAGAAGATGAAAGATGAGAAGGTAGCATGATATCCTTGATATCATGCTACCTACATGCTACCATGGAATCGCAAGGTAGCATGATATCCTTGATATCATGCTACCTTGCGATTCCATTAGCAGAAGCATTCAGAAGAGCTGAAGACAGGGAAGGTTGGAAGAAATGCATTGTCATGGCACTGTGAAGCTGTGACTAGAAGAAGGTTGCCAGCGCTAATAAATCCATGGCATTTTACTACATCAACAGCGTTGCGTACGCTAAACTAGAGCGGTATTTTAAACCAGATCAAGTAGTTGTTTAATCTTCTGTAAAAGTCGCAAAAGTGCATATCTAAAATGAACTTTCACTTTTCAGTCACAGGAATAAAGCACAATATTACAAAACTGCAGGAATATTTCAACGCAGTAGTTCAAATAAAATCAAAATTTATACAAGTTATCTTTGCTCTATTTGGATCATGGAGTAACTTTCTGCTCTCACTGAAGACCGAAAGTGAGCCACTCGGCTAATGCTTGGGCTTAGGTTCAACTATCCATCTAAGTTCTGCCTAATACCTATTAGGCATTAGGCCTCAGTTCTGCCTAATAGGTATTAGGCAGAACCTGAATAGGTTCTAATACCTAATACCTGAATAGGAATTTAAAATCTGAGACAACACAGCACAGTTAATTCGAATCTTTCGGGCTTCCCATCAGCTGGCGGATAATCTCTATTAGTGAGCATTGCCGAACTATGGACAATGTATTTTGTCTTACTGAACAGCCAAGCGGTATATGGAAGTAAAACTTCCGTTTAAATACTTCTGTAATAATCCTGTAGCATTATTTACAGCGCAGGGCAAACAAAATCCAATTCCAGGACCGAAAGTAAACATAACAGTTATGTTTTAAAATGGCAGTTTTACTTCAGTACATCGGCTGTTCAATAAGACAAAACACATTACCCACAATTCTACATATGTTCGCAATCGAGATCAAATGATGAGAATCAGCGAGCTTTGAAACAGATATCCTGGCGATGTCTCAGATTTTTTAAATGCATCGCGGATTCACTTATTCAGGTGAATCCATACAATTAAAAACATATTAGGCAGAATCCGTAGAGAGTGGCAAATTAATGTAAGCAAAGGCCTTACTGCCGAGTACTCGGCTCTCGGTCTTCGTTGAGCAGTCTCTCCATGATCGAAATAAAACTCAAGTAACTCGTAAGAATTTTGATTTTACGATTACTCTCTCCTTTAGGTTGATAAAGGAGATACTAGTGACGTAATCAAAGTCAAACATTTCCCCTACTTATAGGACTACATCAGTTAAAAAGAAAAGAACGGAGACACCATACGAGCTATTTTAGGAAAAATCAAACTCCATGATACACGGTATGTATAGTATCTCATGTAGGGAGGCACCTCAACGTCAGTACTTTCAATTTACTATAGGGAAAACCAGTGGCGCAACTATAGTATGGCGAATATGGTCCATGCCACAGACGCTGATGCACCATAAACACCAAGCTAAGAAAGGCTCAGAATAACCGAATTTATAATTCATTTGAAAAAATAACTACAATTGTTATTATCTAAATAATCATATGAAAGCTACAGACTTTTGGATAATAATTTAATAATTTTTTTTTTTAATTTAATGAACTTTAGGATTAAGTAATCAATTGAGCAGAACAATAACAACGTTAATCGATTAATATTAATTTTTTTAAAATTATTATTTAATAAGTAAAAAATAAATTTCATTTGATTTAATTATTAAATAATAATTTAATGAAAAATTAAAAGCATTTTAATTTTTTGGCCATAAAAGCAAAATTCCTGGTTACAATACTGGGGGAATGCTATATTTCCAGATCTGAGTTTCTTGATCACATACTAATTGGAATACACGTAAAGATGCACATGAACCTTCTTTTATCTTATTATAGCTAAAATATTAGGGCGATGTCTAGGGCCGATCCTTAACGGAGGATGCAGCGGTGCACTCTAGCCTAGGACTAAAAAGGGCCCAAAATCCTCTTTGCTGTTCCTTCTTCCTGACCAACATTTATCCTCGTGCCTGGGCCCCTGAACTCTAAGACGGCCCCAACAACCTCATCCATTCTGCTTTGAGAATGACGTCTTCGTTAATATCGTTTTTCTATGTGTAAAAAATTTATTAAACTAAGAATGTTAGTTTTGAACACATAGAAAAATGGATAATCTCAAGCCACAGCTGTCCAACTGCAGACCCACCGTACACGAATGGCCCTATTGAATTTCTAGAAATATATATCCCCCTACATTTAGTTTCCAGTGATGTAGAATTGAACCTGATATTACACTTTTAACTACATAAATCCTGTATCCTACAGTATTTATGGAAATGCATGCGATTTTCATTTTTAAAAAAAAGCGACATTCGCAATTGCTCACATACTTTTTTTACATATCGCTAAAAGCTGGAATATACACCATTACTGTAATATCAGTTTATTATCCCAGACAGTCATCTCAAAAACAAAAAAAACTTCATGATAATTACAAATATATACATTCTGGAGAACTGAGGGTATACTACACAACAATAATGAGTTGAAATATTTCGTTTACAACAGATTTGTTGTCATTTCTGGCCAAAGAGCTACTTAGGCGATATTGCCTCAGGTCAGTATATAAAACTGATTTTGAGACAACCATATTTAACAATCTGAGAATATTTTAAGCTTAGAAAGCTATTAAATTGCGTCGTCGGTTGAAGACAAAATTATGTATATAGGTGTCGCATAAATAAATACATTTTATGTTTATACTTTAGTCCGCAAACATAATGTCAGAAGTATTTGCAAAGTACAAAACACAAACCGTATTTAACAGTCAAGTGAGCTAGAACCACGGTTAGCTTAAACACAAGTACTACTGTACTCGACGACAATCACTGGGCTCCGTGATTTTACTCTTGCAGTAGCAAATAAGCAGGTGGCTAAGTTCGACTGCTCTGTAGTCAGAAATTGGAGAGATGTCTTTAATCATGCAAGAAGACAGCACGCTCGAGAATGGTGAATCACGCAATTAAAGAAGATAACCTTCTTGGTAGGGTTAGACTCAACCAGGTGGTATGACCCCACCCTAACATATTTAAGCCACAACAAGGTCAAAGAAGATCAGTTACATTGTTTTATGTATTCCAATTAGAATATGACTAAGTCATCGGCCTGCCTTGAAACCTGCTACTCCCCATTGCATATAGGGAGACTACGTTTCAAGAATAAATATGTTCTACTTTATATCGCGCTGTTGTAAAAAAATCCCAAAGATTGATATATCACAACACACAACACAGGAATCAACAGATCTTTAAAAACACGTTTAAAACGAAAAAAAAAAAAAATATATATATATATATACCATTATAGTTTACTTAAATTCAATGAAACAGAATTCATACAAAGTAGGTTAAAATATATATACAGTATACATATAATTTCTTGTAAAGATCACAGCATAAAAAAATCTTGCTATTGACAAAGTAAGTATATTAAAATACTATATATTTCAGAATTATAAAAAAATTATAATGTTGTAATATAGTGCAAGCGCATCAGAAATACATAGCTATATCTGAACAAATCAGAATATTAGTAAAACGGCATCGTTTTAAGTTATATCTCATATTGTGAATACCTTCACAACGAGTTACCATGATATTGCACTACTTCGAATAAGTAACGCTTCACCTAAGGAGAAGACTAATGTTACTTATTCTCAGATGGATGGGTGGTGGTATCCATCTGAGAGTAGTGCAATATCATGGCAACTCGTTGTGAAGGTATTCACAATATGAGATATAACTTAAAACGATGCCGTTTTACTAATATTCTGATTTGTTCAGATATAGCTATGTATTTCTGATGCGCTTGCACTATATTTATACATAGTCTAAACTCTCCCATAGCTTGAGGCTTATTCCCTAAACGCTTTAGAGTCTAAAACTGAAATAATTATTAGTAATTAAAGTTGGACTAAATAAATTCGTTTCAAGTATTCATTTTGTTAAGAATTATTCTTATTCTACCAAAAAACGGAAAAACAACTTTTCGATTAATAAATAATCTTTAGTTACAAAATATACTTAACAGAAATATTCCTCTAAACTTCGTTACATTTCTGCCAATTAGATAACTGTAATACAAAACGCTAACTTGACCGCCGCAAGAAAACTCTCTCCATATATTTTATTAACATTTTAGCCCTCTAATAGCATCGTTCCATTAAAAATGGTTACCTATTGACTATCCAATTCCATCAATTTAAATCAGTGATCGCCAACTTTACTTCTTTTTTTTTATCCTAATAACATATTGTTTGCACTCATGAATTTTCATATCCCAATTGCCAAATATTTCTTTCTCATTTTAATACAGCTCTATGATTATTTTTAAACATGAATATTCCATAAATGCAGTAATTAATTAAAATTAATTTTTAACAAAGAAATATGACCTCACATAAAAATAATAAATAAATAAAATTCAAAAGCATATAAAATATACTTTAAAATACCTTTTTGACTAAATAAATAAATAGATAAGTTTCATTATACTGCATAGTTTAAATGTCACAAAGGCCAAAATAATAACTTGATTGCAAAATAAATTTTTCAATACAGCCTGTAAGGCGAAAGAACAGTACATATCCAATTGATTGAGGTTAAAAGCACATGAAACCATAAGACAAGTAACACCGCAGTTACAACAGACAATTTACGGTTTAGGCGCCCTCTCTGGGCCATTAATACCAATATTTTTTATTATATAGAAAGACGGTATTATGTTATATCAGCGTATCAGTGTATAACAAATGCTGAGAAATGTATCGTATGAATTCATTATTAATTATGTGAATTATTATAAACTTAATATATGATAAATATGTCATAACTTCTTGGAAAATGCTTTTAAAAGAACTTGCTATAATAAGGGAGTGTTAGTTTCACGAAAACTAAAAAAAAATTATACGAGTAGCTGATCAATTATAATTAGCAGTAAAAATTTGTTCAAAAATTATATAAAGGAAATAAATCAATATATACAAAAATCTAATCACGATTCACGTTCACATTTCGTTAATTATTATCATTTATTTATTACAGTATTTCTTTGGGGCCCACTTGGAGATCTGTTACTGCACAGAAGTGTGTCACTGCACAGCAGTTGGCGATCACTGATCTGAATAGCTGCCAACTTGCCTGCTTATTATGATAAAAATTTTTGGCTTTTCTTTTTTAATTCTAACTTCTATAGATTATATCCTGTTCGTGTCTGTTAGTTGCTATCTAACTGTGAAATACTTAACTGGCTACGTAGTATGAAATTATGCAACGAGAAATTAATTACATAAAAGATCATGATCTTCTAAAAGGCGCATGAAAGCAAAGCAAATTCTGTTTACTGTTTCTGCTTCTTGATCTTCTTATTACTCTTATATTATTTCTGCCTGATTGGGGGTTCCACCTCGTGACGGGTATTGCTACCAAGTACACGGGGTGGTTGTTGTTATATCTGCTATAACAACAACGTATTATTATTTGTTTTTGATATCGTGGTATTCATATAAATGACTGGAACATACTGTGATATAATTAATTAATATTTACTCAAATACTAAAAGTATCAATTATACTTAACCAGCAGCGGTGATGTTGCCATTCCCACCGAAGCTAGCTGAACTGAATCCAGCACAGAAATTATGAATTTGCTGAATATGCAAATATAATAAATACACTCAAACTAGTCATTTTTAATAAAACAATAAAAAAATGAATAGCAAATGATTAGAAAACGGTACTCACCTTGTATAAATCTGCAATAAATTTTTTTGGTAGATGGCGGTTAAATTTAGGTTGGAAGAAGCATTAAAAAGAACTAAGGCGGAGAATGGGGTGAAAATATTTTAAACAGATTTTAAAATGAGCGCAAGGAAGTAGAAATGCAGATCTCCAATCCTTGGTTGTCATAAAGAGGTTAAAAGACGTAAATGAAAAAAAGAAAAAATGCAAAATTTATTGCAGATTTATACAAGGTGAGTACCGTTTTCTAAGCATTTGCTATTCATTTTTTAGTCAGATTTATCACGGTATTATAAGGTTACTATAATTTCACTATTAATAAAACAATAATAATAATAAACCTGTTAAGTTTATTTACTGTTCTTGTATCTGTTTATTTCGTAGGCATTGTAGTTTATACATCGAATGTATTTCGCTAGGTTAAAAATACATAAACATATATGAGCGAAATTCACTTTCATAAAATTTGCTTTTTTATTCCTGAGTTTCGTCTTTCCTTCTACAAACTAACCTCGAGTGTATACTAACAAATATAGTGTAATATTCTAGCAACTGCAACTATCACTATATGAACATAAGGGTTTAGGATTATATGACGACGATTCTTTAATCTATATATAATCCTTAAATTTGCTTTTTTATTCCTGAGTTTCGTCTTGCCTTCTACAAACTAATCTCGAGCAAAAACTGACAAATATAGTGTAGTATTCTAGCAACTACAACTATCACTATATGAACATAAGGGTTATAGAACGTGTCGATTCTGGTAGAGATATTTCCTTCCATTGTTCTGTCAGTTATTTATTTAATCAACCTATTGTAATGACAGTTGAAATTTCACCTTGATATGTCTAAATACGACATTAATTTTTTGAAACATAACTAGAATAACCACAGAATTGTTTCCTTGTAAATGTGATCCCCCACACAAAAGGGACCTTTAAAAGGATCTCGTGTCTGTCCATTTTTTTCCCGCTTTTTAAAGCTTTCCCTCTTGCGCTATCGTTTTAAAATTTAGATGACTATCTGTTTGCCCTAAATTATAGGAAACCACAATTAACAGTTCCAATATATCCAGCCTGCATGCCAAAAGTAAGCTGTAACAATCATATAATTTCTGCGTACCATAGGGAGAAAAAAAAAACTAACTGAAATTAGTAGTCTTTATTGATATCATAAAAAGTAAAAATACTTGAGAGTTTCTATTAAGAACTTGTTACAAGTACTCATGATTTTCACTGCTATATGCGGCTATAGATAATAAAACAAATGTCTTCAAATAAAAAATACTTTTTTATTTGAAGACATTTGAAGACTAAATATTTTAAATAAAAAATACTTTTTTATTTGAAGTACGTTTTGGTACGCATTGCCAGGGATAGAAGGGATTTTTTTTATGCATGCCACTCGCAGCTCGTGCCATTGATTCGCCATCGCTGCTATAAAACATTAATATTTAAATTTAAATTCAATTCAGTATTTTGTTATCAGATTAATATGTCACATACTATTACTGTATTCACTATCATAATTTTCGCAAGACAGTGTTTATATCCCGATATAAACACTGTCTTGCAAAATCTTATTTTTCAGTCATGGTGCATGCGCACTCACAAAGGGATGGAAAACTTGATAGCGTTTATAAACGTCAACAACACATGAAAGTACAATTATATAAAATAAAACTAAATGCTCTTGGGGGGACTTTATAACCCCAAGAACATTTAGTTTTATTTTATATAATTGTACTTCAAGTTTATTCCCCCTCAGCACCCCATGGGTGCTGATGGGAATAAAGCCCCACAAGAATATTTTCGAATGTTTGCATTCATCAGTACGCGGAGATTCGTTAATGTGTGTATGGAGGGAGGGATCGTATAAATAATATAAATTTCTCTCTCTCTCCTGGAGATTCAGAACCTATATTTAATTTTGGTAACTTGTCTCGTGACAGGTCACCAAACAATAACTTCATGTCCTCCAAACACTTAGGAGAGGGCAATGTATGTATTATGGGTTATCTTATGTACATAAATAAGAGAAAAATTTAAAAAAAAACTAATGAAATGAAGAAAATTATATTACCTTATATATATATATATATATATATATATATATATATATATTTACAGTACCTGAAACATTCAATTTTGGAAACACTGTATTCTTTTGGAAAAGCAACTGCCAGGTAAAAGTGATATCAGAGGGGGGAGGGAAGAGAGAGAGAGAGATCACCCTGGAATTAGGGAGATAGTGAGGACTTAAAATAAGATGTTAAAAATTCTAAATTAAAAATAGTAAAAGAAATGGCGAACAGATAGGTGCCGATGGCAAACATACTGAACCTGTTAGGGAAAAAAAAAAAAAAAAAAAAAAGGGGCCTCGAGATCGACAATAGACATAATGTAAAACTTCTTGCGGAGGCTGAGAATAACTAGATAAAAATTTTAATAAAGAAACAATTAAAAAATTAAAATAGCAAATATACAGATACAACAGTTGAAGTAAATTAAAAATAGATAAAACTGAAAAACGATACCCTTAAAACCGTTAAAGTATGCATAAAAAGTTTTCCGAATGGAGTGTCACTTCATCATCAGCTAGACGGAATGATATGGCATACAACTTAAACAGACGGCTCATCAAACACGTGTCCAGACACTAACTGGTTTGGATTAGTACAGTTATGAAGGAAAAACGGGGGAAGAATATTACTCAAAATAAGAAAGAAGGGAGAAAGGACAGAAATAAACACCGAAAGAAAGAAGAGGTGGAAAAATCACTTATTAGTCTAGAGGGGGGAGTAGGAGATAACGTTGCGCAATAGCTACATTACAAGGAATTCGTCGATCGCAACCGTTTCCATAAAAGTTATATGCGAGCCTCCCTAAAATTGATTAATATTGCTACCTGCTACACAAATATGGAATGCTCCTAACCATGATCGATGGCGAAAATTACGGTCCAGAATCTTAGTATTAGAATGTGGGTTGAGATTGATGTGCTATTCATAAAAATAATCATCAGCTATGAATGGTCTCCCCTCTTTTCTTTCGGTGTTCCTTTCTTTCTCTTTTTTCTTATTTAGCGTTTTTTCTTCAGAGTTGTGCATGATCCATACCAGTTTGTGTCTGGACACGTGACAGGGGGATCACACGAGTGTACCATTCTATTATTATTATTATTATTGCTAACTACACCATTCCTTCAAACTGATAAAGTTACACTTCGTTACGAAAACTTTTTTGTATATTTAAGTGCATATAATGCTATTTTAAAATTTATTTATCTGTTTTATCTTTATATTTACTATTTTAATTTTATTTGAACTTCTAGTTATTAAAATTTTATTTATCTGCTGTTTAATCGATTTCGCAAGAATTTTTATATTATAATAGAAAGTATATTTAGATGTCGTTCTTAAAGGGGTTGGAACTGGCGGAAGAAGGAAAATACATTCCTTAAGTCATTATCTTCACTGGAAAACACGATATATACCATTGCTGTAAGGAAATCTGAGCTGCTTCTACAGTACGTTTTTAAGTTTCGCACTTTGTTGCTCTCCTTAATAACTTAAATCTCTCAATGAACAGTGTATTGCAATTAAGGCCAAACCCAAGGATAATGCAAAAGAAATGCGGTTCCTCTAGGCCCCCCCATCCTAAACCTCTTTAAAAATTATACTTCTTACCCCATAGTTTCAGAAATAAAGGATTATTATCACATCTTTTCTGCTCCCATTCCTTTTTTATATTTTTATAAGTGCTGCTCCCTTTCCCCGAAGTCCAATCCATAGCGTTCTTTCATTAAAATTTCTAGTATTCCAATCTCCCATAATAATAGTCTGATTTACCAAGGTAAATTATGAGGTTTCTCTGAAGCCCCAATGTCGCGGAGTAAAACTTCGTGGGAAGCAGGACACAGTAAAACATTTCATGGATATAAGCAGCTGTGTATTGCCAATCAGTTAATTACGGCTCAGTATACAATTAACAACGGATTTGCTAACTCAAAAGAAATCATTCTTTACAGATCAGTCTTCTTAATATAACGTGCCGGAAATTATCTGAAGTCCAGTAACAAACTCAAGCGAGCCCGTGGCAACACCTCCATGGATATCAACAAAAGAAATTACTTCCTTAATTTTTTCTCACAACTTCCGACGATCTCTGAGAAAAATCTCTTTCATTTTGTTTTCTACCTAATTAAATAAATTAAACATAACAACAATAACCTTAAGTAGGTTACTGTGTAAATATCACTTAGCGTTAGCGATTTAGTGCTTACATTATAAAATGGTCTTAGTCGTCTGGCTAGCTACTGCTAACATATTGAAATCTGTTCATAATGCAGACATAAAGTCTGTATTGCGAAGTGAGTAAAAATTGACACCAAACATATCGAAATAGAACAGCAACGCAGTGCAAGGAATGGTGGTATAAATTTGAAAGAGCAGTTACAGAAAAACTTAACGGCTGCATAAGATGGTAACAAAGGATCATTGTTAATAAGTCCGAATACTGTACTCAAGATGAACGCCGTGGAATAAAATTATAAATGTTAATCCACAGCATTCACCAAACACGATACTCATCAAAGAGTAATCTCAATAGGACAATAAAAATTCTTATTAATGCCTAATATTGGATTTTGACAGATTCAGGATTTGGAAAGAATTAATCCGTTCTGGGAAGTAAAGCATGCACCAAAATAAAATATATCGAAATAAAACAGCGCAACGTAGGAGTGACAATTCTTTTATTCTAGTGTAGGAGTTTTCCACTTTTTTCTTCACCTAGTGGCAAGCACTTTAATGAGTGAACATGATGAAATATTAGCAATAAATTTAAATAATGGTGGGTAAGGAATGAACGCAATGCCCACATGCATGATTTCGAAACCTGATGGAGAGAACTTTACAATTGAAAGAAACGCCATGTTGAAAATGCGTGTTGTTATGTTCGGTTACATGAAAAGAGGTGACTACTTTTCAGAATCATTTCCAGAACACTGCTCCTAGCAGGAGATCAAATGTATAACAGACAATATGCTGTAGTAGCAGTAGCTTCAAGATCATTCCGGTGGATATCAAAATGGATATCACGCAAAATTCTGGGAACATTTCGGATAAGTTAACCACACTTCATTTTCTTACTACGCACGCACAAGTCCCAAATATAGATTAATATATCGATATACTTTATTTCACGCTTATTGTATTACTTTAGTATTGTTGATTCGAAATTCTTGGAATCAAACGCAAAGTATCACAAAAATAGTATCGTCATTTCATTTCAAATTTGAATTTCAAAAGTTGTCGCATTCTGGCACAAGTATTCTTTGGTTTGAAAAAGATCAAATAATGTTATCTTTTACTACTAGCTTACGTGCACTTAATATTTGTTGATATTATCTTCTTGATATCAAAAGAGCATTGTAGCCTGAATGATGGACTACGAGTATCTTTGCTAAAAGAAAAGTTACTAAAACAGTCTGATATCAATAGCTCACACATGCATGTGAAACATTCCAAAACATTTTCGAATCGTAAACAAAGTAGGAAGTGCTGGCGTGTTTTCTATTGTATAACTAACGTTATGTTGATACAAACACCTTTTACCCTTCAGTTTTTATTAAACCATAGGGCAAATGAAAATAATGCTCTTTTAATCAACAATGTAGTTTTTTTTTTTGAAAAGGAGATGAGTCGGTATATTTTGGTTACACATATAAAACATTCTACAACTTCTAATCCGACTATCGACTGTTAGCTGCAATTATTGGGTACACTTATAATACATTACATTTCTCTAACTTCGTTTTTATACCAGATATAACGAGGTTAAGAGCCGTTAGGAACTGTCTACTTAATTCAAAATTTAAAAAACGCGGTTTTTTTTTTGTTTTGTTTTTTTTTTTTTTTTGGCTACAGCTCACACATTTTTCGTTATTTATCTACAAGACCAATAATAAGTTATTGCTGGTCTGTCTACAAATAAAGCTATCTACACGGAAGATCTCGCGCGGACGAGTATAGAATATTACATCACAATAAGTATTGGCGTTGTTCGTTATCATCATGTCGACTCCTTTACAGCTATGGCCTCTATACTGTTCGTTCTTAAATTAGGAAAATAATGTCACTGATAATTGAGAGAAATAGTCACATTTTGTCCATGAAATAACAGAAAGCACAAGAAGCCTTCTTGATTGTCGGTTGGTGGTACAAAACAAAATTAACGAGCCTTAGTATTTTTCTCGCACTGGTCCTCCATAACCTCCATAATAATGTGGACGTCCTCCATCTGCATTCTGAGGTGCATATGAATTCCCTCTATCTTGTCCATCGCCATAGGAAGATCGAGCAGGTGCTTGAACAGGCACCACTAACTTGGCTGGGTCACTGAATTCAGATGGTATATCGGGAAGTTTAGGAAATCTTGAGACACTTTGTGAACGGTCTTCTGATTCTGCATACCGCCTTTCTCTGCCTTCATAACCGTGAGGAGATCTGGCGGGCGCAGAGCCATAACCTTGATTCTGATAAGCAGGATATTGAGGTGGAGGCCCATAAGATGGAGGTTTTTGAGCTGCAGGAGTTGCGGGAGGAGCACCTCTATAACTTGCTGCTCCTGGACGACCCTGATAGGAATGGTCGTCGACAGACTGAGAATAGCTTGGAGCACCCCGAGGTGGTCCATAATTAGATTCCGAAGGTCCCCCATAACGGGGGGCTCCAGAAGGTGGTCCATAACCTTGTTGTGATGGCCCATATCCTCCTCCTCCACCGCCGCCTCTGTTTCCAGGAGGAGGAGCACCGTATCCGCCCTGTCCATCATAACCAGCTGATCCTTCCTGCTGATGACCACGATCTCCTGCAGGAGCAACAAAGGGATCGCCAACGGCATATCCATCAGGGTAATATCTCTGATGGTAACGTATAGTATTATTAGGTCCTTTATTGTCCAGAGGCTGCAAATAAAAAATAAAAAAATACAATTATTTCTTATACAGTTGAGAAATTACTTTACGTATACATACAAGAACGAAAAATATAATAAAATATTGACTTTTTTTGTCATTTTTCTTATGAATTAACTTAAAATCACTAGATTTTTGATACTTGTGTCTTTTGCGATTTTTAGTTGTATTTATGAGGATATAGAGTCGTATGAAGCGTTTGAAGGTGGTAGTATGAAATACAACTTGTAAAAGTAGCATTTTAAAAGCTTTTTTTTTTTTTTTTTTTTGGAGTTTGGACAGAGAAAGTCCTCTAATACTTTCAAATATTAAACGCATTTCTAATACAGTGACTTCTTAATTTACGCAAGGGTTATGTTCCAGAACGTCTCGCGCAGTTTAAATTCACCAAGAATTGCTATAATGGGTCTATGAGAATAACTCTCGCATCTAGGCATGTACGATTTATCGCAACCTTTAAGGGCATGAGGATTTTGATAGTGGTAAATGCACACAAGTTTCAGTTTATGACCATCCATATTAGCACTAAACAGAAGTGTTACCCGATCTTTTGCAGGCTTAAAGCCAGGCGCAGTGTTTTCAGCAATGGAAATATAAGTGCGATCAGGCATTTTTTTCCAATATAAGCCTGTATTGTCGAGGTTCAATATCTGTTTGAGTATGTACTAGCCCTCCTCTATGATCGCCTTCAGTTTCGCAGGGAACGCGTCCGCAGCATTTTTATCGACTGATACAGCTTCTTCACACGTTTTCACATTATGAAAACCATATCGTTGATGAAAATTCGCAAACCATCCTGAACTTGCCGAAAAGGGCTTAACTTCACCATCCTCACGTTCATTTAAATCATCATAAAGGCTACAAACGTTCTCTTGCACTTTCGCTAGGCTAATGTTAATGTGTTTTTATTTTGGTCACTCATCGATGTAGCAAGCATTTTTTCCATGCGTTCCATCAAACTTGACCGAGCATACGACCACTTTTGTGCAGTTAAGGGCACACCACTCTTAACACTTTCTTTCATTTTATCAGCATTATCTCGAATAGTACTTGATCTTTCCTTGATCCCTCACTATGAGCGATGGCAGAAGGTTCTCTGTTTTTTTTTTTTTTTTACTTGCTAACTAATGCAGTAGTTTTGTTAGACTCTGTTCATTCGTCCACTGTTTATCGACTGCATACAAGCTCGCATTAATGACCTTTGATTGATTAAATCCTATTCAGAGTTTTATCAAACTCTGAATAGGATTTAATGAATAGAGCTGATGATAAAACGCTACCATCCATTTTTATAAATCTTGCTCTCCTGGCTTAGTGTTACTTACTATCTAATGTAATGGAAGCAGATTAATTTAATGTTGGTTGTGATTTAAGAAACTGGTAGTGGATAATCGAGAAGTCGTGGACTTCTGCATTATTCACCATCACTAGTTTGTTAAATAGTAACCTTCAGATATTCTCCAGCGTGCAGGAGAAGAGTTAATTAACTTTAGCCCTTTTTGTCCTGTCTTATTTCTAGCCAAAAAAAAAAAAAAAAAAAAAAAAGGTCTGCCGCTCATCTCCAACAGCGCTCAAATTTGCATACAAGATCACATATCTTAACTGTAGGGTAACCCTGACAGCCTTTGCCTTTTCTACGGATATTTCCACAGGCATTGTTGTTCTGAATTAGCACTTGTAATTCCACCTGTTTCTTCGAAACCAGTCCGAACACGTGCATCAGTTAAACAACATCCTTAACAATTTAACTGAAACACACAGAACTAAGTTTTCCTCTTCCTCATTTATTCTTAATAGTTCTGTTCTTTAGAACAACCTTCTTTCACATGCATTTCTTGAAAACTGCAGTCTGCATAAATCGAAGGCCAACAAGTATATTCTCTTCTCGAAAGTTAGATACCACTATAGAAATAATGAACTGCACTGATCTGTAAATTGATGTATCGAAAACTTATTAGATTTAATTTAATCTGTCTAGAATTGGTTTTTTTTTTTTTTTTTTTTTTTAGGAGCATTAGCAAATAAGGCCATATTGCTCCGTGGATATGCGATGGTCATTCCCCGACCTTTCCGCATCCTCCGTATTTGTTGGTCACGGGCCTGTCTAGAATGCCTTGAAACTATCACAATTGCTGGTGTGACTGGATTGCTTTAATTATGGCTCTTGAGAAGAAAGTTTGATAAGGAAAAGCATCAGTGTCGAAAGTAAAAGTGACTCCGTGTTACTTGTACTTTCGAATGCATTGAGGATAATCGCCATCTGCAATGGCTCCTGCATAATTTTTGTTAAAATAATGAAAAAAAACCGAAAAAAACCTTGAAAAAAACCGAATTTTTTTGGTCACCTGATAGTCAATGTTATTAGTTTACTCCCTTTATATAACTTTGTCCTGCTTAAGTAATTGTGTTGTTATTTTTATTTTGCGCAATCTTACCTTGTTGAGATAGTCGTTTACGAAGTAGAACTTATCAGACTTGGAGCAGATATCTTCGCTGGAAGGCACGCAGTTCAAATGAACTTGATGGAATATCGTACCTGCGGGGCACATCCATGAGTGCTGTGCTCCTCCAACACAGTAATGAAACGCTTGGCAGCTGACACTGCTGTCTGCGTAGTAACCATCCCTTTTACTGCCACAGGAGAACTTTGATCCTGTTAACAGTTCTTTAAGTGGATCGGGGCGTTTCTCTTCCTCTGGCTCATACTCGTCATCTAGATGTTGCTTCGAGGCTCCCCCTGCGTACTGGAGAGATAAAACAAAAGTTTTATACTGGTATACATCGAAGAGTTGGCACTTCATTGATTAACAAAAAATACCAGCGAAACCTAAGATTCAAATTCAAAAGATTTTATGTAGGTTCCATTTTTTGACTTTTCGTTCATTTAAATTCTAAGTTATGCTTTAAATTAAGCTTTTAAATTGTTAAGAAATTAGATTGACTAAAGCAAACGTCGACTGTCTTAACGACATTATAATGACATTTTGTTTTATAAAATTTAAAAAGTTACATCTAGTGAACTCCATTATTTATTTAATTATTTAATTAATTAACTTCTCGTTGTGAAGGTATTACAATATGAGATACAATTAAAACGATGCCAATTATCGACTTGCACAGTTCATTACGAACAAAACATGGTGCAAAGGCACTGACCGGTTCATAGTGAACCTTAAGCGTAGTCCCATGCTTCATGCAAAATAATCGCCTTAGTTTATACTATTACACACCATCAGGCATCTCTCATATTGTGGACTTATACTTCATAACTAGGTTGTCACTATTGCAACACCAGGGTACTTGCCCACCCACCGATGAGAAGCCAATCAGCTTCAAAACGGTGCCACCTGGGTGGGGGTATTGATGGGGTCCTCGTTACCTCGAATAGGTAACAACAGTCTTCTCTAAAGGCAAAGCTTCTCTACGAAGCTTTGCCTATTCAGGGGATTTATGAGTGGTTTAGTTCAGTGAGTGACCGTGAGGAGTAACTGTCCCTTTCGATTGCATTTCTTCTTCTTCTTCTTCTTCTTCTTCTTCCTTTCCTGCTATCACTTTCCTACGACTTTTTGTTTTTCTAAGTCTAATAGGGGCAGTATGTGGATAATACAGCGTTTTATCCTGTACCAATTTTCAAACGGTGCCGTCTGGGTGGTGGTATTCGCCGAGAAAAAGTAACATTAGTCTTCCACTGGTGAAGAGTTGCTTATTCAAAGCAGTGCAGTCCGTTTTAATTGTATCTCATATTCACAATATGAGATACAATTAAAACGATGCCAGTTATCGACTTGGACAGTTCACTACGAAGAAAACGTGGTGCAAAGGTACTGACCCGTTCAATAATAATTAACTTCTATACTGTATCTCGTATAAGTATACCTATCCGCCATTTAAATACGAAAAAAAAAACAGTGTTGGCGCTGTAAAACATGACAAACATTATTTGTCAACCTATATTAGGTGATGAGCATCTTAATAATCCAATCCTTCGTCATTAATACAAGTCAGTTAAAATGGAGCTGCACGTGCACAATATCTACCTGTTGAACATTTTATAACCCCACTACGAGTATCAGGTTGCGAATGTCTGACTTAGAGGATCCGAACTGTGGTAGCTATTATTATTATTATTATTATTATTATTATTATTGCTCTTATATTATTTCTCCCTGATTGGGGGTTCCACCACATGACGGGTATCGCCACCAAGTACACAGGGTGGTTGTTGTTGTTATGAAGTATAAGTCCACAATACGAGAGATGCCAAGTACATAGCGTGGTTATTATTATTATTAAAGAAGAATTTGCATGGTTTGAGGACATACCGTGTAAATTTAAAAGCAAACTTAGAGCATCCAATTATTCGGGTGCTTTAAATTTGATTTTTATACTTTGGGGCTGCTATATGCGAACAGGAGTTCAGAAGTGCACAGGGTTCGAAATGACAAATTTTATTAAACGAAACGCTGGTCAGGATAATAGAACAGAGGGCAGTTAGCATGTATACTTGAAAATATATTTGTATTTATGTCTGTCCCTTGGTCACATGCACTATCCTGGTAGTGCATGTAACCAAGGGACTGGTCACAAGTTCAGTGCTTTTAACAAAGGCAATAATCGCGGTGTAATAGTGTATTAATTGGCAGTTATCTCTTAATGATAACCCGCGAAGAAAAGTCACGATTAGTAAAGCCTGCATCGTTAAATAATGATCGTTTACATTCGTTAGTTAACAACCTGGATAAGTTTATGTAAACCTTAATAGTTAGACTCAATAAAACTGAAATTAAAGCTAATACCCTATTTCTGGATGGCCTAGGTTGGTTGCCTCCTCCTCCTCCTCCGCCTCCGCCTCCTCCGTAAGCTCTATTTCCACCATGCGATTCTTGGGGATAATACTGGGATCCTGCTGGAGGGCGCTCCCCTGGATATCCTGCAGCTTGATAGCTTTGTTCCCGAGGAGCATATTGGTGATCCCTACCACCACCACCTCCTCCTCCCCCTCCTCCATATCCTCCTCCTTGAGCTGGATAATAACCAGCTTGGCGTTTTGCCTATGGGAGAGAAAGTATACATAAAAAAAAACAAAAAAAAAAAAAAAAACCCAACTTGATTGAAATTGTTTCAATGAAGTTGTGCATTTTTCGATGATTCTGACCATTTTCATCAAAATATTCAGGTTTATCCACATATTTTCGCCAAAATAATCAGAATTATCCACATATTTTCGTCAAAATATTCAGGATTATCCACATATTGTACATATTTTCATCTCAGTACTTCAGAATATTACTCATAGATTCTGGTATTTCAGTTATTAATTTAATGGTTGTAATAGGTAGTTAAGTTTTAACGAAGGAGACCAATTCCAACAATGATCCACTTAAAACGTTATGGTTAACTGAAATTTCTAAGAGCTGCTGACGTAAAAAGTGCAGAATATAAAGGCAAATTGGAGCACTAGAATGAAAGAATGCACGTGTAACTACGATAGAGGGAAAGATTGACTATTGGAAACTACCAATTTAGTCTTGTCGGGCTTTCTGCGATGTGTGAAAGGTTAAAGCAAACGCGTTGATAATGAATAGTTCTTTTCTGAGATTACTTATAAATATTCTTAAATATGTGCCCTTAGTTCCACTAACTACTCGCCGTCTCCCTTTTTTTAAAGGAGAATGAACCGTGATTAAAGAGAAGGAAGTAAAGAAGTGATACCGTTCTGCTTTGATTTCTAGAAAAGATAAAATGAGGTCAATGAGGTCAATGGTTGTGATTTCAAAAGTCCTTTTATTTCAATTTTTTTTTTAAATCAGTTTTCTTCATTGAACTAAACTGATTTAAAAATATCATTTTTCAGGCTAAAACCTTTTTGTTCGAAGTATCGTAATATTGTATTAACTGATGGGTTATTTGAAGTCCCTGTTATGGGCCCTTCTACGCTGAATGCTTCGATCAACGCAGCATCTGTAGTAAATTTTGAAGAGCGTAGAAACTACAGCGATTTATATATATATTTTTTTTTCTAATATTGGACACCGGTCCACCTCACAATCAAACTCAGAAAACACATTGTCAACCGGTCACTTGATTCGTTAAAAAGTTATAATTTTAGGCTGTACATCAATAGAATGTTTTATATTTTCAGAACTCACTGTTATGACTCCATTCATTTTCCGCTTTATAAAAGATAAAAGGCGTCAATCGCATTATTCTAAAATAAATAATCATCTGTATACCAATAAAAAAAATAATAATAATTTCTAGCCTACATTTCAATATAGAGTTGTTCTTTTTTTTTTTTTTTTTTGAAAACCCCCAACACGAGAGGTATTAGAACCTACAGTACTTAGTACCGTACTTTGGTTGGAGGTTAAGAAGACGAAAGAAGATATTTGTTGACATTAGACTTGAACTTCTGTAGACTGTAATTTTCAGGAAATACGTATGAAGGAAGGTTGTTCCAGAAAACAGCAGTTGAATGAATAAAAGAGGAAGATGAAAAGTTGGTTCTGTGAGTTTGAAGTTGGACAGTAAATGAATGTTGACTGGTGGTGGCACGTATTCCGACGGTTTTGAAAGAGAGAGAGCGGGAATTATAGAAGCCAATTCAGAAGAACACTGTCCATGGAAGTATCTGTAGAAAAGGCATGCAGCAGAAACAGTGCGTCTATGAGACAGCGAGTGGAGAGACTCTGTTAGAGAGGAGTCATTAATTAACCTAACTGCCTTCTTCTGAACGGAATCTAGACGCCTGAGAGAGGTTTTGGGACACTGCCCCAGATGTGGGAACAGTATTCAATGGTAAGGCGGATTTGCGATTTGTACAGAGTGAACAGCTGTTTGGAAGAAAAGTAACACCGAGAGCGAAAGAGAAAACCAAGTTTTTTAGATGCAGAGGAAGCAGTATTTGTAATGTGCTTGTGCCAAGAGAGATTAGAAGTCAGGATAATCCCCAAAAGAGATATGTCATCTTTCTTAGAAATCGGAGTGTCACCAAAGATAAGCATAGGAGCAGAAGAATCCTTTTTGCGAGATATAAGAAAAGACTAAGTTTTAGAATGATTGAAATTAAAGGAATTTAAAGGCATTTAAGGAATTGGTAGCGGATATTCGAGAAGTTGAAGCTGATTGAGCAGGTCAAGGTTTCTCAAAATGGAAAGTGGAATGCAATGAGCTATCATCGGCAAAACTATCCATAGTTTTGCCGATGACCTTCTTCCAGTCAATGGAAGAAGGTCATTAATATAAGAGGAAAAGAGTGGGGAAAAGTGCTGAACCTTGGGAGACACCGGCATTAGTGGAGGAGTTAGAGAACAGAGAGCCATCTACCATCACCCTCAGTGAGCGATCAGAGAGAAAACTGTATAACCAGTTACAAAAAACAGTTGGCAAACCATAAGATGGAAGCTTGTTTAGAAGACCTTTATGCCAAACACGATCGAAAGCCTTTGATACGTCAAGAGCAACTGCTTGTGTTTCACCAAACTTTTCCATTAAATTTGTCCATAAATAGGTAACATAAGCCAGAATATCACCAGTGGATCGACACTGACGGAATCCATACAGGCGATCGTTGATCAGACGGAAGGTTTCTAGGTAGTTTAAGAGTTGGCAGTTAATTGATATCTCCATTACTGTAGAAAGAGTAGAAGTGCAATGGGACGACAATTGGATGGGAGGGATTTGTCACCCTTTTTAGGAACTCGCTGGATATGAGCAAATATCCAAGCAGAAGGAAAAACAGCTTTGGAATACGAACGTGAAAAAAGGCGGTAAAGAACAGGAGTAAGTTCAGAAGCACAGATTTCGAGAACAAGAGGAGAAATACCATCAGGACCTGGAACTTTTTTAGCATCAAGATTCATCAAAATCCTTCTGACGAAAGACCACAGGAGGCATTGAATGGAGTGTGTTGGGAATGGGGAGGTGCTTTACCAAGATCATTAATACATGAGTTGGAAGAAAAATGGGATGCTAGCAGGTCAGGTTTATCCTTGGCTGAAGTGACAACAGAATCATCTGGTTTTGACAGAGGGGTGGGAGCAGAGATGGGCAAAAGTTGCGGCCAATAGTTTTGGCAAATGACCAGAATGCTCGTCTACCATTAGGGCAAGAAGCAAGTTTTCTACTCTTAGCCTGTTCAAAATCTAGTTTGGACTGATTAATAACTGCTTTACAATTGTTGCGAGCTTTGGTATAGGCAGAAAATGAAACTGAAGAATTGGAAGCAAGCCAATTACAATATGCAACGTTCTTCTCTTTAACAGCCTTAGCACATTTATTGGAAAACCAAGGTTTAGATAAAGGAAGAGATTTTAAAGTGGAGTGTGGGATAAAGGATTCCATTATTACAAGAATAATTTCACTGACACGATCTGAGCAAACGTTGACATCAGAAGTTTTGAAACAGTAATCCGACCAAGGGAAAGAAGAAAATAAATCTCGCAGGTCATCCCATTTTGCATTCTTGTAATGCCAAACAATACGAGGTTGGGAATAGCCATGAGATAAAGGCTCCATTGGAGAAGAGACAATCACCAAGTTGTGATCCGAGGTGCCTAAAGGACCACTCACTTCGACGGTGTACTTAGAAGGGTTGTTTGTGAGAAAAAGATCAATCATGTTGGCTGTATGGTTAGGATTGTCCGGTATTCTTGTAAGTAAATAAACAGTCTGTACAAGGTCATTAGTAATTGCAAAAGCCTCAGCATCTCGACCAGCTGGATCGGTGTGACTAGAAAACGGAAGCCAGCTGGAGTTGTGAACATTAAAATCACCAAGGAAAATTACCTCACTGTTAGGAAAGTTGAACTGGAGAAAGTAAAGTTGAAAAGAGAGGAAGTCAAAGAGCTCCAAGTGATTAGTGGAGTTGGGAGAACGGTAGAGACAACTAATGAATTTGACAGAATGAGGTAGAGAGATTTTAAGCCAGAGAAGATCGAAAAGAGGAGATTCCAAATTACCAAGTCTCTGACAGAGAATATCGGAACTGATATATGCACAAGTACAACCTTTGAGGCGAAAGGAATCATACAGCGAATAGTTTGGGCAACTGAGATGAGCAGTAGTTGAATCAACCGATAACTGAGATTCTGTCAGAAAAAGTAAATGGGGTTTGGCAGACTGCAAGTAGCATCCAAAATTTGTGGAATGCATTCTTTTGCAGGCTGTAGCCAAAGCATGAGGTTGCCCAGACATATATAGAGGCAGTCAGGGTGCTCTTAATATTTTGATCAGCATGTATGTATATATTTTTCGGCGCTCATTTAAATATTACGCACTGCATTAAATAAATTTATTTTATCCTTTGTTATTAGTTAAAAGTTGTGTTTTAAAATATGAAGAGACAGGGACACATATGAACTAATTATATTTTATCATTCTACCGAAACCTCTATTTCATTTTTGATATGCACATATGGATAATATGCATATATAGCGTAAGTAGTAGTAGTAGTAGTAGTGGTATGTGATGCAAGAAAGCAAGTGTATGAGCTTATGCACCATCAGCCAAAATAAAAAAAAAAAAAAAAAAAAAATGCAATTTACGTTACAGGAAATGATAATTTTATAAATAGATATTACTTTTTCTTCTCAGATTCCATTCGCTTTATACAGCAATTTCCATTTCTATAAATATTAATTGTTTTTAATTTTTAAGTGAGGTTATAGAACGTAAATATAACGTACCTTCCTTTCTGCTAACACAGCGACACCTAGAAAAGCAAGAAAAGAGTTTAGTATAAAAATTGTTAAGAAGGTTGTCTAAATCTAAAGTATATCAAATAAACACAATAAAATATGTTTGATGTATATCTATAATTTCAATCAGAATCTAGATTTGCGTTCTGACCTTGAATTATATCACTTTCAGTTCCTGGGAAAGTAGCATATATCGTCAAAAGGCATTAATTAATTTACTATTTACAGGATTCCACAGTGAGCTGAAACTTCGCCAGAATTCCAGTTTAGTTAACTTGATTTATTACGTTCTCATTTTTGTCAGTGATAGGATTACTGTACTATTTGTATCAGAGGAAACTCAACCAGGTCACGACTACGAACAGAAAAAGCCTCAATAAATGTTATAAAACATTAAAATATATACTTATTTTATAGAAATTCTTTTCATTGTTCATTTTTGGACGTAACTTATAGTTTGATTAGTTGTATTACTCTAAATTTGGTAGATAAAAAGTATTTAAATTGCGCCAACTTCGAATTTAATTCAGGAAAAAAAAAAAAACTGTCCCATTCACCCAAGTGCCACCCAAGAACTAACATGGTTCCCAATCCTTTGTCACTGAAGTCACAACTTTAAGTTAAAAGGCGAATATTAATGGGACACCGAAATAGTGATTGCCATCGAACTCAATGGACCTTTTCCTAATCTCGCGGTTCACTAGAAAAGGGTCGTGGCGCACCAATCTGCCAGGGAACACCAGTTGGGAACCACTGAATTTATTAACTTATGACCATAAATTGCATGTATTCTCTAGTCGAATTGCCTGGTTTACTGGATGAAAAATCCGAGTTTAAGGCAAAAAAAAAAAAAAAACTACTATTTACACTTGGAGCCGATTAACTAGGTCAACGAAAAATCTACTCGCGCTATTGGCAGGATTCGAACCCAGACCTTACCACAAGGTAAGTAAGAGAGCGGTTATAAACGTAACATAATTAATTAATACATAACTTGATACGGAAGTTATATAAACGGAACTCGTAGATAATACTCGATACTGAAAAATATATATAGCGTTATAACTGCGTTGGGATACAAGTTTAGGGTTATAATTTTGTACTGATTGACATTAAATAGCTGTGGCTCAGGGGAAAACTGAGGGGGCAGTTGCCCTCTGAATCACAGCCTTTTCAAATGCACTACTTGCTTGATGTAGTAATAGTAGTAGTAGTAGTGGCATGTGATGCAAGAAAGCAAGTGTATAAGCTTATGCAGCATCAGCCAAAAAAAAAAAAAAAAAAAATCACACCATTCCCTCCAAATGCCTGTCCAGTTCCTCCTTAAATTTATTCAACCTATCAACTTCCACAACGACAGATGGAAGTTTGTTCCAGCAATTAACCACCCGCTAGTTAAAGGCAAATTTCCGCACATCTATTCTACATCTGTCTTTTCTTAATTTGAATTTATGCCCCCTTAGGTTCGTAATCTGAACAAGTGGAAGGATCCCATCAGAATTCAGCGTGCTCAACCCATTCAAGGCCTTATACACCTCAATCGGATCACCGTGCAGGTGCCTAGTCTCCAACCACTGCAATTTGCAGTGGTTGGAGACTAGGGAACAATGTTTGTGGAGCAATTGGGTACGGGACATGATATTGCCATGGGGGATGTCCTTTGGGGGGGTGCGCGATGTAAGGAGTGTAAGGAAATCAGGCGACAACTCAGCGATGTTATCGGCCTATATGAGAGCTTGAAGGACAGGGTGGATGCCCTCGAAGTATCTAATTTGAGGGGGCCCATCAAGCTCTCAGCTGCCCACATCAACGCCAGAGGTTGCACTTGGTCATCACGCAACACAACGGCAACCCCAAAGCACAATGCGCTGGTCCCACAGGAACTAGTAGTTGTTGGTGACTCTATTGTCAGGGAAACGGGAAACATGGTATGTAAAAAGGATAAGTGGAACAGGACCAAGGTATGTCTGCCAGGGGCAAAGGTTGATGACGTTGTAGAGCGGATATCATCTTTTAAGGGCACAAAAGGTGATATAGTTGTACACGTTGGCACTAATGATATTAAGAGTAGGAGACCGGCAAAATTACTTAACAAGTACAGGTCACTGTTGAAAAAAAGCCGTGAATTAGGGTTGAATTTGAAAGTGTCTGCAATTCTGCCCAGACACGATAGGAGGGAGTATATGATGAGAGCCTTGTCGACCAATTCGGCCCTGGAAAGGCTGTGCAAAGCTCAAGGGACAGAATTTTTTCAGCATGGTCTGTAACAGGAGAGACTGCTTCTAGAGGGATGGGATACACTTAAATAGAAAGGGTGTAAGAATATTTGCTGATGCTATCGAGGCAGTGTTAGGTGGGTCGGAAACTGCTAGCTTGGGGGGGATACAAGGAATAATAGATTAACAGTAGCCACTGGTAGAGGTGAAAATGATTCTTGCACTGCTTCTATTGGAATGAGCAGCATCCTGGAAAACAAGATGCAGGGTATTTCAGAGACTGCTGGGAATCATTGCGGTACAAGTAAACACATGGGTTGTGTTAGGGTAGCTAAGAATAGGAACAG
Organism: Mastigoproctus giganteus; assembly: GCF_048544385.1. Classification (NCBI taxonomy): domain Eukaryota; kingdom Metazoa; phylum Arthropoda; class Arachnida; order Uropygi; family Thelyphonidae; genus Mastigoproctus; species Mastigoproctus giganteus. Next base: position 238,071,403 of record NC_143575.1, on the reverse strand, counting down.
GTGCATGTATACTTGCGTATACACCAATGCTAGGAGTTTGGAAAATAAATTTGATGAATTTGAGGTATTGCTCGAAAGGTCAAAGGTAGATATTGTTGGGATATCAGAGTCGTAGTGTCACACAGATATAAGGAATGCAGAACTGGAATTTGGGGAGTACAATGTGTAGAGGAAGGATAGACAGGATAGAAAGGGAGGAGGGGTTATGCTATTAGTTAAGAAACACATAAAATCCAAGGAAGTGAAGCCAGTCGACATCGCTGGACTGTGCAGTGTCGAGTCAGTTTGGTGTGACATAAGCATTGGGAGATCAAAATAGAGAGTAGGAGTGTGCTATAGGCCTAATGACTCTGATGAGTATAATAAGAAACTGTACAGGGAAATAGAGTGGGCCTGTAAATCAGAGAGTCTTAGAATGGGGGATTTTAATTTCCCAGATATTGATTGGAATTTGCGGTTGGTCACTCACACACTAGCAAGGCTTTTGTGGATTTATTGGATGATTGTTTTCTACATCAGCATGTTCGGCAGACAATTAGAGGGAGTAATACTCTTGATCTGATTATCAGTAGTGATTCTTTATGCATTAAGAATCTGCAGATAAAGGATCCACTAGGTGGCAGTGATCACAATGTGCTGAAGTGGAATTTACTCAAAGAGATAACTACCATCAGGGGTAAAGAGAGGGTTTTTGCTTTCGTAAAGGCGACTACGATAGTCTGAGACAGTATTTAAATTCTATTCATGGGGACCAACCGATGATGTTACCAACAGCAAATTTAAAATGGGAAGCATTCAAATAATTTATCTTGGAAGCTACTATGCTTTACATACCAACTAAGAAATATTGTTCAAGGTTTAGGCTTTAACAAATGTCATGAACTAATGAGACATGTGGCAGAGAAGGAAAATGCATGGGTTACATATAAATTAATGGGTGACATGGAAGCCTATGATAGATATAAGCTGGTCTGTAACCAAGTCACAAAGGAGATTTGGCAAGCAAAGGCAGATTATGAGAAATCCTTGGCAAAGGATTCAAAGAAAAACAGAAAAGAGTTCTTTACCTATGTAAACTCTAGAAGGAAAGGGATGAATCAGATTGGTCCACTGGATATTGATGGTTCAACTGTTGACGATCCTGCTCAGGTGGCTAACAAACTAAATGAGTATTTTGCATCTACATTCACACATGAGGAGTTATTCAGAAAGGGGAATGCCAGAGGTGAAGTAAACTCTGGCAGTGAGCTAGATGATTTTGAGATATATATAACTGAGAGGAAAGTGGAGGAGAAATTGTTGAGGATAAACATAAAAAAGGCACCCGGGGTGGATGGGATCTATCCAGTTATATTAAAGGAGGCAGCAAAGGAAGTAAGCAAACCCTTAGCCATAATTATAAGAGCTTCTTTGGACTCAGGGGAGGTACCCATAGACTGGAGATGTGCAAATGTGACTCCAAATTCACAAAGGAGGATCAAAGGCTGACACAATTAATTATAGACCTGTGAGTTTCACTTCTGTTCCAGGAAAATTAATGGAGGCATTGGTTAAAGAAGCACTGCAGGATCATCTAGACAAGACTTCAGTTATAGCTCGGACACAGCATTTGTTTGTTAAGGGAAAGTCTTGCCTGACCAATTTCATTGGATACTATGATGCAGTCACAAAGAACTGGATGCAGTAAATAACTTTGATATTATATATTTGGATCTTAGAAAGGCTTTTGATACTGTTGCACATGGAAGACTGCTGCACAAATTGGAGCAGTGGGGCATTGGAGATAAATTGCTGCTGTGGATAAAGGGATGGTTGAGGGGGTGAAGACAGAGAGTGGTAATCAATGGACACTGCTCATCGTGGATTAATGTTATTAGTGGGGTCCGTCAGGGTTCAGTGTTGGGTCCATTGTTGTTTTCTGTATTTATAAATGATAATGATGATGGTATATCTAGCTTAATGTCCAAGTTTGCAGACGATACAAAGGTTGGCAGGGTTGTTAAGGACACTACTGACGCTATGCTGCTGCAACAGGATCTGGAAAGGTTGAGCAGATGGGCTGAGAGGTGGCATATGAAGTTTAACATTGACAAATGTAAATTACTGCATATGGGAAGCAGTAACCCCAGAGTAATATATCAACTGTGTGGTACTACACTGACAGTGGTAGAGAATGAAAAGGACCTGGGGGTGGTTGTGCAGGCAGATATGAAGTTTTCTGAGCAGTTCAGACGGGCTGCAAGAGTAGCTCATGTTATCTTGTCAATGATATACAGGAATTTTTCTAGCAAGGATAAGGAGGTGATTATCCCCTTGTATAAGGCAATGGTCAGGCCACACCTTGAGTACTGTATACAGGTCTGGAGTCCTCATTTCAAGAAGGATGTAGAGCTGCTGGAACGAGTACAGAGAAGGGCAACAAGATTAGTGAATAGAACAAAGGGTTGCTCTTACGAAGAAAGGCTTAAGTTTTGCAAATTACAGTGTCAGGAGGCTAGGCACCGTCGAGGTGATCTGATAGAGGTGTATAAAGCCTTGAATGGTTTGAGTATGCTCATGAGATTCATGCCGATGGGATTCTTTCTCTTGCTCAGAATAATCAGCTGAGAGGTCATAAATTCAAATTGAGGAAAGACAGATGTAGGATTGATGTGCGGAAATTTGCCTTTAGCCAGCGGGTAGTTGGTTGATGGAACAGACCTCCATCCCTTGTTGTGGAAGTTGATAGCCTAAATAAATTTAAGGCTCAGCTGGACAGGTATTTCGAACGAACGGAGGGGTGAAATGGGAGTGTTTTTTTTTTTTTTTTTTTTTTGGCTGATGCTGCATAAGCTTGCTTTCTTGCATCATATGCAATCTACTAATGCTAATGGTAATGCTAATAACCACTGTGCTACCGCAGCCAGCATAATGCAGAAGTTTGTATACATATAATATCAACTTGATTTCGGCTTGAAGCACTTCTCACGGTTTATCGTCTGTGCGGTAGCACAATGGTATTGTCACCGTCCTCCCCACACCGGGTGGAAAAGGCCCGGGTTCGATTCTCGTCGATGGCGCTTTTTTCACTCCGTGGCTGAGTTATTCGGTCTCAGGCGTAGATAGCAAGGTTTTTCAACAGAACCCGGAGTTTTTCGTCCAGCAAAACAGGCAAATCGATCGGAGAACAGAACCAATACACATGGTTAGTTGAATTAACATTCTGGGTGACCCTAATAAATAGATTTTTTCTCACGTTTATTAAAGATTCATTGTAGTCGGCAAGATCTCCAATTCCCAGAATTAGAAATAAGATTTGTAGTATTCTGCCAATAAAAAAAAAAAAAAAAGTTAGTGCCTCCCAATTAATTAATAAATAGCCTACTAAGATGTACACTACCAAGTTCGAATACAACCAGTGACGACCAAGCATTTTTCAAGTGGAGCTAAGGAAACCAGTCTCATACGGGAGGTGTATAATTTTTTTTAAATGTTTTTCCCTTATCATGGATTTTTCATCTCACGAAGGAACAAATCAGTCTTGGTGCACACGCCGTTTACAACGCGAAATACTGAGGCACTTCTCCCACTGGACCGACATGAATTTTACCTTTATAAAGAACACGTTTCGGAATAATCGTCTGTCTGTCCCAATGTTTGTTGTGTAAACCCTCCCACTATACAGTGCCTTTGAAGCGATTACAACTCTCGAGTAGGCAGAGTACCCGATGACTGTTTTAGTATAGTTGTTATGCCGTTATGCCTTTCTAAAGTGCAAAGTAAATGTAGTTATCTTATCAGTTAATTACTAAGATTATAATTTCATAGTACACTAATAAAAATTCTACGTTTTTACTTTCTCAGAATTTAGTTTTTTTTGCCCACTGTTTATCACTTTGTCCTTCCGTCCATCTGCTGTAACAATTCGACTCCCAGCTGACGAATTTTCATCAAATTTTATATTTCGGTCTTTTAGAAAGATTTCATTATTTATCGAGGAATTCCAGATTCCATTAAATTTCGACCAATATAGATTCGGCAATTATTATTTAATTTTTTTCGTAAAACTTCCAGTTGTCCAAAATAAATTTCCAATTATTAGACATTAATGGAAGTGTATATTGGATGTTTGAGCATTACTCGATAAAGAAAAATCAAATATACACTAAATTTTTAGGATATATTTTGTTAATTCCTGGAAAGGTTTCACGATCAATTTACAATCTACAGCCATGCAGAAATCTTTTAGTTTGGGTGTTCGAGCAATACTCGAGAGGGAAAAGTCGAATGGACACCAAATTTTCACCTTATGTTTTGTTGGTCTCTGGTGAGATTTAGGTCCAATTCCGATTCTATAATATTGCCCTGGCAAAAATATTCCGATAATTTTGGACGGCAGCTCTGACCGTTTTCAAAATTTCAGGACTTTTTTTTTTAGATATTCTTCTAGACCTTTATTCCAAATACCTCAAGTGCGCACACCAGCCAAAAAAAGAGAAAGAACTATTACCCAGATCTCACAATTCAGATATAAGAAATGGGGTATAGCTCGATTTCGCTCAAATAGGGGACAGTGTTCTGTACGAAATACCGAGCCCATAGTTTATGTTTGAATAGAGAGATACTGTCAACACTTCAAAGACTAGCAATCAAAGAGACATTTTTTAACATTTATTAAATATCAACAAAAGTACCACGAATTATGTAATAGCTTTGTTAATTAATATAACGAACAAGGGACAAACTGATATCTCTATTTATATGCTGACACAAATAACATATTAAAATAAAAAAATATATATGCATGTAGTAAAATTCAGTTTATTTGAGCTCCTCTTCGATCTTTTGCTCTCACTAATTCAATAAGTTCGCTAAAATCTTTTCGGCTAAATTTCTTTCAATAAATAATCATTCAGATGATCTTTCGTTAATGCAGAGGTTCGCAAGTATGGAATGAGCCTTCTCTGGGGGCCCACTTGGTTTTTTTGGGACGCTTGTTGTTTCCATGAAGCACTTTTTAACTAAATATGGACAAACCATCCCACTAATACAGGTATATTATTATTATTATTATTTATTTATATTATTATTATTTTATGTCTTTAAGATTACATATATTGAAGTATATATTAATTTATAAAAGTATGCATAGTCATTGCTAAATTTTATGTCAAATCACTCTATTTGCACTTATGTTGGAACTTGTTGGGGCATGTGAAATTTTTGAAAATTTTAAGGGGCTCAAGGTATAAAAGTTTAGGTACCTCTGCGTTAATGTGGTACATTAATCTGTGGACATTCTAGAAAAATATGGTATCATAATAGCCAAATTGTATTTCTACTTCATCATTAAGATAACTCTCCAGCCGAGTTATGCTACTGCAGAAAATATTCGCGTCATTACCGAGTTCTCCTTGGCATGGAGGCAGACACCAGACGTCCCTGTTGGCACTGAAATTACACACGCACGAAGAGGGCGTTGCTCTTCTTGAAGCCAGCTGTTAGTGTTAGGTAATAGGATGATGACTCTCGATCGTCCTTGCTCTGCTGTTCTAGAAAAAATTAATTGGCAGGCTTCCCGTGCTGTATGCACGCACCTGACGTCTCTATTTACTTCAAGCGGCCTGTGGCTGGCCAGTTTTCATTGCTTTTTGTCACTTTCCATTTGAAATAACAGAGTAATGCATGAATTCAGCATATTTTGCTTTACAGAAATTTAAATGGCTGTTTCGTTTTCATCACAAACCGACTGCATCAAACCACTAGACGCTGCATACACTAGACTTGGTGCTGATAGTACAATTATTATTATTATTATTATTGGCCATATGGTGCAAGGAAGCCTGAGGCTTATGCTGCACCAGCCAAAGAAAATTCCCGAAGTACCCTGAGAGAGAGAGAGAGAGAGAGAGAGAGAGAAGTAGAAGGGAGTCATCAAGAAAGAGAAGAATGATGATACCCTTGGTTTGACTGTCAATCTGTTATTTTTAAAGTATCGTGATAACATTAGCTTCATTAGGTTTACTGACCATCTGACTACATCTCTGTAACCATTTTTGGTGCATGTATTGGTATATATTGTTACATATTGGTATTGATATATTGGCGCATAGGGTAAAGGTAAACTGTAGCCATTATCAGTCCATCGCAGGATGGAAGCCTCCTCAACGATTCATGTTGAGGGAGATGAACCATAATCTGCCACGCTGGTCCAGTGCGGGTTGGCAGATAAACCGTACTTAGCAGTCTGTGGCTTGAACCCCGGTCTACTCAAAGAGCGTGTGCTACTGCACTCTCGCGCTGACCACTCGGCTATTGGTGCATATTGGTGTGTATATTTGGTGCCTATTAGTGTATAATAATTGGTGCCTATTGATGTATAATATTTGGTGCCTATTTTTCAAATATATAATTGGTGCATATTTTGAATATATATTTGGTGCATATATTACACATAAATTCATAATTTCTGTGTTACTCATACGTTCGAATGAATGGCAAATTTTGCTTCTTTTTCTTTTGTATACGAGGAGTGATCATTTAAATCGTGGATGGTGCAAGATTTTATAATTACCGCGTGCACTTTCCACAACTGCCGCTAGAGGCGCTCTCTCTACTGAGGAGACTGTGTGTGCATGCCAGTACTTGTCGTGCTAGCGTTGCGTGAAGAGTTTTTTAGCCGCGTGTCCCTGATGATCGTTTGGAAGCAAATATCGTGTCAGACATACAGATTGAACAGCGACATGTGATTCGTTATTGTGTCATACGGGGATTAAATGCATCGGAAACAGTTAAAGAGATGAATGGTCCGTATGGTAATAAGTGTCTCGGTAGAACAGCCATATTCCGGTGTGAAGTGGTTTCTCCATCAAGACAGTTCCAGGCGCCATACTACTAATATTGTGCAGGCAGTGATCACTGCCATAGATGCCAAGGTTCTGCCACATCCCCCTTATTCGCCGAACTTAGCTCCTTGTGATTTTTTCCTGTTTCCACATTTGAAGAAAGCTGTGAAAGGGCCCTCGCGGGTACCACAGTTGGTAGGACGCCGTCCTCCCCACACCGGGTGGAAAAGGCCTGCGTTCGAATCCTGGCGATAACGGGAAGAATATTTATGGGTCTTTTTCACAACGTAGCTGAGTTAGTCGGCTTCAGACGAGGGTAGCATGGTTTTTTCTCCCCTAAACTCTTTTTTTTCGTCCAGCAAACAGAAAATCGACTTCAGGATGCACGCAATTTATAGATAATGTACACGGAGCAACATGGCCTTAGTTTCCGATGCTCCTAAAATCTAACACCAACAACAACAACAACAACAACAACAAGCTCTGAAAGGCAAGCGTTTCGCGACCGACAAAATGATGCTCGCAGAACCACAACGGAAGCACTTCGCAATATTTCGAAAAATGGCTTGTAAGAAGCAATTAATGCGTGGATACGACGGTGGCGAAATGTGTAAAATTCAAGGGAGAGTATTTCGAGGAGAAACCCACAGAAAATTCAGATGATGAAAATTAAGATAAGAACTTGTTGCACCAGCTCGCGAATTAAATGATTACCCCTCGTATAAATATATTTTCCGACACTGGAAAAGGATAAAGTTGTAAGGAGAAATTTCACTATTATTATTATGTCTTTTAGAAAATTTTATGGGATTTGAGAAATCCAATCATTGTTTTTTCCTTGCTATAAATGTGAAAATAATAACTAATAAAACAAAAAAAAAAAAAAACGAACTGTTTATGATATTATGATTGGAAAATCATACTACAATATAAATAAATTCATTTATATCGTTCAGTGAGGAAAGTAGCTGTTCTGGAAACTCGAGTTTTTCATTCAGCAGCTAATCGTATTTCCAGTCAAAGCAACTCAATAAATTTTAATAATAATAATAATAATATCATTAATAATATCATTAAAAATTATAAAATACATAACTAAAAAATATAAAATAAATAATAAAAATTAACGGTAAGAGTAATAATAATAAAAAATAATAAATCTATAAAAACTAAAAAAAAACAAAAACAAATTATAGTCTCTCTCCTTATTCAGTAACTATCTCCAGTTAACGTTTGAGTTTCCTCACGCTGTCAGTCTGTGCTACCCATACAGGTATCGTACACTGGTGTGCAAAACTTAAGGACCAGTCAGGTTTTCACCTGTGGCTTCTCATAGGAGTGGCCTAGATATGGGAAAAGCATACCAAAGGAACCTCGTGAGGTACAGAAATGACGAAGGAAACAACACAGCCACAAAAGCGGAAACAAAACGGTACAGTATATTCAAAAATGGCAACATAGCACTGGCTGCCATGATACAGATACATCACTGCCAAAGATGGAACAAAGGGAAGAGGTGGTCCTCAATAGGAGATATGGCCACCCCTAATATCGATGCAAGCTTTGCACCGCCAGTCCATACTTAGAACAATGTTGTTGATAAGTTCTTGGGGTGTGTTCGATGGAGTTTAGATCAAAGGAACGGGCAGGCCAATCCATACGAATAATGTCCTCACTTTCCGAAAGCATATCAACAGCTGCAGTGCGATGGGGTGTGGCGTTATCATCCATAAATACGAACTCGGGACCAATGGCACCTAGGAACAGACGCACATGGGGAAGGATTACCTCAGTACAGTAGCGTGCACCGGTTACAGTACCGCCTTCCAGTATCTGGAGTTGAGTGCGTCCATCCAAGGTAAGGCCTCCCCAGACGAGAACATCTCGACCGTCATATCGATCCCTTTCAGTGATGTTTGCGGGGTGATACCGTGTGCCAACCTCTCGCCAGATTAGCTGACGTCCAGAATCGCTGCTGAGACTGAATCTATTCTCATCAGTAAAGAGTACCTTAAGTAAAGATTGTGTGGTTGTAACCTTTAGAAATAGCGTTGGTGCTTAAGTTTTGCATACCAGTGTATTCTACTAATTAACAACACGCTGGCTAAAAGCAATTTGGAGGTAAATCATAAACGAAGTATGACATTTTTTTGGCAGGGGACGCTCATACTTTTTGAAATTTAATAGCTATCTGTATACAATAGTAAACATACGATGTCCATGAAACCAGAGTAATTTTTCAAATTACAAAGTTGAGAGGGTTTGAAATAGTTACAAGATTTGATTAATTTCAGTAAACTATTTTTGAAAAAAAAAAAAATAAAAATATATTTCCCTGAAATTAAATTAAAACTGTTATTTAGAGAAATTCCGAGCTCTAAAAAATAATAAATGCTTCAGTCCACCTTTTTACGAGTTGTAAAAGTTAGCTACTTGACCGCCTTGTTAGCTATTTGAGCAAGCAATCTGCTATTTGAACAAGCCACCCGGTTTTCCTCCGGAAACCGGTTTTTCATCCAGCAAAACAGCAAATCTACCACAGAACACTAATGCAATTTATAAACAGCGCATATGGCTTAAATTGCTGATGTGCTTAAATCCCTATAACAACCAACCTCCTCTTCTCTTTTTTATCTTGAAATAATTCTACTGCCCTTGAATATAAAACAAATATTACTTTGCATTTCACCACCTAAAATGCATTTATCCCAGAAGAAAAATTTTACCACCTAAAAAGAGTTCATTGATGGAACTATCTGAAAAATTGCAGGTCATTGCATCGTCATGATGCGCACAATGGATTGAGCAGGCTGTACCGAAAGCGAAAATATGGCGATATAAATCTATTGAAGCAGTTCGTATGTTGTATGCCATAATTAGTTGCAAAAAAAGATCGAATATCAGTAAGTCAGTTTGTGAGAATAGCTTTTAAGATTCCCAGGTCGCGTTTACGAGCAGCGTATACACAATTCAAGGATCTTCAAAAGAATCGCGTAATCGGGCTTCAAAAGGCTAGACGGTCATGATGCGAATTGTAGTCTCGTGTGTGATGACTTTTCGAGGTACATGTTCGACCTCTAGTAGTTTCCATAAGGCAGGCCGATGGACACAGTCGAAAGCAGACCTTAAAGTCAATGAAAACAATGACGGTTCGCTGTCCACACCGGATCCTCTCCTCCATCAGCTGACGGATGGCAAAGATTTGATCACAGCATCCTCGCCCGGGTCTAAATCCCGCCTGTTCTTCTCGACTGGTTTGCTCGCGATGTTTTTGCAGCCTTGACTTCATAAAGACCTTTCCGATGATGGAAAGGAGGCTGATGCCACGGTAGTTCTTGCAATCCCGGTTATCACCTTTCTTGTGGATCGGTACGATAATGGCTTTCCTCCATGTTAGCGGAATTTGTTCAGTGCACCAGATGGTTTTGAGGAGTGAGTGTAGTCGGCGAAGCAGTACATCTCCCCCGGCTTTGATCGCTTCTGTGGTGACTTGGTCCACTCCTGGTGCCCTGCCATTCTTTAGGGATTGTATGGCTGCTTTCACTTCTTCTACTGTAGGCTCAACATCGACCATGGAGACTTCAGGGGGATCAATCGATAGTGCGGCTTCTGGCGGTCCCTGAGGTGGGTCGTGATTATACAATGCTTTGAAGAATTCACTCCACCGTTGCAGGCGTTCGGACGGTGATCGCACGAAGGTCCCATCAGCATTCTTGATGTTGTCACTAGTCAATTTGGTCTTTCCACTCAGACATCTGAGGGTGCGGTAGAGAGTGCGGTACTCGTTCTTGGATGCCGCCACTTTAAGATCGTCTGCCACTTGGTTCCAGTATGCTTCTCTTTCCGCTGTCATCCTCTGTCGGACTTCTCGGTTTAGCTGCCGGTACCGTTCAAAGTCGACCAACTTTGCCTGCTTCCGTTTGTCCACGAGGTCGAGGCACTCGTCTGATATCCATGGTTGCGTTCGACGTCTGGCAGGTGGACATAGGGGCTTGGCACATTCCAGGATGGCATCAGAGATCTGCTTTTCTTCTTCATTTATATCCTCGGGCACGGCTAGCGTCTCGAAGTGGTTGGATAGGGCGATCTGACATGCCCCTTTGTTGGCAGTATTCATTAGCTGCCTCCAGTCCAGCTTGGCTGACCGAGATGACCTTTTTGCATGCCGTAATTTGAGCTGCACCTTAGCCCGGATGAGGTAGTGATCAGATCCGCAATCAGGTCCCCTCATGGCACGAACGTCCATGATGATGAGCGAAATCGGGCGTTGATCAGAATATAGTCCAGGATTGCTGAGTCCTTGCCAGATGGATTTATCTGAGGAATTTACCATCCAAACTGGAGTCGCCAAGGGGATGTAGCCTCCCCGTTGCTTTTCAACATCGTGGTCGACGCCATTATGAGGCAAGCATTCAGAAACAGACGGGGCATACAATATGACAAGGATCACTATGTGACTGACCTGATGTTTGCCGATGATAGTGCTATCTTTGCTGGTAACGACTCTGAAGCCACGGATATTCTCTACGACATTACCCGCATCATTGCCCGGCCATGCGGTTTGAAGATCAATGCTGATAAGACAAAGGCCCTGACAACAGATGGGTCGCAAGCCACCATCTATCTCGAAGGCGTCCAGATCGAGCAAGTGCAGGACTTTAAATACCTTGAGTCGCTGGTCCAGGAGAAGAAAGTTGCATCCACCATGGAAATCCACAGCAGAATTGGACAGGCGGCCACTGCGTTCGCTCGCTCAAATGGTGTCTGTGGAAGAGGACCAACATTTCCCCAAAGACTAAAATCCGACTGTTCCGGACTTTGATCCTGCCCATTCTCCTTTACGGATCAGAAACATGGATTTGTCTCAAGCTAGATTTAAACAAACTTGAGGTATTCCAAATGCGATGCCTGTGGCAGATTTTGGGCATCTCACTTCGTGACCGCATCACTAATGATACCATCAGCGCCAGATGCCAACAGCAACCAACCATTGCCGACCACATCCAGAAGCGAAGGCTTAGATGGTTTGGCCACGTATGTAGAATGTTCACGAACAGAATACCATCCACACTCCTTTGGAGACAACGACCCACCCAATGGAGCATTCAACGGACCGCGCCTAGGAAAACGTGGGCCAAGCAAGTGGAAAATGACTTGAAGAGCCGACGTCTCGACCTTAACCAGGCCAGGACTGACGCCATGGATCGTAAAGTATGGAAGAACATCACAGAGCAAGTCCGAAACCCTGCGGCACCTACAGCAGCATACTGGTTGAGTGGCCAACCGCCTCCCCCAGCTGCCAGCTAAGGACCAAGAAGAAGAAGAAGAAGTCTCGCGTGCAGTTCAGTAGCTATAATTGACATTTTTCCACACCAAGTGAAAAGGTCCGGCTTCGAATTTCGTCAAGCAACAAGGAATTTTTATGGGCATTTTGATATCGTGTCCGAATTAGTCAATCTCCTGTTAAGGTTTCAGTTGTATCACTGTAATCTCGGTTTTATTGATGAAAAAACAGAAATATGGGAAAACTGACTATAAAATGCATGACAATTTACAGACAGACAAAACACACTGAAGCCTCATAACCATAGTTGCTTTAGTACAACAAAATACCTGAAAATTACTGTTCGTTTGTTTGTTATGAGATTTTAAGAGTACAGTGACTAATGCTATATTGTTCCGTGTATATTATCTGTAAATTGCGTGTGTTCGGAGGTTGATTTTCTGTTTTGCTGGACGAAAAACCCGAGTTTCTGGGAAAAAACATCATGCTACCCTCGCCTGAGACCGACTAACTCAGCCACGTTGTGAAAAGGCCCATAAAAATTCCTCATGTCATCAACGGGACTCGACCAGATTTGGGGAGGATGGCGATCCTGCCAATGCTACCCAAGAAGGCTTTTATGTTCCTGTTGGATGAGATCTCAGCACAGCTGATTGTTCTTGGCACCATGGAGAGCAGAGTACACCACAGCCATCGTCCAAACTCTGAAACACACAGAGAAACACCACAGCATGAATACCAGTTAATTGGCCATCTGCTGAGGCTGACAGATTGGCTTTTAAGAGAAGGATTAAAGATTATGTTAATTCAACTTTGGAACATCCATTAGCAACATTAGCCCCTTTAGCTCTGAGATCAGCTTGTCGTTGCTGGACTCAAAAAGGGGTCGAAGTCTTTAACGAGGCACGCCTTGAATAATAATGGTAGTCCACATTGGCTTAATTGCCTGCTACAGTCGTTGAAAATGGATGATTGCAGATATCTACTCCGAAGATTCATCCCATCTGTCCCAGGTGCTCAATTAGTTTTTGATCTGGTGACTGGAGAAGCTAGCACAATAGGAAGAATTCACTCTTCTCATAATTCAGGAACCAATTCTGTTCAATCTGACTTTGAGGCATCGTGCATTATCTTATTGGAAGAATCGATTCGCAGATGGATACACTGCAGCTATGAAGGGACGCACCTAGTCAAAAATAATCCCTAGATAATTTGTGGCATCCAAATTTTGTTCCACTGGTATCAAGAAGCTCAATGCGTAAGACAAAATCGTACACCTTCCCCACCACTACACGGCCACCATTAGCCTGTGTCGTTGACACCTGGCAAGGTGGTTCACGGACGCATGCTTTTTATGCCATATTCTGGTACTCCCATTATGGTAAAACAACAGGAACTGACATTCGTCAGACTAGGCAGTGGTTTTCCAGTCCTCCGTTGTTAGTATTTCTGAACCCACTCTAATCGCCCTCGTGGGTAGCCCAGTTGGTAGGATCACCGTAATCCCCCCACCGGGTGGAAAAGACCTGAGTTCATCCCGTCAATGACGAGAGGAATTTCACAACGTGGCTGAGCTAGTTTGTCTCAGATGAAGGTAGCATGGTTTTTCCTCGCTGAAACTCGGATTTTTCGTCTAGCAAACAAAAAATCGACCTCAGAACACACAATTTACTGACAATATACATGGAGGAGCATTGGCCTTAGTTGCCGATGCGCCTAAAAACCCAACAACAACCACTGTAATCGCACCTTGCGGTTTGCTGATTGGAGTGTAAACCGGTTCAGTTGTGATTTTTTGAAATGCCGCTTCTGTTACAATGTTGCACTAGGTTGTTATTTGGCTGACTGTGCGCTTTCGGTTACTCTTAAATAAATTCTTTATTGCTGATAAGCAGAACATGTACTAGAGAGAGACAATAATACTCATCACGGCGATATGGCCAGGAGTTTTACTTGTACAGGTCTTGTTAGTCTTTCGTATGAAAGAGCTGTTTCCGACCAGTGGATCTCCATGCTGTATGTTATTTCGTTAATGAACCAATCCCGATACACCCGAAACAGTTGCAAGTGAAATGCCCAACAGGATTGCAGTTTCGGAGATACTGCAATCCTGTTTGGCGCCGAATACCATTTCACATTCAAAGCCACTTAAGTCTTTCGTCTTGTCCACTCTCAATCTGCACTGCACACATACAGCATCCCTACGTCCGCTCTCTCACATGTTATCATACACGTGAGGCTGTTACTGAAGGAGAGGTGCATGTCATGAACGTGAACATATTATGTTTATGAATTTTAATTACAATTCAGTGGATTCATTTAATTTATTTAATTCATAAAACTGTACAGTGTTTGTACTGTCAAAATTGGCCTCTAAATGGTTCGGTTATTGGAATGTTTTCTTATTTTAATACTCGATCATTTATTTACTTTAAAATTTAGTTTGGAGTGCAGTGTTGTTTAATCTCTTATTACAATTAGTTAATTTCCGCGTAGGTCTTTCTCCCAAGAAATTATAACTAAACCAAAATATCCTGCAATTGGTCTCTTGTTAAAATTCTCACTAGCCTTCAGCCATGTAAAATCTATAACACTTAATTTTCTCTCAAAAATGCATTCATATTTCAAATTTTTCTATTCATAGATACTTAGAAATACTCTTTGACTGCACATTGAATTTTCATCCTGAATTAGATGGAAACAGAAAAATATAATTGAGAAAAAATGGAATGGCTTTGCATTGTATTAAGGAGCTCTCGACCTCCTTAACCTTTAAATTACACCAATACTTAAGTGAGGAGGGAGTTTAATTTCTCTTCTCCTCTTCAACTAATCATACTTGTGCGCATGGGCATAGTCACACCACAAAATGACACGATGACGTCTGTTGAACTTGGTAAGAAAGGTAGAGCAATGAAATACGACTTTTTTGGTGGAAGAAGGCTAAAATTTAGCCAATATTCACCAAAGACTTACAGTAGAGTATAAAAATGATGCAATATCGACAAAACAGGTGAGGCATGAATATGAAGTTCCCGGAATGACTGTATAAGTAGTTCTAGGCAACGCTACATGAACTCATTCACCGATAACGATTTCTATGTCTTTTACAAAACAGTTTTGATAGTTTGGAATAGATAGAAGTCAAGTGGATCCAAATTCGATTTGCAAGGAGGCTGTTTCATTTGAAAGATCTGTTTATTTGTAATTAGCCCTCATTCAATTTCAGAAATCGTATCACCAACACACATATTAGCGTACATTGCGTTGAGAAAAAGCCTGCTACTCTGCATTATGTTTAATGAGAACGCTACGCTGCCTTACGTTCAACAAGAAGCTTAAGTTTAACAAATAGCGTCTTTACCAAAATTATCCAATAACTGGGTATTAGATAATTTGAGAAAAGATGCACTCCGGGCAATTGCCTTGCTTGACCTGCCCTAGTTATGACTGTTAATTACATAGACATCACACCTTTGCTTTCTTATTTTTGTAAAATTACTTACCTCATTTGAACTATAATTTCTTTTCTGTTTCTGTAAAAACGCCACGAAGTTAGGCTGTTTAAAATAAATTACTCCTTTCTCTATACTCAGTTCATCAGTGTTTTGTGAGAAGTGATCATTGCACCTGTTTCACGTTGGTCAACGCTATTAGCGTGTTGTATGGTCTTCTTGCAGTTAGATGGCGCTCTGCTCGCAACAACAGTAAGTTATTTGTTATTAGATCTTTGCTGTTAATATATATATATATATATATATATATATTTTTTTTTTTAATTAGTTTTGGACGTTTAACATTCAACTTGCATGCTTAAGATACTTGTAATAACATGTCCATGGTATTTAGAATGACAAATGTTCACAAATATCCGCAGTGCATAATTTTTCTTAGATTTTTTCCAGTTTGAAAAAAAAAAACAAAAAACGCTTAAATAAAGAATGAAACTTGTTGCAATCCATAAAAGCAAGCAAGTTTTGCTTATTACATTATTATTATTATTATTATTATTATTATTATTATTATTATTATTAGCCTTATGGTGCAAGGAAGCCTGAGGCTTACGCTGCACCAGGCAAAAAAAAAATCTGAATTACCCTGAGAGAGAGAGAAGGGAATCACCAAGAAAGAGAAGAATGATGATATCCAGCTCAGGACCCTGGGTGTGCCATGCCCATACTCACCAGATGTGAGCCCCTGTTTAGGGCAATAACCTCAGGTTACGAAGAAGTTAACTAATGTATAGATTTGTGCTATAGCATCATGTTTATACGTAGGCAACTAAGTAGTTACAAAATTGGCATTATTTAAATATATCTGATATTATGAATGCCTTCACAACGAGTTTCCATGGTATTGTACTACCTCGAATAAGTCTACTTATTCGAGGTAGTGCAATACCATGGAAACTAGTTGTGAATAACTACTTAGTAGTTGCTTACGCATAAACATGATGCTATAGCACAAACCTATACGTGTTTCTTATTATTATTAAAAATACGTGTTTTTTTTTTTTTTGTTTTTTTTCAGTGTGTAGCTTGGTTTTGCCCTCTCCCTCCTCTGCCTTGTTTTTTCTTACCAAGTATTTGATAATTTATTTATCCCTATTTTGTGTTACACTTGTTGGGAGATAACGCATAAGTTCCCTTTGAAAAAGATATGAATAACAATAAAACCAGATCTGAAATTGTACAGGTGTTATTCAACAGATAAATCAAATAAATCGGACATATTTCTACATTTCATTACAGAGACCTTCGAAAACCAGCCACATGTATCACGTGGTTTACAACAGCGCTTATAATTACATTGTGAACACTTTTACAATAAGAAGTATGAAAGAAAATATGATGAAATAATTGCCTAGAGTGTTACAAGCTTTTTTGACAACTATTCCTTCAGCCTGTTTACATAATTTCCAAACTGGTGTGCATTTCCTATATGTTATTAAACATAGAGGAAGTGCATTGGGGAATGCAAAGTTCAGGAGTTGAGCGGAAGGTGACCAGACATCACTTGTTTCTATCACCCAAATTCCGAAGCCATAAAATGTCCAACCCATATCCATTATCAATTTACGTGAGCAAAAATGCGTTATTTCATTTCATCACTTTTCTACAAATTACTTCATTTTAGCAGCAGAAAATGTAGGTTATCACAACTAGTTCCTCTGGTCTAACAGCACGAAGACAAAAATAATAACATCTAAATGCGCAATGGGAGCGGATCGTATAAAATCAAGGGATCACATGTGGTCGAATCGCCAGACTGCACAGCTTTGCTCTAGAAATATTTCATTCATAAAGACAAAACTCAATGATAAATTTGCTTCGCTCAAATAAATGGCCAAAGTACAAGGCCTCACTATTAAAATACAACTCCACCTCCGCCCTTTGTGGATTTTAGTCATGCTCCATTTGGGGGTTTATCTTGCCTTTCACGAATCACTACACGCGATATGCTTATGATTAGCATTCGCTACATTGGAGCTGAGATATAGGTCGACTTGGCATGGTGCTATAACGTGTGGCAAATTTCATAAATAAAAAAAAAAAAAAATACAGAAAGAATGACTGCACAATAAGACAGTTATAGTTTATGACTTTTATTTGTCCTTAAAGAACGCTATAAGAACAGCTACAAACTACAAAACATTAATACTTACCAAGGAACAAGACAATACAAAGTGAGATTTTCATCATGATAGATGTCCAGGCAACTGAAAAATATTAGACAAATATTATTGCCGTTTTTACATTGACAATAACAAGTAATAATCAGGCTATATATTGTTTATCTAAACAAATTAGACGTGTATATACGTTGACATTAGAGATATGATAATAATTTAATTGGACGAAATGTACAAAGTGACTGAAATTCGTTTCAATCTCTTGTACATGGAAATTGAAGAATGATCATAATTTTATGAAACCAAGGAACTTTCATAGGTTTAATACTCAAAGAACTTTCATAATGAATAAATGAAAGTAGAGAAACACATATTGTTTAATCAATAGCAACCCATATGAGTGTCATACCCTAGAACGAGGTATGTAGAACATTTATTGTTAACTGGGGAGGAAGTGATATATCTTAAGTGAAAGCCATGTTGTCAGTTGTAGTGACCACTTATGATTGGCTAACCGATACTAGAATATTCTGAGAACTAGGTCATAGTGGTGATCACCCCTAGAGAAGAACCACACCTCTGCACTGACTTGGGGTCCTGTTTCAAATTGATATACATGGATGTGATAGATAATTCAGATCTTAATGCATTTAGAAAAATTCAAATCTCTAAACATGGAACGCAAATTTGAAAAGACCTGATAAAAAGCTTGGTGCCGAGAGAATCCTAAGGTACACAATACTATAAGAGGAAATGGATAAGAGGAGAGGGGGGAAGATCCGTCACGAGGCAGTTCCAATCTCAGAAAAGAGTGGCTGTGCTGTCATGGTCAGGCTGCTCTATTAAAACCATTTATACAGTATTTGTATATTAAAATGCTATACACATACTCGCGCATTGTTCATGTGTATTTGCATCAGTTGCTTGATCTATGTGCAGGTCGCTGTACAGGGAGTAAGTGTGCAAGCTCGACTATATCTTAACTTTTGTCCATCACTGTACGTTTGCCATACTAAATTAATAAATCTGCAAGTGTAGTAAAGTTATATAATATAGTGTATTGTATAATGTGTTATTTTATATGCACTATATTACAAAAGTGTTCTGAAATCCCTCCATGAATAAGTGTAGCGCATCAGAAGTCCTCTGCGCGTACTCATCGGCTCAGAAATACCAGTATAAATCTCATGGTGACTGCATATGCAGTGGAAGTATTATAAAAGCCAGTATAGGTCGCGAACCGAACCTACAGACTTTTCAACACGGATTTGTGGTTGGATGCTGTATCAATAACCCCTACGTATGTGTAACTTCGACTCCTCTGAACTTTAGATGTTATTCATAGGTGGAGGACCGTAGGTGATATCTCAAATAAACAAGGTTTGAACGGCTTCACAAACTGACAGAAGGTTCGACGAATCATAAAAAGGGTAGTTGATGCCTCACATATTATTATATACCTCTATAGAAACCATCATGTAGTATGTCTAAGAGCCACAGGAACATCCATCAATACATCAATCATCTGTAGTGAACTGCTTAGTTTTGGATTCGATAGAAAGATACGAATGAGCCAGATATTGCAATCGACATGCGAAATGGCATTTTGAGTGGTGTCGTTTCCAGCATTCATTGTTCTAGAACAGTCGCACAAGGACAACACAATGTTTCGTTCTGATGGACATGTTTGGGTGTGGAGATTTCCTGGTGTATTGTCTTGAGTATGAATTTGGCGGTCTGATGATATGGGGCTATTTCAGCTGGTAGGATTTGGTTCGTTGGGGTACTGCCTGAAACTAGGAAGTCAATCGCCTACTTGGATGCATTGAAAATTTATCCGCTACCTATACTGTAGCATTGCTATCGAAACGGAATCTACCAGTATCAGCATGACAGCGCTCCATGTCATGAACAGCGGTCATACAGAACTTCTTTGTGGATAATTACTAGCCAGTAATCTTAATTTTAAATAACTCGAAAAGTTGGACTGGCTGGCTCAGGGCCATAACTCAAATCCCAAGGAACTTCTGTATGACAAACGGAGCTCGAATTAGACTGCGGCCAAAACTTTTCAGACTCTTGAACCTGGTTTGCAGAAGGAATAAAGGCAAATTCCTGCCGACGCCTACCAAAAGTATGCTCAACAGAGTTGAGACCGGGTACAGGTAAAGATGGCTCTAACACACAGTGATTACTGAATTATAACCACCTACCTAATACCGTGGTAGGCCACCGTTCGTACTGATAATATCATGTAGCATGAACAGGCCTATTCCCCTAGGTATTGACTCCACCAGATGTCTGAAGACGTCCATAGGAATCTGGAGCCATGCTAGACTTTATACAGTGTCGGAACAGATGACGGTTACATGTCCACACTCTTCACTTCCCGTTCCAAACATCCTGTGTTCGACTGGATTGAAAGCGAATTTGGAGACCAATCAAGATGTATAATACCTTCACTGTGTTCCTCGAACAACTTGTGCACAGTGTGGGCCCGATGACAAGGGGTATTATCGTCTTGGAAGATCTCGTTTCTGTCTGGGAAAAATTGCAACATGGGGGTGCACATGTTCTCCTAAGAGCAGCGGGTAGGCCTTATGAGTGAAATATTGGTCCATACGCACCGGAGGTTCTAGTTCTTGCCAGCAAAACATGCCCCATAATAATTAAGCAACCACCGCCATCTGCCTGCACAGTGAGCACCATGCATGATGGTCCATGGACTCACGTTGCTTGCACCATACACGAAGGCGTCCGTTGACATGTACCAGCTATTTGGACTCATCCGACCAGTACACACATTTCTAGTCCTCCAATGTCCAACCCGCGTGTTGTTGACACCACAGCATTCGCCATCGACGATGACCAGCGGTGAGGAGACGTCATCTACTGTGGCACCCCCATATGTCTGAGTGTGCAGCAAATCGTCATTTGAGATATTGTTCTTGCATTCCACAATTTATATTGCAATATCAGCTGTGGCCCAGTGAACTGCTTTTGAGTCTGCACAACGCGCTGCACCCTTCGCTCAACAGGAACATCCACCTTGCGCAATCCTTTACAGTTCTGTCGGCGGGAGGGAGGGAGGTGGTTTTAACCGTTCGACACCATTAACCTTAACACCTTAACCGTACATCTTAACCGCAGTGGGCCGTGCGCAACCAACAAGACGTGCCATATCCGATATGGAAGCACCTAAAGCACGAACTCCCACAATCACGCCTTTTCGAAACTCCGTGATACCTATGAACAAACCATCCCACTAATCCAGCTGTGAAACGGATTTTATTTCATTAACTGTATTGAAGTATATATTAATTCAAAAAAGTATGTATACTCATAGCAAAGGTTTATGTGAACTCTCTTTATTTTCGCCTTTTCTGTAAGATGGAAGGCGGATGAAATTTAGAAATACTAAGACGGGCACAAAGTATAAAAGTTTGGGAACATCTGCGCTGGAATATTCATGATTTAAAAGGTACGATGATTGATTCGTCATACTAGAAAAACCCTTTATCAATCGCTGGTAATCCGTTCAATATGCTCCAGGCACCATTATTTCACCGTAACATTAGATCGGTTAGTAGCATTACGGTCGTCTACTCTTATATTCCAACTGTTGAGGACAGGCCCACAGTGATTCTGGAAAAGGGCACAAACTCTCGAACTAACTCTTCAGAACATCAATCAGCTTTGATTCACTTATAAAGATGTTGTAGTAGAGGACAACTACGATCGATTCTTCTTCTTCTTCTACGAATGATAGATAAGCTATCCGACAGTCGATCTCTTTGAAATCTATATGCTCCAATTCGACACATATTGGCTGTGTGTGATATTTGTGGTACTCTATCCCCAACACTTTTATAGTTGCTTTGATTTTGCTTAAGGTTTTGCTTCACTAGTGGTATTAATTAGTGGCTGTAAGTCTGTAATTATCAGCAGTATTGTAAGCACACTGCTCGATAATATTAACAGAACACGTAGAAAACGTGGTGTTACTCGTGCAGCTTGCGATGAAGAGGGACAAAATTTGTTATGGTGGTGGTGTACCATAGAAACGATGAAACAGATAGAAACATCTGGCAGGTATAAGGATCATTTGTAGGGGTTGTATAAGAATTACCAAAAAAGTCACCTTACAGAAGTCGATATAAGATGTTCGAAAATATGGTCACACGACATCAGTAAGACTTTTGATCCCCTCCAACGGCTAAGCAGGCCTGTGAACCATCTTCGGTATATGGGTGTCTATAAGATTCTGTGGCAACAAATCGCATTCTTCCACCAGCGCAGACTTTAGCTCACCAAGTGGCCGAAGAGTTGGCTGTCGGTGTGCAATACGACGCCCAAAGGCGTCCCACACATGTTCAATCGGAGTTCAGTCTGGTGATCGTGCTGGCCATGGCAGTCGTTGGATAGTTTCAGTTCCAAGATATTCCTCCACCACTTGAGCTCTACTTGCAAGGAAAGAAAATCTGGGCCAACCCTTAAAGGTTGCACATAGGGTTCGAGGATCTGTTCTCGATACATCTTGGCAGTTATGGCACTCCTATCAAAAACGTGAAGGGGGTGACCGTTGATCATTATTCCGCCCCACCACCCCCATCATAAGTGTCCGTTTCTCAGATTTTGGAAGGATGGTACCGCCTTCATTGTTGCCTCCATATAAATAACGTATATATTTGTAGGCTAAAACCGGTCTCATCATAGAACAGAACTATACCTCATTTGTCAGAGCTCCAAGTAACATGTTCATGGCACCAGTTTCGACGAGCTCTGCGGTAGTTTGAGGTTAATGGGATACAAACCAGTGGCTTTCTTGCGTAAAGTCCAATGGATAGAGCCTTCTTAACACAGTCCGGTTGGAAATGTTTTCACCTGTGGCCGCAGCAACCTCAAAATACAGTTGATGACAGGACATCATAGGGTTCCGTCTTGCTGTTAGAGCCAGATAGCTGTCTATTCTGGTTGACGTAGCACGCGGGCGACATTGGTCAGCTCTTCTTGTAATGCTTCCTCTCTCTCTCCTGAAACTGCTTCCTTGGTTCCGAGACAATACTGGGTGACATATTAAGTCAATGTGCCACCTCTGTCTGCGACTGCCCGGCTTCAAGTTTTCCAATGGCCCATCATCTCAAAGAATCATCTAAATGACGATGGCTTGCAATCCTCAGTATTGAAGATATGGTTATCCCATTGAGCCAAAAAAACGGAATGAAGTGATGTAGTCGCAACCGGTGTTTTTATAGACATGAATAATTTGCAGAAAGTGCGGCTCTGTAAGGTGGTAGATCGATTTCTATTGGATACTCGGAATTTGCCAGGATGCCTATTATATCAAATATTCGCCTTTGGCAATACTGCTCATAATAAAATATTCATGAAAAATGTTTTGTTCTGTTAAATTTATGGAGGAGTGTAGGCGGCGGGGTTACCAGGAAAGTTGGCTGGGACACATAGAAGAGGCCCATCCAACCAAATAAAGTCTTAGCTTCACAATTCAAGAATGCACAACGCCAGTTCTGCAGTGCCATATGCCATGAAAAGCAGACAGAATGGCGAAACCTGGTTCGCTCGGAAGAGAATTCAAACCCTGGGCCATTGTCCACGAAGTTACCAGCACTGCTGATATCAACTCTTTAAACAACAATAATAATCAAGAAACAATGAACTAGGGCGATACGATGGGCACTGTCCTGGTTGCCATCATCATCAAGGATAATCTGACTATCAACAAGAAATGCCAATTGAAGACCATTCGGGATAGCCTTTTTTTTCAAACGACTCATTGAGAACCACCCTTCACTAGGGAGGAGGTGGAAGAAGCAGTTAAATGTATCAAAAAAAAAAAGAAAGGCAACTGCTGGTGTCCTCACTGAATACGAGGCTATCCGGCATCTGTGGTCTATGGCCTCACAGCTTATTATTCTTTACGATGCTTGTCTCCGAGAGGCGTCTTCCCAACTCGATGGAAACATGAAAATCTTAGGCTTATTCCTAAAAGTCCGCTCAATTCCTCTGATCCACGTAAGGCATACCAACCCATTGCTTTCCTCCTTATCTTGGAGAAAGTCCTGGAGCGGATCTTAATTGCCAGACTGAGTCTTTCCAAATTCTGCAGCTAATTTGACTAGTATCCATCAGTTTGGTTTCAAGAAAGGCTGCTCCACTGTCCAGACCTTGAACATCTTACAGAGTGCCGCCTCTTCTACTTCCAAGCATGTGTGTGCAATTTTCATCGATTTCCAAGGTGCTTTCGATTTTCTGGTGGCCTAGAGTTAACCGAAGGGCACGCAAAGCTGGCTGTTCTAGAAAGATGTGCTATTGTTTCCAGAGTTTATTTCTCCAACAGGAAAATGACCATCTCGACCAGTTTTCTCACATTTCCAGACCCTTCACTAGAGGCTACTCCCAAGGCTCGATTGTTGGCCCATTCGCATGAAACATAGTCTTTGATGTGTGGATGACTCGCTCGTTCCCTAATGTTGCCATGTCCTCTTATGCTGATGAACTAGCCATTGTTGTGAACCTTCAAGAGCGGCCTTGGAAACTACTGCCAACAACATCTTAAAGAAGATTCTCTGACTTGGGCCTCCACTTACATGCTTACAGTTTCTCCTAATAAATATTGCACATTAATGCTGAAAGGTAAGCTTTATGTGCGCTTCCTGGGAGCGAATCATGTGAGGTCTACGCACATAAAGTCTCTCCAAAACCGCTGTTCTGTTAAAAAAAATTTTGGCATTATCTTGGATAACAACCTTCATGACGCATGCTCAGCACCTCAGAGAAAAAGTGAAGAAGTACACTGTTCTTCTTGCCAGAATTATAAGAAGAGAGTAAGGATTGAAGGACAGAGCTCTCTCCAATTGATGTACGGCACTGTTTTCATCCACATTATCACGTACGGAGTGGCAGGCAGTTTGGTTCGCCCACACAGATAAAACCTCTGTAGCTGAACAACTTTTTTACATTCGGTGAACCATCCTTCTTTACCTTTCCATGGCATCTCCGACAGCTTCCATCGTCGCACTTTCCTTACTGGGAAATTCCCACTTGACCTCCACATTGCCTACTGCAGGCTCTCTCATTCCGTTAAACACAATCAAATCACAGAGAGCTTCAATATCAGAACCAAGACAACACCGATGTCCCTCGCGAGAACAAACGGGGATCATGTTGGCCGGTAGCAGGATAGGTGGACAGCCAACCCAAAAGGTGAAATTACCAGAAAACTTTTTTCTGACATGATTATCATGAATAAGACAAGCACTTGGCTGAATCCAAACCTTCAGACAGCTTTTCTCCTCACAGGACATGGAACTGTTAACAATAAATTGCGGGATTGGGAATCCATGAAGATGCGTTATGTTCTTGTGGAAAAGAGGAAACTGGGCACCACGTCATGAATATTTGTCCAATCTCTCTTGCCCTTAGACTGAACCTATTTCAAGCTCTGGGTATCACGACATTTCAACCTGAACATCAGCGTATCGCATTCAAAGAAGCCTTCCCAGCTTTGACCTCGTACGTTAAAACTGTTTTCTAACGCCACACCTTTCATGGGCAAAGACTACATCCACCGTGAAAGCAACTACCTTGGATACTTAAAGCCCGCTTGCACTGCCTCGGGTGCAGTATTCCATCCGCAGCTCATGCCTCTTACCACAGGCGTTAGTGCTCTGGCCACCGTCTCTCGGCTTTGCTTCATTTTGCTGCTTCGGTTCGCTCTGGATTGGTTTCCTGTACCTGCACCTCTGCTGCTTCGCTCGACCAGTGCTCTAGTCATACCTCTCTGCAGTCCTAGTCTATTCGTGCTGACGGCATACTGTCCTCTGTGGGTTCTTCCGCTCCTCTGAGGACCCTCGGTGTTGCTGGACCCTTCCTTATGGGGTGTTCGATCGCACTACGATCACTATGGCTTTTTCTGCCTGTCATCCTTTTACTTGTCGTAGTCCCCTATTCCATCCACCTACTTTAGGTTCTCTCTTCGCACTCGTCAGGGGAATTCCTTCTCTGTCATCATTCCCCTACCTTACTTGTTCCTCTCTAGGTCTCGCTTTAGGCCTCCTCTGTTCTTGTCCTGGCCACAGTAGAGCCAGCCTCGTAAATATCCTTCTACTGTCCTGTCCCGGCTCCTCATGCCGTGAACGGAAGCTGTGAGTGCCTTCCTTGGTGATCGCGCTTCTCAGTAACTAAGCGGCCAGATTAAGAACACAAACAACATGCCAACACACAACTCGCGGTACCAAAAAAAAATTCCGCCCACTCATCTGGCTTTTGCAGTCTTGCATTTTCACAGTGCCACTAAGTGCGGTTTTGTGGGAAACCAATCGAACCGCCTTACAAACATACTATGTCCACTATGGTCAGTTAATATATATAGCATAATATAATATAGCGTCTGGCCACAACAACAACAATCAACCACCTGCCGGCTGAAGGCTAACTTCCACACATTTATCCTGCAACCATCCTTCCTCAACTTAAATTTATGTCCCCTCATGTGTGTGTAGTTTCAGCAAGAGGAAGAATGCCCTCAATTGAATGGGTTGAGCTTACTCAATCCATTCAAAGCCTTAAACACCTCGGTCAGAATTCCTCGCAGGTGCCTAACCTGCGAGGAATTCTGACCTAGTCTCCAGACGCTGAAATTTGCAAAACTGAAGCTTTTCTTTCCCTTCACCAATCTCATTGCCCTTCTCTGTATACATTCCAGCAGATCTACATCTTTCCTAAAATTACGGGCTAAGTCATCCATCCGCTTTGCTAAAGTCCAGTTGTTGCAAATTGGATCGTTTTGGACTACACTCTTAAGAGCGCGTTCCACCTCATCCAACCCGTACTATTCGAGTGAGATTTGGTGACTGGGGAGGCCACCATAGTAGCCTGAAATCTTTGGAACCAGTTCTGTACAAGTGTGGCCTTGTGACATTGGGCATTATCCTGTAGGCAGACCGAATTTGTAGATGGATACGTTACTACCAGGGCTATAGCCCTGGTTGCGTTACATATAGCTTGCATATAGCGTTACATGGTTACATATATCTTGCATATAGCGTTACATGGTTACATATAGCTTGCATATAGCGTTACATGGTTACATATAGCTTGCATATAGCGTTACATGGTTACATATATCGTTACATGGCTTGCATATAGCAAGGGACCTTATATTCACCATGAAAACAGTCACCACAGCCTGTATTGTTTACACATGATACGAGGCGTCTAAGAACTCGCTGTTTTCTCCGTATTTCATTCCCATCGGCACGAAACAGCAGGAACCGGGATTCATCATACCAGGCAAGATTTTTTTAAATCTTTACTGTCCAGTGTTGGTGTTCCCGATCCCACTGTAATCGTACCTTCTTGTTTTTTGCTGACAGCAGTGCAATTCAGTTCTGTGATACCCCATCTGTGACATGATACGACGAGTTGTGCGTTGTGAAATGCCTCTTTGGTTACGACTGTTGCACTGAGTTGTTATTTGATTGATTGTAGCTGCTCTGTTACCGCGAGGATGTCTCTCGCAAACACGCTGGAAGATTTTTGGTTATTGGACCATATTATATTTTATTAGTATTAACGGCCCCCCAAGTGTGCGCTAATAACCATAATTCTATTATGTCTGTAGAAGTGTGTTTAAGTCTGATTTGTATGCTGTGTGGGCTGAAAAACGCGAATAAATCATGGGGTAACCTTATCCCCATCCGCCTGAGTTCGGCTAACTACAGCCTCGAATGAAGAGGACATTCTTCAGTAATCGACCGAATCGAACCCAGACATCTCCAAGCGAGTGGCAGAGGGCGATTCATCATGCAGACTAGGCTTCCATCGAGGATTTGGTTATTGGCCCAGTTTCGATACACTCACGACACGGTCGTACGTAAAAACTTTAGCAGGGTTGCAGGGTGACACTCATACTGGAGCGTCTTTCAGCGACTACCATACCACGTTCAAAGTCACATCTTTCATCTCGCTCATTCTCGCACTAAATTCCACAATACAGCATCCCTACGTATCTGTCCATTTGCTTTACATGGCATGATACGAAATCATGATGCTGTTATTGAAGAAGCGCTCCGTTCCTTCCATTAAAGGGTGGGCGCAACTCATAAATTTGCCACTCAGTGTACATCAGCTAATTCAAGCTGAAGTCTGTATGGAGAAGTCGACACGAGAGAAGGCAGAAGAAGATGAAATTAAAGTTAAATCATCTCATATTTTCTGAACCTTCAAATCCCCGAGAAGCCACTCTGTACAAATCAGACGACATTTGTACAAAATGGAATTAGAACCCAATCCTTTCCTAATGGGTGGCAAGGAGGATCATTCTTCTACCACAGAAATCATCAATCATAAATATCGTTACTATCAAAAATTCAGCAGAGCTGTCTGGCAGTAATTATTAGTGCTAATTATAATAGTTATGAATGCACTTATTAAAATGTAGACAAATATATTTATTAATTAATTTAATATAATCATGTGTTATTAAATAATATTTAATAAATAATAAATTATAGTTAAATTACAAAATAAAATAAATTATTATTATTAATGATTATTCTAAAAACATTACCAACCGATTTAAAGACTTTAATCACTGATATAAACTAAATTGCTTTACATAAGATAGGTCAATGGCGTATACCGTATACAAAGATGGGCCCAAAGATGAACCTTGGGGTACGCCAACATTAAGTGTAAAGTGTGCGGATAAAGTATCATTTCTATTATTTGATATTTCAGCTTACTCAAATAACTCCAATGTTCTAATAATGCGTTATGAAAACTCTAACCGTGTTAATCACGATGCTGAATACATTACTGTAAGCCACGTTCCGAGAAGAGAAAAATATTATAATACTCGTAAGAGAATTGAGAAGATTAGCAAACACTTTCCCATGCTATAAATAAATTGCAGTATGAATTAAAATATCTTAATAATGATGTAAACTGACATATATTCAACGCATATGAGGGGCGTTATCTGCTAGTTCGCGAATGGTTTGGATAATCAACGTTTGTCCACTGTCTAAAATAAAACAATAAATAAATAATATACATTTCTAGAAACTTTCCCAAGCTGCATCAACCGATAGATTGGATCATCAATTGAATAAGCCCCAATTATATTATCATCTCGTCGACTGTAGAATACATTCAAATACAGTAAACTCGGATTAGTATATCTAACATTATAAAACGTCATAAATGATTATTTCGCTTCCATTTTGATTATTCATGTTTCATCCAGAAAGAAAAAGAAGTATTTAACTCCTTTCTCCTTTCTAAAATAAAAGATCACCGATATCGGAATTATGGGTAGACTCTCGTAATATTGGACGCTCCCTAAAAGAATATAAATTACGAGTCCACTAGATAAATCACAGTATAATGATCTAGTTCCTCGTTGACCATTTAAAATCCATCTTGTATGCCCACTTTTCCTCGTTACTAATCGCCAAATATTTGATTGATATTAAATCGATAAATTGATATTGAAATAATGATTGGCCAAACTTCAGAGAGCAAAAGGACTCTTACCTTGTCGATCGGCGAATGTCAGACAGAATGGCACGTGCGCGACGGTTTTTGCGCTTTTATACGGCGTTTTTCAGATTCTCGCGCGCATAATTAACCTACTTTAAGATCGCGGAACATGAAGGCCTTTTTAGACAATTCGATCCCCCCCCCTGTATTTATTTATTTATTTATTTTTTTTTTTTTTGTTCAAGTGCCACGCACATAGAGCACAAGAAGGCATCTTACGAATAGGCCATGTACCTGCTTACGCCCTCAGAACTCCGCCTTCGGTACTACTTGAAAGTTCACTTGAACGCACGTCGACAGCAATGGCCAGTGATTGTGATTGGGTAACGCCCGCCAGGTGCTATCAGGAAAACTTTTTTCTTACTTTAGTGGGGTTGCTTTCTTCTGTTCTTGTACGTAGTTCTATGTTAGCTACTATGGAAACAATTACAGATTGTTTGGAAAGATTTTGTTTGTCATAGTTCAACCTGCTAGTCCAGTATTCTGAAGGTCTAAGCTGTATACCAGAGGGAAGTCGTGATCCCCTGTGCTCTGTTGGATACTTGGACGTCACAAGGATAAAAAGGTCTAGTTTAATCAAGGTTGAAAACCTACCATTTTACAAGGCTGTTTACTTGCATTTTACTCCAGGAATTTTCTGATTCGTTTCGTATTTACTTTCCATTTGTATCAGATGTCGCTGAATTCTATAAGAGTAATCCTCATAATTCCTATAAAAGTAATAGATATGACGTAGTTCATAACCTGTATTGGTCTTTAAGCTTCAAATTCGTGGAATTTGTTTCCATTCAAGGTACAAGGAAGTATAAGAATAAACCAAAACCTGTGTTGCATTTCTGCTTTATGATTACGGGAGTGTCGCTTTAATTCGTGCCTCAGTCAGCAAAGACGTGCGCCACACCTTTGGAAACCTGCTCAGCTTTAGAAAGAAGAAGTCGAACAATACTTTTTTAAAAAAGAAATCTTGCTTGAATTTATTTTATTCAGTTATATTTTACTCATCGGAATAAGTGATCGAAACGAAGTGGGATCATTAATTTAAACACCAATTTTTGTGACTAATCCAACCACTAACATTAATCTTTGTCAAGTATCAGTGACTAGCCACATTTCTCTGTGTATATTGTCTGTAAATTGCGTATGTTCTGGGGTAGATTTTCTGTCGAAACCTGAGTTTCCGAGAGAAAAAACCTTATTATCTTCGTCTGAGAGTAACCAACTCAGCCATGTTGTGAAAAAGGCCCATAAAAATTCCTCATCATCGACGGGACTCGAACGCAGGTCTTTTCCACCCGGTATGGGGAAGGGCCAAAAATATGGACTAAAAATGTGAACACTGACTACCACTCATAATATAGGCCCCTCCCCATACCCCTCCCATTTTATCATAGGGAAAGCGCGGAACGATAGAAGAATAAAATAAAATAATTTAATAGCTAGATGTTTAAAAAGAAAGTAGATCGATGACCATTGATGGGGTTGAATAATCTAATTAAGGACAAAACATTAGCTGTGAAAAACGAAAGGTTCATATAGACATTCAAATTTTGCTATGGTGAAGAAAGTCAGCGAAGGATGCGATTATAGAACAAGTTGGGATTATCGCTGGTACTAATATATCCCAGTTAAGACTGTGCTAATCACCCAATACTGACAATACTGTGGAATTCGTGTCAGTGGGTTGGAGGGAAAGCGAGTGTGTAAAGAAGAATTATTCTAAGCAAATTTATGTTCTGAAGTCCAGCTAATATGGGAATAGTGGCTAAACTTTTAAAAATATTGTTTAAATGAGTGCTGACGTTAAAGATTTACAATTTTCATCATGATGAAAATTTTGCATATGAGGAAACTATAAGTGTTTTTCCATCCTGTCGACCATACTCCATTTTTCTTTTCAAGTTTTGCGTAACGTTCATTCTTATATGTCTCATATACTGGATGTCATGCGCAATGCCACTGACCTTGACCTCGCGATTACAGTGCACGACGTCGCAATACTTGGTCACACTTTCAGTCTGTAGGCAGTATTCAACCTAGCAATTCGAGACCGAACATCTGGGTTGAATAAAGCACCAGCCATTATCAATCCACTGCAGGATGGAAGCCTCCTCAAACAATTCATGCTGAGAGAAATGGACCATAATCTGCCACGCTGGTTCAGTGCGGGTTGGCAGATCGACCGTATTTAGCAGTTAGGGGCTTGAACCCAGGTCTACTCAAAGAGCGTGGAGCGTGTACTACTGCAATCCCGCTCCTGATCACTCCAACTAAGTCTCAAAAGCCGCTACGATTTCGCTATCGAATATGTTTTTCGAATATGCTTTGGTCATCCACTGGAAAATGTGCTCTTCTGTGTTCGTTCTTAGGAATCGATGTATTGTGTTCTAAGAACAATTTTTTGATTTGGGAATGAGTGTAGCTAAAAAAAAAATGCGGGGGGGGGGGTTACGATTTACAGAATTTCTACTCTTCTCCCTGAGATTTGCTAACTTAGCAACGTGCGAAAAGGCTTCAATAAGTTCATTGCGTCATCGATGGATTCGAGCCTTAATCTTTCCAAATTGGTTGCTAGTGATATACTTCAGCTACCTTTGTCACAAAAAAAAAAAAAAAAAAAAAAAAAATTAATTGCTCCTTTGGTTTATACAAATGTATTTTTATTTTATCCTTGACACCTTTGCTTGTATCCGCTATACGTATAACCTGTTTACGTTCTTGAAGGTTCGGTATTTGAATCTTTTATGTTCGAATAAGTTTAAAGGTCACCTTGTATTTGGTTATGTGAAAAAAAAAAAAAGGTATTTTAGTATTACTGACGTATAAATCACAAGTGACCGCTTACTTTTTCTTTTTTAAGAACATCTCTCTCTCATGCTGCGTACAATGTGTAGAACAGATTTTTAAAAAAATGTAGTTGGCCTATTGTATGCAACATGGCAATTAATTTTTTTTAATTAAAATTTTAAAAAAAAATTAAAATATCGAAATGCTAATCCTACAGACAACGAAAGAAACTTATCGAATCTTTTCTAAGTGCAGCTTGGCTAATTGGTCTTAGAAGGCCTAGCGTTCTTCTAAGAGTTTCCTTGGTTTTTTATTTCATGTTCACAGACAATACGTCCTTGGAATACAATTTTCAGGTATAATATTATGACACCTCATGCTGCATTGGTACTAACCACACATTCCTCCCAAATCCTGATTTTATTCATACAAACTTAAAATATCACTCAAATTTTTTCAAGACTTTTCTAACATATTTAGCAGTACATCATTTCCATATACGAGGTGTGATTAAAAAGTTCGGGGACTGACTTTATATCTTGAAATTGCAACGTGGAGTGAGTTGCGACTTGTTGTGACATGTTCGGTGGCTCATGTAGGTATTGCACGTATGAATCACCAGATTATCTGTCATTCTCAATTAGCGCTGGATAAATGGAAGGTGTTTTGTGTTTCTATGAATTTTAAAATGAGCGTTTTTACTCAGCAGATAATCTGCTTCAACTTTGTTTCAAATTAGAGAAAAGTGCAATAGAAGCCCACGAAATGTTAAAAACTGCCTTTGGAGCAGCTGATGCTGTGTTTTTCGAAAACTTTTCAATGGTTCGCAAAGTTTAAAAAGGGCCAGTTATCACTCAAAGAGGATTCTTGCTCTAGCTCTTCGGCTTCTAAATTCAATGATTCAATTGCTTGTGTTCTTGATCTGATCAGGAGTGATCAACGTTTAATTTTATATGAGACATTGTCAATCAATTTTTACACAAGATTTTAGAATGTGACAATTTCAGTCAGATTTGTGTCTCCCATCCTCGCTGATTATCATAGAGACCAGCAAGTTCACACGTCAGGATCTTCGCCAACGTGCTGTTGCTGGCCCACACTTTGTTTCTTCCTAGAATTCAAATGTGAAGATTGTGCATGTTCATTATGAATTTTCCCCTCGTAGTCAAACAATGAACCACCAGGAACAGTTCTACGGCGATTGTGTGATGCTGTTAGGAGAAAATGGCTGGAAAAGGTCACTGCACACCCAGCGCTTTCCATTCAAGAATTTCTTCTAAAGCACTCCATCACTGTGGTTCCTCATCTGCCATATTCACTGAATTTAGATAGCTCTGTGGTGAAATTTTTTCGTTTCCCTAACTAAACCTCCCTTGAAAGGTCACAGATTTGCAACGACCCATGAAATTATTCAGAACGCGACACAGGAAATATTAACAATTCCAAATGAAACCTATCAGAAGGCTTCTAGAAGTTGCAGAAGCGTTAGTATCAGTGTATAGAATTCCAAGGAGACTCCTTCTAGATACATCCGAAATGATGGATCTTACATCCGGTAAGATTAATTTCTTAACTATTAGTTCAGACCCGAACTTTTTAATCACAACTCGTATTACGAAATACTAAAAACCAATTGTATGTATCATTTTTCTTATCTGAGTTCTTCTAGTTCAAAAATATTCTTTAAAGATTCGTGACTGTGGGCTGTGTCAACTTTTAAGCGCCTGGATGCATATATAATGTATTCCTTTGCCGTACCTGATTATTATTTTATTATTATTTTTTCTTAAAATAAGTTATGGATGTCTGGGATTACATTGAGTCCTTGTTTATTATAATAACCTTGACATTTTTAGATAAAAGAGATAACGAAATTGAAGATGGATCACAGATAGTCGTGCATGTATTTTAATAAGTTGATAGTACAGCTGAATGCAAAAGACTGATATCTATATCGTACGTGACAAAATTTGCTATTAAAGTGCTACAAAAGGCAAAGATTTGTGAGACCAGATCGCTACCTCCAAAAGAGAAAAGTAATCACTGGGTATAATCGAAATAGTGGAAAGGCACAAGTTTTAATAAACAGGTACTAAAAATGCTAGTAACGTATGCGAATGAGTAGTAACCTCAAACTCTCATTCACCTTAATTCTTCGAAACTGTTCTGTATTGCAAATGTCGTTTGCTCGTCCTACGCATTTGAATTTCTATTCTAATTGGATAGCCTCGTTTCTATGAATCATTTAAAGTGAATTGGCTGACAATTGTTAGTAGATTTAGTTGCAAGGAAGTGTAACGGGATTCTCTGCACAATTTATCTCAAAATCTTGTTTCTTTCGACTAACCCACATTAGTGATAATAACATTTCAACAGTGACAGAAATCCCTGCTATAGGTTATGTGTATATAATAAGTGCAGAGTAATTCCAAATGATTTTCCAGATTTCACAAAAAAAAAAAAAAAAAATTATACTGGATATAATCAAAAATTTCATATTAAGACAGAGCAACTAATAAAAAAAAAAAAAAAAAAAAACTTTAAACGAATTGAAGTTCGGCCTTTCGTGTTTTATTCTACTCGTACATCATACTTCAATCTTATTCTGCACTTTTCTTTTTAGTTTTTCTTCACATTTAACCACATTCTTTTCCCCAATTATTATCATCATCATCCGTATGGCGCAAGGAAGCTTGAACCTTATGCTGCACCAGCCAAAAGAAAATTTCTGAGTTACCCTGAAAGAGAGAGAGAGAGAGAGAGAGAGAGAGAGAGAGAGAGAGAGAGAGAGAGAGAGAGAGAGAGAGAATGTCATTTAGAATTAACCTGAACCCAGTTTATGGTCGTTTTCCTGTTTTGTGGGATGAAAAACCAGAGTTTCTGGGA
This sequence comes from Mastigoproctus giganteus, assembly GCF_048544385.1. Taxonomy (NCBI): domain Eukaryota; kingdom Metazoa; phylum Arthropoda; class Arachnida; order Uropygi; family Thelyphonidae; genus Mastigoproctus; species Mastigoproctus giganteus. Next base: position 238,036,428 of record NC_143575.1, on the reverse strand, counting down.
GAAGAAAAAAAATGCAACTCTGTACACCAATTAACTCGATTGCTGTTCGAAAAGATTATAAAAGTCTCCCGAGTGGAGAATGAATTCGATTTGAACCCAGTCCTCTGACATACGATATGAGAGGACATGACCATAACAAATATGCTGTCTTCGAGGGATTGAGATATGTCGGTGAAAGTTGATACGTTTACTGAGAACTCTGCATAGTTGTCTGGGTACATTAAGATCATGACGGCCTTGATTAGATGATTCTTTGGGATTATGAAGGAAAGTTTATCGTGCACGTTTAGCTGCTGCTTTATTTTGTAAGTGTTTGATATCACTGATTTTTGGATGGTCCACTTGATGAAACATTTTGCATACCTTCTTCGCATTCCTGTTTAACGCAACACCTCATGGTATGAAATGCAAGACCAGAAAACACATCTTAAAAGGTGAAACCACAATCTTTGAAGACTGCGATTACTACCATTGGTGTCTATTATCCTTTGTTCGACATGGAAAAAAAAATTACATTGTACTTAGCCTAGTTTTATCAGAGCTTTTTGAAATAGGGAAGGTCATTTAGAATTAACCTATATAATGCATACCTTACCAGCAGCGGTATAAGTAGAGTGAATGGTAACGTAAAATGTATTAGTCCCAAGCATTTATAAATTTCATAAGTATAACGACGAATCCACTTAATCATTTGACATTTTCTTAAAAAGTAAAAGTACACTTAATTACAAACACGCATTTGTAATCATGCATAAATAACCCTGAACACAGCCTAGCAAAAAAAGAAAATTTTTATTGAGGTAGTTAAATAGGACGGAAACTTTTGAAAAGTGGTATTTTAATTTTTTGCTAGTGTTAATGAGTTATGTTGCTAATTTGATTAATACGGCACAATAATTTGCTTGGCATTCATCCGCATGTAGCAAGTAGTCATACAAATGTTGAATAATGTCGAATTTACCAGTTTGTCGTTGATCATTAAACATGTAATAATGATAAATATCCGTAAAATAAAAAAATTAAATATTAAATAAAAATATTTTTATCGGTGCATTGAAATGTAGCCTTGTATTAGAGTAGCTATGTGAACGGTGACAAGGTGGCTTAGTTACTTAACATTGAATTCATGAATGCCATGACATACCATGGCATTCATGAATACCATAACTTATGTACTGACGTTGATTGTTGGTAATGATTGCTGTCGCCTGTTGTGCAGAAATAAGTAATGAAATGTTAAGAAAATACACACATTGTCCAAAAAAAAATACGAACCTTGGTATTAAGACATACATAGAAGAAGAAATGCAAATAAATGCGGCTTGTTGTCTCGTTGAGTATAAATATTACACAAGCTGTTCTACTGCAATCTGAAACCAGAATGGAGAAAACGGGGGATCTATCAGACTTTGAAAAAGGTCTTATCATGGGTGTTCGTTTAGCAGGAGCCATGGACGCCTTCGTAGCCAGGTGGGAAGGAGCAGCAGTGCGTAGCACACGCGTCTTGATTTAGACCGGAGTTCGAGCCCGTCACCACCAAATACGGAGGATGCGGAAAGGTCAGGGAATGACCACCGCATATTCCCGGAGCAATATGGCCTTAGTTGCTAATGCTCCTAAAAACCAAATAACAACAACAACAACAGCAGGAGCCATAATTCAAGAAACGAAAGACGTAACTGTTTCTCAAGAGCATCCATCTCAAAAGTTTTAGAACCCCAAAACAGGGGTTCTGCCACATCTCAAAGGCAGAAAATGTGATAGAAAAACAATTCTTCAAGAGCGAATCCGTCGTATTCTAAGGAAGACTTTACGGGAAAAAAGGCGTCCAGTATGCAACAAATAACATCTGAATTCAACCAAGCAAAGAACTGCCCTATGTATAGGAGTCATGTGTAAGAAATTCAAGAAATTGGGTATTGGGTATTCGGAAACCACTTGTTTCAGAGAAAAATCCACCTGCAGTGGTGCCGAGAACGTTTATGAAAAGTAGAACAATAGAAGAATTATGTGGTCAGATGAATCACGATACACTTCGTTTTGTACTGATGGTAGGCAGAGAGAGAGAGTGTGGAGAGAACCTCACGAAGCAATGGACCCTGCTTGCCTTGTTAAGACAAACCAAGCATCTGGAGGTGGTATCATGGAATGTCTGTTGACAGAGACTGGGTCCATTGATCGGTGGAAGGTGAAATGCCATCCAGGGAATACCTAAATTTTGTATCAGATCTACTGCACCTTGCAATGTTACACTTTTACCCTGGAGGTGATGGCCACTTTATGAATGACAATGCAATAGCACATCGTGCAAGAATGGTTCGGAGAACATGACACGGATTTCTACCATCTTCTCTGGACTCCACATTCATCCGATCTCAATCCTATTGAGAATTTGTAGGATATGCTGGAGAGAGCTATTCAAAAACGAAGTCCTCTTCCTTCAACTTCGTCGCAGCTACGTGATGTTTTACCGGAAGAATAGTTACAACTAGACCAAAACGCACTAAAACACTTTGTAGAATCCATGCCGCACACTTGCTGTTATTCGAAACAAAGGCACCCCGATTCGATATTGAATAACGGTTCGCATTTTTTTGGCTAGTATGTCTGCAGAAAAGTGAAAATTTCTTATGAAAAATTCTTCTTATTATGATCCTAGTTTCCTGCCCAGGACCACTTTACCTTTTCGATAAGTTGCTTCTTGTGCTATGCTATTTTCAAATGTACAGTGTTTTTTTTTTTATATATACACTTTTAAAATTCTGTTACCGAATAACATCAGGTATTTCGTATTTTTTTTATTATCAGAAGTTTTCTATAGTTTTTCTTGTTGGTTTTTAAATGCTCTGGCATTTGCAGTATAACCTTTCCTTCCCCATTCTTTTTCATTCATTTATAAACGATTTTAGGAAGTTATAAGAAAAGTGACCTTGTAATTAAAACAAAACAGTTTATAAGAATTGAACAATTCAGGTTCCAAATGCTCGCCACCAAAAAAGAATGCAACACCCGTGGTCATCAATTGCACTATGCTAGAAGTGAATGGATTTCTGGTTGTTTACTTTGGTTATGTGTCAACAGGCACGACACCCTGCGGATAACAAGTAAAATGCGGTTTTTATTTTTATTATTTATTTCTTTCCCCTCCAACTGACTGTCCCTGTTTAATAACGTAAGCATTCCAACATTTCTTCCCCCTTCTTTTCCACACTAGCGAGCACGATTAGTACACCTCTGGGTCTCAAAGTAACCGGTTTGATAAAGGGAAAGAAAGTAGTTCTAGCAGAGAACTATTCGTTTGGATAATGAGGTAGAGTGAATGGAAGACGGTTATATTGGTCTACTCTAAACTAGGATATCTCTGTGTCCTATTTTAAATAGCCTACCGGAACAAGGCTTAAGAGTAGGGAAGAAAGATCTCTTAGAGTTGTCATAATTTATATAACCGCTGAATCATGTCGTGTGTTCTAGGTGTAAAATAAAAATATATCTGTTATCCGTTGATCGGCAAACTTAAGTGAAATATTAATGCGATGTTATTCAAAATTGGTAGTTCCAGTAAGCATTACGAGTAGTAATATACGCAGGAGGTACCAGAAACATGAAAAGGCGATCCCACTTGACAATGAAATAATACGCAACAATTATATTTATTTATGAGGCCTTCTTGTCCAGTAGGAGTTGGCTAGTTGGTTGAAATGACACACAGAGGAACTAAGACCAAAAAGCTTCGATGTATCTTGTCTGTAAATTGCGTACCTTACAAAGTCAATTTTTGTTTTTGTTGTTGTTTTTTTAGGTTTGGGGATGAGAATCCTACTTACAGGAGAAAAATCCATGCAAATGTTGCCTAAGACTCACTTTTCCCTTGTAAAAAAAAAAAAGAAAAAAAAGAAAGTCTATAAATGCCAAGTGCCTTCTCTCTCTCTCTTTAATTATTTTTTATTCCAATAATTTTGCTTAATTCTTGTAAAATAATTATACAATAAACCAATGGTCTCCAAAGTTGGGTGCACGAGATAATCTGCAATAAATCAATATTTATTAATTATTAAAACTTTAGTTTTTCGAAACGTAATTGAAAATAAAAATTATAAATAGATGTTTTTTTAATACTTCAATATGCGGCTTTATTTGATCATGCCATCGATCATGCACGTTCAAGTACATGCATTTTGTACTTGAACTTCAGTTTAATTTTGTTTTGTATTTTTTTTTTTTATTTGTGATCTTTTAAAATTATATGTGATTTTAGATATAATGCCTTCCATGCAAATGATTTTAAAATAAAAATATTAAACTAATATATTTAATTTTTTATTCAGGAGTAAAATAAGGGTGCGCGACCAAAAAAGTTTGGAGACCATTGCAATAAACTCTAGATTTAATCCCTCAGTCTAATGGTATTTACCATCAGTTAAAACAGTTTAGTTAATGATGAACCTAATTTAATTCACAGCTAATGAGGAAAATGACTCTGTTTTAGTTTAATCATTACTGTATAAGATAATAATATAGAAAAACCGAAACATCCTTCAGTGTTCATAAATTGTGTGACCATTGAAGTAAATTGTTTAAATTCTGTACCTAGGTTGTACAGTTCTTGCTATTATGAAGAGACTGTACAAAAAAAACAAACCAAATGTATATATCCTGCACGATTCACATTGTATAGAATGCAAATGAGCAGGATTTTTAAAACCGTCACCTTCCATCAGCCTGCCGAGCTTGTGAGACATCATTAGGAAATCGTTTGAACCTCCAGCTAGGATACTCAATAACACTTCACACTGAAAAAAAGCTTTAGTCACTGGTTCCTCTACCACTATAGTACAAGACAAAATTGCAAGCTAGTTTATTCCACATGCTAAATGTAGCGATATACATTTAGTGTCTTTAGTATAAATATTAGTATTTTTATAGTGCAGCACCTTTACATTTGGCGAATTTATGTATTTCTTTCTAGTTTAATGTAAAATCGGATTTAGTCCGTTAAATCGAAGTTTCGCTGTAATTTTATTTCTATTTTTGATGTTAGACTTGTAGTACGTATTGTGAAGATCAGTGCAACTGATACATCTTGTCCTTCTTTATTGCAATAAAGACTTCTTAAGCGAAATTATTTAAGCTAAAATCAGTTCTGCCTTGTTGAAATAGAAAAATACCAAAACAAAGTTAAAAATCAGAATCTTAATTCAGTAATAACAGTACAGTGAACTCTGTAGTTAAAATCTATTTGAAAAGATCCTTTGATATGGTTCCTACATTTCATTGTCCGTAACCGTCTACTAGCAAGATGTGTATAGCATCATTAACAGATCAAAGATATCAGAAGAATGCGCCACGAAGCAATTTGAGAGAAGAATATTGGACTAATTAAATTTCGATGACGTCAATTAAAAATCCAACTTTAGCCAGAACAAATTAGGTACTGTCTACTAGCAAGAACACATGCATGAGTTGACAAACAAAACGATATAATCAAGGAGGTAGAAACCCATGAACTAAACTATACTAAATCAGATACGATATATATAAGAATCAAAAGTTGACCTCAATATGTAGTCCTTGGGCTGTAAATTCTGTTATCACTACAACGATGATTCAGTTATTTACTGCCTGAATTACTGCAGTTCGGAAAGTAACTGTCCACTGTTTTTTGCTCCATTTTAAAGTAATGTATAACTTTTGGTAAACAACATTGCTTTAAATCTGTTGTGTGATTTGGTTCGAAGAAAATAATGTATTCCACACGTTTTGTCTACTTCACGTGAGATGACACAAATTTATTGAATTCTATGCCAGAAAAATATTCGAAAGCATTAAGGACCATTACAACCAATGGCTTCTTTAGCTGATAATAAAAGAGAAAACAAATAGCACCAGCGTAATCGTTATAGATCAGGTTTCTTCAAAAATATATAAAACGACAACATAATGTCCTTGATCCCAATAACAATGATTTGCTCTCCCAGGAAAAAATAATACTTCGAGAGTAATCAAACAACTTAGATTATACGAATAGAAAATAAAAGGTAACCAAATTTAAGTAATGGTTTCTGTCGTAATCAAAAAAATATTACAGTTTAAGATTTTCAGGGGAAATTTTAAGTTAAATTACATACTTATTTAACTCATAAGACTAATATAACGAACCACGAGTATATTTTCTATTGTACGTTTAATGCTATTAATTATAAACAAAACATAGTGGTTCTTTATGATTTAGATCACTTAATGTGTGAGGGTGGTTTTATGTTTTCTTCACATTAAATATTTTTAATGTATAAAATTTTAATGTATTAATATTTTTATTAATGTAAAAATATATTAAATATATTTTTTATAAATTCCTTCTTGTTAAAAAGGCATTTTAAAATATGGAAGGAGATATGTCTGTGAAATCTTCATCTCCTCTTTAAGGTGAGAACTTGAATGCCAACTGGCTCTCCGCTGAAGCACAGTGATGGTTATTGTGTTTTGAATCACATTTTTGCGATGAAGACCCTTCGGCCACGTCAACACTGTTGGTGACTTCCTTTTGTTCTTTGAATATTGACGTACAAAAATGATGTAGTGGAATGTACCTGTCTCTTTTCTATTTTTTATTGGCCAAAATAAAACAGTACGTCTCGTTATTGCGTTTATCATTCTTTGTAGGTCATTTGTCAGTGCCTGCGTGCAACGAACTTGTTCCTCATCACGAGAAACAAGTCGTCATTAAGATCCAGTCAGCTAAATTATGGATGTCAACAGATGGTCGACAACTTAGGGGGAAACAAAGCCTTAGGGGGAGAAACAAACTGTTTCAAACAACAGTTTAAGGTGGAATCAGCAGGGCAGAGGGAAAAAAGTGCAAGTGATAATTATTGTAGTGTGCAATAGGTTAATTAGTAAATAAAAAAGACAAAAGAAACAAAAATTAAATCCTACGGACTCAGGATATTGGTTATACTGGTTTCGGGACATATAAGAGAACAATCCCATTTCCTGTGTTACAGTGTTCTTTCAAGATAAACTTAACCGTTCGTGAAGAATATACGCGTGGCCTTCCGCAAACAAAAATAGAGGTCAATTCGAAACAAAAGTTTGGTTGTCGATAGTATAACAGTACTAGAGATTTTCCGATTCATTTAGCAATTTAGTACTTAAATGAAAAAGATAAAAAAGATACCGTTAACAACGGGCTGTTAGATTTTTACAAGCGTGTAGATGTAAAATTCATTTAAAGCGTGTGTGTGTGTGCAGAATTCGACATAAATTCAGTCGATCCTAGCAGCCTATGGAAATTTGTGTAGTCACACAAATCGAACAGAATAAATGTATTTTATTCGATCTGTGGGACAAGTTGAGGATTGGCAGCTGAGGTAAAAAAAAAAAAGAGGTAAACTGCAGCCATTATCAACCCACTGGAGGGTAGAAGCTTCCTCAACAATTCATGTTGAGGAAAATGGACCATAATCTGCCACGCTGGTCTAGTGCGGGTTGGCAGATCGACCGTATTTAGGTGGGCTATGGAGACCTCAGGTATTAAAATGCAAAGTCTTATATATGAGTAGCATAATACTAGAGAAACTTACCATTTAGACAGTACCACACTCAAACTAGTTGATATGAAAAGGAATTGAGAATAACTTCATATTGATATGAAGATCTGTGAATAGATAGGCTGTTCGGATACGTTTCAGGTATCTTACTTATTAAGCTATTCGCCTAAACTACTATACATTAAGGTGACTTTTCAGGTATTTTACCGATACCCATCATCAGACCATGCTGATGGGGGAAACAAAAAATAGAAACGGTTACAAATTTGAATATATTATAAATATAATTACCAATATTATAATTAATAAATTTAAATTTAGAGGAGATGATTGTAGAATAGACGTGAATAGAAAATTTTCATTTAGTCAAGGAAGTAATTTTACTGTTGGAATAAACTCCATCTACTTTTTTGGCTGTTTAATTAAATTTATAGAAAGGTTGGACAATTATTTGAAAGAAATAAGTACTGTATATGAAATGAGGAAAGGTGACACTGGTTATGCTTTATTATATTTTTATTTTTGGCCAATACTGCATAAGCTTGCTTCCTTTCACAATTTGTTTTAATATTAATACTAACTCTAATATCAAAAGATGATGCAATTAATGCAAGAGAACTGGGCAAAGAGTTTTCAACAAACCTAATTTGCATTAAGTGAAAATTCGACCCAGATTTGTCTCAAGGTGTGGTAACCATCGGACATCTTATTCTTCAGTGATAAGAGAACACATGCACACAAGCAACTTGCTACATATTTATGTTATTAAAGTTATATAAGAAATATATTATAACGAAATATTTACTCTTAAATAAAAATATTACGCCAGGTCTGTTATTAAAATTAAAACGCATTATTTTTTGTATTGTTTTGGGTCTATTTATTATTTTAGCTGTAGAATTACCTGTTTGCAACTTATGAACCAAACAACTTAAGGCGATTTCAGTTTTATCTAGAAAGTTTACCGAACAACTATCCTTTGTCTGCTAGTTTTTCATAGCAACGTTTAGGAAGTAGGCTGCGAGGTGTGCAAACCGGAAATAAGAGAAAGTTGTCAGCATGTAGTACATTAAGTGCTCTTGTTAACGTTTTTTTTTTTTTTTTTTCGACATGCAAAAGTCTATATAAAAAACTGGCGGAAGTAACGTGAATGTCTATCTGTTCATGTAATATGAAACTAGCTGATCAGAATGGTAAGGTCATGTTTTACTTCACTGATGCATAATTTTAACTTGAAAATTTCTCTTACTATAATTCTCAGAGATTTTTAAAAAAGTAGGTTAAATTAAGAAAATATTTTAAAATTAAAAATTAACTCTCAGTAAACTTGTCGGATGTACACCCCTTAAGATGGTAGGTATGTTACGCATCGGGGAAATTAAAACTTCTATTGCAGGTCGAATATTACTAAATAATTGAGAAACTAATCCGCTCTTTTGTACTTAAGTCAAACACGATTAGTGTATTACAATAAAATTCATTAAAGTGTCATTTTTTTCATCCCGAAAAATTAATTAGGAGGCAGTGTCTATAACAAAGAAAGTGGGCACTAAGAACAACACAACGATCCAAATGCGGACATTAATAACAGCGGGGAATGCGGACAAGGGTAATGACAGCATCCAAAAGAACAATAGGATCAAAAGAAAGAAACAAAAACAAGAGAGAGGATTATGATCGTTAGATAAAACTATGACGCCTCCGCTAAAGTTAGCTTTGAAGGCAACGTGAGCAACGATACTAGCTCGTGAGAAGCTGTTTTGATTATGACAGTGTTCCAGTAGCAATTTTGGACCTCTCTCTCTCTCTCTGTCTGAATTATTAGGCGAATTTACTTGGAGATTTAAAGTTAAGTCACAATGATGCAATCCTTTTATTTCATGCAATGAGTAAGAAAGAAAGAAGTAATAACAAAGAAAGATTGGGGGGAAAAGTTTGATAACATCTTATTTTCTTTTGAATGCCTTGGAAGGACAAATGATTAATGTGCCTTTCTTCATATGATGCTGTTTCCACTGTATAAGATAAGAAACCTATTTAGTAACTATATATCATTCTGATTCTTCAAATTCAATCAGAAAGGAAAGGATTCCAGCTGAACACAATCCAAACAATCCAGTTCGAAATGAATAGATTTGGAACAGAACAGGACTATTACCTCAACTCTCTCTGATGTCTTAACTTAGTTACTTACTCATAATAGAATATTTTTCTCGTAACGGTGTTAAAAAGAAAGTGCGAAAGTAACTCTTTTCGTATTGGTAAGTTGCAAATTATTAAACTTGCAAATCACTACCAATAATTCATGTTGTTTTAATACTTGAATTGCGTGGATCGCTTTTCTAGAATCTAGTAGCAAGCGATATTAAGGCATGTTGTTGGGTTCATGTTCTGCTGTACAATGGAAATCTGTTAATTCTGGGACTACCGACTCCATGCTTGAGCAACGATGAAGTTGATCTGTAGTCCAGGAATTAACATGAAGATGATAATTCCATATTTAACAGGAAAAAGTCCTGGGTTCGAATCCCGTAAAGACAGGAGGAATTTTTATAAGCTTTTTTGAGACAACTCACTTGAGTCGTCTCAAAATAGTATATGAAAATTCCTCTATATAAGTTCCTTTATAATTTTTAAAAGGGAAAGGAGGTTCCAAATTTCTTCCTTATTTCTATAGACTCTTCTTAAGGATATTCATCCTTGTATAATAAGGTTTCAATAGTGCTGTACTACAACATATAAGAGCAAATGATATAGCGCTATCGAATCCAAGGTCGTGGGAACCCGGAACAATTCTCTGTCCGATGTTGTCAGTAAGTTAGACCTTGACGCTGCACCAAAGCTGTCTTCGTCCTTCGGCTTTCCTCGGAAATTCATTACTCTCCTCCACTTATGTTTTGAAATCGTAGTTTCGAATGTTTGCTAATGATTTCAGTGAAATCATTGGCAACACCTGTGAATACCTCAGGGACCACAAAGTGTTGCACTGTATCCCGTGGTAGTGCTACCCATGCGTCGAACAATGTGTCCAGTAATGTGCGCACGTTTTTAGATGGTTGGTAGTAGCATCGAATGTCCTTTTCCAACTGAGCATGTTTTCCCAAACGTACTCAGTTTGGTTTAGATCGGCTGAGTTTGGCAGCCAAGGGAGGAGGGATAATTTATTGTCATTTACCTGAAATCAGCAATTTACTGGGCCTTTTCGCATGGCTCACTGTCTTGCTGCGCGGATATGAGGATATGATGGTATACAGGCGACAATATAAGGATAGGAAAAATAGATATGTGGGGGAGATTCGGAGGGCAAAGTCTCAGACTTGGCAAGATTTTGTTCAGGTAGAAGGGAATAAAGATCCTTGGGGTCTCCCCTACAAGATTATGATGGAAAAGGTACATGTTGAGCAAATAGCGTATTCTATTCAATTAGAAGGATCTGAGACAATGAACTGGGAGGATTCTATGATTAGAATCTTGAATGTCTTATTTCCAGGAGATAATGCTCAAGACGACTCACCGGGCCAGGCATGTACTAGGCAGGCAAATTTGGATTATGTTGCTAATGAAGAGGAGGATAATTTCACACTGGAAGAGCTTAGTAACGCCTTGATGTCGGCTAAGAAAGGAAAGGCTCCAGGCGGTGATGAAATCTTTATGGAGGTTTTACAGGAAATGGCAAAAAATTGGTCCTGGCTATTGCTCTCAGTATTTAATTCTTGTTTAAGAGAAGGGATATATCCTGATTGCTGGAAAAAAGCGACCTTGAAGTTGATATTAAAAAATAGGGATAAAGATGTGGCTAACCCTGGGTCATATAGGCCCATAGCCTTGTTGACGGTGTTAGGAAAGACGCTGGAGTGACTGATGATAGGCAGAATTAATAAAAGATATTGGGAAGCAGGGCTGAATTCTCAAAAACAGTATGGATTTAAGGCTGGCAGGTCGACCGAGGATGCCTTGTCGGAGGTGCTCAGAGTCATTAAAAATAGTGAGAGTCGATATATATTGGGATTATTTGTTGACTTTAGGGGCGCCTTTGATCTCTTGTGGTGGGAGAGTATATTGGCAAGACTTAGGCAAATGAGATGCCCAGGAAACTTATATAGGCTGATGCGTAGCTACTTCTCCAACAGAATAGTGGAGGTGCGGAATAAATTTAGAGTGGTAAATAAAGTCATAGAGCGAGGTGCGCCACAAGGCTCAATATTCGGACCTGTGGTTTGGAATCTCGTGCTTGATGAAATTTTGAATGAGGATTGGGGTGAGGAGGAGATAGTGGCTTACGCAGATGATGTATTAATCATGGTTCAAGGTGATTCCAGGCTTAGTCTGGAAACAAAGGCACAGATAGCTTCGGAAAAGTTGGATGACTGGGCTCTCTTAAATAAGTTAACTATATCAAAAGAGAAGACAGTTTGTATGTTACTTAGGGGCAGATTGAGTGGTAATAGAAATCCCACTGTAAGGGTGAAGGAGCGGTCCCTTAAATATTGTACTCAAACCAAGTATTTGGGGATAATGTTGGATGAGCGACTTAGTTTTGTTCCCCATGCGAAGTACTTGCGTGAGAAGGTGAAAAAAGTATATGGAAGAATCAAAAGAATTGTACGAGTTGAGTGGGGTTTACGAGGGAAGTCTATAAAGTTGTTATACCAATCCCATTCCTACAAGAACTAGAGGACGGTCTCCCCGGAATACCCCCTTTCCTCCAATGGATACAGTTGCCATGGACACACCCAGCCACCAATGCCTCAAAGTCATGCAAATCAATGGGCACAGGTCTCGTGCCGTTGCTGATGAGATTCGTCTGGCTGCTGAGTTGCATGCAGTGGATGTGATCGCAATCCAGGAGCCTTATGCTGCTAAAAACCATTCCAACCACACATCCAAAATCACCGGCTTCTCAATGCACACTCGAATAATCCAGCCTATCTTGGAGGACCCAAAGACTTGCATCGTCGTTCTAAACAAGGATCTGGATGTCCTCGTAATACATGGCCTCTGCAATCAGCTTGCCACTTGTGTGCAGATCACATATGCCACACAGTCATTCTACCTGCTGTCCCTGTATTGTCCCCCTTCTGCTGATTTTAACAACTCACTTAACTTCTTGGAATATGCTCTTGACTTCCTCGGCTCAAAATCTCTCCTAGTTGCCTCTGATGTGAATGCCAAGTCTGAGTTCTGGTTTTGCCCTACTGCTGATGCCCGTGGATTACTTCTGGAAGACCTTGTCCTGAATAGAAACCTAACAATACACAATCAACCCAGTCCCTACACCACATACAGCAGCTCTACAGGAGAATCAAACATTGATGTCACCATCTCCACTAGGGACATTGACCCCCTGGTCTCTGACTGGAAGGTTATCCCAGACTGGACCCTCAGCGACCATAGAGTCATACTTTTCCTCATAAACTTAACCCCACTGAAAAAAGACAACCAGATAAGACTGCCTGCACTTGTGAGGTTCTCCACCAGAAATGTCGACTGGCAATCCTTTGAACGTTCTATTAAAGGAGACTTCCCTGAAAGTGAGCCAAATCCCAATGAATCCATGCAAGCCAATGAACTGGTAACTGCTCTCCAGCAAGCAATCCTCAAAGCATCATATAAATCCGCCAAAAAGAAAATATTCCGACCTATTGTCTCCACTTGGTGGACCAATGATCTCACTAGACTTCGGAGACTGGCAATGCGAGCACGACGTTACTACCAGCGGCACCGGGACTGGGCACCCCCAGAAGTCGAACGGCTCTACAGTGACTACATCCAAAAGAAAAACGACTATACTAAAGCCATAGCAGCCAGGAAAAAAGCAACCTGGGTGAGCTTTGTTAAGGAAACTGGAAATTCCAACCCCTGGGGTTTAGTGTATAAAATAACAAGAGATAAATCCTTCACCCCTGAAATTTTTAACACTGTACAGGCTAACTCCCAGGAAACCTCCAACTGGCTTGATTCAGCCAACCTAATCCTTGACAGGTTATTTCCTCCAGACGATGTTGCTGAGGATCTCCCAGAGCATACAGCAATTAGAAGAGCAAATCGAAACTACGCCACAGAAAGCACAACGGATCCTTTCACCCTGGAAGAGCTGAATGCAGTATTACAGAAAATAAACCCAAACAAATGCCCTGGCCTAGACCAGATAGAGTATACCTTCATCTTTTGTCTGTTTAAACTAAGGCCGCTGTACCTCCTCCTGTTGTACAATAAATGCCTCCAGGGAGGTATCTTTCCCAAGGACTGGAAAACTGCTCTTCTGCGCCTGATAAAGAAACCACACAAGCCACCTTCAGATCCCCGCTCCTTCCGTCCCATTGCACTCTTGGCAAATCTCGGGAAAATTCTCGAGCGTCTTATGGCCCTAAGAGTCTCGGCGCTTTTCCAGGCGAAAAATCTAATCTCTTCACATCAATATGGCTTCACACCAGGACGCTCCTCGGAAGAGGCCCTTTTTGACCTGGTATTACATATCGAAAACTCCGAAGCTAAGTTTGAACTGGCAATCTTTGTCGATTTTGAGGGAGCGTTCGACACTGTCTGGTGGGACAGCGCTTTGGAGCGCCTCCGGTCTGCCTCCTGTTCCCATCAATTATATAAACTTTTCCTTAGCTACTTCTCCGAAAGAACTGTTATCCTAAAATCTAAGTATCGACATGTCCTCAGGCCTGTCTCTCGGGGATGCCCCCAGGGGTCGGTTTTGGGGCCTGTGGTGTGGAATATGGTTCTACAGAATTGGCTCTCCCGTTCTTTTGAGAACACCAAAGTTGTTGCCTTTGCCGATGACCTTACCATCATTGTGTCTGGAAAATCTAGGAGTGCCATTGAACATAATGCCAATCTGGTCCTGTCTGATCTCTCCTCCTGGGCAGCATTGAACAAACTCCGCATTAACCCAAGTAAAACCAAAATGATGCTCTTTAAGCACAAGCTAGATCTCAGGCGTCCACCACAAGTTAAAATCTCTGGAATCCGGCTACCCATAGTTACTGAAGCTACCATTCTTGGAGTGGTAATTGATCACAAACTGAGCTTCCTGCCACACCTCACCCATCTCAGATCAAAAGTCAAGAAACTCTCTGGCTCCATTATTCGTATTTCCAGGAATGACTGGGGCCTTTCCAAGAGGACACTTCGTTTGTACTATAAAGCAGTCTTCCTTCCAATCGTCACATATGCAGCCGGTGCCTGGTTTCACCGAGTTGGCTTGGTCCAGATGAGAAACAAATTGAGTTCCATCCAACGTACAATGCTACTGGCTACCCTGAGAGTTTGCAGAACAGTTTCTACAGCAGCCATCCAAGTCATAGCTGGAACTCTTCCTCTGGATTTGTATGCTGCTTACAGAGGACTAGTATTTAGAATCAAAAACAGCATCCCCACTAAGTTCCTTGACATCGAGCTTGATCTTGACACTGACCCAAAAGCTGAGAAAGCCAGATGCTACAACGAGTTAATGAACATCTGGCAGACCCGATGGGATACATCCCAGGTTGGAGTGGTTACTAGAAGATTCCTTCCTGATGTAACCTTTACATCCTCTAATTTGGTTCAATCCTGGCTTTCCCTCACCATGGAGACTTCCTTCCTAGTTACTGGACATGGCTCACTTAATGAAAAACTGCACCAACTAGGCCTCTGCACGACTGACCTGTGCTACTGTGGAGCCAAGGAAAACTGGAGGCACCTCCTTTTTGACTGTATTCTGTACGAAGACTTGAGACAAGATTTAGTGACCACCATCCCAATATCAGAAAACCAATTAGACCAGTTACTCCAAACCCCTGAACGTTTATTTGCTCTTCACAACTTTGCTATGGAAGTCTTTTCTCGAAGGAGGAGATCATATAGAGTGGTCAACACCCCTGGCATTGGGCCTGAAGTGGAATAGACAATGGTGTTTTTTTTTTTTTTTTTTTTTTTTCTCTCCTGCTCCTCCTTGCATTCTGTTTGGAGTCAGCCACTCCACATTACTTTTATTTTATATATATATACATCTATATATATATATATATATTTTTTTTTTTATTATTATTTTTCTTTATTTTATTTATTTATTTATTTATTTATTTATTATTTTTTTTTTTTATTTAATTATTTTTTTTTTATATATATATTTTCTTTTCTTTTTTTATTTTTATTTAATTATTAAAAATTTTTTTTTTTTTTCTTCCCCTTTCTTTTTGTCTGCCCCCTCTGGAATGGGCCCCCAGAGGATCCTGACCTACCTGCTGGCAACATCATGTGGGTCAGTGTCTCTTTTGAGACAGTACGTGCATTACTGGGACTGGTCCACCTTCCCGTGGTGTGGACGAGTACCCAGAATCATCTGTCCAGGTGATTGATGCTTCTGGGTAGCCAAGTGGCCAGACGCAACAACAGAACACACACATAATACACACAAACCTACGTCACACACATCTGGCCCAATTGTAGTGATACTGTCCTTCACAGAGATACGAGGCGGAGTTGAACAGATGTTCTAGGTGCCGCCCTTTACAAAAACACATGTCCACATGTCCACATATCAATGTATATATTTACCAATTGTCACGTATGCGTGCGGAGCGTGGGGAACGGCTATTGCTCATGTATTTGTTAGAAGACATCTGAGCGCCTCACAAAGACTGGCATTGTTAGCAGTTTCTCGGGCATGCAGAACTGTGTCCACTGAGGCTTTGCAGGTTATTACAGGAAAAATGCCAGTTGATCTGGTGATTGCAAAGCGGTTTTTGATATACCATACAAAGAAGAATTCTCCTGCAGAGTTATGTAGTATTAGGGCTTGTCCTGATGAGGGAAAAACTTATGGATTGCAGGATTTGAAACTGGAACGCAGGCGATTCCAGAGAGAAATAGAAGATGTATGTCGGAGCCGGTGGGCACAGTCTGAGGCCGGTAGGGATACTTACCAGTTTCTTCCTGATGCCTTGACATTGGTGAATAAAGAGAAGTGGCCTATGTTAGGATTGTTTTCGGCTATGTTGATAACTGGGCATGGACTCGGGGTTAAGTTGCATAAGTTGGGACTGAGGGAGAGCGATAGCTGTGATTGTGGACAGCCAGAGTCTAGTGAGCATATGTTATTGAGATGCCCTCTCTACGAGCAACATAGGGAACGATTAAGACAAAAAGTTGGTGGAGGGATATTGGAGCCGTGCGGGCTCCTTAGGAACCTAGCAATTTACAAAGAATTTTTAGATTTTGTCAATGAAGTGTTTAAAATTAGAAATGTACAACATGATGGATGGTGTATAATGTTATAAAGAAATTAGATTTTTAGAGAAATGTTTAATGGTGCAGAAGTTGATGTTTTTATGAGAGATTTTATTCTGGAGTTTATGGGCGTATATACAATTGATAGTAGACGACCCACCTCCCCGCGGTAGTGGCGGTAACTGTTCCCACAATAGCTAAATTTTTTTTTAGCTGGTGGGAGCAGGCTAAGTGGTCGATTTTAGTTTTTCTTATGACAAGTGGTTCTTTTTAAATTTAGTTACTTTTGTTGATGAGCGTTTGCTCGTGAAACAAATTAGTATAATATGATGATGATGTCTTGCTGCACGGTCTGCGCGAGTAGCACAGTGGTATCATCACTGTCCTCCCCACACCGGATGGAAAAGGTCCGGGTTCGAATCCTGTCAATGACACGAGGAACTTTAATGGGCTTTTTTCACTCTTGGCTGAATTAATCGGTCTCGGGCGTAGATAGCAAGGTTTTCCCACCAGAAATTGGGGTTTTTTTCGTCCAGCAAACAGACAAATCGACCAGAGAGCACACACAATTTACAGACAAATAAATATATGGGTAGATGTAAGGAATTACGGGTTGCCCTAATATAATAATTTGAATTTTTTTGTCTTGCTGGGCACTGTCTGCGTGGGTAGCACAGTGGTATCGTCACCGTCCTTCCCACACCGGGTGGAAAAGGTCCGGGTTCGAATCCCGTCGATGACGCGAGGAACTTTAATGGGCTTTTTTCACTCCGTGGCTGAGTTAGTCGGTCTCGGGCGTAGATAGCAAGGTTTTCCCCCTGGGGTTTTGCGTCCAGCAAAACAGACAAACCGACCATAAAACAAATCGACCACGCAATTTACAGACATAATACATAAATGGGTATATAAGAAATTATGGGTGGCCCTAATATAATAGTTTCAGTTTTTGTCTTGCTGCGCACTGTCTTGCTGATTGATATGTACAGAGTATCTAATTATATGTAAATATATATTGTATATAAATCATGTATATACTTTGATGCACATAATAATGGGACTATATATTTTGTGTAATTAATAAATAAATGAATGAAAAATGTCTTGCTGATTGACATTGGATTTGTTTGGATACACCATCATCATAAAGGGGGTGTACTCATTGACGAAAGATATATAGAAAGATAGGCCTTCCCATAGAACCGTTTATTAATGGTGATCAAATTACCCGGGGAAGATATGAAAACAGTCCCGAAACCATAACACCACCTCCTGCCTAATGAATACCAGCAGTGCGTACAAGTGCCACAGTCTCATGTTGCTTCCTTCAGATGTGGATACGCCCATCAGCATGACAGAGTTGGAACGGGATTCATCAGACCAGGCAGATTTCCACACGTTGGTGGTCCAGCATTGGTGTTGATGTGCCCATGCAAGGCGCAGTTTCTTGTGTCTTGCAGTGAGTATGGTACCCGTGATATGCCGTTGACTGCCATAACCTCTATGAGCTACGAGGCCGACGCATAGCCCACTGGACATTGGTCTTGTTGTTCCTACATCGTACTGGGTGGTTAGCTGAACCACTGTGCTGCGTGTACGTGGAGAGACACACGACGGGCCTCAACGACACGTGATTGTCCCACATTTGACCTTTTTAGCATTAGCATTAGCATTAGCATTAGCATTAGTAGAGGCATTTGATGCAAGAAAGCAAGCTTATGCAGCATCAGCCAAAAAAAAAAAGTAACATAAATAAATAAAAATAACCACTTCCACTTCACCCCTCTGTTCGTTCGAAATACCTGTCCAGCTGAGCCTTAAACTTATTTAGGCTATCAACTTCCACGACAAGGGATGGAAGTCTGTTCCACCTACCAACCACCCGCTGGCTAAAGGCAAATTTCCGCACATCTATCCTACATCTGTCTTTCCTCAATTTGAATTTATGCCCTCTCAGGTGATTATTCTGAGCAAGAGGAAGAATCCCATCAGCATTGAGCATGCTCAAACCATCCAAGGCTTTGTACACCTCTATCAGATCACCTCGCTGGTGCCTAGTTTCCAGACACTGTAATTCGCAAAACTTAAGCCTTTCTTCGTAAGAGCACCCCTTTGTCCCATTCACCAATCTAGTTGCCCATCTCTGTACTCGTTCCAGCAGCTCTACATCCTTCTTGAAATGAGGCCTCCAGGCCTCTATACAGTACTCTAGGTGTGGCCTGACCATTGCCTTATACAAGGAAATAATCACCTCCTTATCCCTGCTAGAAAAATTCCTATATATCATTGACAATACACCATGAGCTACTCTTGCAGCCCGTCTGCACTGCTCAGAGAACTTCATATCTGCCTGCACAACCACCCCCAGGTCCCTTTCATTCTCTACCACTGTCAGTGTAGTACCACAGAGTTGATACGTTGCTCTGGGGTTGCTGTTTCCCATATGTAGTACTTTACATTTGTAAATGTTAAACTTCATTTGCCATCTCTCAGCCCATCTGCTCAACCTTTCCAAATCCTGTTGCAGCAGCATAGTGTCAGTAGTGTCCTTGACAACCCTGCCAACCTTCGTATCGTCTGCAAACTTGGACATTAAGCCTGATATGCCATCATCAATATCATTTATAAATACAGAAAACAATAAAGGACCCAATATTGAACCCTGAGGGACTCCACTAATAACATTAGTCCACGATGAGCAGTGTCCATTGATTACCACTCTCTGTCTTCTCCCCCTCAACCACCCCTTTATCCATAGCAGCAATTTGCCTCCAATGCCACACTGCTCCAATTTGTGCAGCAGTCTTCCATGTGCAACAGTATCAAAAGCCTTTCTAAGATCCAAGTATATAATATCAAAGTTATTCCCTGCATCCAGTTCTTTTGTGACTGCATCATAGTATCCAATCAAATTGGTCAGGCAAGACTTACCCTTAACAAAACCATGCTGTGTCCTAGCTATAACCGAAGTCTTGTCTAGATGATCCTGCAGTGCTTCTTTAACCAGTGCCTCCATTAATTTTCCAGGAACAGAAGTTAAACTCACAGGTCTATAATTACTTGTGTCAGCCTTTGATCCCCCTTTGTGAATTGGGGTCACATTTGCACATCTCCAGTCCATGGGTACCTCCCCTGAGTCCAAGGAAGCTCTCATAATTATGGCTAAGGGTTTGCTTACTTCCTTTGCTGCCTCCTTTAATATAACTGGATAGATCCCATCCACCCCAGGTGCCTTTCTTGTGTTTATCTTCAACAATTTCTCCTCCACTTTGCTCTCAGTTATTACAAAATTCTCTAGCTTACTGCTAGAGTTGAATACACCTCTGGCATTCCCCTCGCTGAATAACTCCTCATGTGTGAATGTTGATGCAAAATATTCATTTAGTTTGTTAGCTACCTGAGCAGGGTCATCAACAGTTGACCCATCGATCTCAAGTGGACCAATCTGATTCATCCCCTTCCTTCTAGAGTTTACATAAGTAAAGAACTCTTTGCTGTTTACTTCGCATCCCTTGCCAAGGATCTCTCGTAATCTGCCTTCGCCTGCTTAACCTCCTTTGTAACTTGGTTACAGATCAACTTGTATCTATCATAGGCGTCTGTGTCACGTGTTAATTTGTATGTATCCCATGCATTTTTCTTTTCTGCCATATGCCTCATCAGTTCATCTGACATCCATTTAGGCCGAAACCTTGAACAATATTTCTTAGTTGGTATGTAAAGCCTAGTAGCTTCCATGATAAGTTCTTTGAATGCTTCCCATTTTGAATTTGCTGTTGGCAATATCATCAGTTGATCCCACTGTATAGAATTTAAATACTGTCTCAGTCCATTGTAGTCGCCTTTACGAAAGCAATACCCCTTCCCTTTACCCCTAATGGTAGTTACCTCTTTGAGTAACTCCCACTTCAGCACACTGTGGTCACTGCCACCAAGTGGTTCATTTATCTGCAGATTCTTAATGCATGAAGAATCACTACTGATAATCAAATCAAGAGTATTACTCCCTCTAGTTGCCTCCCGAACATGCTGATGTAGAAAACAATCATCCAATAAATCCACAAAAGCCTTGCTACTGTGTGAGTGACCAGCCCCCAAATTCCTGTCAATATCTGGGAAATTAAAATCCCCCATTATAAGACTCTCTGATTTACTGCCCCACTCTATTTCTCCGAACAGTTTCTTATTATACTCATCAGAGTCATTAGGCCTATAGCACACTCCTACTCTCAATTTTGATCTCCCAATGCTTATGTCACACCAAACTGACTCGACACTGCACTGTCCAGCGATTTCGACTGGCTTCACTTCCTTGGATTTTATGTGTTTTTTAACTAATAGCATAACCCCTCCTCCCTTCCTATCCTGTCTATCCTTTCTGTAGACATTTTACTCCCCAAATTCCAGTTCTGCATTCCTTATATCTGTGTGACACCACGTCTCTGAAATCCCCACAATATCTGCCTTTGATGTTTTGAGCAATACCTCAAATTCATCAAATTTATTTACTAAACTCCTAGCATTGGTGTACACACAAGTATACATGCACCTGTTCTTTTTCTTAGCTACCCTAACACAACCCATGTGTTTACTTGTACCCCAATGATTCCCAGCAGTCTCTGAAATATCCTGCATCTTATTTTCCAGGCTGCGGCTCATTCCAATAGAAGCAGTGCAAGAATCACTTTCACCTCTGCCAGTGGCTACTGTTAATCTATTAGTCCTTGTATCCCCCCAATCTAGCAGTTTTCCGACCCACCTAACACTGCCTCGATAGCATCAGCAAACATTCTTGCACCCTTTCTATTTAAGTGTATCCCATCCCTGTAGAAGCAGTCTCTCCTGTTAACAAGTACAGACCAGGCTGAAAAAAATTCTACCCCTTGAGCCCTGCACAATCTTTCCAGGGCCGAATTGATTGACAGGGCTCTCATCATATACTCCCTCCTATCGTGTCTGGGCAGGATTGCAGACACTTTCAATTTCAACCCTAATTCACGGCTTTTTTTCATCAGTGACCTGTACTTGTTAAGTAATTCCGCCGGTCTCCTACTCTTAATATCATTGGTGCCAACGTGTACAACTATATCACCTTTTGTGCCCTTAAAAGATGATATCCTCTACAACGTCATCAACTTTTGCCCCTGGCAGACATACCCTGGTCCTGTTCCACCTATCCTTTTTACAAAGCATGTTTCCCGTTTCCCTGACAATAGAGTCACCAACAACTACTAGTTCCTTTGGGACCAGCGCATTCTGCCTTGGGAGCTGCCGCTGTGTTGCGCGATGACCAAGTGCAAGCTCTGGCATTGGTGTGGGCAGCTGAGAGCTTGATGGGCCCCTCACTTGTAATCCTTCGAGGGCATCCACCCTGTCCTTCAGGCTCTCATATAGGCCCATAACAACGCTGAGTTGTCGCCTTATCTCCTTACACTCCTTGCATCGCACACATACAAAGACATCCCCCATGGCAGTATCATGTCCCATACTTGACTGCTCCGCAAACATCAAGCAAATAGTGCATCTTAAAAGGCTGTGATTCAGAGGACAACTGCTCCCCTCAGTTCTCCCCTGGGCCACAGCATTCCCATTAGCTTGAGCCCTTTGCTTTGCTGCTCTGGTTTGAGTCATGATTTAGATTTACTTTCAATAAAATTTCAATTTCTGTACAAAATTAAATCCTAAACTTGTATCCAAGCACAGTTATAACGCTATATTTATGTTTCAGTAACGAGTATTATCTACGAAATATTTATGTTTCAGTAACGAATGTTATCTACGAAATATTTACGTTTCAGTAACGAGTGTTATCTACGAAATCCCTTTATATAACTTTCGTATCAAGTTATGTATTAATTATTTGTTTTTACTAATTATTTATGTTACGTAACCTAAGTGGTTATATGTATAGTTAAAAGTACAATTTAATTGCCAATGAAGTTCGACAAGATTAATAGATTTTACTGATTAATTTTCCCGTAACAATGGCGGATATTTATGAACGGTAAACACGTGTATTTGATACCCTTTCCGATACTAAGTAATACCTACAAAATCTCTATCTAAGTTACTTGAAACTTAAGTACCCTAATAGGAATATAAAGCTACTCTAGAAAATAAGTTAATATGTCAATTTAAACTAATAAAGCAGAAAATAAATCAGAAAATACTTCTCTGTTCGAAGAGCAGCAGAAAGGCTCGACGCCAATGAGCGAGTCACGGTAGACTCATGACACCACAGAACGGGGCACTTACCCATATTGGCTGGTGTCGAGACAGTGGCACCTGTGCATGTGCATGGTATTGGGGAGTGTGGCGCCTCCAGTGATTTATCACTTCTGCGCATATGTAAGCTGTGGTTGCACTCATATTACTACTGTGAATTCCAGGAAAGGTATTTTGTGTTGCTTATGTAAACTCCGTGGCTGAGTTAGCTGAGTTAGGCGTAGATAGCAAGGTTTTTCATCCAGTAAAACATGCAAATCGACAAGAGAACACACGCAATTTACAGACACAATACACATGTGTAGTTGAAAGTAACTTTCCAGGTGACTCTAATATAATAGTTTAGTTGCTTATGTAAGTGCTGTGTTGGTTTATATTGTTGTGTCGTGGCATTTGGCCGTGGGGCCCCCTAGTGGGACCCCAAGTTACCACACACATCACTGGGAGGTAGCCAGGGTCGTCTGTTATTCGCTGGCTGGTCTCCGCCAGGGTCGCCTGAGCTTCCAGGATGAGACCAAAAAAAAAAAAAAAGGAGGGTAGAGTATGGGAAAAGTACAGGGTGTACGAGAGAATGGGGGGAGATAAAGAGAGAAGAAGAAGTAAGGGGAGGTAGTCGAAGGAATTCCCTTGGTCCCCTGGTCTGGCAGTGGAGCAAAGCCCATATGTCCACATCTCCACCAGGCCAAAGGGGGAATAAATCCCAGGAAGCGGGACGAAAGCCAATACAGCAAGGGAGCTGCACGTTGGTTGCCATAGGCGAATGGGTGGTGTGTAACCACAATATCCAAACCAGACCTAAATATGTGTTAGTAGTATCCTACCTGTGACAAAAAAGTCCATCGTTTGCTGTCCGTATAGATGATTTGTATATTACGTCTGGCTGTGGAGACAGAAGAGTACCGGAGGTGGAGTCTGGGTCAGTCAATTGGCAATGGGTTCAGTCCAGTTAGGAAACAAGTCCAGGATGAATCAAATTCTGTAGGAGTTCGGTGTGTCAAATCTGATAGAATGAGTCCGTCGATGACCGCAGTAGTTGTGGTTGTTCCTCCTAGTAGTGTAACTGGAAAGGCTAGGTAGGTGTCTCAGCTGGTCTGGAAGCGTTGGCAGGTTGCGGTAGAAATTGTGGAAAAAGTGATCTTCTCCAGGTGAATAATTCCTGGGCGAGCGAAGCGGGAAAAGGCTTATAAAAATATGACATATAAAAATTTGTGTCCTTGTGATTGGTCCTCAATTTGAGTGATGAGTCGGCACCGAAAATCCTCATATGGTGGTCAAACATACAGAAGGTGTTCCAAGTCCTCAATGAGTCCACATTTAGAATCCTCAGTAATGCTCATGGATGCCAGTTTGCTGTTAATAGATCCATGGCCCGTGAGGAGAAACATAGTGTATAACCCCGGAGAAAACCAGCAAGGAGATGCTGGGTAGACTTTAGATATATCGGGGATGAACGTGTGTGTAATTGGTCCTTTGGTTGAGTTGTTTCATCTGGATTGTCAAGTTTGGGCAAGGAAGGTCGCAAGGCGTGTCTTCTTCCGTTTGATATCATCAGCTGGATCTATTGAGTAATTAAGAATGGTGGCCGGGAGACCTCTAGAAAGGTGGTAGTGGAGGCCTCTTTGGAAGACTTCCAGGTCCAGGAGGAGAGAACCCGCCAGGACCTGAAGGGCAAAGTGCTCACTGTGCAGCATTCACGGGTGGTAACAAGGAGGATGGTACTCTCAGTTCAGTTTAATTTCCTGATGTTCTTCTCGAAGGTGGCACGATTGAACCACACCCCAGCACAGTTTGTGATCGTGGACAATAAAACAGCCTTATAGAAAAGAGCTAAAGTACGACGCTTCAGGCCCCAGTCTATGCAACTAACTCTGGCAACCAGAGCAGTATATTTCCTAATTTTGGTATGGAGGTATGATAAGTGTGAAGAGAAGGTAAGTTGGGGATCAAGAACGACGCCAAGATAGTTTAGTTCCGTTACCAGGCGAATGGTTCTGCCAGCATTTTTTATCTGCGGAGGTCTAGTTAGCTGGAGGGATCGTTTGAGTAGAATATATGTTTTTTTTTTTTTGTGGGGAAATTAGGAGCTTGTGGGTAGTAGCCAATTCCGGTAGAATCTGTATGGCATTGTTTGCAGAAACTTGAAGGGGCTATGGGAATTAGCTGGAACAGTCAGGATAAGATAGTCAGCAAATGCCTGGGAAGAAATGAGTCCAAGATCAAGGTTGAGGAATTCGTCCATGACCACATTCCAAAGGAATGGGCCAAGGACCGAGCCCTAAGTATATTCTTGGTAGATGCAGCGAGTGGTAACAGAGGCTTTCCTGTTGTGGAGATAATGCTGTGGCGGTTGATAGGGATGTTAGCTTGACGGAGGCGTCGGAGGATGCTTGGCCACCAGAGCAAGTCGAAAGCGCCGGAGGGCACCTGCATGTCTTGCCCTCATAATCATTCCACTTTTGAAGTCGGAGAGATTTTGATGCCGATCCATTATTCCTCGCAGACAGTCAAAAACTGATCCTCCCCAGATCGGGTGGAAAAGACCCAGGTTCGAATCGATGACGCGAGGAACTTTAATGGTTTTTTTTCACTCCGTGGCTGAGTTAGTCGATCTCAGGTGTAGATAGAAAGGTTTTGCCCCTTCCAGAAACTGGGGTTTTTCGTCCAGCAAAACAGACAAATCGACCATAGAACACAAGCAATTAACAGACATAAGACACACATCACGGCAGATGAATTTAGTTATTCCGGTGGCCTAAAAAATATAATTGTAATAAATAGCCAAAAACTGATCGCCACATGTGCGAACTACAATCTTATATCAGCCGTTCCCCACCCTGAGCATTCATCAGCACCACAGACCAGTTCATTCCTAAACAAGTGGGTGTTGCTAATGCAATTAACTCGCTGTATATTATGTCTGTAAATTGCTATTTTTATGTGGTTGATTTGCTTGTTTGCAAACTTCTCCTGAAAAACGACTGATTCATCCGCGTTGTGAAAAGAGCCCATAAAAATTCTTCGCCTCATTAACGGGATTCGAACTCGGGCATTTTAAAGTCCTCTCCATTCTGCTACACGCGAGGGCTCTCTCTCTCGTAAGAAATAGCAATTCCACTAGCAACTTGGCGGATAATTAAACGTCGTTCACTCTTGATTAAATCATTGGTTTTCAAAGTTGAGGCTTTTAATAATAACTCAAAACGAATTTTTTTTAAAAAATTAATATATTCAGCTTCAAATAAGGGAAATTATTACCTGCATTCCGCACTTTTAATTACTAAACAAATTTCTTAAATGACACCGTTATTAACCCATTCCGTTCTCAAGTCATAATCACAAAGTAAGTTCTAAAATGTATTAAAATTTGATTATTAAATTGGGCTTACTAACTGCAGGGAATAACATTCTTAATTTAGAGCTTAAAAAACAATTTTTTGCAATAATATTTTACGATATTCACACCTTCTAGATGTCATAACAACCACTTGGACGTTTCGTGTGTATCAGGAAATATCCTTTAGTTTTTGAATAACGACAAAACAAGACCTGGAATTTCCAGATCATAAGTCTCGGATTATTGCTCGTAGAAATTTGAAAAATTAATGAAGCGTGTAAAAGATGTATTAACAGCTTTTACGCACTAAGTGTAAACAGTTAGATAACAGTTGATCTAAACAACTTTGTCATTTGTCGTACAGTTAACGTTTACTTTTTTACCTGTTCGTATTTCCTTTATGAATATCTTTGACTTTAAGACCAACTTGAAAGCAGCTAAACAAGGAATAGCGGTAAAGAAATTAAATATTAACATCATGTTAAAGAAGATAAATGAAAGTAAATTTAAGCTGTCTGAAAGGTTCGCGTTTTTACAAGAGAATATTTAAACTTAAAGGAACCTTAAGCTATAATTTCTTCATAAAGCGAACTAAAAAAATAAAAATAAAATGTGGGAGGAATTTTGTGAAATTAAAAAAGAAAATGATGTATTTAGATACCTAACATATCTTACCGTAGCTAATCCTTGAAATTGGCCCACTCAAAAGAATTGTTTAATTATATTGTATATATATATTTTTTTTAATAAATGATAAAATCATTTGAAAATCTACTTGATCCAATTTTGCTCTTACAATACGAACATCATCAGTTTGGTCATCATCATTGCGTTTGCTACACTACAAGTGACAGACCACCATGCGCCATGGTGACCAGTCAAAAAGGTGCCGAATGTCACTCTTATGGGATATCTTCCTGTGCGCTTTACGTTTACTCTAAGTTGATCACCAGTTTGAACTGGTCAAGGTGGAGAGGTAAATGAACTTTCTGCATATCCAAAATATTTTCTGATTAAACTTCGGATAGGACACATAGGGTCAAGGAAGTTTACAAGACAGAGACTATAAGAATATTATCGTATTTATAGTTTCAAGTGGATTCGAATAAACGGCATACCTGTTTCTGATGATTCTGTGATTATGCTGATCTTGACTACGTCAAGCCAGTTGTTCTACTGGAGACAGATCAGGTGACACTATGTCGAAGAAAGGATGTCAATCAAGAAACAGATAATAATTATTTGATTCAGGTGTTGACTTTTACTTTGCAGAAGGGCCAGGGCGGTTATAGTCAATAATATCCACAGTTGTACTGCTGTTGTAGGTAATAGTTCCCGATATCTGTCGGTGGAACCGCAAGGTGACACCTATTTTGTCATCATTTCTCTAGATGTGAATGTCACTTGTCAATGCAAACTGTTCACTACCAATTACCATGCTAATTGCTCTATCTAGACACCTCTGCAAATTCTAAAGACTTTGGTTTGTGGTATGCAGGCTTGCCAGGTCTGGTTTCACAATGTATAAAATATTGCTGGTTGTCATGGTTTATGTCCTATTTCCATTCGATGGAGGATAAGTCGACAGTTCCATACTGACGTTGTGTCGTGACTTCACAACATGGAGATATTGCTACATTCTTATTTTTGCTAATTCCTTCCTACAGTTTTTCTAGTCCAACCATGAGTAGACTTTTGGAACAGTAGCCAGTTATAAATTATTAATGTTCTAAAAGTACTAAAAGAATATGAGCCACTTAACCTTATTTGCAGGCTGTCACCATCTTAAAACCATTATGTATACCCTCACGAGTAGCCAGTGGATATAATCACTTTCTTTGCCACATGGGTAGAAAAATCTCATCAATGACTTCAGAAATTTTTAGAGGCTTTTTACAACGTAACGGAGTTAGCCAGTTAGACAAAATCATTCCGGGAAATAAAGTCATTCCTCTAAGGCGAGGAATGGTTTTATCTACCGGAAGCTCGTTTCATTCGACCACAGAATACATGCCCACGCATTTACAGAACACAATATACTGACGCCTCATAGCACGTACACCCATTATATATAGAGCTATTTAAAGTACAATTTTACAAGAAACTACAAATTAATTAAGTAAATTAAAATCACAAATTAACAATGCTTGAATTGGTATATAATTAAAAAAATAAACATAAGTAGTAAACTAATGACTTATCACTGAGAGAATAAATGAGTTTATTGATTAATTGTGCTATGCACTGAGTGGCCACTTAGTATATATCACAACCTTTTCATGAAATCGCACATGCTTTAGCAACAGCAAGTGATACCAGCAAGTAGGCAGATACGGAGGGATGGTATATGCATGCAATTCAGTGCGAGGATGCACAAAACGAATGATTTAAGTGACTTTGAATGTAAAATTATAGTCGGAGCCAGACGCGCTGGTGTTTTGTGGTCGATTTGTTTATTTTATGGAGGGAAAACAACGAGTTTCTGGAGAAAACCATACAATACTCGCCTGAGACCTAATAATTCATCAGGCTAAACTCTTAAAAAAAAAAAAAAAAAAAACTATTAAAATTCTTCGTGTTATCGATGGGATCTTTTTCCGCCTTGTATGGGGAAGAGGGCACTTATATGCATTGTGCTACTCGCGAGGGTCATATAACCGTGTGTCTCGGGGTTATTTAAATTGGCCCAATAATTGAATAACATTCAGAAATGGCAAATCCTGTGGTCGGAAACAGCTCGTTGAAAGGAGGGTTACACGACTTGAGGAGGATAACAGAAAAGCTGAAGTCAGTCAAATAACAACCAGTACAGTAGTGGTAACTAGAAAGGCATTTCAGATTCACAATTCGTCGCACTTTGTAATGGATGGAGTATCATAGCAACGACCGAACCGGTTTCCGCTGCTGTCAACAAAATACAAGAAAGTATGGTTAGGATGGTCTCAGAAACATCAACACCGGAAGGTGGAGCATTTCGAAAAACGTTTTCTGCCCTGACGAATCCTAGTTCCTGCTCTTTCACGTGGAACAGAGTGAAACAGCAGGACCAAAATTGGAACAGACGACCAAAATATGGCGAAAACAGCACGAGTCTCTGTACCTATCCTGCCAGGTGTCGACAGTGCAGGCTGCTATTAGTAGTGCAGTGATGAGAGGAATGTTTTCATGGTGCACATTGGGACTCTTGATACTAATGGTGCAACATTAGGATGCATTAAGTTATCCGGAAACTGTTCCTGACCAGGCACACCTCTTAATGGCTGCAGTGTATCCATCTGCAAATTGGTTCTTCCAGCAGTACGATACACGATGTCACAAGGCCAAAATTGTGCAGAACTGTTCCTAGAAACATGTGAGCGAATTCGGCCTACTGTAGTGGCCTCCTCGTCATCAGATCTCAATCCAGTTGAGATGGAACAAGCTCTTGAGAGTAGAGATCCATAACCATACAATGTGCAACAATTGTGGGAAGCACTTAAGTCAACATAGATCAGTAGGTGCAGAAATATAGTAGCCACTCAGTGTATACCTAAAGTAAATCTAAACAATATTACTAACATTCCTATATATCTGATTTATACTTTCTAATCATATTAATTTAACATTCTGTGATTAGAAGAACTATGAATTTTTTTTGTTATTTTGTTATTAAAAATTTGCTTCAATGTTGTTGAAATTTTAATTCCGATCCTGCCGCCCCACGTCCCGACAAGTGACAGCGAAAGTATCAGAGGAATCCTCCAGAGGAAGCTTAATTTTATATATTGTTATATTGCGTGCTATATCACTAAATTTTTTCTATTTTCAGCGCCCTCGTGGGTAGCACAGTTGCTTGGATCGTCGTCCTCCCCATACCGGTGGAAAAGTTCTGCGTATGATTCCATCAATGACGGGAGGAATTTTTATGGGCCTTTTTCACAACGTGGTTGAGTTAGTCGGGCTCATCACGGAGGCCCTAATGCAGCAACAGAATAACAGGAAAGATTAAGAACTCACTGCTAGACCAGTTAACACAACAATGAAAGAATAAAGTTGATAACTAGAAATAAAAACCAATTATAGAGGGCAGTATGAATAGCGCAAAGCAAAAAGCAAATGCAGTAATATTCACATTACTGCATTCCGTTATATCTAGTGATGAGGATGGATATAATGGTTGGTTTTTATTTGTTCCTTGTGTCATATCTATTTTCTTTACTTGTAGGTTCATTATGTCTCTTTAGTGATATTTCGCATTGTTTTGGCCTCCGCATTATCGAGTGGGAGCCAGTCTAAATTTATTATTTATTGGCGTATTAATTTGGTTTTATTTTCCCCATATTTAATAATTTAAAATTGGTATACATATTTACCTACCACTTATCTTCATTACCTTCTTTTGTCCTAGTCATTTATCCGTTTCTTCGATCTTCAGGTTTCTCTGTCTCTCTCTCTGTTTTTTGTTCCTTCTATACCTTCAGAACGCGTTGTTGGACATTGCTTTGTACAGTCACTTAAGTTTGAGGTTACCTGTTCTTTTTATTCCTTTTTTTTGTTGTTGCCTAATTTTTAATTTTATTATTATTAAATATATATACATTTTTTTTGACACTTCTTGTGTAGGTAGGAAGAAATTAATAGGATATTCAAATTTTGACAGAGAAATAACCATTACAAATATATAATAGATCAATGATTCTCAAGATGTTCAAGCCATAGATAATGTTTTTGACCAATGAATAAATTTCTCTCGCCCATTTGACATCAAAATAAATTTCATGCATTTTGACATGATTTTTATTCTGATCTTTTCTGGGGATTGAGACCACCATATATATATAGAAATTTGTATATATATATTTGTATATTTGTATATATACAAATATATTTGTATATATATATATATATATATATATATATATATATATATATATATATATATATATATATATATATTTGTAGTCAAACACAAAAGAACTCCAGAAGTATAAATTTCTCTCATAAAAGTAGCAATAATTTAGACTGACCTTTTATAAAATGTATAATAAAAGCAAAAACAGCACTCCTCCAAAAGAAAATAGACCATCTACTAAAAATTGCGTAAGAATTTAATAGAAACTGACGTTAAAGCCGATCAGAAAACGGGGAAAAGAAAGAAAGACACGATAATTATGACTGTCTGAAATAATTTTCTTTAACTATACAGTTAATTAAGCGAAATATGTACCTTTGTTGAAAGAGATAAAAGAGACTGCAAAGAGAGAGAGAGAGAGAGAGAGAGAGAGAGAGAGCTGAGACCGTGATAAGAATGAAATTCAAGCCTCATTTCTTGTCTGTCATCCTGTCTTTTGTTATGTGGACAGACATATATAGCGCCCACTGTATTACCTCTGGTTCCGTGTCTGCCATTCGTGAGAGGATAAAAGTCGGAAGACAGCAGGAAAAACGAACTTCCTCGTTGTCGAAGTGGGTCAAAGCTTTGTATGTCGCCAACTCCCAATTGTCTCTTTTCTCATAATTATTTTGTATTACCTTGCTCCTCTCCTTAAAGCTACGTTCAAGGCTCGCACCTCCAGGCAAACCCTCATTTGATTATCTTAGTTTTTGAGCGGTAGTCAACGCACATTGCATTCATTATGATAGATGTGAGAACCAGTATATGCATACTGACCTGTGTCGTAACTGTGACTGGACACCACCCAAAATACTCGTCTCCTGGTACTAACAGGGAGAAAGAAAAAATGCTTCCACCCTCCCTTCAAAATGCCATACTGGTTAGTCCACATAAACACAGAATAAGATACTGAAAGTGTTATTTACTAAGCATTGTATTCCGATTGCTTGGCTACTAAGAAGATCAGACAAGTCATTTCAGATATATGGACAAAATTTCATTAAAGCTATTTTTCAGTACAGGCTAACTTCTTCTTCTTCCGGTATTTTTTTTTTTTTTTATGAAATGCAGTTTCGAAGGAAAAAGAATTTAGTATTAATAACGGAAAATGATGCAAGGAAGCAAGCTTATACAGTCAGCCAAATAAAAAATCACCTTAATTTTCCCATCCCTTCTAAATGACATGTCAAGTTCTCTCATAAAACTGCCCGCTTCCACAATCTTTTCCATTTTAAATTGATGTCCATTTTGTGTCATTGAGAGAATAAGGATTCCATCAGTATTTACAGTATTTTACTGGACCCATTTAAGGCTTTAAACACTTCTATCAGTTCTACTCGCAAAATTAGGAGAAAAAACAGTCCTAGTTTTCAGACCCTGCAATTTACAGAACGGACCCAGGTCCTGGTCTTGATATTACTCTTTTGTGCCCTTGACAGATTCACATCCTTCTTGAAATGAAGCTTCTAGACCTATATTCAGTACGGTCCAGTGCGGTCCAGTCATTGCTTTGTACAATGGGATAATCACCTCCTTTTCCCTTATTCTTCATCTCTTCCCCCTTCTAAAAGTAAGTTAATCACATTTTATATATTGGTTACATTGCGTGTTATATCACAAAAAATTTCCTATTTTTAGCGCCCTCGTGGGTAGCACAGTTGGTTGGATCGCCGTCCTCCCCACACCGGGTGGAAAATACCTCAGTTGAATAAGAATAATAAAACAAAAACAAATAATATTTGAACATAGCCGATTTTTTGAGGACTGTGCGAAGAGACAACTAAACGATGGCAGAATGTCAGTCGCCAGCATTTTTGCTCGACCAGTTTCAGCTAGAGCGATTACAGAAATAAATGATCATTACCTACTAATTACTTTTCATTATTTATTTATTCTTCTTTCATATTATTCATTATTATCTCGTTATAATTTATTATTTTAATTAATGCAATTTCGCTTCTGGTCTGGCTTCAGTTTACTGTTCAATAATACGCCTTTGATTCTCAGTTTGGTTACTAAATTATGAAATGTATTCATAACACTTCTTAAGAGACTTATGGTGCACATAACAATCGTATATGAACACTCGCTGATCTAGCGTGAAGTTAATCATGACGAACACTTCGAAAAATCTCGGATAGAAATGGTAAAAAGAGACTGTAGCGAGATGGCTGACTTTTCAGCACTTCTCTGCAGCCTCTTATCGCTGCAGCTGACTGATCAAATATGTTAACAGGCGACATACTTGCACAATCTTAAATAAACCTTCCTCTGTAATGAAACAATTCTTACATTGTCAACTTATGGGATATGCACAACTGCAGTAACTGTTTACCTGCTCCTGCTTTATCAGTATTGTTAACTTTTCTGCATGCCTTCTTATCGTGATTCATCATAATCAAAGCGTCGTCGTGATCATCATCATCATCATGGGCGTTTTTAGTTTTCGACTTTCTGCATCTGCAAAACTAATGAACAGGTTAGTTGATGATTTATTCCAATATTCTTAAACCATCAGAATGTCGGCATGCTCTTTGCACGCCAATTTAAACAGTTATACCAGCTTACCAGCCATTTTATACATCATATACAGTGCAGTGTTCTGTTCGCACAGAACACTGCACTGTATAGTTCGCACCCACAGATTTTGCAGTCAATGCCTTGGAGTATCTCAGTATTGAGACTGTGATTGCTCTTGATCACCTCAAACATTACTCATGAAAATCTTGAAATATTCGATTTTGAAATAAACGACTGGTAGTTCCAGAAATGACTTGCCTTCATTGCCAAGGAAGCAACGTCCAAATCTCCGCCCCACCATTTTCAAACAGATGCTACGCGCCCATCTTTCAGAAAAACGTCATCCAAAATATGTGCTGAATTGTCACGAGCAAGGAGGTCCTTTCACGAAGCTTTTCATTTTTGGTTGGTATATTAAAGTGGTATATTAACAGCAATAAAACTAACATTAAGACATTTGTAATCGTTTAGACTGATAACAGGGGCGCAAACTGCGGAGTGGCATACCCGAGGAGCGAGGGATGCAAAGGGTGAATTTCAACACTTGCATCCCTCCCTCCTCGGTTGCGCCACTAGTGTGTTGTGTTTGCAAACAGTGCATTCTATGGTCTTCTGTCTGCTTTGCCCGAGAAAAATACGATTTTTCGGGGAAAACAGTGCAACCAATCAACCCTAGCCCGAAAGCCTGCTCTTGTTTATCCATCGTTAGTAGATGCTAATCTGAATATACAAAAAAATGGGATCTCTGGCATCATTGGGATAATGTGACAAAATTGTGTGTCAGATAATACCATGTAAGGGAACTGTTTTTAATTATTTAAAATTTTTTTCATTTTGTTAATAAAAAACTTAAAACTTATGTTACGAATTTTTTATTCCCTATTGTTCACAAAAATGAATATTTCTTAAAATAAATATTCAGTTTTATTAATATGACATAATATTCAAATATGAAAGAAAAAAACATTCGAAGTTAAAATTTCTTTTTTTTTTTTTTTAAATCTTGAATAAAATAAAATATGGTCCATATATCGGTCATTATTTCTACTAGATATAAGTTTGAATGGTGGTAGTTATATGGTCGAAAAGATGGTACAACATTATCTTAAAATTCACTTAAATTCTGGAATTTCTGATATTCAGTTTATTTTCCGTGAGTTTCTTAAAAGGAAACAGTCTACGCCATCTGTCGTTTGTCTGTATAGTAATATGGCGACGTGTTAATGAAGTTTCTGTTGGTACTCATAGGCAGATGGGGAAGCAATAAAATAATATCATCGATGTCTGTTGTCCTTATATGCTCAGTTTATATTCTCGATGCACAAGTACCGTTTGGTGCGGATTCACTTCAGCAGCTTGGAATAAGTATAATAAGCTTTTAAAACCTGATCTTGCAAGGTAAAATGACAACGCTAAACATATCAGTTGGATATCAATTATAGTACACTAAACTAATCGGCTTAAAAACTTTCCTGGTTCTTTTTCTGCATCAGGTGTCTATATGTGTGGTTATTATTCTTCGCTTTTTCACTTACGTAGAAGAAAGCGGACGACGCCCTAATAATGTGAGCTATTAATAACATTTTTACATTAAATATTATTTATATTCTATCTGCTCTAATTCTACTATTGAATTACATAAATGCTATTTAATTTTTAAAATGGTATTCAAAAGAAATATCTAAATATGAAATACGAACAGGTGTTTCTGTTAATTTTTTACTGTTTTTGTTTAGATATGATTAAAATACAGATCAAGAAATCTTTTTTCAAAAAAAAAATATATATATATATACAGTATATATCTTTGCCAATGAGTGTCTGTGTGATATGATAAAAAAAAAAAAAAAAAAAAAAGGTTAAAGATAGCGCACGAATAAAACTTACTGAAGCAGAAATTTTCTTGGCAGCAAACGAAAATAATAAATAATAAAAAAATAAAATAAACTCGTTATTTTTATTTATTTAATTCATTAACTCTCTCTCTCTCTCTCTCTGAACTGATTTGAATATATCATTCTGAGATGAATTTCTTCCCTTTGTACATGTATTGGTATCCACCCTTTAAATTCTACCCTTTCCCCCCCATGTTTTTATATTATTGCATTCATTGTTTATGTTTCACCTAGCATTTTAATTCCATTTTATTTCTTGTATTTTATTCTGCATTGTTGAACCTATTATTCCTTACTCAGGTACACGTCCAGTTTAGTGACCCCAATACGTTGGCAACCATTACCGCCAACATATCACCTGTTAACATAATTTTAGTAGATAATTCAAAGATAATTTTTCAAGAATAATCATTAAATTTGAACACCAGATGGCTCTTATACTTTCTTTCACCTTTCCATCGAGGTGCCCTTAATTGTACTTGGTCTACATAACGGAATTATCAAGCAGACAGTATATCATGCATTGTTCGTTCGTATTCTGGATGACCTTGTATTGGGTGGATCAGAACCCTGGGGGCTTATGGGATGTTGATATCTGAACCAGTAAAGTAACTCTTGCTTGTTCGGTTATGGCTATTTGGTCTTATTTTCAACCTTACTCTGTATACATAAATGTAATCTCATAAACGTTTCAAGGAACGTTATAGTTTTTTTGTTTTTTTAAATAATTGTTTGCGGCTAGCTCTTTTGAAACTTCCTCAAACTTTTTAAAGGTAGATAGATAAATCAGCCATTTTAATGTTATATTTTTAAAGCATTTTATGTAATCTTCTCGAGTACAGGCATGGCGGGGAGATCACAACTTCCGGGAAAGTGTTGTGTTTCTGCATGCCCTTTCCTTATTTCTGCATGCCCTTTCCTTATTATTCAGCAGAAATTTGATGCTAAAAACGTAATTTTGAGTTTCCAGCTACATCCGGTGCTGCTCCTCCCTGTTTTCAAATCCCTACACTCCGGTTTAGAGAACATTTCTATGATTGTCAAGAAAAAAAAAAAAAAAAAAAACTAAATTAAATTAAATATCACAGTTGAGTTTACTTCAGTTATTTAGAATATACTCCGAGGTGATTAAGGTCATGAGGTGTCAATATTCAAGCTGTGCGTATTCTGTGGTAAATTTTCTGTTTGTCTGGATTAAAACCTAATTTCCGGACAGAAAATCCGTGTAGACGAGACTCGAACCAAATACTTTACCACATGGCGCTAAAAGACAATAATATAATCAAGAGAAGTGAGCTATTGATACTGTATCTTGACCACTGTTCTAGCTGCGAAGATCAGTAATTACTGATCAATAGGAGATCAGCATATCTATATTTTTTATGCAACCCAATTGCTGTGGTCAGTGTGAAGTGAAGAAAGCAGTTTTAATTCTTGGAATTGCAAAGTGCGACTTTTTTTTTCCGGTATATCATGACTTTCACTATTCATCGTATCTTTCAGGATACATTATCCTACCACAACATTCCATCCAATCATAACCTAAATAGTCACCTAATAGTGGTCATTGGATTTCTCTTTGATGGTTGTTTATGTCTCAATAATGGCCATTGTGTCTGGTAACGAGGCCATTCGAATGAAAATAATACGACCAAAATTACTTGTCAGTTTAGGTTCGTATCCAAATGTCACGAAATCTATTTGTAGAACGAGCCTCCGATCAGAATAGTCTTCATTTGAAACATGAACAATGAAGCTTTTGTATGGGTGATATCTTGTTTTCTTATAAGTTACGACTGCAATTTGATTTTAAAATCCCATTTGCACAATCACATCCGCGTTTTTTTACTTTTTTGACCTTTGCTTCTGTTCCCAGCTCCTCTGTTGAAACGTTGCTTTTAAAAGTCTCAGACACGAGCTGCGTGGATTTCCTCCCCTGGCAATGGGGTTTTTTCAACCAGCAAATCAAATTGATCGTGCAATACACACAACTTATAAACATGATACATTGTCTTCTCACAGCTTTAGTTGCGTTGGCTCAAAAGTAAAAAAAACAAAAAAACAGAAACCTTCAGTTTGAAATTAAATTGCCGTAAAATTTTGAAATTAAATTAAAACACTGGGGCACCAGTCTGTTTTTATAGTGACTTTCTTAGTAATACGTTGTTAGGATGATTCAATTTAATTTTCTTGGGCGCCCGTCTCGGGAATCACTTCTAACACCAATGTCACAGGTTGCCGACCCTGGTCTACACTTCATCTGCTCAACAATGCCTAATTTTGTCTTTTGTTTATTACCTCTCTATACATTAAAAAAGTTTTCCACCTAGTGATATTTATTCGAGTCAATGGGAGAAGAGGGCGGGGCAATTACGTCACTACAAATGCACAGGTAAATAATTAGATTGTTGTCTTCCATTGAAAGACAACTGCCTTCATAACGTTCACCAACCTTTTTCACGTGCTTCACTCTGTAATACATGAGCACGCACGGCTTCATTTGATGTTCCATTGTAATGTTAGCTGATGAAGGGACCGGATATAGTTTGTATATTTGTAAATAGTTTAGTATTTTGTAAATATTTTAAATATTTGTTTAGTTTGTAAATATTTTAATCCTGCTCTTTCGGACGCAACAATATTCCTCATGCATTATGGAACCCGAAGCAAAAGGCTTTTTCCTAAGTGACCCATGTAAACGCAGGTAAATAATTACATACTGATATTTATTCCAGCTTGAGAATGCCGCGTGGTGTGGGGTGGGATAACCAACGGGGAAGAGGAATGCGAGTAACGTGGTACAAGTGGGCGGGCTAATTACGTTATTTATTACAAATGCACAGGTAAATAATTACATAGGTCATTTCCTGATTAGATATCGATCATAGTGGCATAGTGTTTGGGTAAGGCTACACCTATGGTTTCCCACATCTGCGCCATCAGTACTCTTGTGATGAATACAGAACCTCTGTAAAAGCCAGAAAAGTGTTGTGTGTTGCATGTGTAGTTTAGTGTTGGGTTCGGTTGTTTGTTCTGGTTTCTTGGCCGCAGGGTCCGTAGTGGAACTCTACGTTGCCTGCCACCACCGTTGGGAGGTGAGCCAGGCTATCCACTGTACTTTGGCTGCTCTCCATCAGGAGTCGCTTCAGCTTCCTGACGGAGAACAAAAGAGAAAAAAAGTATAAGTGAGGGAGATAGCTGAAGAATGGGAGTAAAAAGGGGGAGGAAGAACGTCAGTGTGTCTTTTACGTAGAAAATATTTGACTTACTCCGTCATACCTCTACATTTTATGTAGAAAAAAGTGCGCGGGGGTTGCGAGCATAGGCGAAGCCTCCTAGTACTCTGGCTGCTCTCCATCAGGAGTCGCTTGAGCTTCCTGACGGAGAACAAAAGAAACAAAAAAGTGAGGGAGTAGCTGAAGAATGAGAGTAAAAAGGGGAGGAAGAACATCAGTGTGTCTTTTACGTAGAAAAGATTTGACTTACTCCGTCATAACTCTACATTTTACATAGAAAAGAGTGCACGGGGGTTGCCGAGAAGGGAGCGAAGCCTCCTAGTTTATTATTATTATTATTTATTTTTTTTCTAAAATGTATTCATCCGTTTCTGCAGTTGAATAACTGGGTATTAATTTTTTATTACACTTTTCATCACATCTATCGTGTTAGCACGAACAGGATATCCAAGGCCGCTGGAACACAGTTGATACATATCGAGCAGGAAAGTAGAAAATACGAGTAACTGAGAAAGTGCAGAAAGTAGACAGCAAAAGACATATCCGAACAACAAACCATAATATTCAAAAGTATGCAAATGTTTGATATAGAATATAAAATAAAACGAAAAATGAACTCCAACATTTTAAAACGATGATCTTGAAGGACAATGAACTGGAAAGATCAAGAACAAACGTTCACCAGCCATCTATTAAAAGCGACAATAGAAACATTCATGGGAAGCAGAGGAAGACACGTAATGAAAGCGGGAGTATCGTTTCCTGTTTAATGACCGCAACTGTACTTTGACGGAATCAATCAACCGAAACTCCGTAACTCGGTGTTACCTACCACGCAAAAAAAAAAAAAAACAATCACTTTCCTCAGCGGTCCATGCAGTTGACTCGTAGTATCCCGAGGCATGACATGGTTGCGCTAAATACCAGCGCGAAGTTTGATATTTCCTTTACAAAGCAAGCTTATGCATGACGTACATGTGCACATGATTTGCGTCCTGCTGAAACGTGACAGATTTCTTTAAAAAAAATTAAATCATTTCAAGGCTATAAAAACAGAGAGATTTTCTTCACGGTACGATTGAAACAAATGCCATATCTGCGGGGTGAAAGGATATAAATCGACTTAAAAACACATTCGTTAAGGTATACCGTACCGGAAGTTTTTTAAGGACAGTATACTTAAATATTCCTCAAAACCTTAATAAATTACGATCGTTCTATAGTTTAAGGGTGTATCCGGAACTACCTTTACCAATAACTTTCAGGTTTCAGGACCGGGAAGGTATGTCCTTCCCAGTTCAGTTCTAGTAATATTGCTACATTGGAAGTGCTTTGTATTGCGCACGCGCACCCACACATACACACCCTACTTTTTCTTTTTCGAATTCTGTTTGTCATTGCTCTGTGATTTTTTTTTTTTTTTTTAACTACTTTGGTTGTATTGTTCCAGTCATATAGTGTATTCACATGCTAACTTGCATGTTGTGCGGGTTGAAAAAACCCGAATAACAAGTGAAAAATCCTCACTCCCTTCGCTAGATTGGCTAACGACAGTCCGACTGAAGAGGCCTTTAATAATTCTTTGGATTTCTGATGGGACTACTTGAAATTTCTCCAAATAAGTGACAAGTAGCGAAACCACTGTACTGCCATGGAGGAACGTTTATTTGTTTATGTAACTTCTCCCTAATAATCTTTAGGTATCGACTGTATAGTAGTTGTTGGTGACTCTATTGTCAGTGAAACGGGAAACATGGTATGTAAAAAGGATAGGTGGAACAGGACCAGGGTATGTCTGCCAGGGGCAAAGGTTGATGACGTTGAAGAGCGGATATCATCTTTTAAGGGCACAAAAGGTGATATTGTTGTACACGTTGGCACTAATGATATTAAGAGTAGGAGACCGCTGGAAATACTTAACAAGTACAGGTCACTGTTGAAAAAAAGCCGTGAATTAGGGTTGAATTTGAAAGTGTCTGAAATTCTGCTCAGATACGATAGGAGGGAGTATATGATGAGAGCCTCGTCGATCAATTCGGCCCTGGAAAGATTGTGCAAGGCTCAAGGGGTAGAATTTTTTCAGCCTGGTCTGTACTTGTTAACAGGAGAGACTGCTTCTACAGGGATGGGATACACTTAAATAGAAAGGGTGCAAGAATATTTGCTGATGTTATCGAAGCAGTGTTAGGTGGGTCGGAAAACTGCTAGCTTGGGGGATACAAGGATTAATAGATTAACGGTAGCCACTGGCAGAGGTGAAAGTGATTCTTGCACTGCTTCTATTGGAATGAGTAGCAGCCTGGAAAACAAGATGCAGGGTATTTCAGGGACTGCTGGGAATCATTGCGGTACAAGTAAACACATGAGTTGTGTTAGGGTAGCTAAGAATAGAAACAGGTGCATGTATGCATGCTAGGAGTTTGGTAAATAAATTTGATGAATTTGAGGTATTGCTCAAAACATCAAAGGCAGATATTGTTGGGATATCAGAGTCGTAGTGTCACACAGATATAAGGAATGCAGAACTGGAATTTGGGGAGTACAATGTGTACAGAAAGGATAGACAGGATAGGAAGGGAGGAGGGGTTATGCTATTAGTTAAAAAACACATAAAATCCAAGGAAGTGAAGCCAGTCAACTTCGTTGTATAGTGCAGTGTCGAGTCAGTTTGGTGTGACATAAGCATTGGGAGATCAAAATTGAGAGTAGTGTGCTATAGGCCTAATGACTCTGATGAGTATAATAAGGAACTGTACAGGGAAATAGAGTGGGCCAGTAAATCAGAGAGTCTTTATAATGGGGGATTTTAATTTCCCAGATATTGACTGGAATTTGTGGGTGGTCACTCACACACTAACAAGGCTTTTGTGGATTTATTGGATGATTGTTTTCTACATCAGCATGTTCGGGAGGCAACTAGAGGGAGTAATACTCTTGATCTGATTATCAGTAGTGATTCTTCATGCATTAAGAAACTGCAAATAAAGGAACCACTAGGTGGCAGTGATCACAGTGTGTTGAAGTGGGATTTACTTAAAGAGATAACTACCATCAGGGGTAAAGAGAAGGGTTTTTGCTTTCGTAAAGGCGCCTACGATAGTCTGAGACAGTATTTAAATTCTATACATTGGGACCAACTGATGATGTTATCAACAGCAAATTTAAAATGGGAAGCATTCAAAGAATTAATCTTGGAAGCTACTAGGCTTTACATACTAACTAAGAAATATTGTTCAAGGTTTAGGCCTAAATGGATGGCAGATGAACTAATGAGGCATATGGCAGAGAAGAAAAATGCATGGGATACATACAAATTAACACGGGACACAGAACCCTATGATAGATACAAGTTGATCTGTAACCAAGTTACAAAGGAGGTTAGGCAGGCGAAGGCAGATTATGAGAAATCCTTGGCAAAGGATGCAAAGAAAAACAGAAAATAATTCCTTACCTATGTAATCTCTCGAAGGAAAGGGATGAATCAGATTGGTCCACTGGATATTGATGATACAACTGTTGATTATCCTGCTCAGGTGGCTAACAAACTAAACGAGTATTTTGCATCTACATTCACACATGAGGAGTTATTCAGGAATGGGAATGCCAGAGGTGAAGTAAACTATGGCAGTGAGCTAGATAATTTTGTAATAACTGAGAGGAAAGTGGAAGAGAAATTGTTGACGATAAACATAAAAAAAGGCACCCAGGGTGGATGGGATCTACCCAGTTATATTAAAGGAGGCAGCAAAGGAAGAAAGCAAACCCTTAGCCATAATTATAAGAGCTTCTTTGGACTCAGGAGAGGTACCCATAGACTGGAGATGTGCAAATGTGACTCCAAATTCACAAAGTATTATCAAAGGCTGACACAAGTAATTATAGACCTGTGAGTTTAACTTCTGTTCCAGGAAAATTAATGCAGGCACTGGTTAAAGAAGCATTGCAGGATCATCTAGACAAGACTTCTGTTATAGCTCAGACACAGCATGGTTTTGTTAAGGGAAAGTCTTGCCTGACCAATTTGATTGGATACTATGATGCAGTCACAAAAGGACTGGATGCAGGGAATAACTTTGATATTATATATTTGGATCTTAGAAAGGCTTTTGATACTGTTGCACATGGAAGACTGCTGCACAAATTGGAACAGTGTGGTATTGGAGGCAAATTACTGCTATGGATAAAGGGATGGTTGAGGGAGAGAAGACAGAGAGTGGTAATCAATGGACACTGCTCATCGTGGGCTAATATTATTAGTGGAGTCCCTCATGGTTCAGTGTTGGGTCCATTATTGTTTTCTGTATTTATAAATGATATTGATGATGGTATATCAAGCTTAATGTCCAAGTTTGC
Organism: Mastigoproctus giganteus; assembly: GCF_048544385.1. NCBI lineage: Eukaryota > Metazoa > Arthropoda > Arachnida > Uropygi > Thelyphonidae > Mastigoproctus > Mastigoproctus giganteus. The sequence goes on along the minus strand of NC_143575.1, from coordinate 237,993,229 downwards.
AGACGATACAAAGGTTGGCAGGGTTGTTAAGGACACTACTGACGCTATGCTGCTGCTGCAACAGGATCTGGAAAGGTTGAGCAGATGGGCTGAGATGTGACAAATGAAGGTTTAACATTGACAAATGTAAATTACTACATATGGGAAACAGCAACCCTAGAGTAACGTATCAACTCTGTGGTACTACACTGAAAGTGGTAGAGAATGAAAAGGACCGGGGGGTAATTGTGCAGGCAGATATGAAGTTTTCTGAGCAGTGCAGACGGTCTACAAGAGTAGCTTGCAGCCCGTCTGCACTGTATCTTTGTCAATGATATACAGGAATTTTTCTGGCAGGGATAAGGAGGTGATTATTCCCTTGTATAAGGTAATGGTAAGGCCACATCTTGAGTACTGTATACAGGTCTGGAGGCCTCATTTCAAGAAGGATGTAGAGCTGCTGGAACGAGTACAGAGAAGGGCAACTAATACAACAAACGAGTACAGAGAAGATGCTGCATAAGCTTGCTTTCTTGCATCATATGTGCCTCTACTAATGCTAATGCTAAATGCTAAAAATGTTCTTAACAGAAGAGCTTCACAAGGATCTGCATTAGGGCCTTTGCTCTTCGTAATATTTACGATCTCTCTTTGTGTATCACTCACGCAGACACCAAACTTCTTATTTATGCGGATGATGTGAAACTATTCAGCTTAACCTCTTACTGGAAACTATTCACAAGAAGAGGTTAAGCGGATCAGATTAAATAGGAATACTCGACTTCCTTAGAATGTTTTCAGCACTGTCATTAGAACTCGCTTTGTTATTTTTTTCTAGTATTAATTTCTTGTCTGTAGACTAGACGGCGTATTTGATAATTTACTCTGCCTGTATATTCAAAAGAGAATTTTGGAGAGTTTAATAATGGTTTTATCACTCGCCTGGGGAAGATGATTATTGTTCAGAAAGTAATGGCAAAAACAAAACGTGAAAGAACAAAAAGTTATAAAAGCGAGCTTTATTTAGAAGTATTTTACAGTTACCTTCTCTCTAAGTAATATCCGATCTTTTGTACACCTCAATCCCATATATGCGGAAGGTGTTGAATACTATCAGCACGTGGCTTTCTTGAAGAATGACGAGGAGGTCCCTCTGACTAGCCCTTACATCTTGTGGAAAAACTGTCATATTAGGGTCACCGAAGAACCAGCTTATATGCCCACGTGTATTATGTTCATAAATTGCGCTGTTCTCTGGTCTATTTGCCTGTTTTTCTGGATGGGGGGGGAATCTTGGTGGGGAATCTTGCTGTTCATACCTGAAACAAACTAACTCGGCCACGGGGTGAAAAAAGTTCGCGTCATTGACGTGATTTTACCCTTGGGTCTTTTCCATCCGGTGTGGGGAAGATTATGATTATAATCACAGTGCTACCTTGCAGGCACATTTTGTGGAACAAATCAATCACGAGGACTCGTTTCAGGAATTGTTATTCCTTACATTGTTGAGCAAGATGATTGGCACTGTCTTCAGAAAATCGCAGCATTTTCAGTATCCCTGGACACAAATAGGTTTCCAAGAATAGTCGGCAATACGCTTAAAGTGCTGCCTTGTAGAACAGCACGATGCAGAACAATGTCATTCCAGTAATGGACAATAATCTGCATCTCCTTTGCATTCCCTAATTTCTGTCTACATTCTTTTTTTGGATTTGTTAATCTGCATTCTTGGCTGATGGCCAAGAATTCATTTATATTCTGTTTTTGCGAAACCATTCTGTACTCTTGGGTGATGGCATTCATTGGATTGGTGTTTGTTTCTGTTCCTGCTCAGAAATCTCACTTTACATATCGTAAAGTGAGGTTTACGATATCCCATCCTCATGGTTTACACATTGGTTATGGTTACTCTTTTTCCATACCAAAAACAAAAAAGAACGAGATCATCCCTGTGCGATCCAGTCTTTATCGACGAGTGCGGATTTCTTTTCTTAAATATAGCTACGAGCACCTGTAGTAAGTCCCTATACTTGTCCATCCAGGATAACATTTTTTTATTCACTCACGTTTATTGCTGTATAACTGTCTTGTCGTCATTTATAGTGTAAGCTGACGTCATGCCGTTACTGCTCACAATCGCATTTGCACGGCACGGCAGTGTTTCCGCTACTTTTTTGAACAACCCTCGTAACAAACAAAACAAAACTTGCTTTTGTTTATTTTATGTTACTTGAGATATCTACATGATTCTGTCTGCGGTCACTTCATTTCACCTTCACACTACAGGGTGAATCAAAAAGCCCGAAATAAGAGAAAATTTCTCTCATTTTGGTAAGATATAAATAATATTAAATGAAATATTTATAATTTCAAGATAAAACTTCAGTAAGTTTTACCAGTTTACCTGAGAGGAACAGTTGATGTTTTATCATCAAGTCCGAGAACTACATGTTTAGAAAATTTTATATATATGCAGTGACTATTTACTAATATAAAATAACACTAATAATACAATATGCTATTGTATTATTAGTGTTATAATATAATATAATACTAATACTAACACTAGGTGGCAGATGACTCTCATCAACCGGTGCAATACCACCACTTTGCTTATTGGAGGCTTGAAGTGGTGAAATCCATGTTTAGTCTCTAGAACAAAGTTTCCAGTATCCCTCCCCCTCTCTCTCAATCCATGCAGTAGTACTAATACTAACGCTAACTAGTACCTACTAATATAAAATAGCACTAATAATACAATACTATAATATAATATTAGTATGTACTAATACTAAAACTAGATGGTAGATGACTCTCACGAACGGGTGCAATACCACCACTTTTCTTATTGGAGACTTGAAGTGATGAAACCCATGTTTAGTCACCAGAGCAAAGTTTCCGGCATCCCCTCCCTCCACATCTCCTTCAACCCATGCACGGTACTAAGTACTGTAGGTTTTGATACCTTTCGTGTTTGGAGTTTTCATAAAAAAAAAACAAACAAAAAACACGCAAATCTTACAAACCCCACGGTGGCAACACTATACCTCCACATTCACAACAGTAGTTGTTAGGTTACATTTATCTTCCATAAACGCATCATACCAGTATTTATAGCCAAATAATAATTTTGTTAAAAATCGTTAAGTGAACACCAAAGCCGAATTTCAAGAAAAATATCTCAATTCACAATTTCACGATTAGTAACCAGTTGTGAAACAGTGTTTTTTAATTTAAAAAAAAAAAAAAAAAAACTAAAAGGGAGAAAGGGACGCCTTTATTGATAAGCAAAGAACTTGAAATAACAATTAACTAATTGTTAATTAATTACTGTATTTGACGGCATATAATATGCACTTTTTTTCCGAAAAAATGCCTTGAAAAATCACCCTGCGTCCTATATGCGGAAGTGAGCCCTCTCTCATCGGCATCGAGGCGAGCGGGCAGGTTGTATTTCGCTTTTCGGTCAGAATATTTTCCTTTCTGAAGGATAACGGGACACCCTAGGGTACTTCTGTACTCGCAGAGTTGTTTGGAATCAGTTCCAAAAAGTTTAGAAAGCCAGCGAACACAGGAAAAGCCTTAGAAGGCGATGGAAGCTTCAAGATTTTTCTCCAGGTTTCTCAATAGTTCGCCGATCCTTTAAAAGGTGGCACGATCGGCGGGGCAGTTCTGTGCAGTCTTTCGTGATGTTGAGTGTCTCCATGTACGGTAGTGTATGAAGTGACAATAATCATGACAATGAATTGTAATTATTGTGGGTGACTGAAATAAAATAAAGAACGATGTTAATAGTATATCAGTTTTGGCCTGCTGTGCTGATGGCACAAAACTACCACCATTTTTAACGTTAAAAACGTTTTTCTGGCGTTATTCCAAAAATTTTGTAACGAAAAACCGTCATGCGAAAAGCGTTACGAAAATTTATTCTAGTTTAATTTATCTTCTACTGGACCAAATTTAATGAAATTTTGCACGAGCTTCATATTAACTCTATACTAGAGGAGAAACTTTCAAACCTCTGAAAACTGCAGTAGTTTTTCAGGATAGTCGAAAATATGAACGTGTATTAAGGAAATTTTCTCACGTAATAAACTGTGGTCCTGGTGGTCTCTTAAGGAAACCATCTCTTCTCATTTGGGACAAGTTCAGAGCCCATAGAACTGAAGTCATTAAAAAGAGGGTGAGGGAATTGAATACACAGGTAGTTGTCATTCCTGGTGGACTGACAAGCCAATTGCAGCCTTTGGATGTGTCCATAAACAAGCTATTTAAGCAAAATATGAGAGAACGGCGGAACAAATGGATGGGAGAACCTGATCATAACCTCACACCCACAGGAAGAATGAAGAGGCCCACCACTGCACAGGTGTGTGAATGGGTTAAGGAATCTTGGAGAAATACAAGTGGTAAAATAATTATAAAGTCTTTCAAGAAGACTGGAATTAGTAATGTCCTTGATGGCACTGAAGACACTTCGTTATTTGAAGGTACCAACATTAGCGAGGAAGAGGTTTTGGGATTTGAAGGCAATGATTTTTTTGGTTTTCAAAATGCCTGAACTTTCCGTTTGCAGAACACTAATGTTTTTTTACCATTTTCTCACTGTCGTTTTGCTCTTTTTCAATTCTAGTGGTAGTTTGCTTTATATAAGATATTTTCTAATGTAGCTAAGATTCTTTTATTTCTCTTTTAAATTGCTGTATTGGTAAATTAATAATTACCCCAGGGGCTCACATCTAGTGAGTATGGGCTTGGCATACCCAGGGTCCTGAGCTGGATATCATCATTCTTCTTTTTTTCTTTCTTGGTGATTTCCTTCTACTTCTCTCTCTGTCTCTGGGTCACAAGGTAAATCATTTTTTTTTTTTTTTTTTTTTTTTGTTTGGTGCAGCATAAACCTCAGGCTTCCTTGCACCATATGGCTAATAATAATAATAATAATAAACAAATAATGTATTATTGTACAGTATTAGTATTTTTCTTGCTGTTCTGATCACATGTTTAGGATGGGCTTTTTTTGTACTATACACTTTAGAATAAATATTAAATGCCTAAATATACTAAAACTTTTTTTCCTTAATTTTCCTTTCTAAAATGGGGGTGCGTCCTATATGTCCATGCGTCTTATATGCCATCAAATACGGTAATTAATTCATTGTTTATTACTCTCCTCCAAAAACATCGCTGAGAAGACTTGTATTGCAAACAGGTATATCTTATTCAGGTGCACAGAGAAATGCTAAAAATTTAGGTTTCGTTCCTCTCATTTAAGCAATGCATAAACTTAAAAGAATTTGATAAAGAAAAAAGATTACATATTGTCATTGGTTTCGTGCCTATATTGATTCGAATGGCATTTGCATTTTGGACTGTGTTTTCTTCAACGGTGAAGCATAGTTCCACCTTTCTTGCATAATCTGCTAGTAAAATAATTAATAAATTTCAGTTACTGATATTTGGTTTCGCGAATTTTAATCACTCTGTATAATGTAAATTGCAGTTAAAAACCAAGTTACGTTCCACTAGAGTATTTATCAAGCTAATTGTCCATACACAGGTAAAGTATATTGATCAGACATCTTTAGCAGCGGTAAAAAGGCATATTCTGCTTGGAAAAAATGTCAATACAATTTCCTTTGTATTTAATCTCCTTATTTATAATCCTCCGAATTAAATATCTGGGGTGCGTGAGACATAATATTACAATATCGTGACCTATATCCACGTCGTTACAACTACAGTACCTCCCTTTTAATAAAAACAACGTAGAATACAATAGGAAGATATCATTGTTATAAACAAGATTTGTAATAACTACACAAAGAGAGTGGGGCCCACCCAGTTTCACATTCGTGGGGAGTCCAGAGAAAGTGCAGTTTTAAGTTTAAGTCAAAACAGATAAGAACAAGGCAGTGCTGACCTGTTAGTAAATGACGCTAAGAAAGTTGGTTATCTTTTCGTGAAATTTGAAAATTAGCAAACAGTTCCGTCTTGAAAGTGCTGTACATAATATGGAATAATAGTAATGAACTTAATGCAGACGAATTGGTATAACATGAGCACGTAAGGTTGTTTTGTCCTTTGTAAGATCTGGTGGTATTATATAGTCAGTAATACAAACCATTTCTCCATCAAAAGAGTACATCAGCATGATCGTTAAGACAAGTGATTAGACTAAAAGACCTGATAAGATTTCTGGAAAGAAAACAGGAAGTTCGTTACCAGTGTGTTTTGTGAATGTGAACAAAATAATCATTAATTTGCGTAACGTATCCTGTTTATGTACGTTTGTTATATCTAAATATTCTGATAATGGATGTAATTAATATTTATATTACGATCTTTAGATTATGTTTTTTTTTTTTTTCGATTTTATCCTATTTCAGTTTGATGCATTTTTGGGGACATCACCCAATGGTCAGTTTTATTAGCATTTATTTTTGGAAGCAATAAATGGGAGCGAAATAAAGAAACTAAGTTTTATAGTTCTTTTATAGAACATTCTTTAACAGATTCTATAGATTTCTGATATTTTTATTCTCTTGATTTAAGACTAATGATTTTGCTTTCGCTGGTACAAGCTCTCCCATAAACAGGTCATTGTTCTCTCTACTGTACTGCAACCAAAACCAGCTCTGGGTGGTAGTGGCAGATACACAAAATATATCAAAACGGGGACCAAATGTAGGCAATGCCGAATCAAGGTTTGCGCTTGTAAAAACAATGTTTACAACTTAATGTGGCCTGTTTCCTGAAGTTCGATTTTATCACTGCATGCATTTTTGGTATAGAGGAAGCATGGGCGTCAGCCGAAGGGTCAAGGAGAGGCAGTTAAAAAGCGGAATCGGTGATTAGCTACAGTTAATGACCTCCCTGTTCGAATTTCTGCAGATGAACATGTCCATTGCTAGTAGCGCAAGGCAGGATTGGGGTGGACACAGATTAATAAATACAGACAGTCAACTTCCACAGTGTTTGCAGCGCGTCGCTTGACAACTTGACGAAATGCTCATTTCTTTTGTGTGTAATTAATGACGGTCGTATATATTGCGAATATAAATAAATTAAGTCGAGTATTTTCGAAAGAAGGGGGTGATTTTCTGAAACAGCTGGCCGGTTGATGTGGCAGGAGTGAAAAATCGGCTAAGTACAAGAAGAGTAAAAACAAACTGCGCCGCGGCAGTCTGTAGCTCGCTGCCAATGCATTCTGCGTATTTAGACTAAGCCACCACAAACCGCGCCACGGCAATGTCCGTAGTGCGCTGCGGTGGTTACAAAGTGAATTTCTGAATTGCGGGCTTCTCCTTACGCAAATCTTGGTAACCTAACCTTAATATAATAACACTTGTGTACAGTTATGTTACGGAAATTTGCTAAAGTATGATATGAAAATAAACCGAAGTTGGCTAAATACGTGTGGCTCACAACCGATGCATTCACGTGTAGCCACCGCAAACTGCGCTGGCTACACGTTGAGAGAGAGTTGTTGTTATTAGGAGCATTAGCAACTAAGGCCATATTGCTCCGGGGATATGCGGTGGTGTGGTCATCCCTGACCTTTCCGCTTCCTCCGTATTTGGTGGCCACGGGCTCGAACCCCGGTCTAATCAAGAAGCGTGTGCTACACACTGCTGCTCCTGCCCACCTGGCTACGGAGACGCCCTGGCTACACATGGCCACCGGTTACCTACTATCTAGGTAACTGGTGGTGATGCTGAGATCGTTTTAGTACTACCATGGACCTCTATAGGGGTTGACTATCTGTATTAATCTGTGGGAGTGGAAACCTTTCCTGCGGTAATCTCTCTAGCTGTTTTTTAAACATCCTCTTAGACTGAAAGGACATATGAATTATGCATTTCAAATTAGTTGCTTAGCTAGAAATTATATCTGGCGATCATTAATCGCCAGATATAATTTCTAGCTACGCAACTAACCCCCAACCGAAACAGCAGGATGTGTCCGCTCATTGAAAACATAGTCGCCATCTGAAATTCTCCATTTAGGTCAAATTAATGAAATAAATGATTAACGTTTATTACATTAATAAATTTCTGAAATAAATAATAAAAAGATAAAAAAGTGATTAAGATCAGATGAGCTGAAATAGAATAAACTACGTCTAATAAGAATAAAATTATAACTAAGACAACAATGAAATAAAAATTGTAAAGCAATAAATACTCAATGATTAAACAAGATCGACTACATGATGAATTGTTTACAAAATATTTGTTCTTTTAAAATTGAAACTCATTGCTAAACCTGTTATAAATCAATTTAAATTCAGTATTATTCTAGCCAATTTAAATAATTAATGTCTTCCATTTTGAGTAGAGGTCAGTACTGAGTTTCACTGATGTTGATTTCTGCATCGAGCAATCAGTTGAATGGCAATGGCATAACATCATATCCTAGAAAGCGTTTTGTCTACATTTTGAACGAAAAACCTATGCTGTTGATATCTGTTATTTATTTTTTTTGTTCTTTTTCTTGTATTATAGGTGTATTATAAATATAAATAAATAAGTTTATTTATTTATATTTTTATTCCGCTATGTGTTTTCTCTGACATTAAATCTCTGACAGTTTAGTAGAAATGAAACTTGTTAATTCAAATAGCATTACTTATATTGTAAATTTTTAAAATATCACAGGTAGTTTTTAAGTAATATTTTTTTAGAGAATTTTAAACATAGGTTAGAAGAGCTGAAGAGGGAGGGAGTCAAATTTTCAGTAGTTTTAGTTCTGAATTTCTGAAGTTTTAATTTATTATATATATATATGTGGTTTTTTTTTATAAAATATTTTCTGCGCACAATTTTTCAAAGAAAACAGAAACGGTGACTCCTTCAGTTGAAAACAGCTATATCACAACGAAAACAAGGTGTGCATGCCTAAAATCTAAGTGAAGATAACGTAAATTTGTTTCTCTGACATTAATGGCATTATTCAAACAAAATTCATTCTTCAAAGTCAAGCAGTCGTTCTTGTTTATTGTGTAAAAATTCTGTGCAACACAAAAATAGAGTTATGACCTAATGATTGGACGTCTCCACCATGATGTCTCAGCGCTTTCTCTGAAAAGTTTTTGACCAAAAACGGTATTATCCAGTTCGATTACCCACCTTATTCCACCAGAATTGACTTCGGATGACTTTTATTTGTTTTCAAAAATCAACTCTATCCTGAGAGGACGAAGAATTACCTCTACTGAGGATATTCAAGTCAATGTCACGCAAAGTCTGAAGTCAAAATAGATATGTTCCAAAAATGTTTTGAGCAATGACAGTGTCTTTGGAATACGTATATGAACTCATTTGCAGAGTCGTGTCAAATATTTTAAATGCTTGGTGCAAAGAAAAAAGTGCCATAATAGCTGGCTCCCCGGTCCTAGTGATGCACTGGTGACAAGTCAGTCCCTTGTCACCATTGACGTTACTACTTTACTGACGTCACTACTCTTTATCAGTAGTAGTAAAACCATTTTACTATACTTTTTTATGTTTTAAATTGGAAAATTAAGAGCCCAATTTCACCTTGAAAAGTTTGACTCAAGAGGCTCATTCTCAGCTTTGGGATGAAAGTTCCTCTAATTAATGCTCTTTAGGACGTAAAGTTTTCTTTAAGGAAATTTTAGAACTTTACAAGCTCTCCAAAACGTTTTTTAAGAATTTTTGAGAACTGCGCAAATTATGCCGTACGTTTGGTAGTAAAACGTTTTAGAACTTTTTTTTTTATGAATATAGTTTTCTTGATTATATAAAAGTGACATTTCTGTAAAACAGAATTTTAAAATATGTTAAAATTAAGAAAGGAAAAAAGATTTCTTTGCACTGTATCTCATAATTCCGCCCTTCCAGACAGTCCTACCAGACTTGGAAAAAACCTGAAATTCCCACGGCACTCGATACATGACTATACCTTGACACATTTCCGGGTTCGAAGGCCAGCAGCGGCCTCACCCAGGCATGTATTGCACCTTACCAACAACCTTCACCCCTTATTTACCATACAGTAACAGGACTTCTAAATTCTGCTCCATTTCCACGCCCTGTAAGTTTATTGAAACGAAAGAGGTAGAAGAAGTGTTTTAAGGAATTCATTACGTCACATAAATGGTTCTCTTGAAACTTCGAAGTGATACATGTTACGACGAGAAATGTAGGAAAAAATGCTGTGCCAATAGGTGTAATCAACTCGAAGGTCGTTTACTTGTAACTGAAAAATATCAGTAAATGCTTTCGTTATTTTAACTTATATTAAAAATAATACAAGTAAAAAGTATTCTCGCCATTAAGGCGAGCATACTTTTTACTTGTATGATTTATTTAGATCCACATCTTGAAACAAGATGGATGCCAGTATCCACCTATTGGTGTAATATCCGCCCATTTAAAACCCTTGTGTCTAATCTGATTCAAACAAAATTTACCGCGCGGCGTGCAACCTTCCCAGCCTCCAGCCACAGTTCCAACACTGTACTGTGTGTGTATATTTATAGTCAGTAGACAATGAAATAGGACCATTCAATAATTTGTTTTGTCTTCAAGTGGATGGATAACGGCATCAACTACCTGGAGAGCGACCCAAAATTACTGCACATCATGTTGCTTGCTTGGTTTTTAGGAGCATTAGCAACTAAGGCCATATTGCTCCAGGATATGCGGTGGTCATTCCCTGACCTTTCCGCATCTTCCGTATTTGGTGGTGACGGGCTCGAACTCCAGTCTAATCAAGAAGCGGGTGCTACGCACTGCTGCTCCATCCCACCTGGCTACGGAGGCGCCTACATCATGTTGCAACCACACATTATTTGCAAAAACTGTTGCGGTAGTAGAGTGAATATGATCGCTGACCTTCCACACCCTGAATTCGAATTCCATCAACACGATAGGAATTAGGATGGGTTTTATTTACACCGTGGTCTAATTACTTGGTGTCGGGCTAGGGTGCATAGTTTTTCTCTCTGGAAATTTAAGGGTTTCATTCAGCAAAAAGGGGACTGTATAGAATAGGAGGACTTGGTTTCTTTGGTGCAAAAACAAAATAATATAAATTCACATTTCTTCTGATGGCCAGCTGGGATATCAGGCATACTTGAAACATACTTTTGTATTCTTTATTGGCAGGCTGTCAAAAAAGTACGGTCCAAATAAAATGCCCCTAATTTCTTTTAATGAGAAGATAAACAGCTAACTGATTATCCAGTTTTTCTCCCTCAATGATGCGAGGAATTTTTATGGGCATTTTTTACAAAGTGGCTATGTTAATTGGTCTTAAGCGAGAGTTGCATGATTATTTCTCTCAGAAACTCGAATTTTTCGTCCAGTCAGCAAAAAAAAAAAAAAAAAAAAAATTCTACCAAAGAATACACTGAATTACAGATACAACATACTGACTTCTCGTAGCCTTAGTTGTTTTGAAGCTTAACGCATAACTAACTTAACTCAAGCATTGTGTGGCTGAGAATGCAACAGAAAAGTCTGCTTATATAAACCTAGACGTCATTATGCCCAAAGATTTCGCAACGGCTGTTCACTAAAGAATTAAGGTCTTTATCAGAAGTCTGCAGGTACTTCATTTTTATGCTACATTAACGTGGATTAAAGTGAATTTACGATACACGGACTCGTCTTCAAATCAACTGAATCATGGTCTGATGCACTGATCGCCGCTTCGCTCAAAATAACGGCTCTTATGCCACCTACCATAGTCGAAACTATAAATAGTATAAATTCCGTGATTCCCCTATCATAATTTTTCACTTCATTCACGTCTTTAATAACCATATCAAAACGGTCATCGCCTCTTCCTCCGCGATTGCGGGCTGCAGTATGGTAGTTCCGCCATTGCCACCTACCACAGACACTGGCAGGTGATAGATTGGCTACGACTGCTATCCATCCGTAACATATCGAAAAAAAAAGGACAGTTTTTGAATTCTGTTAAAGACGGAAGCAATTTTTATGAGTTTTTTCCTCTCTCTCTCGAAAAAAAGGAATTTTTTTCTTTCAACAAATACAGGCAAATCGGCCATATAATACACGCGATTTACACACACACACACAGTACACTATTGCCTCATATTTTTGGTGCATGTGTTGTGTCTTAAGTAGGCAGCTTCTGAACGTCATTTGAACTCCACCGTGGTACGTTGTGAAGATACAAAACTCTGCAAATGGCGAGAAGTGAGTTTGGTGTTTTCTTTGCATCGTATGCCTTGTGTTGCTTAGTTGTTTCTGGCCACTTTGCTACCGGGGAGCAGCGATCATCAAGAAGGCTACCTCCCAGTATTAGGCCTGACGTAGCCCAGTGGTCAGGAGCGAGAGTGCATAGCACGCGTTCCTTAAGTAGACCGGGGTTCAAGTCCGTGACTATTAAATACGATAAATATTTGTATTGACGATTTATTGTAAACTCTACTGACTTGGTTGCCGTGCCGCAGTATAAACAGAAAAAAAATTTTTACCCGTTCACGCCACGAGCAGGTAAGCCACAAATGTGCATGTATCGTCTTCAGATAAGGGACCACGCAATCACTGGATATCCAGCTCAGAACACTGGGTGTGCCAAGCCCATACTCACCAGATGTGGAAATTTCCAACGATCAACCTCCCACTGGCTGAAGACAAACCTCTGTACATCTATCCTGCAACCATCCTTCCTCAATGTGAATTTATAGTCAGTTGTCGGTCATCATAGGTGTTCGTCAGCGGCAATCTTATTGGTCGCCGATATTGTGGAACCCGTCGCTAAAGTTATTCAAACAGAAAATCGACCACAGTACGCACTCAATTTCCAGACATAATTTATACGGCGCAATGTGGCCTAAGGTATGCACCCTACAATAACCAACCAACCAATCATAAGACAAGAATCCCGCATCCACTGGAAGAGAAACGGTTCCAGTAGATACCAGCAGATCCCTTACCACTGGAACCAAGCTCAGTGGTACTAGCAAAAAAAAAAAAAAAAAGTAATAATAAATACTTAAATAAATAAAAATAAAAAAGTAAACAAAAATAAGGAATAATAAATAAATACACTCTGTGACATTCACACATTATTTAGAGTAATGATAGCCAAGGAATTAAGGAACACATGATAAAAGTTGCAAATGCTAATGTGCATGTGAACACATTTAATGACACAAAATGATGCTTACAATGGACAAGTCAATATGAAATAAATCCACCACAGTTTCAGATAAATTGAGCTAAACGTCTTGGCACTGAGTCGTACATCTGTCGAATAGCCTCCTGCGCTATTTCCCGCCAAGCCTCTTGCAGAACATCCGTGGTTTGTGCTAGCTGCGGGTAGCTCTGTAGATAGCACCCAATCATGGTCCTCACCGTGCTTGATGGGTGGAGAAATCTGAGACGTGGCTGGCCAAGACAGTAAATCCACACTACGAAGACACTCGGAGGAAAACTCTGCGGTATGTGTTCGGGCATTGTCCTGCTGAAAAATTGCGTGAGATACCCCAGTAAGAAATGGATTAGCAACGGGTTCCAGAATATCGGCGACCAATTAGATTGCTGCTGACGAACACCTATGATGACCGACACTGACTATAAATTCACATTGAGGAAGGACGGTTGCAGGATAGATGTGCAGAGGTTTGTCTTCAGCCAGTGGGAGGTTAACTGTTGGAAACTTACATTTTTTATTTATTTATTATTATTATTTTTTGTTGAGGTGGGTAGTTTGAATAAAATCAAGGAAGAACTAGACAAATTATGTGAGGGAATAGGCAAGTCTTTTTTTTTTTTTTTTTTGGGTGTTGTTTGTAAGCTTGCATCATTTGCCACTACTAATTCTAAATTGCATATCAGCAGTTTTTTTTTTTTTTTTTCGTGTTGTCCGGCTCATCGTTTTTCCTATTGATATTTTAGCGTTAGCAGTGGAAAATGATGCAAGAAAACAAGCTTATACTGCATCAGCATGCCAAAAAAAAAAAAAAAAAAAAATCCATTTCACCTATCCATTCCCTCCAATAGTTTGTCAAGTTCTCCCTTGAATTTATTTAAACTATAAATTTCCACAACAGATGGAAGTTTGTTCCAGCAATCAACCGTCTGCTGGCTATAGGCAAACTTCCGTACATCTGTTCTGCAATCATCCTTTCTCAATTTAAATTTATGTCCCCCCTCGTGTGCGTAATCTGAGCAAGAGGAAGAATCCCATCAGCACTGAAGTCAATCCATTCAAAGCCTTATAAACACCTCAATCAGATCATCTCGCGGGTGCTAAGTCTCTATACGCTGCAATTTGCAGAACTGATATATTTTGATATTATATTCTTTTGTTTTTTTTAATTAAAATTATGTAGCATTATTTGTAAGGTATGTTTATTTTTTGCCATCAGCACTGCGTAGAAGAATATTTTTACATTTTAATTTTTATTCTAATTCTAAGTTAGGAGAAGTCGGTCCATACACCTTTTCAAACCTTACCAATGAGATCTCGTGTGTAGAAAGAAGTATCATCATGAATTTGAATGTTTCATTTCTGTACAGATTCCTAATACTTTCATCTTAATAATTCTGTCTTGTATTTGCTTTTTCTTAAGGAATTGTTTAAGTATTAATGTAAATTAATAATCTATGGTCGCTTCGCTCTGTCTATTCATAGTATTGCCTTTATATCCTTTATGTTTTTTTGGTCTTCTATTTTTATTAGTGATTTCATATGAATTTATCATCTTTATTATATATCCATGTTACGTTACGTTCAAACAAAGCAATGTTATTTATTTATTTACAATCTGTAGAGAACTTTGTACTTCAATTTTTCTTAAATGCTGCTTAGTTCTTCTATATTACACCAGATGACGCCACGAAACTTGATGGAAACACGGGAAAGTAGAACTACCGTATTTGTCGTTACAATCATTGAATAAAGAAAACTCAGAAATGCTGACAAAGAGGCATTTCTTTGAGCTTCTTTCTATCTTAATATTCCTTGTAAACACCCCAAATTATTTACAATATCATGTATCTCGCCCATGCACCGAAGTATTAGTTTTTCTAATGACCACAAGAAATCTGTTAGCTTAATGAACACCCACCAATAGTGCTGTCGACGTTAGGGCTTAAACTGGATCTCCCACATTAACAAAATCAGCGACTTTTTAGACATAACAGCTGTAGTTGCTTGCGAATACGCAAATTCCATTAGTGGTTTTATGTTAAGGCTCCTATAACTTGAGCTTTTAATGTTTAGGTAACCACACCGGATGGAAAAGACCGAGTTCGAGTCCCGTCGATGATGTGAGGAATTTTTATAGGCCTTTTTCACAACGTGGTTGAGTTAGCCGGTCTCAAGCGAGTGTAGAATGGTTTTTCATCAGGGAAACTTTAGTTTTTCGTCCAGTAAACCGACCATAGAACACACGCCATTTACAGACAGCATACACACAGCAATATGGCTTTAGTCGCTGATGCTCCTAACACCCACTACAACAACTGTGCACCCTAAATGGACTCGACCTGCAGTTCTTCCAGTTGAAAATAAAATAAAAATCTTTGTTGAAATTCAAATTCACAATTAATATAAAATAGTCTAATACCCAGGATCTCACATCTTGTGAGTATGGGCTTGGCACACTCAGGGTCCTGAGCTGGATATCATCATTCTTCTCTTTCTTGGTGATTCCCTTCTACTTCTGACTGACTCTCTCTCTCTAAGGGTAACTTGGAAATTTTTTTTTTGGCTGGTGCAGCATAAGTCTCAGGCTTCCTTGCACTGGGGGCAATATGGCCTTAGTTGCTAATGCTCCTAAAAACCAAATAACATCAACTACACTGAAGGAACTTTTAACTAATCATTTTGACAAAAATACAGTCATTAACTGTATTTAGCGGTTAAGTTATCTTGAACAACGGTCAATTGTGAAATGCTTGTATTTGGACATTCCCGCACTGACCGCTCTGCTACATCTTCACATACATTTCAAAGACATCCAAATTGTCATCTCATGACGGATTAGCATTAGTAGAGGCATATGATGCAAGAAAGCAAGCTTATGCAGCATCAGCCAAAAAAAAAAAAAAAAAAAAAAACGCTCCCATTTCAGCCCTCTGTTCGTTCCAAATACCTGTTCATCTCAGCCTTAAATTTAGTTAGGCTATCAACTTCCACAACAAAGGATAGAAGTCTGTTCCATCAACCAACTACTCGCTGGCTAAAGGCAAACTTCCACACATCTATCCTACAACTGTCTTTCTTCAATTTGAATTTATGCCCTCTCAGGTAATTTTGAGCAGGAGGAAGAATCCCATCAGTGTTGAGAATGCTCAAACCATTCAAGGCTTTATACATCTCAGTCAGATCACCACGCAGGTGCCTAGTCTCCAGACACTGTAATTTGCAAAACTTAAGCCTTTCTTCGTAAGAGCAACCCTTTGTCCCATTCACTAATCTTGTTGCCCTTCTCTGTACCCGTTCCAACAGCTCTACATCCTTCTTAAAATGAGGCCTCCAGACCTGTATACAGTACTCAAGGTGTGGCTTGACCATTGCCTTATACAAGGGGATAATCACCTCCTTATTCCTGCTAGAAAAGTTCTTGTATATCATTGACAAGACACCATGAGCTACTCTTGCAGACCGTCTGCACTGCTCAGAAAACTTCATATCTGCCTGCACAATTACCCCCAAGTCCTTTTCATTCTCTACCACTGCCAGTGCAGTACCACAGAGTTGATACGTTACTCTGGGGTTACTGCTTCCCATTTGTAGTATTTTACATTTGTCAATGTTAAACTTCATTTGCCACCCCATCTGCTCAACTTTTCTACATCCTGTTGCAGCAGCGTACTGTCATTAGTGTCCTTAAAAACCATGCCAACATTCGCATTGTCTGCAAACTAAGACATTAAGCTTGATATACCATCATCAATATCATTTATAAATACAGAAAACAACAATGGACCCAACACTGAACCCTGAGGGACTCCACAAATAACATTAGTCCACGATGAGCAGTGTCCATTGATTACTACTCTCTGTCTTCTCCCACTCAACCATCCATTTATTCATAGCAGCAATTTGCCTCCAATTCCACACTGCTTCAATTTGTGCAATAGTATCAAAAGCCTTTCTAAGATCCAAATATATGATATCAAAGTTATTCCCTGCATCCAGTTCCTTTGTGACCACATCATAGTATCCAATCAAATTGTTCAGGCAAGACTTTTCCTTAACAAAACCATGCTATGACCGAGCTATAACAGAAGCCTTGTCTAGATGATCCTGCAGTGATTCTTTAACCAGTGCCTCCATTAATTTTCCTGGAACAGAAGTTAAACTAACAGGTCTATAATTACTTGTGTCGCCCTTTGATCTTCCTTTGTGAATTAGGGTCACCCATGGGTACCTCCCCTCAGTCCAAAGAAGCTCTCATAATCATGGCTAGGGGTTTGCTTACTACCTTTGCTGCCTCCTTTAATATAACTGGATAGATCCCATCCATCCCGGGTGCATTTTTTGTTTATCTTCAACAATTTCTCCTCCACTTTCCTCTCAGCTATTACAAAATCATCTAGCTCACTGCCAGAGTTTATAATTCACCTCTGGCATTCCCCTCCCTGAATAACTCCTCATGTGTGAATGTAGATGCAAAATACTCATTTAGTTTTTTATTATTATTATTAGTCATATGGTACAAGGAAGCCTGAGGCTTATGCTGAACCAGCCAAAAAAATTTCCCAAATTACCCTGTGTGTGTGTGTGTGTGTGTGTGTGTGTGTGAGAGAGAGAGAGAGAGAGAGAGAGAGAGAGAGAGAGAGAGAGAGAGAGAGAGAGAGAGAGAGGAATCACCAAGAAAGAGAAGAATGATGATATCCAGCTCAGGACCCTGAGTGTGCCAAGCCCATACTCACCAGATGTGAGCCCCTGGGGTTTGTTAGGCACCTGAGCAGATCATCAACAGTTGAACCATCAATATCCAGTGGACCAATCTGATTCATCCCTTTCCTTCTAGAGTTTACATAGGTAAAGAACTCTTTGCTGTTTTTCTTTGCATCCTTTGCCAAAGATTTCTCATAATCTGCCTAATCTCCTTTGTGACTTGGTTACAAACCAGATGATATCTATCATAGGCTTCAATGTCACCCGTTAATTTATATGTATCCCATGTATTTTTCTTCTCTGCCATATGTCTCATTAATTCATCTGACATCCATTTAGGCCTAAACCTTGAACAATATTTCTTAGTTGGTATGTAAAGCCTAGTAGCTTCCAAGATTAAATCTTTGAATGCTTCCCATTTTGAATTTGCTGTTGGTAACATGATCAGTTGGTCCTACCGTATAGAATTTAGATACTGTCGCAGACCACAATATTCGCCTTTACGAAAACAAAAACCCTTCCCTTTACCCCTGATGGTAGTTACCTCTTTGAGTAAATCGCACTTCAGCACACTGTGTTCACTGCCACCTAGTGGTTCCTTTATCTGCAAATTCTTAATGAATAAAGAATCACTACTGATAATCAGATCAAGAGTATTACTCCCTCTAGTTGCCTCCCAAACATGCTGATGTAGAAAACAATCATCCAATTATTCCGCAAAAGCTTTGCTAGTGTGTGACTGACCAACCCAAAAATTCCAGTCAGTATCTGGGAAATTAAAATCCCCCATTATAAACACTCGCTGATTTACTGCCCCACTCTATTTCCCTGTACAGTTTCTTTTTATACTCATCAGAGTCATTAGGCCTATAACACACACACACCCTCTCAATTTTGATTTCCCAGTGCTTGTGTCACTCCAAACTGACTCAACACTGCACTGTCCAGCGATGTTGATTGGCTGAACTTCTTGGATTTTATGTGTTTCTTAACTAACAGCATAACTCCTCCCCCCTTTCTATCCTTCCTGTACACATTGTACTCCCCAAATTCCAGTTTTGGATTCCTTATATCTGTGTGACACCACGTCTCTTGATATCCCAACAATATCTGTCTTTGATGTTTTAAGCAATACCTATGATTCAATACAGAGGATACAATTGAGATCTAGAAGACATCAAATTATATGGTGTCTTCATTATGTACAAGAGGACCTAGAAATATATTACTGTCCAACAGTATGAAATCTGACCCCGAATTCATATGCGAATGGTGAAATCGACGTGATCATTTTGCTGAAAAAGAGGGATTGCATTAAACGTGCAACTATTTTAAACGCTTTGCAGAACTGTACTGTAATTGTACTATACTATATAATTTAAACTAGACATTTTATTACTATTACTTATTCAATGAAATTCAGTCTGTTTCATCTTTTCTATCCATCTTTAATTTTTAGACCAAACCGGACTAGTATTTAACTGTTGTTTCTGTCCGAACCATAAATTTTATATTTTATCTTTATCACTCTCGTCAGTTGGTATTATTAGAGGGTAAAAAACCAAACTATTATATGTAGACCATCTGAATAATTAAATTCATCTGCCGTGCTGTGTCTTATGTCTGTTAATTGCATGTGTTCTATGGTTGATTTGTCTGTTTGCTGGACGAAAAACCACAGTTTCTGGGGGAAAAACCTTGCCGTCTACGCCTGAAACCGACTAACTCAGCCACGGAGTGAAAAAAATAAAAAAAAAAGCCCATTAAAGTTCCTTGCATCATCGAAGGGATTTGAACCTGGGCCTTTTCCACCCGGTGTGGGGAGGACGGTGACGATACCACTGTTGCTAACTGTGCAGACTTATTAGAGGATAGCAAGATTCATCCTTTACGAAACCTTTTCTCCAATATTCTTCTTCCAAATCGATACATGAACAAAATAGTTTTTACAAGTTTTTTCGCTGATCGAAGTTATTCCACGAATAGTTAATTCTAACGATTATTCATAGATATATTCCAGTAATATTAAAATTTGTAATATATTTTAAATCTACCCATACATATTGAATTGCATTAATATCGCAGTGGTATGACAGGCATACTCAAAGCTAGGAATCCTTTTTGTTTAATCATAGAATAAAATTTATATTTATTTTGAAAATACTGTTTTGCCAAATCTAAAACTTTTCTAAGATCAACTTTTCTGAGATCTACACTGGAAGTAGTGAAATTAAGAGAAAACCAATCTATTATTTCCTGTTTTTTGAATGTTTCTTCAAGTCTCCTTATTTTCCTCAAATATCTTGTCCTTTTAGGTTTAATTTCATTTTTTACATTAAAAGCTTTCTTTTGCTTTAAGATTTTTTTCAATATCCAATTTCACGAAGGATTTTCGAAGAGATTCTCTTTTAAAAGTAAAATTTATTATCTCTTTCAGAATTGAAATTAATTTAAGTATTGTTGGAATTCTTTTGCCATTTATTAGTATTAGCATCATTAGTTGAGGCATATTATGCAAGAAAGCAAGCTTATACAGCATCAGCCAAAAAAAAAAAAAAAAGAAAACCTTCCCATTTCACCGGTCACTCCAAATGTTTGTCTAGTTCAGCCTTAAATTTATTTAAGCTATCAACTTTCACAACAGATGGAAGTTTGTTCCAGCAATGAACAACCCGCTGGCTAAAGGCAAACTTTGGTGCATCTATTCTACAACTGTCTTTCCTGTTGAATCTATACCCCCTCAGGTTCTTAATCTGAGCAAGTGGAAGTGTTCCGTCAGCATTGAGCCTGCTCAAACCATTCAAGCCTTATACACCTCAATCAGATCACCTCGCAGGTGCCTAGTCTCCAGATGCTGCATCTTGCAAAATTTATGCCTCTCCTGGTAAGGAGAGGCATAAATCACCAATGTTCCTCTCACCAATCTTCTTGCCCTTCTCTGTACTCGTTCTAGCAACTCAACATCCTTTTAAATGTTTACATTGTAAAAATTTAATATTTAATAAAATTTTCAAATTTGATATGTAAAAAGTTAAATTTTTACATTATGTAAACGTTCTGCCCAGTTCGCCTCCTAAACTTCTCAATTGAATCTGTCCACAGAAGCTACACCTGTTTTAGTTAGCTTTTTTGAGATTTGAAAGAGGGATCTTGTTATCTTTCCCTACCCTTCTAATTTTTTAAATGATTATTTCCAAAAATCCGGCGACGACATGCTTTGTATGTTGTTTAATTGCAAGCTTGGAACTCCAGTTAGTGCTTCCTTATCAAAATAATTCAGATTAAATATAATGTTTTATCCTGACTATGTAAACTTTTCCCTGTTGCATTATTAGATATACACTAGATGGTCGTACTTCCATTGTTTCTTTGCTAACAAAATCATAAATTTGAACAAACTATTAAACAATGAAGTAGTGACAAACATAGCCAGCGTTTACTAATTCCTCATCCGAGTTGCACAATGACACTACCTATATCTGAAATGAAATTTTACTTACATTTCTCTAGGCACGGTCACATTTCATGCAGTCAGATCCTATTGTATTTCCTTACCTCACAGAAAGAAAAATAAGATTCTACATTAAAATTATGCCACTTTTAAAGTCATATTTTATCTTATGGCATATAGTATGTACCATTTAAGAAATCAGCTGTATTGGTGGCAATTCTACAAATGCTTGGCAATTCTACAAATTTTAAAATAATGGTGAAATTCTTCAATTATCAGAATCACCAATTGGTATTACCAATATCAATGTAGAGGTGATTTCTTGGTGTGTGTAATTTATAATTGAGAATTCTTGCAGATTCTGTTAATTTCTCCAAACTTTTTCTTGTAGATTTTATCAATGTTTTTATTTCGGTCGCCAGACAACCTATCAAAGTTTTGTACAATTTCTGGTGTTTCTAAAATTAGTTGCTTATTCATTAAATGCCGATCTTAAAGGACCCGCTTTCAGTAAAAATTGTCTCAAGCGAATGCTGGGTTCCCTAATAAATTACTAGGGAACTATTGCCCTAGCATTGTCCCATTCCTCCAGGGGAAACAGCTTTCAGTTGGAAAAATGATCCACCTTCGTAAATTAGCATTCACACATTGACGACGAAAAAAAGAAGCCTAATACCATACTGCGAAAATCTTAATCTTGTAAATGTCTGTTTGGGGTAATGATTCTTTCCCCAGATTTAGAGGTTTTTTATAGTGCACAGTGTGCACTATGCGCATTATGGACATATGTTGTATGTCCATAGGGTGTCACTATGTTTAATGAGGAAGGATCATTTCAGTCTAGTGCAGTGGTTCTCAAGTGCGACCACCAGACAATTTTCATAAATAACAAAATTTTTTATTTGTTAAATTTCAACATTAAAAAAAATAAATTTTTATACAATAAAATATCATATGGACTTTTATAAAAGCAATATTCAATGGTATGAGACATGGGTTTTCATCCAGAGTACTAGCATTTAACAAAGGTTCTAGATTTATGCGGCCACCAGGGGAAAAAAAATAAAAAAATATTGAGAATCACTGGTCTAGTGGTAAGGTTAATTGCAATAATTGCAGCATTAGGCAGACAGAGAAACCACAAGTTTGTGAACATCGTCAGTGTCTGGAGTATATTAGTATTAGTAATGGCCATATAGTGCAAGGAAGCCTAAGGCTTATGCTGCACCATCCACAAAATAAAATAATAATAAGAGAAAAGGAAATAGACAATCTATGCCTATTCCAGTAATTTATAACTGAGTGGCTAAAATCTTGGGAGAAACGTGCATAATTGAACATTCCTTTTTTGAAGAAACATTGGTTAATGGTAATAATTATCTTGCAATGATGTTTTTTTTTTTTTTTTTTTTTTATCACTGAATTAAGGAATGAAGCCACTACGGTTTTCATGCAAGAGGACGCATCTTGCCGCCTCGCTTGGAATGTTCAACAATTTTTAAATGAATTTTCCCAAAGAGATGGTGGCCAATTCCTTAGCCAGCTCGCTTACCAAGTTTGACCCCGGTAGACTTTTTTCTATGGAAGCATAGTTAAAGTTTACTCCTGAAAACTCTGTTTAACCAATTTTTGTATCAGGATCACAAATACAATTATTGCAGTAACTAAAACACAACTGGAGAACATGTTTACGGAATTGCAAACTCATACTACACTGTATCAATAATCTTATGATTATATATCCTAAAAGCTAGAATAAATTATTTTTCCAATTCATTTTCATTTTTTCATGTTAAGTTTTCCATTTTCCTAAAATAAACTGTTAAAATCGAAATATATTTATTGGGCTCGATTAGAAAAAACCCTATTCTAATCGTATACACTAATTTTGTACATCCCTCTCTATAAGATCAATTTTCTAATACAGTAATTTTACCATTGCACGCATGCATGCATGCGTGCGTGTGCGCGCGCGCGCACACACACACACACACACACACACACAGCTGATAAAGTAGACTTCTCTGTAGACTTCTCCCATACCACTAAAGAACTGTAAACATTCTAGAGCTGTAAACTTATGTCTTAAGACTACCTAGACACTTGAAACTCTTCATAACACCTATATTATCATCAGTGAAATTAAATAAAGGAGGTGATATTATGTATTAAGTAGGAAACATTATTCAAGCTAATGCAAAATCATTAATTAATTAGTTGGTATAAAAATATAACCACTGTTAACTTTTTTATCAGTTTTAAATTGCCAAAGAAATTAGTCCAAACAAATACAGTTTCCACTACTACAGTGGAAACTGTGAATTGTGCTTGTAAAGAAGTTCCAACATCCACAAGAAAGAAGACTGTATAATTCCACTTCAGTTTTCAAACTTAATGATTATATTCTGACAAATTATCAGGCTAAAACAAATAAAAATGTCATAATCGTGAGTCTAGTTCATACAAGTGTTGCAATTAGTAATGGTACAAAGAAGACGCCTGACACGGTATTATATTACATTGAAACAAAGTATGGGGTTGATGTTTTAGACCAAATGGCTAAAAAATATTCACCAAAAGCAGGTTTACATCTTTTATAATATATTAGATCTTGCAGTAATCAATGCTTGGATTATTTATAAAGAAGTGACAGGGGAAAGTTATGAAGGGAAGACATTTTATATGGAATCTAGCTGAAGAACTCAAAAAAGAATATGTAGATTCATAGAAAGCAGCAGCAGCTCAAACAAGTACCAATAGCAGCCATATCAAACCTCTCAAAAGGTATCAATGCCAAATTAGGTGATGCATGGCAAACAAAACTACCGAAATGTGCACTGTGTGCATAAAAGTATATATGTGATAAGTGTACAGGAACTGTTGAAAAAAAACTGTCATTTGTTTAAACTGTGCAAATTAATTTTTAAACCAGTTTATTTCCTACACAAAAAAGTTTTGCATTCAAATTTTTGCTATCAGAAATATTACTTTTATGTGTATTAACATAAGCATAACACTATGTACTGTTGCCAGTTACTTTATATCAATGCTTATAATAAAATGTTGAAAACACAACTTAAAAAATTCTATTTTATGCAAGGCGGTCAAAATGACCAGTTATGGCAGTGTCAGGTATTTTTGCTAGCTGACAGTTCTAGCATTAAGAAAGATGGAAATCTCTTGAAATGGATGCAGAGAAAAGCAACCAGATTAGCATGGGAGAATTCTTACCACAAAAGACTTTGGTTCTGCAAATTGCAGTACTTGGAAACTGGCCACCTGTGAGGAGACCTGACTGAAATGTTTTTAAGGCTTTAAATGGGTTGATTAAACTTAGTGATGATGGTATTCTAAATCTTTCTAGGAAAGCACACACACACACACAAAGGATGTAAACTTTAATTGAAAAAGGATGGCTGCAAGACAGATGTGTGAAAATTTGATTTCAGACAGAGAGTAATTGCTTGTTGAGACAAATGTGCTATCTGGTATTGTGAAATTGGTAGTCTGAATAAATTTAAGGAAGAATTAGACATATTATTAGAGTAGATGGACAGATGAAGTAGGTAGTGGGGTTTTTTTCCCTTTTCGGCTAACAGTGTATAAACTTCTAACTTGCATCATTTTCCAGTACTAATACTATTACTAATATATATATAGCAATTAGTATTAGTAGTTGCATATGATGCAAGAAAGAAAGCTTATACAGCATCAGAAAAAAAGCTACCCACATTAATTGTAAGTGCAAAGCTACTTCTTGAATACTGCATACAGGCTTGGAGGTGCAGATCTGTTGGAAAGGGTACATAAAAGTAACAAGATTGGATAATGGCGCAAAGTAGTATTCTTATGAAGGCTTGAGTTGTGCAAGTTATAATGTTTAAAATCCACACATTTGTGGTAGAGGCTGATTGAAGTATATAAGGACTGTGGTGTCCTGGTTATACATGACAGATCTATATCTATGGCTTTATGTTGTCTCCATCCCTAACTCTACCAGCAGGAATGATGCATTTGAAAGCAGTATTCTGTGGAGTACTAAATACTTTTCCATTCTGCTACTGTCCGTTACTGATGCTCAATTCCTATTGCAGATGGCAAGGTCATCTTCTGCTGTAGCTTAGGTGATGCATCACAAGCACAAATGCCTACCACTGTGCTCCCTGACTGAAATAGCTGCTATTTCCATCATGGTGGCACATGTGATGGCCTGTACAATTCTGGAGATTCTACAAATATAATACACCCTCTCTTTCTCCCTCCCTCACTGTCTGGCATTCCTTGTGCACACTAACCATTGTTGTCCTTGCATATCCCACCACTTTCAGATGTTGATGAAATGCTGGCATCTGATTATACATGACATGGTTATACATGTTTTCCAATTCACCTACAGGCATTTCATATCCAAAGGTTGCAAGGTATGTCATTTGTCATATGCATCTTCTACACTGTCTTTTCTCCATGAATTCTGGGGAAGCTTCTATTAATTTTGGTTATATAGCACAAGTCATGTATCACAATCATATGATGTATCAACTCACCATATGACCTTGGATTACCTAATAAAGTGAACAATGAGAATATAGAGTAATTTAATGGTATTTAAATAGTATTCATATAAAGTGGGAAAGGCAAACAGTCAACAAAACATGTTGCTGTAAAATGATATTAACATATAGTATAAGTTGTTATGTAATGGTCAATGCATTGATTTCCAAACCTAGAAAGGATAGTAAAAGAATAATAAGAATATAAGAATTAAAAGAAAAGGTGAGCAACTGAGAACGTTATATACATTTAGAAAGTAAATGCAAATGCTAATTATGTACAACAATAAATTACAGATCATGGAATTAATGCCACAGGGGGATATCATATCTTTATTTTTAAATTAAAAACAAAGGTAGTTAGTATAAGTATAATATAAACTTTAATACTAATATTAATTAATGGAATAAATTATTACTGCCAACTTCTTCAGAGGACTGCAGCCATAATAATCTATATGGGTGTTTCAAACCTCCAGACTAATGTCAAAAAATAACCTATATAAGTATATGGTGTCAAGCAATAAGCTAGTTGTACATAGTTTGAATAAGTATCAGCAGTAGTGTGAAAAGTAGTTATACTGTTATGTAACTAATTAAATCAGTTGATTAAATATTTTTCCATGATGTTACGAGTGGTAAAAATCCCACCTTTCTCTTTTTGGATAGATCAAATCTTTAGTAATTGATATAATCAGTATTAGTCTGGTTTCCCTAATTGCTGATATCTATTGCTGATATTCATAAAACTGTTAATACCATCAACAAGGACGGAAACCAGTAGAATCAAGCAATTATTATTCAAAATTGGAGTTAAAATAATATCAAAAACTTTAAGAAAAGCCCGCCCACTTGTAACTAGCATAGAAGAAACTATGTACAGTACAGCGGTAAATTTCCGTTGTAAGGTCAGAAAAGGTCAAGGGAAACTATCTTCCCTTGTAAACATGCAAGTGCTCCACAAGTATGAGATGATACTAGAGCAAGGGATAAAAAGTTGCTTCCTGCATAAACAGCAAATACTTTGAGCTCTTTCTGAATGATCTGGATATTGGGTAACAATCTCGCTTGCCAAAGATGGTCAAGAGTAGCATCCACGACAAAAGCGCCTCCTTAGCGACCATAGAAAATCATGACGTACCTATGGTTCGTTGCTCGTTAAGAGGTTTAGAAGATGAGTCAACAGATTCTTTGGCCATGACATGATACTCAGACCATCTGGAATTTTGGCCTTGGAACTGGAACATCCAATGAGACGAGTAGGAAGATGAACAAAAAAGGAAAAGGGGGATTTGACCCTGATATAAAAGCAGAGGAGAGACAGACAGAAAGAGGGAAGTAGACAAGTAGATTACAGATAAACCTAGATAGTAAATTTGGAGAGTCATGATTTCTGGTTGTAGTGATAGTACTAGTAAAAAAGGTGCCAGTGCGATCATATTGAAAGAAGCAAGTAGTTCCAGCCAGCAGAAGGAAGCAGAGAGAGAGATGCCCAGATAGAGGAGACATCTCAAGGAAGCAAGGGAGAAGATACAGTAAAAGGGTAAGCTGAAATGCTTTATCATTTGTGTATGAAAGTGATAGGTTATTCTAATGAAACAGCAGACGGACCTAGCTTTAAAAGATGATTCCTTTCTATGTTTTATGTATGTTATTCACGAGATACATTATATGTCACGGTACAGTAGTGTAGTATCATGAATATTAAATGGTTAACGTAAAAGCTTGATAATCCAATGTATGCACTTTAACTATTAAATGTATTAAACATTAAATATTTTAAAAATTAAACGGAGAGGCAAATGGAGAAAGAGATGTTGATATCCAGTTGATATCTAGCAAGGGCAATAGCCACATATATACATGTATTAGGATACTATATATATTGGAATCATTGTAATGCTAAACTGGTATAAGTGAAACTGTAATAACTTTAATGAGAAGAAGAATAATATTATGGGAACAAGAGTGATATGTGTATGTGTATTTTCCTTTGTAATGTGTTTTTTATATATATAGTAATAAATGATTGTTTTGTTGCAATTTTGCTTCGTTGCTAAACTCCAGCTCACATCAGTAATCGCCTGAGTTGATTAAGTTCAATTAATGTTATTGCCTAAGGACGGAACTTAATTTCATTAGATTCCTCTTTAGCTATGAGACCTAGTCCTAAACAAAAACCACAAGGCACACAGATAAGGCCATAACTGTGTTTGAGGGGTACTGATTAAGGATGGAATTTCAATCAAACAAATACAACTGAATAAACCCCCTTATGATTGGAGCTGTAACCACCTCGGAGATCCCCTTTTCAATGGGATCCGTGACTAAAGAAAGTAAGATCCCTTCGTGACCCTAACATTTTGGCGCCATGACAAAAGTGTCTGATATAAAGGTTGATTTAAAAAAAAAAAAAAAAAAAAATGGAAGGACCAAGTTTAGAAGGGCCAAATTTAGAAATGTCTGAACCATTATTTCCCACCCAACCCGAGCCAACACCTGCGAGGGTGTATCCACCTCAAATCTCTGGTTTTCTTAATCTGGTCCCGATGTACCACGGTAAAGATGACAAAGTTATGATGATCTCTTACTTTTTCGAGATATTAGAAGAAATCGCGGTCATTGCTAAGTGGTCAGATAGGGAGAAAATTGCAGTTGTTAAAAGTCAACTTAGAGATTGTGCTGCTGAGTTCTTGTTTCACTCAATTGGGTTAAGATCAGAAAAGGATTATAGTAAAATTAAAGAAACATTCTTGACAAGATTTGAACGTACACAACCAGTGATATCACAATTACAGCAATTCAGCAATGCTAGACAGGGAACAGACGAATCAGTTATCCAGTTTGGCACTCGTCTGAAAAATTTGTGCAGAGCAGCTTTCAAAACTGAAAGCGAAACACAAGAGGTCATTACTTTGAGAGATCAAACCCTCTTGGCACAATTTTTGAGTGGATTGAATGCAAAACTGAAGCGATTAGTACTAAGCCAAAATCCGGCCACTTTCCAACTAGCCTTAGACACAGCGATGCGTGAAGAACAGAATGATAGGCTCTTACAGGGAAACATGTAACCATAAGCGCAGTACAAACAACTGAACATCAGATTAAACATATGTAGGGACAAGTACAAGAACAAATTCTGTCGTTACAACATTCACTAGATAGGTTAATGACTAACAATGCAGACCTGAATGGTTTAGAAAAACAAGTGGCTTCACTTAATAACAGGTTTCAGCAGTATGCAGAGGGAATTAACCAACAGTTAGGAGAAATGAGACAAAATCAATATAGGCCTTATTACTTACCTAACGTATAGCAAGATACAGCAGTTAGACCGATTTCTTACCCTGTTCCACAAGGGGAGAGATGGAGTAATCATGGAGCTCGTAATCAAAGCGTATCAAATTACGCGAGATATAACAGTGGATGGCAAGGGAAAACTCAAAGACCTGTAAACAGTGATAGGGATGAACGGTGTCAATATCCTGCTGAGAAACCACACGTTCACAGGCAATGTCAAGAGCCTATTTACTGCCGGAGAGTGCCAGACAGAAGTAACTACACTGGGGTAACACAAGTTTGGAGGTCCTTTAATGATAGGGCAAACAATCGCCTTTCAGTCAATACAAATCCTAATTTATCCTATGTTAGAGATAGAGGAGAAACATATAATACCAACAGAGGACGACGACCGCCCAGAATAATAAATGGTAGGCAGGTAAACCACATGGGAGTTAATTCACAATGGCAACCTAATCACCAATCAAGTTGACTAAAAAGACCCTTTCCATCTAAACGACATTTAAGATATCCTAGAGCAGAACATGGCGTTTTGACTGCCGAAAATGACATGGACTTACCTCTAGTTGCTGGTTTAATTCAGGAAGTCCCAACTAAATTTTTAATTGATAGTGGTGCGTCAGTATCTTTAATTAGTGCAGGAACTTTTAATAAAATTCGACATGATAGATCTTTAAAACAAAGACCTCCTGAGGTTACTGTTTGTGGGATTGGAGGTAATGTTGTGCCCATACGCACAAAAAGATGAGTTACTCTTCTCTCTCTTATGTTGAGGGTATACAAGACCTAGTCCTAAACCACAAGGCACACATAACGCCATAACTGTGTTTGAGGGGTACTGATTAAGGAGGGAATTTCAATCAAACAAATGCAACTTAATAAGCCCCCTTCCTTTTGGCACCATGACGAAAGCGTCTGTCTGTCCTCGGAGTACCCCCTAACAATGCTCTTCTTCACTTTTCTCTAAACTATCACAAATTCTTTTCTATAAACTATCACAAAATGCTAACCTGCCAATTAGATCACTTGAGGGAAATTTTAGCACCAATTCTGTTCTTTCTTTTATTTTCTCCTTCCTTAATCCATTTTCTTTTAACCTTCCTTAGTCTCAAAGTCAACTCCTATACTATTACCATATATATACCTATACACTGATACTATTAAATGCCTTTCTTCTATTTATTCACTCTGACACCAAGGCCATTATTTAGAGGTTAGGTTTTGTGCCTTAAACATGCCTGAGTACTTATCTTTATTAGCAGTGCACTGCTATTCCATTTTGATTATTTATTTTGCAGCCTGCTGTAACTTCAATCTTTGCCTTTTCTCATCATATCTTGACATTCTGTCTCTGTCCCTATTTACATCTACCAGCAGTATAAATATACAGTTTAATGACATATGTTCAAGTACCTAACTCTATCAAATTGTTTAATTTAATTAAAACCAGGATTAAGGATGAAATATATCCCCAGCCATATTTAAATTTGAGGCCCCTTTAATATATATATATTGCACATACATATAAATACAAATACTGCATAGGTTTTTATATTTATATTGTGAAAAATAATTCCTTGATAAAAATGTAAAATAAGAGGTCAAAAATGTTTTATGTGTTTTTGACTTGAAAAATAAAGTAACAATAAAAACAATTTTAATAGAAAATTTTAACTTAATTATTGTACAATAAAATGGTATAAGAATAAAATTTAAATACTTCACAAGTTAAGTTTAAGTATGCTTTTATATTACATGTTTTCTTGGTTTATTATTATTATTAGAAATTTTTATCACTACCTTTGAAAATATTTAGACCAAAAATGAAGCCCCCTTTTGGGTGAGGACCCCGGCCATAGCATTAATGCAGCCCTGATTAAAACTCATAATTACTTACATACCATCAGGACTACCATCCTACTGCTAATACTAATTCAAGTGACGTACAGTTAGCTTATTGCTTTTTTTTTTTTTTTTTAATCGTATGATGTGAGCAATACACAAAGGAACCAGTTTTTTCCTGCTTTCTTCATTTATTGTGGCTGTGAGGTCCAACCGGAGAGTATGGCACCATCGTAATATCCAAGCCCAACGCAGGATTCGAACCCACGACCTTTGGGTTGACAGGCAGGCAATTTTACCCACCCAGCTAGCCCGGTCAGCAGCTTATTGCTAGACACTATATACTTCTTTAGACTCGTTTTCAACATTAGTCTGGAGGTTTGAAGTGCACATTGACTCAAATAGATTATAATGGCTGTAATCCTGAGAAGATGATGACAATAATAATCTATCTCATTAATTAATATTGGTATTGATGTTCACATTATCTTTCATACTGCACTAACCATCTTTGGTTTTAATTTAACTAGTAACCAATCATGCTAAGAATTGATATTCCTCTAGGTTCAGGGATGTAAGTGACTCTAAGCACATGCAATTTTAAAAATTAGCAAGAAATAATTCAAAACTGATCACTTTTTGATGCCACCTTTATTTTCAATCTATTAAGAACATAACTGTGAAAAAAACATTTTTATTTTATATTGAAAATATATATTTTTAATTATTTTTAGAAAATAAAACCCCTTCTGCACTTTCCACTTGTTGATGAGTGAAATAATAAAAACTAACACAGTCACTAACACCTGAAGCTACTGCACATGCTTCATCCACCGGACATCAACCAGACATTTTAATGTCACAAAGCCAGAGAGGGTAACTAACGGAGGTACCACTTAGATCATAAAGCTAGCATGCTTCAGTAATTGGACACGAAGGATGCTCTCAACACATCAACCTATAATTAGGCTTAACTTGATCTTTCATTTTTTCCTGTTTGCCCAGTAACTTTGGAATTTCTGGAATTTTCAATGGAGAAATGCAAGAAAAACACCCCCTTTTCTCTTTTTTTATTCAAATTATTCAACCTTACAAAATAAATCCAAATTGAATATGAAGAAATGCATATAAAAAATACCAAAATATAGTTAACAAAATAACACAAATATATAATGTTAAAAATAAAGCACAAATAAAATCAACATTTACAAAACTTTTAGTACAGATTAAAATTATTAAAGTTGTCAAACAAATCCAATCTTAGTTGTTTAATCTCATAACCCTACTGATAAATTTTTGTGGCATTTTTTGGTTTCAATTGTTCTGTTTTTTTTTTTTTCTATTTAATCTAGGGAGGCATTTAATGTTAAAAGGTGATTATAAATGCTATTGTCATAGTATACATAAATAATTTTAAAGAAAACAAAGGTCTAAAAGATTTCTTCAAATCCTCAAGATTAATCAACCAATTTTTTTTTTACCTGTCAAGATAACTTCTGTAAAATCTAGTTTCAGTATAGGATTAGTATTAATAGTGACAAATGATGCAAGAAAGCAAGCTTATACAGTATCAGCTAAAAAAAAAAATTTCACCCATCCACCAACTCCAATAGTTTGACTTGTTTTTATTCATGAATTTATTCAAACTATCCACTTCCAAAACAATGGACGGCAGCCTGTTTCAGCAATCAGTGACCTGTTGGCTGATGGCAAACTTCTTCACATGCAACCTTCCTTCTTCAGTTAGAATTCATAACCCCTAATGTGCTTAGTCTGAGTAACAGGAAGAATCCCATTAGCATTGAATTTGTTCAAGCCATTCAAAGCTTTAAATACCTCAATCAGATCACCTTGCAGGTGCAAAGTCTCCAGATGCTGCAATTTGCAGAACTGAAGCCTTTCTTGGTAAGATCACCTGTTTGTTCTCCTCACCAATCTTGTTGCCCTTCTCTGTACCTGTCCAGCAGCTCTATATCTTTCCTAAAATGAGGCCTCCAGACCTGCATACAGTACTCAAGACGTAGCGTGACCATTGCCTTATACAACAGGATAATCACCCCCTTATCCATGCTAACAAAATTTCGGTATATCATTGATAAAACTCCATGAGCTGTCCTGGCAGCCTGTCTGTACTGATCAGAGAACTTCATATCAGACTGCACAATTATCCCCAGGTCTTTTATCATTTTCCATTACCCCGAGTGTAGTACTACACAGTTTATACATTACTCTGGTATTACAGTAGCTACTCGTATGCACTACCTAGAATTTGTCAATGTTAAACTTCAATTGCCATTTCTCAGCCCACCTGCCTAATTTTTCTAGACCTTGTGGCAGCAGCATACCTTCATTAGTGTCAACTACCCTGCTAATCTTTGTATCATCTGTAAACTTAGATATTAAGCTTGATTGATAAATATTGAAAACAACAATGGACCCTGGGGAACTCCACTAATAACATTAGTCCACAAAGAGCAGTGACCACTGATAACCACTCTATCTTCTCCCACTCAACCATCTCTTTTTCCATAGTATCCCTTTATGCCACACTGCTCCAATTTCTACAGCAGTCCTTTATGTCCAACAGTATCAAAAGTATTTCTGAACCCTAAGTATATAATATCAAAACTATTTTTTTGCATCCATTTCCTCTGTCATTGCATCATAGTATCCAATCAAATTGGTCACACAAGATCTCCCCATAACAAACCTATGCTGTGACTGAAGTACAGCTGCACTGCTGTCTAGATGGGTCTGCATTACTTCTTTAATCAATGACTCCATTATTTTCTCTGGAACAGAAGTGAAGCTAATAGGTTGTCACCCTTTGATCCCTCTTTGTGAATTGGGGGATCAAAGGATGACAACCTGTTACATTTGCACATCTACAGTCCGCAGGGACCTCTTCTGAATCCAAAGATGCTATCATAACTATGACTAAGGGTTTGCTTAACTCCTTTGCTGTCTTCCTTATTATAATTAGATAGATACATCCCCCTCATATGTCTTTTTTACGTTTAAAATTCAACAATTTCTGTTCCACTTTCCTTTCAGTTATCACAAAATGGTTTAGCTCCCTATGAGAGTTTGATACATGTATGACATCCCCCTTTCTAAAGAATTCCTCACATGTGAATGTAGATGCAAAATACCTATTCAGCCTGTCAGCAATCTGAGCAGGATCATCCACAGTTAAACCGTGGACATCAAGTGTACCAATGTGATTCAGCCATTTCCTTCTACTGTTAATATAAGTAAAGAAGTCTTTACTGGCATTTGCCAAAGGCTTCTCGTAATCTGCCTTGGATTGCCTAACTTCCTTTGTGACTTTTGTATCAACTGATAATTTATATGCATCCCATGCATTTTTCTCCTCTGTCATGGGTCTTATTAATTCATCTGACATCCATTTAGAACTAAGCCTTGAACTGTATTTCTTAGTTGACATGAAAAGCCTAGTAGCTTCTATGATTAATTCCCTGAATGCTTCCCGTTTAGAGTTTGTTGTTGGTAACATTAGTTGGTCCCACTATTAAATATAAAATCTTTACAAAAGCAAAATCCTTTCCTTTGTAGTTACATCTTGAAGTATATCCCATACAAATACACTGTAATTACTGCCACCTAGCGGTTCTTTTATTTTCAGATTCTTAATGCATGAATAATCACTGATGATAATCAGATATAGATTATCACGTGCTCGCTCTCACTCTCTCTCTCTTGTTGCCTCTCTAACATACTGCTGTAGATAATGGTCAGCCACTAAATCCACAGAAATCTTGTTAGTGTGAGTGACCAAACCATAAGTTCCAGTCAATATGGGGAAAGTTAAAATCCCAGATTACAACATATTCTGATTTACTGGCTCACTTTTTTGGTTTACAACAAAGGTTTCTAATACAATTATCTGTATTTGTTCTAAAATATACTGATTTCTAGATTCAACTGTATTCCAAAGTGGTGAATTATACTCAAGTATTTACAGAACAGTAATTTTAAATATTTCAGTCAAAAATACTAGATTACTGAAATTCCAAGCAAGATCTTTTAATTAATCCAAGTTGTCTCTGCTTTCTTATGAATTCATTTAATATGATATACTGCTGGCATAAAAAAAAATTTACACCTAAGTTCACGAACTGAACTGTTTCTGAATATCAGAGTAGTACCAAGAGTATAGACATATTTCAAGGGATTAACTTTATATACATTATAATGTGAAATTACATATTTTAAGAGATTTAGCTTTAAATAGTTATTATTAGCATTAGTAGTGGCAAAAGATGGAAGCAAGCAAGTTTATACAGTTGCCAAAAAAAAAAAGCCAATACTTCCCATTTCACCTGTCCATCCCTTTTAACAGCTTAAACTACCCACTTCTACTATACCAGATGGGAGGTTATTCCAACAATCGACCACCTGCTGGCTGAAGAGTGGAACACATCGACCTACACATCTTTCTCAGTTTTAATTTATTCGATACCATGCATGTAGTCTGAACAAGAGGATGATCCCATCAGCATTGAACTTACTCAGTCCATTAAGAGCCTTAAACATCCCAATGAGATCTTCTCACAGTTGCCTAGTTTGTAGAGCTAAAGACTTTCCTGAGTAACCTTTTGTTCCTCTCGCTAATCTCAGTGCTCATCTCTGTGCCCATTCCAACAGATTCCTCTCCTTCCTAAAACAATGTCTCCAGACATTGTTTGGAGACATTGTTTTAGGAAGGTTATGCAGTAATTGGATGCAGTCATTATATAGCCATTCATCTAATTTAGTACGTATTTATTTAGTAATAAAGAATCATCCATAGAATGGATGATTCATTTGAAAATTATGGAATCTTTTGTTGACAGGTATTGTGAGTTATGGTTCTGTGAACCAAGTTGATCAATATCACTGCAAATGTGTGCCTGTCACCTCTGACCAGAGGCGTAGCTAGGTTTCTGGCGCCCTTGGCAAATTCGTGACTACGCGCCTTTTTATGATAATTAGTAAAACCATCGTAAAAAGGCGTGTAAATAAAATTATCATAATAAATAATAATAAGTACCGCCTGACCTTTGTTTAACAAACTTCTTTATACCAGATTTTTCTGTTGAGTGATTTTTTTTGAATTCCTCTTCGCAATTACATTTAAAATAGTGTTTGTAGAACAAAGAAAATTTTTTATGTGAGATTACGTGGTTAACGGATTATGAGAGACTTAATTGGGTACGCATTGTTCGCCCCTCTCACCTTCAAGAAATTTAGGCAACAGTGCTGTTGCTAAGCACAATGGTAATCTCTTTGGCTTAAAAGATTACCAACTTAGTGGTACCCATAAAACCTATCCTTCCTGTCCCACATTTGATTGGATACTATGATACGGTCACAAAAGAGCTGGAGGCAAAAAATAATTTTGATGTGATACACTTGGATTTCAAGAAAGCTTTTGATACTGTTGCACGTGGAACAAATTGGAGCAGTATGGTATTAAGGGCAAGTTGCTACAATGAATAAAAGGGTGATTGAGTGGGAGATGACAGAGAGTGGTAAACAATGGATGCTGCTCTTTGTGAAATAATATTATTAGTGGAGTCCCACAGGGTGCGGTATTGGGCCCAAAGTTGTTTTGTATATTTATCAATGATATTATTGTAGGTATATCAGGCTTAATGTCCAAGTATGCAGAAAATACAACGGATAACAGAGTTGTTAATGACAGTAATGGCAGTGTGCTACTGCAACAGGATCTAGAAAATTTGGGCAAATGGGTTGAGATGTGGCAACTGAAGTTTTAACATTGACAAATGCAAAGTACTGCATATGGGTTGAGAAGGAACCCCAGAGAAACGTACCAACTGTGTGGTATGATACTTAGGCTGATAGAAAATGAAAAAGATCTAGGAGTAAATGTGCAATCAATTATGAGGTTTTGCGGACAGGCTGCCGGAGCAGGATCTTGTCAATGATGTACAAGAATTTTGCGAGCAGGGATAAGGAAGTGATTATTCCCGTGTATAAGGCAATGGTCAGGCCACACCTTAAGTACTGCGTACAGGTCTGGAGACCTCAATTTAGAAAGGATGCACAGCTGTTTGGGCAAGCAGAAAGAAAGGCAACAAGATTGGTGAGGGGAACGAAGGGGTTCTCTCTCTCTCTTACCAAGAAAGGCTCAAGTTCTGCAAATTGCAGCTTCTGGAGAGTAGGCACTTACAAGGGGGTGATCTGATTGAGGCATATAAGGCTTAAATGGGTTAAGCAGGCTTAATTCTGATGGGATTAAGATCTTCCTATTGTTCAGATTATGAGCCTGAGAGAGCATAAATTCAAACTGAGAAAGACAGTTACAGAATAAATGTATGGAAATTTGCCTTATAGAAATTGATAGCTTAAATAAATTCAAGGAGGAACTCGACAAACTTTTAGAGAACAGATGTGTGAAATGGTTTTTTTTTTTTTTTTTTTTGGCTGATGTTACATAAGCTTACTTTCTTGTATCACATACCTCTACTACTACTACTACATACCGAGAAGTCGAGCTGGTCAACTACTTTCTGTGCATCCACAGCCAGTGGGCAGATCAAGGGTATTCCACATTTGGACAATAGGCTCTGGTCAGTCTTCTACTGTAAGCACCCTGTTCGAGTTTTATAAGAGAGTGGTTTTCCTATACCCCAACAAAGGGTAATCTGTTGTTTCGCTGAAGTGATTATCTGAATTGTCTGCAAACTTAGACATTAAGCCTGATATACCTTCATCAATATCATTAATAAATACAGGACGCCACCGTAGCTAGGTGGGCTGGAGCGGCAGTGTGTAGCACACGCTTCTTGATTAGACTGGGGTTCGAGCCCGTGACCACCAAATACGGAGGATGCGGAAAGGTCAGGGAATGACCACCAAATACGGAGGATGCAGAAAGGTCGGGGAATGACCACCGCATATCCCTGGAGCAATATGGCCTTAGTTGCTAATGCTTCTAAAAACCAAATAAAAACAACATTAATAAATACAGAAAACAACAATGGAACCAACACCAAACCCTGGGGGACTCCACTAATAACAATAGTCCACGAAGAGCATTGTCCATTGATTACCACGCTATCTTCTCCCACTCAACCATCCCTTTATCCATTCTAGCAACTTGCCCTTAATGCCACACCGCTCCAATTTGTACAGTAGCCTTCCATGTGCAATGCTTTACGAAAAAGTAGCCCCTCGCATCTCGCCCCGGCACATTTCACCCCCAGCAGATAATGAGTAGGTTAGAAAAATGTAAATATAGTCATTTCTCGATAACTCAAATTTTTATTGAAGTCCCAGTTCCTTTAGTGGAGATTCAATGTTAAACTCTCCCGATTACTCGAACTGAACTTCCGATAACTCTAACTTTTCTGAACAAATTTTCAAAATTACATTTGTGTACAAATTTGTCACGTAGCCTTTAAACTAATTTCTCCACTTTTGTTTGTCTTCAGGATTCTCTTTCCATTGTGAAAGGATTAACTGGAACTGTTAATCCTTTCACAATGGAAAGAATACATACTCGACCACGAGGGCGAGAGTCACATGGTTAGTGACGGACATGGGGTGAGGGAACAGTGACTAATCTTATAGGAGTCTTTTCAGTAACAAGTGAATCTTATTCTGATTTGTCTAAATTCAAAGAATAAAAGTTCCTGCATCTGGCTCTCCTCACATTTCCTGGCGCAGTGGACAGCGCACATTTGCTGTTTTCTCCGCCTCATTATCGGTGGTGCATCGCGTGAACAAGCTGAGCGTCGCAGGCAGTGACAAAAATAATATGCAGACAAAAATCTGCATATTATTTTTGTATCTTGATTGATTAATCCTGTGTGTACAATGGCAAAAAGTGTTTTTCGTCAATAAGAGGCAAAAGAAAATTGGTAGATGATGGCAACCACATTTACGTGTCTTTAGAGATGTTTTCTCTAGATGAAAAACATGGAATCTGGGTTTGTGAAAAAGTTCCACCTGCAAAGGGCGTGTTTGGACAGAGGGTTTGGAAGGTCCAGTTGTGAAAGTCGTAACTAAACATAACCATGCAGCTCAAGCTGCAAAGTCGGAAGCATTGCAATTGATTGATCAAATACGGCACAAATCCACAAAATTATTATCGATGGCAATGTACAACCATTTTTGATGTATGATTCTCAGGATGCACTGCTTCCGGGTCGCATGCTTATTTTTTCCACTAGTAACAATCTTCAGTTATTGGCGCATAGCCAGGAGTGGTTTTCTGATGGAACTTTTAGCACAGTACCCACTCATTTCCAGCAGCTTTATACAATTCATGTGGTTCAATTCAATACAGTTATTCCAGTGGTCTACGCGCTTCTGCCAAACAAAACTTAGGCACCACATACGTCAAGTTTCTTCAAGAAGTTAAAAATCTACAACTGGGTCTCCAACCTCAGTGACTTATTACAGATTTCGAACACGGTGCCGTGCAAGCCTTCCAACAAGAATTTCCTGGTATTGTAAATACCAGTTGTTTTTTTCATCTTTCCCAAAGCATTTGGCGAAAGGTACAGAATGAAGGTTTAAAAGCCCGATACGAACAAGACCACGAATTTGCTTGTTGGATCCGAATGATTCCGGCATTGGCATTTATTCCTCCTGCTAACATTATTCAAGCATTTGAAGATTTAGTTGAAGCTGATGACTTCCCCATTGAAGCTATGGTGATTGCAAACTACTTTGAAGATACATATATTGGAAGAAGACAGTGGAGAGGCCAGCAATTACCCATTTTTGCCATCGAATTGTGGAATGTTTACACACAAACACTGAATGATCAGCAACGTACCAACAACGGCGTGGAGGGGCGGCACAGGGGATTTCAGGTAAATTGTGCTACTTTATTCCCAAATATTTACCGATTCATTGATTCTTTAGAGAAACAACAAGGGCTACGCAATTTCGAAATTACACAACTAATTGCCGGTAATTCAGGAAATCAAAGAAACAAGAAGTATGCTGCAATTTTTGCTAGAATCAAAAGAATAGTCCAAGATTTCAAAATCGTAACGTGAATGATTACCTTAGAGGCATTGTATACAACTTTGAGTTTTAAAAAATAATAATGTGCATTTATTCTATTAAAACAAAATAAATTAGAATTATTAAAAAATTAGGTGAATCATTTACATTTCTGTAGCCTACTCAATATCTACAGGAGGCGAAATGCGAGGGGCCACTTTTCCAGATCCCATGTGCAACAGTATCAAAAGCTTTCCTAAGATCCAAGTATATGATATCAAAATAATTTTTTGCATCCAATCAAATTGGTCAGACAAGACTTCCCCTTAACAAAACCATGCTGTGTCTGAGATATAACTGAAGTCTTGTCTAGATGATCCTGCAGTGCTTCTTTAACCAGTGCTTCCATTAATTTCCCTGGAACAGAAGTTAAACTAACAGGTCTGTAATTACTTGTGTCACCCTTTGATCCTCCTTTGTGAATTGGGGTCAAATTTGCACATCTCCAGTGCATGGGTACCTCCCCTGAGTTCAAGGAACCTGTCATAATTATGGCCAAGGGTTTGCTTACTTCCTTTGCTGCCTCCTTCAATATAACTGGATAGATCCAATCCACCCCAAGTGCCTTTCTTATGTTTATCTTCAACAATTTCTGCTCCATTTGGCTCTCATAATAAAATTTTAATTTATTAAGAAATCGTTTAGCTCATTGCCAGGATTTAATACACCTCTGGCACCCCTCCCAGAATAACTCCTCATTTGTAAATGTAGATGCAAAATACTGATTCAGTTTGTTACCTACCTAAGCAGGAACATCAACAGTTGAACCCTCGACATGAAATGGACCAATCTGATTCATCCCCTTCCTTCTAAAGTTTACATAAGTTACTCATTGCATCTTTTGCCAAAGATTTCTCGTAATATGCCTTTGCCTGCGTAACCTCCTTTTTAACTTGATTACAGACCAGCATATATCTACCATAGGCTTCTGTATCACCTAAATTAAAAATCACAATATTCACCATCTGTTTATATAGCACAAAAACAGTATATACACACATTATAACTTCAAACTTATTCAGTATCTCAGAATGTACACAGTTCTTGAATGGCGAAGTGCTGTGAGCATGTACCGTATTCAATCACAATATTTGCGATCATCTGTTTATATAGCACAAAAACAGTATATACACGTTATTTATAACTTCAAACTTATTCAGTATCTCAGAACGTACACAGTTCTTGAATGGTGAAGTGCTGTGCATTCGAGCATGTACCGATGAAGCGGTCACCTGATTGGTCCCTTAAAAGTTGCGTTCTGGATGGCAAATAGATGTATGCTGCTATGCAGTATGTACTCAGATTTAAGGATGCATGCAGGCTTGAATCGCCCTCTGAAAACACGCCATTTGGCAAAAATTAATTTTCACCCCGCCCTCTGCTCTCATCCTGATGCGATATCTAGGTGCGGCATTTCATCAGCTAGCCTTGGGTGTCGAAATAGCTTGACACGTAACTGATATGGTCTGTCAGTGGCTTTGATACCAGTGCCCTTGGCACCTGCCCCAATGCCAAGGCATTCCTACACCACTGCCTATGACTCTGTGTACCAAACTCAGTGTTAAAAATAAAAGTAAAAATATTATAATACCCCCCCCACCACCCTGTGGCATTTATACCATGTTCTATAATTTATTGTTTTGTTATTACTGTTTGCATTTGATTTTGATTTTCCTTTTTTTTTTTTTAAATGCATAAAACAGACTTAGTTGTTCACCTTCTTCAATCTTTTATTTTTCTTAATATACTTCTCACTGTCCTTTAGGATTGGCAATCTATACATTGATCACTGTACTTACCTACCCATTTTTACATTTCATTTATCCTTATTACCATCACTGTTACATAAATACATGTCCAAATTACATGTCACATCTCTCCAAATTGTGTTTTAGACTAACAATTTATGTTTTTCATATATGTGTTTTTAACTTGTTTTTGTAACACTTTGAAGTGAACAAAGTTTCACCATATCAAATGATGGAGGAACCTAGGAGGAGAATAAATATATTGGTATATGTATGTATTTATATTGTTCCATCACTTGGTCTTACTTTATTTCTTATTGTACTGTCAACCTTGTCATTCTTTTTATGTTGTATAAACTGAAAATAACGTTTATTGCGTTTTTCATATATTTTATTGGCATATTTATTGTTTGCCCCCAATGCATTATTTTCTGTAGGACCTTGTCTAGGCAGCTGTGGTTTTATCAAACAGTACATTTAAGGAATATATTCCCCATGATAGAGCATCCTAGAATTTTGTCTTCTCTAATTGTTTTTCTGATCTTTGCAAATAAGAACAGATGTAGCACTATTATTAAGGTATATATTTATTTATTTTGCAGCTAGCATACATCACAGTGATGAAGCCACTGTGATGTATTCTAACATAAGCTGTATGCACATAGTAGTAGTAGTAGTAGCAGTATGTATGCATGTATGTAGTTCTAATATAAGCTGTATATAAAACTGAATTGAGCCTAAAGTAAATCAGAATTTTTGAAATCACATATTGAAAATTGACTTTCTACAGAGTTCCCTGGGAATAGCTGTATTACTAATGGAAATAAGCCAGTAAACAGTAATTATTTACTTGTTACTGCATTTGCATATATTCAATATTAACATGCTATGGACTATGATTAATTCAATTTATTATAATCACTGATCATATATGTGAATTTTTCATGTATGTGAACACAACAAAGAAGAAAGCTAATCAGAAATCAGATCAGATCCATGTGCACTGGGTGTGGGAAAGCTTTAGATAACCTAGCCGATGTTACAGATGAATTGAATAGGTATTTTGCATTGGTATTTACTGATGAAAGACCTTCACGCTGAGAAGAGACTGTGCAAGTGAGGCAGAGCCATATGAAATTAGTTTCGTAATTACAGATGATTGTTTATTAGAAAAATAAACAAACATCTGTAATTACAAAATAAACAATCTTAGAGGAAATGATTAAGAGTGCAATCCAGGGACATTTAGATAGATATGGCATTCCGAGACACACAACATGGCTTTCTTAAGGGAAAATCATGCTTAACTAGCTTAGTAGGCTATATTGACACAGTTACTGGATGTAGGGAACAATCTTGACAGTTTATTTGGATTTTTGCAAAGCATTGCACTGAGCCCCTCATGAGAAGTTACTGTATAAGCTTGAACAGGTTGAGATTACTGGTAAGATTCTAAGATGGATTGCTGGGTGGCTGCAGCTCAGAAGGCAGAGAATTATGATTAATGGATATTCTTCAGATTGGCATAACAACAGGAGTGGGGGTCCCTCAAAGATCAGTTCTTGGACCACTGTTGTTTCTCATTTTCATAAATGACATTGATGAATGGTTA
This sequence comes from Mastigoproctus giganteus, assembly GCF_048544385.1. NCBI lineage: Eukaryota > Metazoa > Arthropoda > Arachnida > Uropygi > Thelyphonidae > Mastigoproctus > Mastigoproctus giganteus. The sequence continues at coordinate 237,949,840 of NC_143575.1, read as the reverse complement.
GAAGGCATGATGTCAAAATTTGCAGATGACATTAAGATTGGCAGAGTCATTAATGATCAGTTCCAAGCAATGCTCCCTTAGGATGACTTGAACAGACCTCAAAGATAGTGAGAAAAGTGTGTTTTAATGCTACTAAATGTAAGGCCTTACAACACTTGGGGAACAGCAACTCACAAATAAACTATACAATTGGTGGGGTTGAATTAAAAACAGTGGAAGAGGAAAGGAAGCTGGGAGTTACAATACGGGCAGATATGAAGTCTTCTGAACAGTGTGAACAGCCAGGAAAGCCCATAGTGTCATATCGATGATTTATCAAAAGTTATCCTGTAAAGATAAGGAGGTCATAATCCCACTGTACAAGGCAATGTGGTTCAAATGTGGTCTTACAGACCACATTTGGAATACTGTGTTGAAGTATGGAGACCTCATCTGAAATAAGACACTGAGCTTCTTGAAAGGGTCCAAAGATGGGCAACTCAAATGGTGAGATCAGCAGAAGAACAACCGTATGAGGAAAGACTGATTATGTGGGCTACAGAGCTTGGTAACCAGGCACCTCAGATGTGACCTGATTGAGGTTTATAAAGCTCTGAGAGGGATTAGTAAAATGAATGAAGTTGGAATTCTCACTGTTATAATTTCAGAAATAGGAGTCATAAACTCAAATTACAGGAGTTGAGGTTTAGATTAGATTGTAGGAAGCTTTTTTTAGCCAGCATGTCATTGATTGCTCGAACAAGTTGCCCTTGCAGTTGAGGCTGACAGTTTGAATAAATTCAAAGGTCAACTAGCTCTGTGTGACAAGGGAAGCACATAATTTTTATTTTCTTGTGTACTTGTTTTTTTTTTTTTTTTTTTTTTATCAGTGTAGAAGGAGCTTGTGGGCTCATTGCACTATATAGCAAATACTATTACTATTATTTTTCCAAAAATGTAAATGTACTGGAAAAATAATGGGCATTAAGACTTATGTGAAGTCAACAAAAAAAAAAAATAAATAAAATTATATATATATATATAGGACACCGTTAAAAGTATAATTTGCAAGCCGAAAAACTTTTATAAACTGTAACCAAATTTATTGTTTCAAAAACTTAAACAAAATCATTACAAAAAAAGAATTTATACTTAGAATGCTAATTTTTTCATTAGCAAATAAACATGATTGTCTACTTCAAATCCATGAAGGTTATTTGGATCCCCTTGAAGGCGCATCAGTAGTCCACCATACGAAACATAAGCTGCTAATCGTGTTGCTTCACCTGTTCCATCATCTCCCTCAATACGATAGATTTTCCCATACATAACATACTCAAAACTGTCAGCTCTGGAGGGTCCAGTATCAACAGGATTCCATTCGCCATCATCCGGATAACCATCTTCTCGTAAAGTAGAAGCAACAACAAGTCGAAATTTGTCGCCGAGGTCCATTGGATATATCTGAGTATTAACATCAAGAATGAGATCCATCTTAAATGACTCACTTTCACAATGAAGACGACTTACACGATCGAACTTTTTTCCTTCCGGATCTATATCTTTTACATCAAATATATCTTCAAACAGCACACCTGCCATTCTAAAATAATATTAACATAATACCATTACACAATTAAAAGCTGACACTTCGTTTGGAAAATAAGCGAGCATGGTGATCTAAAGCGCCTCTATAATAATAAAATGAAACGCAATATTTAGAAAAAAATATATTTAGAAAAAAAAAATATTTATAATGGAAGATGAAGGTTGCTGAACAACAGGAAATATGTTTAACGAACAGGATACATAAAAATCCAAAGTCATTAAGGCGTCCATATTATGTTTGCACTTCTTGTACTTATTATATTTGTATTATGTTGGTTAGGTTTGCATTTTGGCTGGAAGGAAAACCACCACGCAATACCTCCTGAAATTGACCGACTATGCCACGTGGCGAAATGAAAGGACAAAAATTATTTGCGTTTGGTGAGATTTGAACTCGGGTGTAGATGGGGCAGCTGCACAACACCCCCTGAAGAAGTTCAAAAAACCAGAAAAGTATGGGTGGAAGGCTCCTGTTGAGTTGCTTTAATAATTCTCACCGAAACCATTATGACTATGGTATCGTCACTGTCCACCCCACACCGGGTGGAAAAGGCCAGGGTTCAAATCCTGTCGATAATCCGATAATTTTTTCACTTCGTGGCTGAGTTAGGCAATCTCAGCCGTAGATAGCAAGGTTTTTTCTCCCAGACCCTGGGGTTTTTTCGTCCAGCAAAACGCAAATCGACCAGAGAACACAAGCAATTTACAGACAAAATAAATATATGTGTATGTGTAATCATTTACAGGGGACCATAATATATATATTATTTTTTTTACACATGTTCTCTGCCTGCGCGGATAGCACAGCGGTATTGTCACCGTCCTCCTCACACATGGTGTAAAAGGCTCGGGTTAGAATCCAGTCGATGACACGAGGAAGTTTAATGGGCTTTTTTCACTCTGGCTGAATTAGTCTGTCTCAGACGTAGATAGCAAGATTTTTTTCCGACGGTAACTCGGGTTTTTCATCTAGCAAAACAGGCAAATCGACCATAGAACACGCAATTTATGGACAGAATACACAATGAAAGACAGATGAATTTAATTATTCGGGTTGTCTAGAAATAATAGTTATTATAGAATTGCCCATGTTCTCTTGTAAATTTGCCTGTTTTCTGAAAGAAAACCCCGAATTTCTGTGCGGGGAGGAGACAACTGATTAAAGATGCATTGCAGAATCATCTAGACAGGGCTGCAGCAATAATTCAGACACAGCATGGGTTTGTTAAGGGAAAGTCTTGTCTGACAAATTTGATAGGATATTATGATGTGGTTACAAAGGAACTGGATATGCAAAAGATAATTTTGATATCATATATTTGGATTTCAGGAAAGCTTTTGGCACTGTTGTGCATAAAAGACTATTGTACAAATTGGAGCAGAATGGTATTAAAGGTAAGTTGCTACAATGGATAAAAGGATGGTTAAGTGGGAGAAGACAGAGGGTGGTAATCAATGGGTGCTAATCTTCGTGGACTAATGTTATTAATGGAGTCGCACAGGATTCGGTGTTGGATCCACTGTTGTTTTGTATATTTATCAATGATATTGATGAAGGTATAGCAGGCTTAATGTCGAAGTTTGCAGATGATACAAAGGTTGGCAGGGTTGTTAATGACAGTGTGCTACTGCAACAGGATCTAGATAATTTGGGCAGATGGCCTAAGATGTGACAACTGAAGTTTAACTTTGACAAATGCAAAGTACTGCATATGGGTAGAAGTAACCCCAGGGAAACGTACCAACTGTGTGGTACTACACTTGAGGTGGTAGAAAATGAAAAAGATCTGGGAGTAATTAGTCAGTCAGATATGAAGTTTTCTGAGCAATGCAGACAGTCTGCCAGGGCAGGTCATGGGGTTTTGTCAATGATATATAGGAATTTTGCTAGCAGGGAAAAGGAGCTGATTATCCCTCTGTATAAGACAGTGGTCAGGCCACTCCTTGAGTACTGCGTACAGATCTGGAGGCCTCATTTTAGGAAGGATGTAGATTTACTTGAGCGTGTACAGAGAAGGGCAACAAGATTGATGAGGGGAATGAAGGGATCCTCTTACCAAGAGAGGCTTAAGTTCTGCAAATTGCAGTGGCTGGAGACTAGGCACCAGCACGGTGATCTGATTGAGGTGTATAAGGCCTTGAACGGGTTGAACACTCTTAATTCTGATGGGATCCTTATACAAAAAATTGTTCGGATTACGAACCTAAGGGGGCATAAATTCAAAGTAAGAAAAGACATATGTAAAATAGATGTGCGGAAATTTGCCTTTAGCCAGCGGGTGGTTAATTGCTGGAACAAACTTCCATCTGTCGTTGTGGAAGTTGATAGGTTGAATAAATTTTAGGAGGAACTGGACAGGCATTTGGAGGGAATGGTGTGATTTTTTTTTTTTTTTTTGGCTGATGCTGCATAAGCTCATACACATGCTTTCTTGCATCACATGCCACTACTACTATTTACGCCTAAGACCGACTAACTCGGCCATGGAGTGAGAGAAGAAAAAGCCCATAAAAGTTCCTCGCGTATTGATGAGATTCGAACCCGGGTCTTTGCACCCAATGAGGGAAGGATGGTTAAAATGCCACTGTGCTGCAACGGAGGCGAACTCAATGCTAATGAGATTTTTCTTCTTGCTCAGACTATTAATTTCAATTGACGGGGGGATGGTTGCAGAATAGATCTGTGGAAGTTTGCCTTCAGCCAACTAATGGTTGACTGCTGGAACAAGCTTCCATCCGTTGTTGAAGAAGTGGGTAGTTTGAATAAATTCAAGAAAGAACTAGACAAACTATTGGAGGGAATGGATAGGTGAAATGGTATTTTCTTTTTTTTTCCGGCTAGCTTTGCCGAAAAATATGTATGCTGTATAGGTTTGCTCTTTTGCATCGTTTGCTACCAATAATACTAAGACTGATACAAAGAATCAGCCGAGAAAGAAAGAAAAAAAAATAAATAAATAAAATACCCACCTCACTCCAAATCCATCACCCACCATCTCCAACTATTTGAATTTATTCCAAATTCGCACTTCCACAAGCGAAGATGGAAGTTTGTTTCAAACATTCAACATATGTTTGTGGCTTGTAAGAAGTCTAACCGTTTAGATGACTAACTTCAGTTACAACTGTTGACATATCACCACAGGGGCAAACATTTGGTGAGATGGCCTTGGCACATGCAGGGTCCTGAGCTGGATATCATCATCCTTCTCTTTCTTGGTCTCTCTCACGGTAATTCGGGAATTTTTTGCGGCTGGTGCAGGATAAGCCTCAGGCTTCCTTGCAGCATGTGGCTAAGTAATAATTATAAAAATATCTTATAAGACCATTTTCACTAATAACTTCATAGATATTTCCCATTAAAAACCAAGGGAGTAAAACATCGATAACTTCTGATCAGATGAGAAAACAGGGCAATTGAATCACTGATTTTTGAATTAGAGGACGTCGAGAACGAGGATTCTAAAGGGGCTCTCTTTAAACCTTTCGAATCACTTAAAAGCCTATGATTGACATAACATTTCCGAAAACGAATTTTTAAATTCATTTCGTGGTTTCGAATGGTGAACTGCGGCCTTACTTGCCGTTGCGGATTACTAAAACAGTTCCCACTGTTTTAACCAAAATAAGTTAATTTGATTCAAATTTGGCTTCAAAAATGCGACGAAACACAAAATATCTTTTGTTCAATTCAGACTGAAGATGATGTTGCGACTTGTCTGACATTTTGGATCAAAATTCAGTTTCTCAATCACGCCTCGTATGTATAGTTATGCTTATCAGCCATGGAAAATTAAAAAAAAAAACCTGAATATAAGCGTTGCGTATTTACTCAGAAGTTGTTTTAATTTTTAAATTTTTATATTTTGGGAAGTTTCGTAAGTCGTATTTATTGTGCACTATGTAAATATGGTCATGTCATGTTTCGTTTATACTTATTTCACACTGTGGGTTCATTAAAAAATATGGATCATATGATTTGAGATGGACTGCTCGATTGAACATTGTACTTAGCCTGCTAATTGCTAAACTACCTCCAGTAGTTTAGCAATTAGTAGTTTAATGCTGATCTATGCAGAAGATTCCAAGCAGTAGGGTATCCTAAGTTGAAAAAAATTTCCACTTTAAGCCTAGAAAGAAAGAAAAAATGCCTATTTCCACTTTAAGCATAAAGGGTTTATATGTGTTTTTTGCACTATGGCCGAGTTTTTCTGTCGCAGTTGAAATTAACAAGGTGAAATTTACTCACAGACATTTAGATTTTTCATGCAGATAAACACATCGCCTATCAAAGAATACAAAATTATCTCGTGTGATTGTTATGCGGTGTCAGTGGTTTACAACAAAATCGCACTTATTGGCAATGTGAAGATATGAGACTCTACAAAGCCAGATGAGCTTGAGTTATGTTGGGTACCGTAAGTTATGTGCTGGTGTGTTGTTTGTGTTGTTCATCTGCCACTTAGTAACTGGGAGGTAAGATCACCAATCGAGGCACTTTCCGGAATCGGTCCACAGCACGACGAGCCGGGCCGGAGCAGATAGGATGTCTGATGGGCTTCGCACCTGACAGAGCCAGGAGGAACCCGAAACGAAGAGAAAAATGGAGACAGTGGAGAAAAGGGGACACCACCGAGATGCTTCCGATGCGAGTAGGAGCTAGGAAAACCTATAGTAGGTGGAGTGCCCTCAAGAAAAGTTGGGATGGCTGAGAAAGAGAGTAAAAGTTCCTACGTGTGATTGGATTTAATTCAATAGGATCTTCTTCAGACGCAGCAGCATGCTGGAGAGCATAAGCTTTGTCACTGACAGGTGGTCTCTTCTGTAAAAAGATTCTTAGACTCCCCTCATGGATGATGTTTAATTCATGAGGGGAGTCTAAGAATCTGTGGAAGGTGGAGGGGTGGGTGAGTATACTGCCAGGGGAACACGAGACCAGGAGATCCAACTCCAAAGGCATGCGTTGGGTCTCCCTGTTGAAATAGATTTCACACTGGGGGATCCAGGGTTCATATTTAAGCCCACCTGGCATGTCAGGATAGCAAGTAAATATCCTACCCCAAGTGGGGTTAGCAGGGAGTGGAAATAATCCACTTGGCAGGGGCTGCCTATTTATCCCACTCAGGGGTTCAAGCATTTGCCATATCCCACAAGGTTGCCGGAACCAAATCCCCAAGGCCGTTGTCAGTGAAGTATCCTATCTGGAATGTCCAGATAGATTATCTGGCCAGGCCAGGCCAACAAGAGTCCAGGTACAGTAGAGGGTCGGCAGATTGTAGATTTAAATCCATGGCCTTGATTATGATATATATGGTTCCAGCAGTTGAATTGTCTACTATGGTAGTTTTGGGAGCGCTGCCAAGACGTTTCTTCTCTGCTTGAACACCGTAGCGAAATTAAGAAAGGCAAGGAAGGCTGTTTCTGTTGCAGTTAGGGAGTGGACAGGTTGTAGGTTTAGTAGTTCACTCTCCAGAACAAGTTGTGGTCTGAGGTCTAAACGGACAACCCAGTTAAATATGATATGACTTCAATCTTGCACGTCACCATAGATGCAAAGATTATCGTTGGAGAGGCCCAGTTCCTGTAATTTGGCCTTGACTCACCCATCTACGCAGAGGATATATGTCGTCTCACGGCGGTGAACCAGATCAGGGTGCAGCGGACGGAGTGTTGGATGGTGGGGATAAAGATCTTTGTTATAACACCTTAATTAGATGCACCATCGGGATTGACACAGGATATTCACTTCTTGAGAAATACGCTTCCATTCTACTTTCAGTTCTGGTGCTTATACATAGAAAATTTGTTATTATGTTCTTTTTCGTAAGTTCAGTTAGACAGCAAAAAGCGATATGCAGATCTAGAGGACGTTTCTCTGTGATGGATCTGTCACCACCAGTTGACGATGGTCTCCTTGTCCACACAATGAAACTATATGCGAGATCCATAAGTTATGATGCATATGAAGACAGCGCTGTAAATGTGGTGCAGAGTTCTTCCTTTTAGTTCCCAGTCGGTGCTGGTACCATGGGCCATCATGTCTGTGTAGCGGTTAGTTTTTTTTTTTTTTTTTCTGAGGGAGTTGAGGTGAACTACGAAAGTTCACTTATTGTCCGAGGTTAGGTCCAGGAACTTAACTGACCTTTCATATTGGAGAGGACTGCCATGCAGTCTAATCGTGGAATGTCTGTGCACATGAAGAATGAGTACCCTTTAACACGAGTGTTGTGGTGATGGTCAACTTGTGGGTTTAAACTCATGTGATGAGGCCTTTAATGACATGATTTACTCTCGTCTCGGTCGAGGCACTAATGGGTACATCTATCAGGATAATGAAGTCATCAGCGTAGAAGTGTGAAACAGGAGAACACAAATGAATTCTCGAAGGTGTATAAGACCGTGTTCCACATAGCTGGACCGAAAATGGAACCTTGAGAGCAGCCTTTAGCGGTGTTCCTTGTAATCCGATGGAATGAAGTCTTGATTGTAATTTTCCTATTTGTGAAAAACCCCATCAGATGACACTAGTCCACCAGAGAGATAGGGATGGTAACTGAACGCCTTAGACGATGCAACGCGCTGTTCATTGCCTTCAGGCTAAACTGCCGAATCGCTTCTTTGCTGTCCATGATATGCACTTAATCGGTTTTAATATTATATTGTTCATATACATTGGTATTAAAATTATTTTATTATTTTGTATATACACCGTCAAAACATTATGACCACCTACAAAATATGATGTTGGGCCTCCACGTGCAGCCAAAACAGTTTGTATGCGGCGAGGCATGAATGCTACAAGATTTCTAAATGTGTCTTGTGGTATCTGGTACCAACATGTAACCAGCAGATCCTTTAACTCCTATAAGGCCCGTGGTTGAGACCCCGCAGATTGGAGTTGCTGGTCCAACACAAACCACAGATGCTCGATGGGATTGATGTCTGGAGAATCGGGAGGCCACGGCAAAACCTGGAAGTCTTCTTCATGCTCTGTGAAGCAGTCTTGAACAATGCGGATGGTGTGGCGTGACACATTATCCTGCTGAAAGACGGCAACACCATATGGGGAGATGTTCTATAGGCCTTTCTGTTATAGTGTGCTTGCTACACATCATTCTTCACATGATGATTAAGGCATAGTGACATAGTGTTTTTTGACAGGCGGCACCCGTGCTTTCGCACAACTCCGCATTTGAATCTCTTGTGAAGTAAGACAGTACTGTCAAGGCCAGATAGCATATGTTAGTGTATGTTCATGTTTGCTTAGTGCGGGTTATGTTGTTCATCTGGCCGCTTAGCCTAGGGTCTGTGGAACACCCTAGACTGCTAGTTACCATCACTGGCACTGGGAGCCGGACCAGATAAGTGGGAAGAGAACTCTGGCTGGCCGATCCTGAGGTTAGCCTGAGCTTCCCAGGGAGGGCCAAAAAAATAAAAATAAATAAATAAATAAATAAAAATAAATAAATAAAAATATATAAAAAAAAATATATATATATATATATATATATATATATATATATATATATATATATATAATAAATAAAAAGAAAGAAAAATATATAATAATAAATTTTAAAAAAAAATTTTAAAATATAATAATAATATAATAAAATAATAATAATAATAATAATAATAAATAAATAATAAATAAATAAAATAATAATAATAAATAATAATAAATAAATAATAAATAAATAAAATAATAAAAAAATATATACACATATATATATGCATATATATATATATATATATATATATATATATCTCCAAGCATGAAAAAGCAAATATTAAATGTTATAATAAATATAAATATTATAATAAATATTAAGCAGTCACATAACCAATTAATGCCATCTAGGACGAATAAACATTACATCGGTCTGTATAAATATGAATATGAGTTAAGTTGATAGTGGTAAGAGTTTTTAAAGGTAAAATATGATATACTAGCTTATCAGACAAACCATAAATCATGGCGGGTACCCAACGTGACCTGGAAAAAATCAATCTATGCCGTGACATAAGCAATAAATTATAAACATATATAAAAATACCATTAAAATGTTAATTATGGCAATAAGATACATTGAAAGGGACTCTTTCGAGGGCTAACCCTTTCAATGTATCAACCATAATTAACGAGCTATCCGTTTCTGTAGTCATCGTCCAGCATAACTATGTCCAAATATATGTAAAATAGTAGTAAGTTAGAGCCAAAAGGTAGTGACGAGAATAAAATTTTGTAGTAAGTTAGAGCCAAATGGTAGTAATAAAATTTGTTAATTAATCCCAAATTTAGCAGTAAGCTGGCAAGATGACTGTTAGCCCGACGGATAGCCAAAATTTTAAATTAAAATTATAGAAAGAGCTATAATTATTGTTAGGCATATGTGCGTAGTTGATAGTAAATGCAGTCACGGTAGTCTAAGCAAAAAATAAAAGTGCGAGCTATCGCTAACCAAAGCGAACGGAAAAAGGTATAAGAATAGATATAGTACCTCAATCCCCCTCGAATACTCTAATAGTTCATGAGGTATGAATAAATAGGGATAAGAAAGTGAAAGTTAAACAGCAAAGAAAAAGCAAAATAATTAACATAGGATGTAACCTTATAGTAAGGTATCCTGGTTAGAATGCTTTAAGATTAAAATAAGAATGCTTACCACCGTATAGCCAAGGTACTAGAAAACCACGTGTATTGGCACGTGTAGCATATATTATGCTGGACGATGACTACAGAAACGGATAGCTCGTTAATTATGGTTGATACATTGAAAGGGTTAGCCCTCGAAAAAGTCCCTTTCAATGTATCTTATTGCCATAATTAACATTTTAATGGTATTTTTATATATGTTTATAATTTATTGCTTATGCCACAGCATAGATTGATTTTTTCCAGGTCACGTTGGGTACCCGCCATGGTTTATGGTTTGTCTGATAAGCTAGTATATCATATTTTACTTTTAAAAACTCTTACCACTATCAACTTAACTCATATTCATATATATATATATATATATATATTAAAAAAAAAAAAAAATATATATATATATATATATATATATATATATATAATAAATAAATTTAAAAAAATAATAATAAAAACATATATATACACATATATATAAATATATATACATATATATATATATATATATATAAATATATATATATATATTTAATAAAATAATAAAAAAATTTAAAAAAATAAATAATATATATATTTTTTGAAATAGGAGAAGGAGTAAGAGATTGAGGAGAAGAAAGAAGGTAAGCAGAAGAAAGAGGGCGAGATAGGGTGGGCTCCACCCTACCTCAGGAGGAAGAGAAAAGATTTTGTGAGGTCAAGTGACCCACAAAGTCAGGTTGCCTAATAGCATGACCCTGCATTTGAAAAGTCAAATGCCAGTCCCACACCCAGAGGAGTATATATGTGAGTTCCTACACAGGTAGGAAAATCAGTATTGTCCTACACCTCGAAGAGAAGAGGTGCCAGCAAGTGAGTGGGTCCCACATTGGGCAAGAGCCCAGTGTCAGCAATTTAATCTTCAGCCAAGGGTGACTTGTAGGCAATGAGCAGTGTCCCACACTGGGTAGAGGACTTGGATAATCTTCTATTAGGGGATGAGAGGAGGCACATGGATTCATGAAGCTCAAGGATTGCTTGGAGTTCTTGTGTCTATTGTAGAAAAATCCTTTTTTGGGTTGGTGGATTTGTCAGATAGCTTCCTTTGTGAACGTCGAGAGATTCCTGTTAGGTCAGGATAAAGATCAATATCCTGTTGGTGTTTTCTTTGATTCCATTCAGGATATGTTCTGTGAATTGAGTTTTGGGTTCATTATAAGATGGGGGTGCGCTGAACAGTTTGCTGTAGGTGACTTTGACGCATTTCAAATACAGTCTGGGCAAAAGTAGTGAAGGCTTTGTAGTTGGTTTCGTCAATTATGTAGAGATGTTCCTGCCCACTGGGTATATTTCCAGTTCTGGTAATTAGGAGACTTCTAGGTAAATCATAAAGAGGGCAATTATACATGAGGTGAATCCAGTCTTCATTGTCACCGCATGTGCAGAGAGGAGAATCGGTGAGACCCAGGGCATGCAGCTTGGCCCGAAACGATCCATGACCAGTGAGGAAGAACGAGACGTGAAGGCCTGGTGAGTATCATGGAGGAGGTTTTGGTGGAGTTATCATAACTTGTGGAAGAAATCTTTTAGTTGTTTCACCTTTGGCTGTTTGCTCCCAAGATCTTTGCCAATGCTGGAAGAGCTTAGAGTAAATCTGTTTCATTTCGTTTTTTGGATCATTAGCTAGATCGAGTGTTATATCCAGAATGGTGGTGGGAATTTCTCTCTTTATGCGGTATGCAAGGCCGCGACGAATAACCTCCAGGTCCAGAGGAAGAGTACGTGCTAAGACCTGCAGAGCAGGATTACTGATTGTGCAGCAAGCTCTAATCACGGTGAGTAGGATATTGCGTTGAATTTTATGTAGTTTTGCTTTATTACGTGCAATGATGGCACGAGGGAACCACATGGCTGCACCATAGCACACAGCTGGTAAGAAGATGGTTTTGTAAAGTAGCATGAGAGTCCTCCTCTTCAAACCCCAGTCTGCTCTGCTAATTCTTACGATCATGGCAGTATAATGAAGTATTTTGTTGGTGATGTAATTAAGATGAGGTAAGAATGTTAATCGGGAGTCGAAGGTTACTCCTAGATATTTTAGTTCTGTTTTGAGTTACAATGTCTGCCAGAGATTTTAATTTGGGGTGGTCTTCTTATGTCCAAGGATCCTTTGAGGAGGATAGTCTTCGTTTTTTCCCCAGAGATGACTAACTTGTGGTTGTTTGCCCAATTTTGGAGGATCGTTAAGGCAGGGGAGGCAATTTGCTCAAGCTGAGTTCTAGAATCAGCTTTGATAAGGAGGATGAGGTCATCTGCATAGGTCATGCAGTCCACAGGACCTAGATCCATAAGACGAAATTCATCTAGTATTAAATTCCAGAAGTAGGGCCAAATAACTGTGCCCTGTGGACACCCTCTTACAACTGGTCGGGAGGTTTTCTGAAAATTTGTTTGAACAGTTACTGAATCGAAGCCACCAGCAAAGTCAATGGAGATAGCCAGTAGATATTTTGCTGTGGTTGAGTTTGCTGTGTTGAGGAGATTGTTCATAGCGTCTTCAGTGGAGCATGGACGCTACAAGATTTCGAAACCTGTCTTGTGGTATCCGGTACCAACACGTAACCAGCAGACCCATTAACTCCTGTCAGGTCTGTGGTGGAGACGCCGCAGATCAGAATTGCTGTTCCAACACGAACCACAGATGCTCGATGGGATTGATATCTGGAGAATTTGGAGACCAGGGCAATACCTGAAAGTCTTCATGTTCCGCGAACCAGTCTCGAACAATCCAGGTGGTGTGGCATGGCGCATTATCCTGCTGAAAGACGGCAACGCCAAATGGTAAGACCGTTGCCATGAACGAGTGTACCTGGTCAGCAATAATGTTTAGATAAAGTGTAAAGTGTATTTAGGGTCAGACGGCACCAGGGGTTTCCTCCATCTCCGCGTAGTTTACATTGTGGTGTGATACAGTTCTCTGTAAAGGCCAGAGATTTAAAAGTGTGTGGATCTTGGAATGTGTGGTGTTGTGTATCGTTGTTCTTCTGGCCATTTAGCCGCCAGATCTCTACTGAGCCCCGACGTTGCCCGCACTTTGCCCCATGGAGGCAGACCAGGTACCTAATAGTTTTTATTTACTTTGGCAGGTCTTGCCAACTAATTTCCTGAGATTTCAGTGGCTAGAATCTTTAAAAAAAAATAATAAAATAATAAATAAAAAATAAAATAAAATAAATAAATAAATCTATATATACATGTTTAGGTAGGTGGTAGACATCAGAGGTGCCCGGCACATGGATGACTGGACCCACAGTATCCCAGCGGAACATCGCCCAAAGCAAGCATGACACCGACTTGTTTTCATCCCGTGGTGCATCCAGGCGCCATCACTTCACGAGGTAAACGACGCACACGTATCTGGCCATCCATTGCAACAAGAAATTTGATTCATCGGACAGGCTGACCTTCTTCCAATCACTCAAGGTCCAGTTTCGATGTTCACGTGCTCACTGTAGGCGCTGTTGCCAGTGAACCGTGGTTAGCATGGGCACTGGGAGCGGCCTGCGGCTACGCTGCCTCATTTTCAGCAGAGTTCGATGTACTGTATGTTGTGACACATTACTCCCGTCACCAGCATTCCAATTACCGGAGAGTTGCGCCACAGTCGCCTTTCTGTTGTCACATACCATCCAGGAGAGCCTTCGCTGACCTCGAGCATCGATGAACCTCGGTTTTCTCACACCTTGCCGGCAGTTCGTAGATTTCTCCTCCTCGGGCTATTTTCGTGATTACTAATCACGGCTGACCGTGTACTTCCCACCAGCCGTGCCCTTTTGGATATGCTCTGACCCAGTTGTCTGGCCATTACACATTTGGCCTTTGTCAAACTCGCTTAAGTCTGAAGAGATGGGAACATCTCTTCAGATGTTCCCATCTGAAGAACAAGAGTAATACTGGTTAACGGAGCTTAGTGTCAGGTGTTTTTTGTACTGTGTCCCGACCCGCATCATAGTTCACCTGCAGTTGCTTCGAATTGCATAACGACTCTCGCTGGTCATAATGTTTTGGCTCATTGGTGCAGAACACTATTAGTGTGGTTCCTTGCTTTGCGCACTATCTTATTTTTAACACTTAAAAATATGTCCTCTAGGAACCTAGAGGACATATTGGAGTAACCTTTAAAAATTGGTCCAAGCAGTCATTCTGACTTTTAAAAAATTAATAGCGAAATAGTTTTCCTTTGGTAGTGCTATGTAGTAGTAGTAGTAGTAGTAGTAGTAGTGGCACATGATGCAAGAAAGCAAGTGTAGGAGCTTATGCAGCATCAGCCAAAAAAAAAAAAAAAAAATCACACCATTCCCTCCAAATGCCTGTCCAGTTCCTCCTTAAATTTATTCAAACTATCAGCTTCCACAACGACAGATGGAAGTTTGTTCCAGCAATTAACCACCCGCTGGCTAAAGGCAAATTTCCGCACATCTATTCTACATCTGTCCTTTCTTAATTTGAACTTATGTCCCCGTAGGTTGGTAATCTGAACAAGTGGTAGGATCCCATCAGAATTCAGCGTGCTCAACCCATTCAAGGCCTTATAGACCTCAATCAGATCACCGCGCAGGTGCCTAGTCTCCAGCCACTGCAATTTGCAGAACTTAAACCTCTCTTGGTAAGAGAATCCCTTCATTCCCCTCACCAATCGTGTTGCTCTTCTCTGTACACGCTCAAGCAAATCTACATCCTTCCTAAAATGAGGCCTCCAGACCTGTACGCAGTACTCAAGGCGTGGCCTGACCATTGCCTTATACAGAGGGACAATCACCTCCTTTCCCCTGCTAGCAAAATTCCTATATATCATTGACAAAACCCCGTGACCCGCCCTAGCAGCCTGTCTGCACTGCTCAGAAAACTTCATATCTGACTGCACAATTACTCCCAGGTCTTTTTCATTTTCTACCACCTTAAGTGTAGTACCACACAGTTGGTACGTTTCTCTGGGGTTACTTCTACCCATATGCAGTACTTTGCATTTGTCAAGGTTGAATTTCAGTTGCCACTTCTTAGCCCATCTGCCCAAATTATCTAGATCCTGTTGCAGTAGCACACTGCCATTACTGTCATTAACAACCCAACACCGAACCCTGTGGGACTCCACTAATAACATTAGTCCACGAAGAGCAGCACCCATTGATTACCACCCTCTGTCTTCTTCCACTTAACCATCCTTTTATCCATTGTAGCAACTTACGCTTAATACCATTCTGCTCCAATTTGTACAGTAGTCTTCCATGCGCAACAGTGTCAAAAGCTTTCCTGAAATCCAAGTATATTATATCAAAATTATTTTTTGCATCCAGTTCCTTTGTGACCACATCATAATAACCAATCAAATTTGTCAGACAAGACTTTCCCTTAACAAACCCATGCTGTGTTTGAATTATTGCTGCAGTCTTGTCTAGATGATCCTGCAATGCATCTTTAACCAGCGACTCCATTATTTTACCCGGAACAGAAGTTAAACTAACTGGTCTGTAATTACTCTTGTCACCCTTCGATCCACCTTTGTGAATTGGGGACACATTTGCACATCTCCAGTCCGTGGGAACCTCCCACGGACTGGAGGTTCCCACGATGCTCTCATAATTATGGCTAATGGTTTGCTTAGTTGCTTTGCCGCCTCCTTTAAAATAACTGGATAGATCCCATCCACCCCAGGTGCCTTTCTTGTGTTTAACTTCAACAATTTCTCCTCCACTTTGCTCTCAGTTATTACAAAATCATTAAGCACACTGCTACAATTTGATAACCTTCTTCCATTTTCAAATTGTAATAATTCCTCACGTGTGAATGTAGATGCAAAATACTCATTCAGTTTGTTTGCAATCTGAGCAGGATCATCAACAGTCGAACCATCGATGTCAAGTGGACCAATCATATTCAGCCCCTTCCTTTTAGAGTTTATATAAGTAAAGAAATCCTTGCTGTTTTTCTTAGCATCTTTTGCCACAGATTTCTCGTAATCCGCCTTCGCCTGCCGAACCTCCTTTGTGACCTGATTACAGACTAGCTTATATCTGCCACAGGCTTCTGCGTCACCTGATAATTTATATGCATCCCATGCATTTTTCTTCTCTGTCACGAGTCTCATTAGTTCATTTGATAACCATTTAGGCCTAAACCTTGAACGATATTTCTTAATCGGTATATAAAGTCTAGTAGCTTCCACGATTAATTGTTTGAATGCTTCCCACTTAGAATTTACTGTTTGTAACATCGTCAGTTGATCCCACTGTACAGAACTTAAAAACTGTCTGAGACCACTGGACTCCCCTTTGCGGAAGCAAAAACCCTTTCCTTTACCCCTGACGGTAGTTACCTCTTTGAGTAAATCCCACTTCAGCACACTGTGATCAGTGATCACTGCCACCTAGTGGTTCCTTTATCTGCAAATTCTTAATACACGAATGATCACTGCCGATAACCAGATCAAGAGTGTTACTTTCTCTGGTTGCCTCTCGAACATGCTGCTGCAGAAAACAATCATCCAATAAATCCACAAAAGTCTGACTAGTGTGTGAGTGACCAACCCACAAGTTCCAGTCAATATCTGGGAAGTTAAAATTCCCCATTATAAGACATTCTGATTTAATGGTCCACTCTATTTCTCTGTACAATTGTTCATGGTACTCATTCAAGTCATTAGGCCTATAACACACTCCTACTCTTATTTTTCCTTTCGCAGTGCTTATCTCACACCAAACTGACTCAACAGAGCACTGTTCATCTGTATTAACTGGGTGCACTTTCTTTGATTTTATGTTTTTCTTAATTAACAGCATAACACCCCCTCCCTTTATGTCCTGTCTATCCTTTCTGTACACATTGTACTCCCCAAATTCCAGTTCTGCATTCCTTATATCTTTGTGACACCACGTCTCTGCTATCCCAACAATATCCGCCTTTGATGTCTTGACCAACACTTCAAATTCATCAAATTTATTTACTATACTTCTAGCATTGGTATACATGCAAGCATACATGCTCCTATGCCTATTCCTTGTTACCCTAACACATCCCATATACCCAACTATTCCATGATGACTGCCATCCGTCCCTGAAACCCCCAACACCCCTAATAATATTCTAATTTGAATCTAGTGAAATACTATGTGAACACGTTGAAAGGGTAAAGTTGGCTCTAGGAGCGCGAAGACCGCGTTAAGTAGAACTTTATCGTGTGTTCAACTTAGATTAAAAATAATGGGGCTGAAATATTCCATCCATTCTGCATGTTTCCACGGTATTCATTTCGCGAATTGTTGACTTTTTTTATTTTTTTAAAAATTTTAAAAATGAATCTACCTTAAATTTTTTAAAAAAATAATTACATATAAAAATTAATCCTGGCTGTTGGTGAATGGCGCGTTATCCTATAGGCAAAAAAGACATCTGCCTAGGGGCCCCGATTAGAGGTGGAGCCCCAAATTCACTGTTTCAAAAACTCATTGCTATTTTTTACTAATATTTTTAAGTGATTTTTATCGGAGCCTTGACTTTCTACCTGCCAAGGTCAATGAACTTTACTTGTAGATTAATTTGAAAATTACGTTTTTTTCAAAAATAGTTTTACCGATTTTGCTGAAATTTTGTATTTAGTTCTCATGTCATATAATTTGTTTGTTGTTTGTTTTGTTGTCACAATGAAATTGAAAATGTTCTTTGTTAGTTTTTTCTTTAGATGCTCCTCCCCCCCCCCCCAAATTCCTGTATAACGGGTCACTGCTGTTGGTGTTAATGAATCAAACACTTACAACCGTTATTCTTTAAGGGAATGTAACTCGAGTTAAATTAAAAATTTCAAGATGGAATCTAAGGTAATGTACCGAAATCCTTAGATTGCTATTGGTAAACTGTCATCAAACAAAATAATTTTTTTCCGAACTGTTTTCATGTAAATCCGGAATTTCCGTTTTGTGATTACTGTGTGGAGATTATTCCTTCCTGTGTTTCGTATTAATGACGTCACACTTGAACATGTCTGGTTTCTGTCATATGTCTGCAGATGCTTACATATTTCAGAAAATAGCATGAATATTGTTTGTTTATTTCGGTTGATCGAAAGCTACGAATAGCTGATATATAAATATTGACTGGACTATTTAAAAAGAATTCTACCAATTTTTTTTCTTTTCTTTTTTTTTCCCTCCTGTTTTGATCTCTACTGGGCATTTACTGTCCAGTGACAGTTACATTGACTGCAGGGTATGGCGACGGCAACACGAAAGCTATCGTAAGTTTTTTTACATCTTAATAATATTCCAGGTTGTGAAACACGAAAAAATAAACACACACGTAGTAAAAAAAAAAAAAAAAAAAATATATATATATATATAAATAAATAAATAAATAAATAAAGAGAACATTTACAGCCGTCAGTTGCCTAACATTTATATCTCAGTGAACACCAGCACTTGGATTCAGCGAAAATGTATCAATTACACAAGGACATAAATTGTCCCGCCGGTAATATACACTTTCAAGTTAAATTGATATTTTATGGATAAAAAGAATGATTTTGGGCCACTTCTAATTGATTTTTGGATTCTGTTTTTCGTGATATGGCCCATTTGTTACTGTCCCAATGAAGTATTCAATTGTTTTTAGGAGGTGACCCCCACATTGTGTACGGACTACTATAAGCAGAACTTTGTCGGATTTAGTGTTGAAAGATACCGTCCTAGAGAAATCTCCAGAGCCAATAAACAACAAATAGTTTTGCGATATTTGGTGTCGAAGCGGGTTTTGATTAGTAGAATATAATTGCTTTAAAGCTTTTGTCGGTTATCACGTTACCACTTGAGTTTTGGAAATTAATACAGTATTCCTGTTTACATAATGCCAAGAAATTTGTAGAATTTATTATATAATTATTTTCAAAGTTCATTTGTACAAAATAAAATTTTAAATAGAATTTCTGAATTGTCACGTAGTTTGTTATACAGAATAGTGTTTCTCTTCAGTGAGCTTTGTGAGTAAGCAAAATTAACAACTGAAAGTTTCTGGTCATTATGAAAATTAAATGCCTAGCTCAAGCACCGAATATCCTGAGACGGAGAAGTAGCTATTAGTGAGATTTTTGTAGAATAATACCTGTAAATGCTATTTACACTTGACAAAAAAATAGATGGTCTAAAACTTCTGAACAAGGTGTGCACTCCAGACTATCAGCATTTTTTAATTATTATTATTATTAGCCATATGGTGCAAGGAAGCTTGAGGCTTATGCTGCACCAGCCCAAAAAAAAAAAAAAATTTCCCAGTACCCTGAGAGAGAGAGTGTGAGTGAGTCAGAGGTAGAAAGGAGTCACCAAGAAAGAGAAGAATGATGATATCCAGCGCAGGACCCTGGGTCTGCCAAGCCCATACTCACCAGATGTGAGCCCCTGGGGTTATGTGGGTTGTCAGTTTGGGTTTTTTAATAGACTTCCATTTTTGGCTAGTGAAAAAAAGGTTAGGTTAGTTTACACCACTAATTTTGGATGGATTCAAGGAATTAAGGATGAAATAGACCCCCCGGCCATATTTAAATTTGAGGTCCCCGTTAATATATATATTACGCACACATACATATAAATACAAATACTACATAGGTTTAAAAAAAAACTTGTTTTTAGAGAGTTTTATTCATCCATACATTGATAGATATTTTTACATCATCCATAAAAACTTTTATTATTAATAGAAATTTTTATCACTACTTTAGAAAATTTTTACACTGAAAATGAGGCCCCTCTTTCAGTGAGGGCTGTGGCTGGTTTGGCCGTAACATTAATGCGGCCATGTTTACACCACTAATTCAGGACAGATTCAAGCAGGTTGGTGAAAAAAAGGTTGTTATGTTACACTGGAGTGTGCACCCTGTTTTGAAATTTTACCAATAGATGTTCCAGTTATTCATTAGTCCAGTGGTCTCCAAAGTGGGTGTGTGATTCAATCTTTCCATTTGGATCAACGTACTTGTGTGAGGTGACTTTCTCTGCAATGACTATTATTAAAACCACGTTTAGAAATTAACTTAACTTGGAACCAGATTTTCAGGTAGGTGTGTCTCAAAATATGAAACCAAGATGCACAGCAATAATGAAAAATATTCAAGCACATTGTTTCCACTAAAGAATGCTGTGATCTTTTTTGATCTTTTCAAGTTATATGTGATTCTAGATATAATGCATACCATGTAAATTATTTATAAATAAAACAAATAGTATTACATTACATTTACTACACTTGTTACATTAATGATTTCATATCATTTTGTGCTTGAATTTCAATTTAATTTTGTTTTGTATTTTTTTATTTCTGATATTTTAAAATTATGTCATTTTATAAATGTGCTTTTAGTTATAATGCCTTCCATGTAAATGATTTATAAATAAAAAAGTATTAAACTTATATATTTAATTTTTTATTCTGGGGTGCAAGCTAGTGCTTTTAAGTAAAATAAGGGTGTGTGACCAAAAAAGTTTGGAGATCACTGCATTAGTCTATAAATAATATTTTATATATGTGCTAATTGTCTTGCATGTCTCTTGTCAATTTTATAATTTTTTTTTGATTAGTGTTTTCAAAGTTATGTCACCTTTGGTGAGGCATTCAGTTATTTTTTCAGATGAATTGTCATAGCTCAACAATTTAAATAGTGACCTTTACTTAATTGACATAAAGTGAACTCGCAGGAGTTTGGATGTAATATAAGAACAGAGAGGGGGAGAGTCCAAGTGAGAATGTGCAAATTTTTTGCTCTAAGCTTATCAGAACTTCATAATTATAGGCACATGTATGTGAAAAGATTAAATAGAAATGTCTTTCAGAGAAACCAACTTTATTTTTGAAAACTTAAATGGTATTCATAAAAAAAAATAAACTGTATTTACAGAATAAAATATTAAAACAATTGCAGTTGCACTCCAGTTAATAAATGAATGATAAAGATATATAATGAAAATAAAAGCAGCTCTTTTTCGTTTATCTTGCTTATATTTTTCAGGCACTTTCTCTGCTGCTATTTTCATAGCATTCAGGGTAAATGCAGTGATTTCTAAGATAATTCACCAGTTGATTCCCCTCCCCTTCCCCCAGACAAGCCCAACTAGATTCAAATCTGCATTGATACACAGGAACTAAATAAATAGTATGCCCATGGACCTTAAAAATTTCATAAATTTTATATGTGATGTTTTTATTTATCATTTTGATCAGTTATAGGGATTGTGATTTTCTCAGATTGTTGTTGTATTTGATGTTCTCCTGTAATAATTTCTGCATATCTGTTTTCAGAGATGCTCTATTGGATTTTTATTTGGTTGAACAGTGATAACTAGTGTTATCCATTACAGTTACATAGCTGAGAAAGTTGGTATTAGTTTTTCTTTTGTTAACTTAGAAAAATTTTCAAATTTCATAATGTTATGATAGTCTCTAGTTTTTGTCATATTTATCCATTTCGGCATCCTTCTTGTGCAGTATTTTCTTAATGGTATATATACATTTGTGGCTTCTGTGATTTTTGCTTTAGAGGTATTCCGTAATTCAAATGTATTTGCCCTTCCTATTCAATCTGTCCAATTAATAGACATCATATAGCACCTTAAACTGCCAGTCTCCTCTTCTTAAATTAAAACCATGCCTTTAACTACTTAACATCTTTCTTCATCTTCCAGTTAATGATGGCTTTGGGGTAGGAAGCAGAGGGTTGTAATAAATGGTTATTCCTGAGATTGAGTTAATGTAAGGAGTGGGGCTCCCGAAGGATCAGTATTGGGACCACTGTTGTTTTTGATTTTCTTAAATGACATCAGTGAAGGGATAGAAGCCGTAATTTCTAAATTTGCAGATGATGTAAAGATTGGTAGAGTAGTTAATGATCACTGCAAAGCAGAGCTTCTTCAGAGTTACCTAGATAGACTTCAGGGATGGTCAGAAAAGTGGCGGCGCCTCTGTAGCCAGGTGGGAAGGAGCAACAGTGCATAGCACATGCTTCTTGATTAGACCGGGGTTCGAGCCCGTCACCACCAAATATGGAGGATGTGGAAAGGTCAGGGAATGACCACCACACATTCCCGGAGCAATATGGCCTTAGTTGCTAATGCTCCTAAAAACCAAACAAACAAACAAACACAAACAGAAAAGTGGCAGCTATGCTTTAATCCAGCAAAGTGCAAGGGAACAGTAATCCCAAAATAACTTATACACTTGGTGGAGGTGAACTAAAGTCAGTAGTGGAAAAAAGGGACTTTACATTTGATGATTTACTGAACACGTGTTAGTAGAGATAAGGATGTCATAATCACATTATATAAGGCTATTGTTAGACCACACTTCGAATACTGTGTTCAAATGTGGAGATCACACCTAAAAAAAGACATCAGGCTTCTTGAAGGAGTCCAGAGGTGGGTTACTCACCTGGTGAGATCGGCAAAAGGACGTCCATATGAGGAACGACTTCGAATATGTGGGTTGCAACAGCTTGGAAACTAGGCACCTTAGAGGTGACTTGATTAAGGTGTTTAAGGCTCCGAGAGGCAACAATGAAATGAATGAGGATGAAATTTTCACATTTATAAATGATTCTAGAGCTAGGGGCCATAAATTAAAGTTATGGTAGGGGGAGATGTTTAGACTGGATTGCAGGAAGTTTTATTTTAGCCAGCTAGTTATAAATTACTGGAATAAGTTACCTACATGGGTGGTAGAGGCTGACAGTTTCGGGAAATTCGTAGGTCAGCTGGATAGTTAGTTACAGGAGTAGGGAAATGTATAGGTTGTCTATTTCCTTTTCTCTTATTATTATTTATTTATTTTATTGTTATTATTTTTATTTATTTTTTGGCTGGTGCCTCATAAGCCTTAGGCTTCCTTGCACCATATGGCCATTACTAATACTGATACTAATGATTGTGTGATTACTACCTGCCAATGGTTCCTGTACTTTAAGTCCCATGATGGAGAGTGCAATGTTGAGTCAGTTTGGTGTGACATAAGCACTGGGAAAGGAAAAACGAGAGTAGGAGTGTTATAGGCCTAATGACTCTGATGAGTACAACAAACAACTGAACAGAGAAATAGTGGGCCAGCAAATTAGAATGTCGTATAGGGGCGGGGGGGGATTTTAACTTTCCGGATATTGACTGGAACTTGTGCATTAGTCACTCGCACACTAGCAAGACTTTTGTGGATTTATTGGAGGATTGTTTTCTACAGCAGCATGTTCAAGCGACCTTCATGCATTAAGAATATGGAGGTAAAAGAACTTCTGGGTGACAGTGATCACGGTGTGCTGATATGGGATTTACTTAAAGACAAGTACTGTCAAGGGTAAAGGGAAGGGCTTTTGCTTTTTTTAAGGGTGGCTACAGTGGTCTCAGCCAGGTTTTAAATTCTATGCAGTGGGACCAACTGATGATGTTACCAACAACAAATTCTAAATGGGAAGTACTCAGGGAAGTAATTGTAGAAGTAACAAACAAGAAATACCAAGCCAGGCTTACACTTAAATGATGTCAGATGAACTGATGAGACTTGTGGCAAAGAAGGAAAATGCATATAAATTATCAGGTGATATAGACGCCTATAGTATATATATTTTAGTCTGTAATCAAGTCAAAAAGTCAATGTTCGAGAGGCAACCAGAGGGAGTAATACTCTGGATCTGATATCAGCAGTGATTATTTGTACATTAAGAATCTGCAGATAAAGGAACCATTAGGTGGCAGTGATCACAGTGTGCTGATGTTGGATTTAATTAAAGATGTAACTACCATCAAAGGTAAATGAAAGGGTTTTTGCTTTGTAAAGATGACTACAGTGGTCTCAGACAGTTTTTAAGTTCTGTACAGTGGGACCAACTGATGATGTTACCAACATCAAATTCTAAATGGGAATTTAGGAAGCATTCAAGGAATTAATCTTGGAAGTTACTAGGCTTTTCATACCAACTGAGAAATACTGTTCAAGGTTTAGGCCCAAATGGATGTCAGATGAATTAATGAGACTTGTGGCAGAGAAGAAAAATGCATGGAATATGTATAAATTATCAGGTGACTCAGAAGACTATAGTAGATATAAGGTAGCCTAATCAAGCCACAAAAGAGGTTAGGCAAGTAAAGGCAGATTACAAGAAATCTTTGGCAAAGGATGCAAAGAGGAACAGCAGACTCTTCTTTACTTATGTAAACTCTAGAAGGAAGGGAATGAACCAGATTGGTCCACTTGATATCAATGGTTTGACTGTTAATGATCCTACTCAGGTAGCTGATAAACTGAATGCTATTTTGCATCTACATTCACACACAAGGAGTTATTTAGGGAGGGGAATGCCAGAAGTTTATTAAACTCTAACAGGGAGCTAAAGGATTTTGTAATAACTGAGAGCAAAGTGGAGGAGAAATTGTTGAAGTTAAACTTAAGAAAGGCACTGGGGTGGAGGGGATCTATCCAGTTATGTTAAAGGAAGCAATAAAGGAAGTAAGCAAACCCTTAACTATTATTATGAGAGCATCTCTGGATTAAGGGGTTGTCCTCATGGACTGGAGATGTGCAGATGTGTCCCCAGTTCACAAGGGGGGGATTAAAGGGTGACACAAGTAATTACAGACCTTTAGTTTAAATTCCGTTCCAGGGAGAATAATGGAAAGGTTAAAGAAGCATTGCAGGAACATACAGACCAGCTTTTCCCAAACAGGGGGTTTGCCAACCCATGGGCATCTGTAGTCCAGTTCCAGAGGGTCCACAAACATTCAGAAGGGGTATCAAGTACAGTAAATCCCTGCTATTCGCGATCGCCGATTTAATATAAAATGAAACCTTAAAAAATTTGAATTTTAAAGCGCCGTGAATATTTTCCACCATAAAAAAACATGGGCGTGGCTAGAATTATCTTTCCCAGTCAAAACAGCGCTCAGTGGGGGGGGGGGTGACAAAATCGCGATTGTGGATGTTTCTCGCTAATGCTTGTTCAGTATGTGTTATGCGCTTGTCATGGAAGGTTTCGTCGTTTGCTTTTAATTTATATGCTTATAAATTGAATAAATTTATCAATTTATAAATTGATATGCTTACAAAAATGATAAATCTACCGTTTTGCAATGTAAAACAGACTTTTTCGAGTGTGTTAATGGAAGAAAGTGACTTTATTGTGGACAAATTCTTTCTAACCCTACAAAAATATGGCTACGAATAACAAGGGAAATGTGAAAAGATCAAAGAAGGTGGTGATGACATTAGCGAATAAAATTGAGTTATTAGACAAAATATCTAATGGTGAAAGTGTCTCCTCAGTGGCAAAACATTATAAAATCAATGAGTCAACGGTACGATCAATCAAAAAATCGGAAGAAAAAATCCGCCGTAGTGTCCGTGAAAACGCGCTAATTGCTTCAAAAATTTGCTCTGTAACTCGTGATGTTAAATTAGAAAAAATGGAAAAAGCTTTAAATCTGTGGATAGAAGACCGAACTCAAAATAAAATTACGTTAAGTTCACTCATCATTCGTGAAAAGGCAAAACTCCTTTATCAACACTTTAGCGAAACTGGTGATAGCACTGGTGGGATAAGTTTTTTTTGCTAGCAAAGGCACTGGTTTGAAAGAGTTGTTTGAAATTTCTAATAAATATTACATTTAATATTAAATTGTTTCTTATTTTCATTTCGATGCCATATGCTTGCATTTCACTATGTACATAGTCATAATATGAAGGTACATATAATACATACATAGACAAAATTTTAGACTAGTTTTTCTTATATATTTCATACTTTGGAATGGAACCCCTTTATTACTATGGGAGCCATAACTCAGTATTCACGTTTTCGTTATTCGCGACATTTCTCAGGAACGTAACCCCCGCAAATAGCAGGGGTTTACTGTAGTATGTGTTTTTTTCCCTAAAAATATACTGATAAAATCACGAGTTTTATTGAGCATTACTTATTTTCGATACGATTAGTATGTTAAATTTAATATTAGTATATTATATTAGCTTACTTTAAAATTACAAGGAAG
Source organism: Mastigoproctus giganteus (assembly GCF_048544385.1). Lineage (NCBI taxonomy): Eukaryota > Metazoa > Arthropoda > Arachnida > Uropygi > Thelyphonidae > Mastigoproctus > Mastigoproctus giganteus. The sequence continues at coordinate 237,923,566 of NC_143575.1, read as the reverse complement.
GAGGAAGTGTAACTATATTTAATATGAAAGATAATATTGAAGCATTTATAAAGAAAATGGATTTATGGGGACATAGAGTTACAGAAAATATGATTTTGCATTTTCCCACTTTAAAGGACTTTTTAGAGATAACAAAAAATAATGTCCACAAAATCTGTAAAGATATTATTAGGCGTTTATAGACATTAAATAATAACTTTAGAAATTATTTTCCTTCGTGATAAACTTTAGATTTGAGACCATTCAGTATAAATATCAGAGGTTAAAGATCTGACAGCGAATGAAAAAAGTAGCTTAGTGAAAAATTCTTGCTATACAGCTGTAAAATAAAATTTTAAAAATTATATTGACTGATTTCTAATTAAATGTAAGAGCTGAACATGCATAATTAGCAAATAAGGCACTCAAACGTTTAACACACTTTTCCACAACATATTTGTGTGAAAAGACATTCTCAGCTCTCTTATACAAAGAATCAAAATACAGGAATAAGGTAAACATAGAACCTGATTGAGAGTACAAATTAGTACCACCGAGCCAAATATTTTTGAACTGGTTTCTTTAAAACAGCTTCATCCTTCTCATTAATTAAATTTATATAAAAAATACATATAAATATGAAAATATTTATTATTAATTCTATATGTATTGATGAAGGTATGTCAGGCTTAATGTTGAAGTTTGCAGATGATACAAAGGTTGGCAGAGTTGTTAATGGCAGTATGCTACTGCAACAGGATCCAGAAAAGTTGGGCAGATAGGCTGAGAAGTGGCAACTGAAGTTTAACCTTGACAAATGCAAACTACTGCATATAGGTAGCAGTAACCCCAGAGTAATGTACCAACTGTATGGTACTACATTCAGGGTATTGGAGAATGAAAAAGACATAGGGGTTATTGTGCAGCCAGATAAGAAGTTTTCCGAACAGTGCAGGCAGGCTGCCAGAGCAAGTCATGGGGTCTTGTCAATAATATACAAGAATTTTGCTAGCAGGGATAAGGAGATGATTATCCCTTAGTATAAGGTGATGGTCAGGCCACACCTTGAGTACTTGCATACAGGTATGGACGCCTCATTTTCAGATGGATGTAGAGCTGCTGGAACGAGTACAGCGAAGGGCAATGAGATTGGTGAGAGGAACAAAGGGTTGCTCTTACCAAGAAAGGCTTAAGTTCTGAAAATTTCTGCATTTGGAGATTAGGCACTGCAAGGTGATCTGATTGCAGGGTATATGGCCTTGAATAGTTTGAGCAAGATCAGTTTCAGCAAGATTATGCACCTGCGGGGGCATAAATTCAAATCGAGGAAAGACAATTGCAGAATAGATGTGGAAATTTGCCTTTAACTAGTGGGTAGTTGATAGCTTAAATAAATTAAAGGAAGAACTAGACAAACGTTTGGAGTAAATGGATGGGTGAAATGGGAAATTTTTTTTTTTTTTTTTTTTGGCTGATGCTGTATAAGCATGCTTTCTTGTCTCATATGCCTCTACTAGTGCTAGTATCATCTGATTTATGAATAATGATGAGGTCAAGAATATTCTCACCCCTAATATTTTCTCTAACATGCTGGTACATACAATAACTATCTAGTTTATTTAAAAAGTTTGTTCTTCATAGTGAGTTTCCCTAATGCTTATTCCAGTCAATTAGGGGCAAATTGAAGTCACTCATAAGACATTCATGCTTGCTTGTCTATTATGTCTGCATGTAGCCAGACTCTCGTCATACTCTTCATAATCTTCTGGTCTTTAGAATACTTCCACTCTCATTATACCTTGCTTTCAACTAACTCACACCACACAGATTCTATACTGGCAGATGTAAATTCTGACTCAGCAAAAGCTCTTTTAACACTCATGCTACTTTTGATAAGAAACATGACTCATGCATCCTATCTTCCCTGTTTTTCCTAAATACATTGTACATGGAGTAGTGGAACTTGCCATCCCCAATTTCCACATGGCACCATGTTTCTGTTAGGCCTATTATGTCATCATTAGTTGTCCTAACTGGGAGTTTGAATTCAGTAATTTTATTGACAATGCTCCTCATATTATTGCAGATACAGTTAAGACTAAGTATTTTTTTATAGTTTACAACCCCAACACACCCCTTGAACTCAGCATTAGTAGAGACATTTGATGTAAGAAAGCAAGCTTATGCAGCATCAGCAAAAAAAAAAAAAAAAACCACTTCCACTTCAGCCCTCTGTTCGTTCGAAATATCTGTCCAGCTGAGCCTTAAATTTATTTAGGCTATCAACTTCCATGACAAGGGATGGAAGTCTGTTCCACCAACCAACTACCCCCTGGCTAAAGGCAAATTTCCGCACATCTATCCTACATCTGTCTTTCCTCAATTTGAATTTATGCCCTCTCAGGTGATTATTCTGAGCAAGAGGAAGAATCCCATTAGCATTGAGCATGCTCAAACCATTCAAGGCTTTATACACCTCTATCAGATCACCTCGCTGATGCCTAGTCTCCAGACACTGTAATTTGCAAAACTAAGCCTTTGTTCCATTCACTAATTTTGTTGCCCTTCTCTGTACTCGTTCCAGCAGCTCTACATCCTTCTTGAAATGAGGCCTCCAGACCGGTATATAGTACTCTAGGAGTGGCCTGACCATTGCCTTATAGAAGGGAATAATCACCTCCTTATCCCTGCTAGAAAAATTCCTGTATATCATTGACAATACACCATGAGTTACTCTTGTTGCCCGTCTGCACTGCTCAGAGAACTTCATATCTGCCTACACAATTACCCCCAGTTCCTTTTCATTCTCTACCACTGTCAGTGTAGTACCACAGAGTTGATACATTGCTCTGAGGTTGCTGTTTCCATATGTAATACTTTACATTTGTCAATGTTAAACTTCATTTACCACCTCTCAGCCCATCTGCTCAACTTTTCCAGATCCTGTTGCAGCAGCATAGTGTCAGTAGTGTCCTTGACAACCCTGCCAACCTTTGTATCATCCGCAAACTTGGACATTAAGCTTGATATACCATCATCAATATCATTTATAAATACAGAAAACAATAATGGACCCAACACTCAACCCTGAGGGACGCCACTAATAACATTAGTCCACGATGAGCAGTGTCCATTGATTACCACTCTGTCTTCTCCTCCTCAACCACCCCTTTATCCATAGCAGCAATTTGCCTCCAATGCCACACTGCTCCAATTTGTGCAGCAGTCTTCCATGTGCAACAGTATCAAAAGCCTTTCTAAGATCCAAGTATATAATATCAAAGTTATTCCCTGCATCCAGTTCTTTTGTGACTGCATTGTAGTATCCAATCAAATTGGTCATGCAAGACTACCCCTTAACAAAACCATGCTCTGTCCGAGCTATAACTGAAGTCTTGTCTAGATGATCCTGCAGTGCTTCTTTAACCAGTGCCTCCATTAATTTTCCTAGAACAGAAGTTAAACTCACAGGTCTATAATTACTTGTGTCAGCCTTTGATCCTCCTTTGTGAATTGGGGTCACATTTGCACATCTCCAGTCTGTGGGTACCTACCCTGAGTCCAAGGAAGCTCTCATAATTATGGCTAAGGGTTTGCTTACTTCCTTTACTGCCTCCTTTAATATAACTGGATAGATCCCATCCACCCCAGGTGCCTTTCTTGTGTTTATCTTCAACAATTTCTCCTCCACTTTACTCTCAGTTATTACTAGATTCTCTAGCTTACTGCCAGAATTGAATACACCTCTGGCATTCCCCTCGCTGAATATAGGCACCTCCGTAGCCAGGTGGGAAGGAGCAGCAGTGCGTAGCACACGCTTCTTGATTAGACCGGGGTTCGATCCCGTCACCACCAAATACGGAGGATGTGGAAAGGTCAGGGAATGACCACCGCATATCCCTGGAGCAATGTGGCCTTAGTTGCTAATGCTCCTAAAAACCAAAATAAAAAACCCCTTGCTGAATAACTCCTCATGTGTGAATGTCGATGCAAAATATTCATTTAGTTTGTTAGCTACCTGAGCAGGATCATCTACAGTTGACCCATCGATATCAAGTGGACCAATCTGATTCATCCCCTTCCTTCTAGAGTTTACATAACTAAAGAACTCTTTGCTGTTTTTCTTTGCACCCCTTGCCAAAGATTTCTCGTAATCTGCCTTTGCCTGCCTAACCTCCTTTCTAACTTAATTACAGATCAACTTGTATCTATCATAGGCTTCTGTGTCACGTGTTAATTTGTATGTACCCCATACATTTTTCTTCTCTGCCATATGTCTCATTAGTTCATCTGACATCCATTTAGGCCTAAACCTTGAACAATATTTCTTAGTTGGTATGTAAAGCCTAGTAGCTTCCAAGATAAGTTCTTTGAATGCTTCCCATTTTGAATTTGCTGTTGGTAACATTATCAGTTGGTCCCACTGTATAGAATTTAAGTACTGTCTCAGACCATCGTAGTTGCCTTTACGAAAGCAATAAGCCTTCCCTTTACCCCTAATGTTAGTTACCTCTTTGAGTAAGGCCCACTTCAGCACACTTTGATCACTGCCACCTAGTTCGTTTATCTGCAGATTCTTAATGCATGAAGAATCACTACTGATAATCAAATCAAGAGTATTACTCCCTCTAGTTGCCTCCCAAACATGCTGATGTAGAAAACAATCATCCAATAAATCCACCAAAGCCTTGCTAGTATTTGAGTGACCAGCCCCCAAATTCCAGTCAATATCTGGGAAATTAAAATCTCCCATTATAAGACTCTCTGATGTACTGGCCCACTTGATTTCCCTGTACAGTTTCTTTTTATACTCATCGGAGTCATTAGGCCTATAGCACATTCCTACTCTCAATTTTGATCTACCAATGCTTATGTCACACCAAACTGACTCGACACTGCACTGTTCAGCGATGTCGACTGGCTTCTTTTCCTTGGATTTTATGTGTTTCTTAACTAATAGCATAACCCCCCCTCCCTTCCTATCCTGTATATCCTTTCTGTAGACGTTGTACTCCCCAAATTCCAGTTCTGCATTCCTTATATCTGTGTGACACCATGTCTCTGATATCCCAACAATATCTGCCTTTGATGTTTTGAGCAATACCCCAAATTCATCAAATTTATTTACTAAACTCCTAGCATTGGTGTATGCGCAAGTATACATGCACCTGTTTCTATTCTTAGCTACCCTAACACAACCCATGTGTTTACTTGTACCGCAATTATTTTGGACTTATTTAGGACTGTTTCCCTAGCTGTATCATCCTGCTCATTTGAAATGTTGTTGCTACCCTCAGCATCTTGCCAACGTTGACTGGACTGTTGTTGCAAGAAACAAGAATTTTTGAGATCAGTGCAAACATTACTTTGACCCATATCATCAGATAAATGTGGATTTATGTTATCCTTCCTCCTCCCCCTAACTAGCAGTTTTCCTGAACCCTTAAAGTTTCTTCAATGGTACTGGCAAAAATCCTTGCACCACTTTTGTTTAAATGATTGCCATCTCTATAAAATAATTCCTTTTATCTACAAGTGTGGACCATGCTGATAAAAATTCCCCTACGCCCAGAGTCCTTCAGATTTTCTCAGGTCTTGAGTTAATCCACAAGTCTTTCTGCATATAATCCGTCTGGGCAGAATTTCAGATCCATACACATTCTGACCTACCTTGCGGCATAATTTCACCACCATGGTCCTATATTTATCCAAGAAAGTGTCAGGGTCATATTTGTTTAGCATTAGCATTAGTAGAAGCATATGATGCAAGAAAGCAAGCTTATGCAGCATCAGCCAAAAAAAATGCTCTGATTTCACCCCTCCGTTTGTTGCAAATACCTGTCCAGTTCAGCCTTAAATTATCTAAGCTATCAACTTCAACAATAAAAGATGGAAGTCTATTACCCGCAGGTATCTACCCGCTGGCTAAAGGCAAACTTCCGCACATCTATCCTACAACTGTCTTTCCTCAATTTGAATTTATGCCCTCTTAGGTGATTAATCCGAGCATTGAGCATACTCAAACCATTAAAGGCTTTATACCCTCAATCAGAACGCCTTGCAGGTGCCTAGTCTCCAAACACTGTAGTTTGCAAAAATTTAGCCTTTCTTCGTAAGAGCAACCCTTAGTTCCATTCACTAATTCATTAGCCATAATCATAAAAGCTTCCAAGGAAGCTCTTATGATTATGGCTAATGGTTTGCTTACTTCCTTTGCTGCCTCTAATATAACTGGATAGATCCTATTCACTCCAGGTGCCTTTCTTATGTTTATCTTCAACAATTTCTCCTCCACTTTCCTCTCAGTTATTATAAAATTATCTAGCTCACTGCCAGAGTTTAGTTCACCTCTGGCATTCCCCTCCCTGAATAACTCCTCATGTGTGAACGTAGATGGAAAATACTCATTTAGTTTGTTAGCCCTTCTCTGTATTCGCTCCAACAGCTCTACATCCTTCTTAAAATGAGGCCTCCAGACCTGTATACAGTACTCAAGGTGTGGTCTGACCATTACCTTATAAAAGGGGATAATCACCTCCTTATCCATGCTAGAAAAATTCCTATATATTGTTGACAAGACACCATGAGCTAGTCTTGCAGACCATATGCACTGCTCAGAAAACTTCATATCTGCCTGCACAATTACCCCCAGGTCCTTTTCATTCTCTACCACTGTCAGTGTAGTACCAAGAGTTGATACGTTACTCTGGGGTTACTGCTTCCCATTTGTAGTACTTTACATTTGTCAATGTTAAACTTCATTTGCCACCTCTCAGCCCATCTGCTCAACTTTACTAGATCCTGTTGCAGCAGCATACTGTCATTAGTGTATTAATAATCCTGCCAACCTCCGTATTGTCTGCAAACATGGACATTAAGCATGATATACCATCATCATTACCATTTATAAATACAGAAAACAAAAATGGACCCAACACTAAACCCTGAGGGACTCCACTAATAACATTAGTCCACGAAGAGCAGTGTCCATTTATTACCACTCTGTCTACCCTCATTCAATCATCCCTTTATCCATAGCAGCAATTTACCTCTAATGCCGCATTGCTCCAATTTGTGCAGCAGTCTTCCATATGCAACTGTATCAAAAGCCTTTCTAAGATCCAAATTTATGATATCAAAGTTATTCCTTGCATCTAGTTGCTTTGTGACTACATCATAGTGTCCAATCAAATTGGTCAGACAAGACTCCCCTTAACAAACTCATGCTGTGTTCAAGCTATAATTGAAGTCTTGTCTAGATGTTCCTGCAATGCTTCTTTAACCAATGCCTCCATTAATTTCCCTGGAACAGAAGTTAAACTAACAGGTCTATAATTACTTGTGTCGCCATTTGATCCTCCTCTGTGAATTGGGGTCACATTTGCACATCTCCAGTCCATGGGTACCTCCCCTGAGTCCAAGGAAGCTCTTATGATTATGGCTAATGGTTTGCTTACTTCCTTTGCTGTAGCCAGGTGGGAAGGAGCAACAGTGCGTAGCACACGCTTCTTGATTAGACCGGGGTTCGAGCCCGTCACCACCAAATACGGAGGATGCGGAAAGGTCATGGAATGACCACCGCACATCCTGGAGCAATATGGCCTTAGTTGCTAATGCGCCTATAAACCAAACAACAACAACAACAACAACTTCCTTTGCTGCCTCTAATATAACTGGATAGATCCTATCCACTCCAGGTGCCTTTCTTATGTTTATCTTCAACAATTTCTCCTCCACTTTCCTCTCAGTTATTATAAAATCATCTAGCTCACTGCCAGAGTTTAGTTCACCTCTGGCATTCACCTCTCTGAATAACTCCTCATGTGTGAACGTAGATGGAAAATACTCATTTAGTTTGTTAGCCACCTGAGCAGGATCATCAACAGTTGAACCATTGGTATCCAGTGGACCAATCTGATTAATCCCCTTCATTCTAGAGTTTATATACGTAAAGAACTCTTTGCTGTTTTTCTTTGCATCCTTTGCCAACGATTTCTCATAATCTGTCTTTGCCTGCCTAACCTCCTTTATGACTTGGTTACAGACAAGCTTACATCTATTGCAGGTTTCCATGTCACCCATTAATTTATATGTATCCCATGCATTTTTCTTCTCTGCCACATGTCTCATTAGTTCATGACATTCATTTAGGCCTAAACCTTGAACAATATTTCTTAGTTGGTATGTAAAGCCTAGTAGCTTCCAAGATGTTCTTTGAATGCTTCCCATTTTGAATTTGCTGGTGGTAACATCATCAGTTCGTCCCACCTTATAGAATTTAAATACCATCTCAGACCTCCGTAGTCGCCTTTATGAAAGAAAAAAAACTCTTCCCTTTACCCTTGATGATAGTTACCTCTTTGAGTAAATCTCACTTGAGCACACTGTGATCCCTGCCACCTAGTGGTTCCTTTATCTGCAGACTCTTAATGCATGAAGAATCACTACTGATAATCAGATCAAGAGTATTACTCCCTCTAGTTGCCTCCTGAGCATGCTGATGTAGAAAACAATCATCCAATAAATCCAGAAAAGCCTTGCTAGTGTGTGAGTGATGAAACCACAAATTCCAGTCAGTATCTGTGAAATTAAAATCCCCCATTATATAAACACTCTCTGATTTACTGCCCCACTCTATTTCCCTGTACAGTTTTTTATTACACTCATCAGAGTCATTAGGCCTATTGCAGTCTCCTACTCTCAGTTTTGATTTCCCAGTACTTATGTCACTCCAAACTGAGTCGACACTGCACTGTTCAGCGATGTCGACTGGCTGCACTTATTTGGATTTTGTGTTTCTTAACTAATAACATCACCCCTCCTCCCTTCCTATCCTGTATATCTTTCCTGTACACATTGTACTCCCCAAATTCCAGTTCTGCATTCCTTATATCTGTGTGACACCATGGCTCTGATATCTCAACAATATCTGCCCTTAATGTTTTGACCAACACCTCAGATTCATCAAATTTATTTCTAAACTCCTAGCATTGGTGTATACACAAGTATACGTGCACCTGTTCCTATTCTTAGCTACCTAACACAACCCATGTGTTTCCTTGTACTGCAGTGACTCCCAGCAGTCTCTGAAATCCCCTGCATCTTGTTTTCCAGGATGCTGCTCATTCCAATAGAAGCAGTGCAAGAATCACTTTCACCTCTGCCAGAAGCTGCTGTCGAGCTATTGGTCCATGTATCCCTCCCAAGCTAGCAGTTTTCCAACCCATCTAACACTGCCTTGATAACATCAGCAAATATTCTTGCACCCTTTCTATTTAAGTGTATCCCATCCCTGTAGAAGCAGTCTCTCCTGTTAACAAGCACAGACCAGGCTGAGAAAAATTCTACCCCTTGAGTCTTGCACAGTCTCCCCAGGGCCGAATTGATCGACAATATAATCTTGGGGACTAACGATTTAATATCTTTAGTACTCATATGAATAATAATACTGTCTTTATCCCCCTTAAAATCTGACAATCTGTTGGTAACATCATTAATAGTTGCTCCCAGCAAACATAAACAAAGATAGGTGGACTTATCTTTATTACAAAAAATGTTATACCCATTTCCCTAAAAAGAGAGTCCCAATAAAACTAAATCTCCTTCAACCAGAGCAGTATGCACTTGACTGTTCTTTTCTGAGACCTGAATTGGGGCATCACTTTGTCAGTTCATAAGATACTTAAGTGCCTGGTGAGCTCTCAGTTACATTTGTTTCTAGGGCAAGCCCCTGTTTCTTCAGTGACATGCATTTTTATCATAATGCACCAAGTTCTAATTTGTGATTCACTCCTTACATCAAATGCAGAGAAAATAATCATCATTTGAGCTTGCTTTGTCTTCTTGACTGACCTTAGAATACGTGCCACTGGCTATGCAATTGACGAACTCATAACTTGCATTTAAAATGCCCGCAGAAATTTTTGTCTGGGTCGTGATGTCCTTAGACTTTGTATTTTGGCAAAGATAAAGGAAGCCAACACGAGAACCACGGGAAACTTACCAGGCAAACTCATTTCCCTCTACTACAGTTTCTCCCTGCATTCTCGGTAAACAGAAGATACGTGTTATCGGTAGTGGCAGTAGAAGTTGATAACGATGCATTGATTAGTTTTTTCTCATTATTAAAAGCAGATTATTGGAGTTCATGAGTGTAATGCCTTCTCGGCTGAAGTTTATTTATGACGGGTACACCATCGAGACTGCCCCAGTCTTAGGATATTTATCCCCATTCTGCTGTTTTAAAATAGGAAAATGACTTCTGTAGATGGTGCGTGTTATCGGTAGTGGCAGTAGAAGTCGTTTTTCCTTTTTTAAAACAGCGGGAATGGGGGGAATAAACATCTTAAGACTGAGGGAGTCTGGAAGGTGTACCTGTAAGTAAATTTCAGCCCACTCATGAACTCCAATAATCTGCTTTTAATAATGAGAAAAAACTAATCAATACATTGTTATCGACTTCTGCTGCCACTACCGATAACACCCACCATCTGTTTACCGAGAATGCAGGGAGAGTTTGCCAGGTAAGTCTCCCTTTGTTCTCGTGTTGTCTTTCCTTACCTTAGCCTGTATTGTAAGTGGATCTTGTAACAACCATTATATAGGTAAAATTTGAACTTAGAAAGATGACAAAATTTAAATTTTGGTTTGGCTTAATCGTGCAGTGTTCATAACAATGCTGACACACATTGCCTTAGGGACCACATCCAGCGCTTTTGTAACGGGCCAACTTCTTCAGCAATGTCATGTGTACTGCATTTGAGATTGGGCCACTCATAAGAAGTCTTGTATAAAAGTAGAAGGATGACATTTTGATGTTCTTTAGATATGGTTATTATGTAAAAAGTACATTGTCAAACCTTTTTCATTTGTCATTTTCACATAATTACTCAAGGGGGCCTCATTTATATAATGTGATAATTTGGCTTCAGCTATCATTATCTGTTTTCCAAGTGCATTGTTAATATAAGTTAGAAATTTTTTTGTGGATTTGAAATTTATTGATAATTTATTAAAAAAAACCAAATCACATTTTTTTTTGTTCATGATTCCTCTTTTTAATAAATTCAATTTATAATTACATGAAAACATACTTTTTTTTTTTTTTCTTGCAATGATTGGTAGCCAGAGCCATGCTGATGCTGTACAACCTGTTGTTAGGTATTATTTTAAGGGAGGTTCCCCTCACTAATGCAGACAAACCACTTCAAAGAGCTTGTTTGTAACTCTGAGTTCATGCAACCATGTTTTGATCTTCTCCTTTCTTAATTCATATTAGCATTACCATTAGTAGAGGCATTTGATGCAAGAAAGCAAGCTTATGCAGCAACAGCCAAAAAAAAAAAAGTAACATAAATAAATAAAAATAACCACTTCCACTTCACCCCTCTGTTCGTTCGAAATACCTGTCCAGCTGAGCCTTAAACGTATTTAGGCTATCAACTTCCACGACAAGGGATGGAAGTCTGTTCCGCCAACCAACCACCTGCTGGCTAAAGGCAAATTTCCGCACGTCTATCCTACATCTGCCTTTCCTCAATTTGAATTTATGCCCTCTCAGGTGATTATTCTGAGCGAGAGGAAGAATCCCATCAGCATTGAGCATGCTCAAACCATTCAAGGCTTTATACACCTCTATCAGATCACCTCGCTGGTGCCTAGTCTCCAGACACTGTAATTTGCAAAACTTAAGCCTTTCTTCGTAAGAGAGCACCCCTTTGTTCCATTCACTAATCTTGTTGCCCTTCTCTGTACTCGTTCCAGCAGCTCTACATCCTTCTTGAAATGAGGCCTCCAGACCTGTATACAGTACTCTAGGTGTGGCCTGACCATTGCCTTATACAAGGGAATAATCACTTCCTTATCCCTGCTAGAAAAATTCCTATATATCATTGACAATACACCATGAGCTATTCTTGCAGCCCGTCTGCACTGCTCAGAGAACTTCATATCTGCCTGCATAACCACTCCCAGGTCCCTTTCATTCTCTACCACTGTCAGTGTAGTACCACAGAGTTGATATGTTGCTCTGGGGTTGCTGTTTCCCATGTGTAGTACTTTACATTTGTCGATGTTAAACTTCATTTGCCACCTCTCAGCCCATCTGCTCAACCTTTCCAGATCCAGTTGCAGCAGCACAGTGTCAGTAGTGTCCTTGACAACCCTGCCTACCTTTGTATCGTCTGCAAACTTCGACATTAAGCTTGATATACCATCATCAATATCATTTATGAATACAGAAAACAATAATGGACCCAACAGTGAGCCCTGAGGGACTCCACTGATAACATTAGTCCACGACGAGCAGTGTCCATTGATTACCACTCTCTGTCTTCTCCCCCTCAGCGACCCCTTTACCACAGCAGCAATTTGCCTTCAATGTCACACCGCTCCAATTTATGCAGCAGTCTTCCATGTGCAACAGTATCAAAAGCCTTTCTAAGATCCAAGTATATAATATCAAAGTTATTCCCTGCATCCAGTTCCTTTGTGACTGCATCATAGTATCCAATCAAATTGGTCAGGCAAGACTTCCCCTTAACAAAACCATGCTGTGTCCGAGCTATAACTGAAGTCTTGTCTAAATGATCCTGCAGTGCTTCTTTAACTAGTGCCTCCATTAATTTTCCTGGAACAGAAGTTAAACTGACAGGTCTATAATTACTTGTGTTAGCCTTTGATCCTCCTTTGTGAATTGGGGTCACATTTGCACATCTCCAGTCTGTGGGTACCTCCCCTGAGTCCAAGGAAGCTCTCATAATTATGGCTAAGGGTTTGCTTACTTCCTTTGCTGCCTCCTTTAATATAACTGGATAGATCCCATCCACCCCAGGTGCCTTTCTTGTGTTTATCTTCAACAATTTCTCCTCCACTTTACTCTCAGTTATTACAAGATTCTCGAGCTTACTGCTAGAGTTGAATACACCTCTGGCTTTCCCCTCGCTAAATAACTCCTCATGTGTGAATGTCGATGCAAAATATTCATTTAGTTTGTTAGCTACCTGAGCAGGATCATCAACAGTTGACCCATCGATATCAAGTGGACCAATCTGATTCATCCCCTTCCTTCTAGAGTTTACATAAGTAAAGAACTCTTTGCTGTTTTTCTTTGCATCCCTTTGCAAAGATTTCTCGTAATATGCCTTTGCCTGCCTAACCTCCTTTGTAACTTGGTTACAGATCAACTTGAATCTATCATAGGCTTCTGTGTCATGTGTTAATTTGTATGTATCCCATGCATGTTTCTTCTCTGCCATATGCTTCATCAGTTCATCTGACATCCATTTAGGCCTAAACCTTGAACAGTATTTCTTAGTTGGTATGTAAAGCCTGGTAGCTTCCATGATAAGTTCTTTGAATGCTTCCCATTTTGCATTTGCTGTTGGTAACATCATCAGTTGGTCCCACTGTATAGAATTTAAATACTGTCTCAGTCCATCGTAGTCGCCTTTACGAAAGCAATAACCCTTCCCTTTACCCCTAATGGTAGTTACCTCTTTGAGTAAATCCCACTTCAGCACACTGTGATCACTGCCACCTAGTGGTTCATTTATCTGCAGATTCTTAATGCATGAAGAATCACTGCTGATAATCAGATCAAGAGTATTACTCCCTCTAGTTGCCTCCCGAACATGCTGGTGTAGAAAACAATCATCCAATAAATCCACAAAAGCCTTGCTAGTGTGTGAGTGACCAGCCCCCAAATTGCAGTCAATATCTGGGAAATTAAAATCTCCCATTATAAGACTCTCTGATTTACTGGCCCACTCTATCCCAAACATCCTGCATATTTCCCTTAATAAAAAACCTTGAATACCTGCAAGTTAGGGGGAGTCTCAGGTAGTGCTATCATCCTACCTATGATCAAAATATATTTTTTTTGCTGCTACATGATGATTAAAGTTTAGCTTAATGATTCCTTGGAACACTGCTTTAGCTCCCTTCCTTTAGAAAATCCTAGGTCAGTCTCTGCTGCTAGGGGGAAGAACCTTGACTCTAGGCCTTAGTGAAAGAAGCCTTTAAAGTATCTCCAGTTCTAACAGGAATTGATCCTCAGGTTGTTCCTCTTATGAACTAATCATTTAAATTTTTTTTTCAAATGAGTGGTAAGGTGGTGTACAGTAGAAAAACAAGTTCTGCCCTTTTCGTCCCCATGAGATTTATGAATTGTGCCTCCTCCCCATGTCCACTCATTAAAAATTATATACTAGTCATTGGGCATCTGTGGTGGTAGACCCAAAGCTATGATGGGTTTCCCTTAGTGGTGTAAATATTGCACTGCCATGGTGGCTTGTTTTTCATTCTCACTTATGTTGAATACAGCATAAAGATTGCTGCTGTTTGTAAGGTTAATTGTGATATAGTGGTAAAGGGAATATTTAATTCTGAACAGAACCAGCTGCATTCTAAAGGTAAAATATTCTAGGAATGCTGCCAACTGATCTTTTTTAATTTTTTTTTGGTGTACTTTTCTTCTTACTTTATTGTACACACACAAAAAAGTAAGAAGAAAAGAATCACAATATCATTTCAGACAAATGATATTCTCACAGAAAATAATATAACAAGGCTGGATTATGTTCTGAATTAGGCTATTGTACTCCTTCACAGTGGAGAGAAGAGGGGGAGAGGAAAAAAGAGTCCAATAGCGTGATTTAGAAAATAAAATATTAAGTATTATATTGATTATTCTTTATCTGCACCCATTCCAAGAGATCCATATCATTTCTTAGGTTGAATTTTGAAACAGTCTCACTTAGAAAAGACTAATTCAGAAAATATAAAGTATTAATATGTACTCTACAATAATAGTTTATATAATTTTTATTATAATTTGGTATGAGACCAGTGGCGTGTTATCCTATAAGCAAAAAAGACATCTGCCTAGGGACCCCGATCAGAGGGGCCCCCAAAATTACTGTTTCAAAAACTCATTGCGATTTTTTACTAATATTTTTAAGTGATTTTTATTGAAACTGAACTTTCTACCGGCCAAGGTCAATGAACTTTACTTGAAGATTAATTTGAAAATTACATTTTTTTCAAAAATGGTTTTACCGATTTTGATGAAATTTTATATTTAGTTCTTTTGTCATATAATTTGTTTGTTTTGCTGTCACAATAAAATGAAATTGAAAACGTTCTTTATTAGTTTCTTCTTTAGATTGGGTCCCCAAATTCCATTTTGCCTTGGGCCCCATGAAGGTACAGGGTGTTCGGAAAGTCATTGTGCACTTCTCTAATCATATTTTGTTTATATTTCAGATTTTGATCCCAATATGGTTTTAACAACTGAAGAACGTGTATGGCTCGTCGAACACGTTCCGAGAAGGTGGTAGATACACAGATGTGCAACAGCGATTTGCTGACAAATTCCCAGATACACCTGTTCCACATTGCAATACAGTTTGTAACCTTGTCGATAAGTTTCGAGAAACAGGAGCAGTGGATGATGTCAAACGCTGTGGAAGGCCAGAAAAGCTATCGGAGGAGAAACTGTTGGATATTTCTGACAGTATGCTGCAGAGTCCATCAAAATCATTATGAAAGTTAGCTCAGCAGCATGATATTGGTCTTGGAACTGCTCATAAAGCTGTCAGAAAGAAATTAAAGCTCTTCCCATACAAAATAATGGCGGTACATGAACTGAAAGCAACTGATCATGAAAAACGAATATGCTATTGCAGATGGTTTAACCGATTTATCAAAGAGAATATAGCTAATGTGTTGGATGTGACCTTTTTCACTGACGAATGGTTCCATCTCTCGGGTTATGTTAATTCGCAAAATTCAAGATTGTGGTCATCCGATAATCCTCACACTTTGCACGAAACACCCCTACATGATTTCAAGGTTGGTGTGTGGGTTGCAATTTCCAGACGTCGAATTGTTGGCCCTATTTTCTTTATGAACACAATAAACAGAGCACGCTATTGTTTGGAGATTCTTCACACCTTCATCGGTCAGATGACAAGTGATGAAATCAATTAATCATGGTTTCAACAGGATGGTGCTACTGCCCACATATCTCACAGATCTATGCAGTTATTAAAGGAATGTTTTGGAGACCGCATTATTTCGACAGACGTGTGGCCCCCATGCTCACCAGATCTAAATCCACCAGACCTTTTATCTATGGGGAGCAGCAAAATATGCAGTGTATCGAACTTGTCCGTGCACGCTGGATGACTTGAAAGCAGCAATAACAGCATTCATTCAGTCTATTTCAAGCGAGCAACTGATAGCGGTGTTTAGAAACAAAATAAGAAGGATCCAAGCCTGTATTGATGCTAAGGGGGCTCACTTTCAACGTTGTTTATAATTGTCATTCATATTTGCCTCCTGTATTCTATATTGAAACACGTCTGTAAATAAATATATAAGTGCATAGTGACTTTCTGAATCCCCTGTATAATGCATCACTGTATGAGACAGTTCTGATATAAAGGTCAATGGAAGATGCCAATTGAACAGTGATGGATTTTAGTTTTGGAGAGTTTCACCTGGGATTGGTATCATGGGAAGTAAAAGTACCCCAGCGCATTTTTTAGATTCCAATTTTTGTGGAATCTTTTCTTACTAAAATTTCTATATTTGACCTTCCTCTATGTGTGAATATTATTACCACTTATTTCTGACTTACCAATTTTTCTGTACAGAGAGTTTTCTTCATATATATTTAGTTTTAAGGTAGAAATTTTCCCACGCCAGCACTAATATTGGACTAAAATTTATTTGTGTATTCTCTAGTTTGGTTTGATTTTAGTGCCTAATTAAGAATCATGAAAAGGAATGATAAAATTGTCTGGGGTTGGCATTGGTCCTGATATATATGAAGTTAGAGTCATTTTGACAAATTTACTTTAAAAAGCTTTTACTTAAAAAACAAGGAACAAAATTTTGTGAAATGTACAAAAAAGTGCTATGTAAATTCTGCAGTCAAAATATGCAAGAACTAAGAGCCTTATTAGTGCTGTCTAAGTGAGTCTTTCAAAATTAAACCTAAGAAAGGATATCGATCTCTTGGAATGGGTGCAGGTAAGGGAAATGAGATTAGTCAGGGAAACTGATGGGTACTCTTTCCAAAGAATGCTTCAGTTTCTCAGTTTCTGTAAATTGTGGCATCTGGAAACTAGTCCCCCTGCAAGTTCTGAACTTTGAATGGATGGAGTAAGCCAAATGTGTGGAAATTTGCCTTTGGCCAGCAGGTAGTTGATTGTTGGAGGCAACTTCCATCCAGTGCTGTGGAAGTGGATAGACAAATTATTAGAGAGATTGCATAGGTGATGTGAGAGTGGTTGTTTTTTTTTTTTTTTTGGGCTGATGCTCTATAAGCTTGCTTTCTTGCATCATTTGCTAATACTAATATTAAACTCACAATGAAGTTTTATTTAAGCTAATTATTGTTTGTGGTCTCAAAGGTGGACTAAAAATCTCAATTGTAAGTTCTCAAGGATGCTCGATATTATATCTATATTTTTCAGTTACTCTATACTTTTTTTGAAAGTAAGCTTTATTTATATAAAAATCCATGTAGGAGTATTTTGAATTCATGTGTATACTTATATTTTGTTTGTTTGAATGCCTCTTAATGTTATCATTCTGTTATAATTCAAAAGAGTAAGAGAGACACACACATCTGTCCTTAAGCTTACAATAATTTTTTTGCCATTCTTTCACCAGTTTGTGCTTTCTTGATATAAAATAACATGCAGAGTACTTTTTCTCTCATGTCACTAATGTTGGTCAGGAAAGATAGCACTACCATTCCCTTATTAATTTTTGCATGAGAAGCCTTTTCAGGTACCATGGATAAGTAGGCTTTGGTTACCCTTAACACTGAAAAAAGTAAAGTCATAAATACATCATTAGCTTAAGGTCCAAATCATGGATGAAGATGGTAGAGGGGAATAAGGCTTGTCCATCTCTGTGGAATTTTGAAATTTTGTAAAACTGAAAAATTGTATAAATGCCCAAAAATATAAATTTGTTCTTATTTTGACTTTATTGCCCAATGATAGAATAAAATAGTCAGTCAAAAATCAAATCAAAATATTAAAGAATTCATAAAAAAATTAAATGTAAAATAAAATTTGTAAAAAAATATTGTAAAATAAACCTTTTTTTTTTTTTTTTAATTCAGTAATATCCTTTACATCTATTATATATTACTTATTGCATTTTATGAACTTCCGGATTTGAATCCTAGAGAAATTCTTTACTTTTAGCTTTTGTAAACCCAAATCAGTCAAAGGATGCAATCTCTTCCTTATTTTAAAAACAAATGGGTTTTAGTAGGAAATACAGTTAAGAGATAGCAGCACTACCTGAAAAAAATTTGGGCAATTTATTCATGGATACTTTTGAAGCAACCTTCCAAATGTAGATATATGTGCAGGATCATGCATTTATATCTGGAGACCCAGATGCATGGTTGGTTTTGGCCCACCTTTTCTTTTGTTATAGCTATATTATTACCATTTAAGAAATAATTTTGCACCCCTCCTGTATTGGGGCCTAGGTGTGTTGCATCCAGCATTCTTCTGATTTGTATGGCCCTGTCTATGTGGTACACACTTTCCACAGTCTATATATGAAAACCTCTGTAGATATATTGTTTAAAGGGTTAAGCCTCACATTGTACATAGATTTATAAATGAAAAGCAATCAAGAGTTTGCATAAAGGGTATTGTTTTATAACATCTCATATTGTGAATCCCTTCTTGCCTATGCTAAAAAAGTAATTTCTAAGGCTGAAGAGAGGGAGGGAGGGAGGGAGGGAGGGAGGGAGGGAGAGAGAGAGAGAGAGAGAGAGAGAGAGAGAGAGAGAGAGAGAGAGAGAGAGAGAGAGAACGAACTTGATAGCAAAGCTGAAAAGACTATTGACTTATTTGTATTGAAGATCAGACTCAGTATAATATACTTCTGAGTACCATGCTGTTTCCAGAATGAGCCATGAAACTGTTTGAGGACAAGTACAGGTCACTGATGAAAAAAAAGCCGTGAATTAGGGTTGAATTTGAAAGTGTCTGCAATTCTGCCCAGACACGATAGGAGGGAGTATATGATGAGAGCCCTGTCGATCAATTCGGCCCTGGAAAGATTGTGCAGGGCTCAAGGGGTAGAATTTTTTTCAGCCTGGTCTGTACTTGTTAACAGGAGAGACTGCTTCTATAGGAATGGGATACACTTGAATAGAAAGGGTGCAAGAATGTTTGCTGATGCTATCGAAGCAGCGTTAGGAGGGTCGGAAAACTGCTAGATTGGGGGGATTCAAGGACTAATAGATTAACAGTAGCCACTGGCAGAGGAGAAAGTGATTCTTGCACTGCTTCTATTGGAATGAGCAGAAGCTTGGAAAATAAGATGCAGGATATTTCAGAGACTGCTGGGAATCATTGGGGTACAAGTAAACACATGGGTTGTGTTACGGTGGCTAAGAGGAAGAGCAGGTGCATGTATACTTGCGTGTACACCAATGCTAGGAGTCTAGTAAATAAATTTGATGAATTTGAGGTATTGCTCAAAACATCAAAGGCAGATATTGTTGGGATTTCAGAGACGTGGTGTCACACAGATATAAGGAATGCAGAACTGGAATTTGGGGAGTACAATGTCTACAGAAAGGATAGACAGGATAGGAAGGAAGGAGGGTTTATGCTATTAGTTAAAAAACACATAAAATCCAAGGAAGTGAAGCCAGTCGATATCGCTGGACAGTGCAGTGTCGAGTCAGTTTGGTGTGACATAAGCATTGGGAGATCAAAATTGAGAGTAGGAGTGTGCTATAGGCCTAATGACTCTGATGAGTATAATAAGAAACTGTACAGAGAAATAGAGTGGGCCAGTAAATCAGAGAGTCTTATTATGGGGGATTTTAATTTCCCAGATATTGACTGGAATTTGGGGGCTGGTCATTCACACACTAGCAAGGCTTTTGTGGATTTATTGGATGATTGTTTTCTACATCAGCATGTTCTGGAGGCAACTAGAGGGAGTATTACTCTTGATTTGATTATCAGTAGTGATTCTTCATGCATTAAGAATCTGCAGATAAATGAACCACTAGGTGGCAGTGATCACAGTGTTCTGAAGTGGGATTTACTCAAAGAGGTAACTACCATTAGGGGTAAAGGGAAGGGGTATTGCTTTTGTAAAGGCGACTACGGTGGACTGAGACAGTATTTAAATTCTATACAGTGGGATCAACTGATGATGTTACCAACAGCAAATTCAAAATGGGAAGCATTCAAAGAACTTATCTTGGAAGCTACTAGGCTTTACATACCAACTAAGAAATATTGTTCAAGGCTTAGGCCTAAATGGATGTCAGATGAACTAATGAGGCATATGGCAGAGAAGAAAAATGCATGGGATACATACAAATTAACACGTGACACAGAAGCCTATGATAGATACAAGTTGATCTTTAACCAAGTTACGAAGGAGGTTAGGCAGGCGAAGGCAGATTACGAGAAATCCTTGGCAAAGGATGCGAAGAAAAACAGCAAAGAGTTCTTTACTTATGTAAAGTCTAGAAGGAAGGGGATGAATCAGATTGGTCCACTTGATATCGATGGGTCAACTGTTGATGATCCTGCTCAGGTAGCTAACAAACTAAATGAATATTTTGCATCGACATTCACACATGAGGAGTTATTCAGTGAGGGGAATGCCAGAGGTGTATTCAACTCTGGCAGTAAGCTAGAGAATCTTGTAATAACTGAGAGTAAAGTGGAGGAGAAATTGTTGAAGATTAACACAAGAAAGGCACCTGGGGTGGATGGAATCTATCCAGTTATATTAAAGGAGGCAGCAATGGAAGTAAGCAAACCCTTAGCCATAATTATGAGAGCTTCCTTGGACTCAGGGGAGGCACCCATGGACTGGAGATGTGCAAATGTGACCCCAATTCACAAAGGAGGATCAAAGGCTAACACAAGTAATTATAGACCTGTCAGTTTAACTTCTGTTCCCGGAAAATTAATGGAGGCACTGGTTAAAGAAGCACTGCAGGATCATCTAGACAAGACTTCAGTTATAGCTCAGACACAGCATGGTTTTGTTAAGGGGAAGTCTTGCCTGACCAATTGGATACTATGATGCAGTCACAAAAGAACTGGATGCAGGGAATAACTTTGATATTATATACTTGGATCTTAGAAAGGCTTTTGATACTGTTGCACATGGAAGAACTGCTGCACAAATTGGAGCAGTGTGGCATTGGAGGCAAATTGCTGCTATGGATAAAGGGGTGGTTGAGGGGGAGAAGACAGAGTGGTAATCAATGGACACCGCTCATCGTGGAGTAATGTTATTAGTGGAGTCGCTCAGGGTTCAGTATTGGGTCCTTTATTGTTTTCTGTATTTATAAATGATATTGATGATGGTATATCAAGCTTAATATCCAAGTTTGCAGACGATACAAAGGTTGGCAGGGTTGTCAAGGACACTACTGACACTATGCTGCTGCAACAGGATCTGGAAAGGTTGAGCAGATGGGTTGAGAGGTGGCAAATGAAGTTTAACATTGACAAATGTAAAGTACTACATATGGGAAACAGCAACTCCAGAGCAACGTATCAACGCTGTGGTACTACACTGACAGTGGTAGAGAATGAAAGGGACCTGGGGGTGGTTGTGCAGGCAGATATGAAGTTCTCTGAGCAGTGCAGATGGGCTGCAAGAGTAGCTCATGGTGTATTGTCAATGATATATAGGAATTTTTCTAGCAGGGATAAGGAGGTGATTATTCCCTTGTATAAGGCAATGGTCAGGCCACACCTAGAGTACTGTATACAGGCCTGGAGACCTCATTTCAAGAAGGATGTAGAGCTGCTGGAATGAGTACAGAGAAGGGCAACAAGATTAGTGAATGGAACAAAGGGGTGCTCTTACGAAGAAAGGCTTAAGTTTTGCGAATTACAGTGTCTGGAGACTAGGCAGCAGCGAGGTGATCTGATAGAGGTGTACAAAGCCTTGAATGGTTTGAGCATGCTCAATGCTGATGGGATTCTTCCTCTTGCTCAGAATAATCACCTGAGAGGGCATAAATTCAAATTGAGGAAAGACAGATGTAGGATAGATGTGCGGAAATTTGTCTTTAGCCAGCGGGTGGTTGGTAGGTGGAACAGACTTCCATCTCTTGTCGTGGAAGTTGATAGCCTAAATAAGTTTAAGGCTCGGCTGGACAGATATTTCGAACGAACAGAGGGGTGAAGTGGTTATTTTTTTATTTATTTATTTTACTTTAATTTTTTTGGCTGATGCTGCATAAGCTTGCTTTCTTGCATCAAATGCCTCTACTAATGCTAATGCTAACCCGTAATTGGGCACACAAGTTATTTTTCTCTGCCTCTCATGCACGGTTGTTTAATGGGATAAAAAGTTATCCCATTTATAACCTTAAGTTAAGAAATAAGTAAAAATTGTTCACTTTTTGATGCCACCTTTATTTTCAATCTTTTATGAACACAACTGTGAAAAATCAATTTTTTATATTGAAAATGTATATTTTGAAAAAAAAAAAAAAAAAAATGATTTAAAAAATCTTTGTTCATGTGCCCTGTTCTTTAAAGTCAGTAATAGTCTGAAAAACACAAATCAAGGAACGCATTACATATGAGATGTGTTACTTCTGATTGGCATATCTGACAGTTTAAAATCAATGGCAAATAATTGAGCATATTTCAATCTACTCCTAGCAGATGAATTTTACATTAAATGTTGTAGTAAGTTTGGCGACTTCAATTATACATTGTTAAAAGTTTTAGTATTATCGGTGACAAAATGATGCATGGAAGCAAGCTTTTACAACATTAGCAAAAAAAAAAAAAAAAAAAACAGTCCCTCTCTCTTCTAATAATTTGCCCCTTCTGTCTTTAAATTTATTTAAACTACCTTTTTTTCACAACGCCAGAGAGCAACTGTTTATTCCAATCAGTTAGTCTTGCTGAAAGTAAATTTCTATACTGTATCTCTCTTGTAACTATCCTTTTTCAATTTGTCCTGTTGTGTGTATCATCTGAGAAAGATTAAGGAAGCTATTAGCATTTAGTTTGCTGAATCCGTTAAAAACCTTGAACACTTCAGTCAGGTGCAGATGCCTAGTTTCCAGACATTGCAATTTACAGATTTAAGTCTTTCTTTAAGAGTACCCTTTTGTGCATAAGACTAATTCTGTTACTCTTCTCTGCACCTGTCCCAACAGATCTGTGTCCTTTCTAAAATGAAGGTCCCAGCCTTGAATGCAGTAATTAGGTGCAAGCTAACTGCTGCATTATATATTCAATGGGATAATCTCTTCTTTGTTTTTTGCTGACAAAATTCCTGTATGTCATTGACAGAATTCCTGTGAGGTGTTTCCAAACTGCTTAGAGAACTTCACATTAGACTATACAGTAATCTCTGGGGGCTGGAACTGGGTTAAACTATTTTTTTTTTTATCAGATTCTCCACTACCTTAAGTTTGGCACCACCCTTAATGGCATGTTATTTTGGAATAATTACTACCTGAATGCAGCTGTACCTTGCATTTATCAGTATTATGCTTCTATTGCCATTTTTCAGCCCATCCCTTCCTTGTTGGAGTAGCTTAACTGTTATTAACCACTGTTTTCTGCTTTGTATCACAGCAAACTTAGACATGAAACTTGATATGTCTATATCGGTATCATTAATAAATATTGAACATAGTAGGGGACCAAACCCCAAGAGACTGTGCTAATAATATTAGTGTCTATGAGAGAAGAGGCCATTAATAACTACTTTGTCTTGTGCTACTCAGCCATCCCTTTTTCCATAGCAGTAACCAGTTTGATAATGTTCCACATGAATGAATAGTATTTAAATCTTATACTTTAAATGCATGAATTATGCAATAAAACACAAATACAGTGTATGTTCAAGAAAATTATAAAGTTCCATAATATTATGGAACTTTATAATTTTCTTGTATATTATATTTACATTATTGGTAATTTTCAGATCGCTCAAAACCAGAGTTTTTGCAAATGCTGTCTCCTGAATGCAGTATTTTTAGGATGCCAATTTATTATTATTATTAGCTATATGGTGCAAGGAAGCCTGAGGCTTATGCTGCACCAGCCAAAAAAAAAATTCCCAAGTTACCCTAAGAGAGAGAGAGAGAGAGAGAGACAAGGGAATCAAGAGAATCAAGAAAGAGAAGAATGATGATATCCAGCTCAGGACTCTGGGCGTGCCAAGCCCATACTTACCAGAAGGAACCACTAAGTGGCAGTAATCACAGTGTACTGATGTGGGATTTACTTAAAGATATAAGTGCCATCAGGGGTTAAGAGTAAGGTTTTTGCTTTCATAAAGGTGACTACAATGGTCTCATAAAGGTTTTAAATTCTATACAATGGAACCAACTGATGATGTTACCAACAGCAGATTCTGAATAGGAAGCATTCAAGGAATTAATTGTGGAAGCTACTAAGCTTTTCATACTGATTCAGAAATCTGTTCAAGGTCTAGGCCTAAATGGATGTCAGATGAACTAATGAGACTCGTGCCAGAAAAGGATATGGGATGCATATAAATTTTCAGGCAACACATAAGTCCAGTGGTGAGCTATAGTGGGCTCGCATTGTTACTTTTTTTGAAAATTTGCGAGCCCATTGTTGAGATGATCATTTATTTTACAAATGAAATCCTGAATGCAATTATTGAGTATCCAGAGCCGAAACTGTGGCGGGGCGAGGGGGGCACCAATCCCAGCATTTTAATGGCGCAATCGATGAGTTACGCATTTTAAAATTGCTTAATTTTTGATTTAATGACAGTCCGACTTCTGTTTCACGAACTTCTTTATTGTGGATTTTTTTGATTCTCCTTGGTAATTGCATTTGAAATAGTTTCCGTTGAAGGAAGAAAATTTCCATGTAATGAACGGATTAGGAGAGACAACTTTGTATGTATTGTTCTTACCTCTGGCCTTTAGGTAATTAGGAAGTGCGAATGAAGGGTGAAAAGGATTACCATTTCACAATGTTAGTGGTGTCAGTAAAATCTAAGCAGTCACATACCAGAGGTCGCTCTAGTCAGTATGCTTTCCATAGCCAGTCAGAGGATTAAGAAGATTCCTGACATGGATTATAGCCTCTGGTCAACCTGTGTTGTGGTTCCCCTTTACTCTGACAAACAGGTGTATGTTTTTAGGAGCAGTGAGTGTTCCATGTCTTCCAGTAAATTTCTCCTGTCTATGTTTACATGGCCACAGTAGCTGAATATCCGTGTGATTCCGACATTTTGCACAGTATTCAAAGAACTAGTGACAGTAGCAAAGTGGAGGGGGCGATTGAGGCAACTAAGATATTATATAAATTCTTTATTGCTGATAAGTACAGAACATGTACTAGAGACAATAATACTTATCACGGCGACATGGCCAGGAGTTTTACATTATAAATGAGATTAATTGGGGGGGGGGAATATATATATATATATATATATATATATACACAGGGTGATTCACCACCAGCGCAACAAATTTTCAGGAGCCACAGGGGGCACAAAGACGAATCGGAACCACACAGCACTGCAGGGCCCGAAACGCCCCGCCACGCGGCAGAGGACGCCGAACGGGAGGCCGCGCAAACAGCGATCCCGCCGGAAGTCAGCATTTGCAAACCGGTTCCCGAGGCAGTAGGATGGACGAGTATTCAAGCATTGAACTGGCCGACATGCACCTCGCGTATGGAGCTGCAGACTGTAACAGGCACGCCGCTCTGCGCTTGTACCAGGAACGTTTCCCGCACAGGCGTGCTCCTCATCATACGATTTTCGCACGTGTGCACAGAAGGTTACGTGAGACTGGTTGTTTCACGAGAGGTACCATGAATCGAGAGTGAACGATGAGGATGCCAGACAATGAGGAGAATGTCCTGCGTCTTGCAGAAGGCAATCTGAGTACAAGTACTTGAGCAATAGGCCAACGATTGGGTATTTCCCAATCCACTGTATGGAGGATACTGTCAACAAACCAAATGAATTCATACCATCTGCAATGCATCGAATCATTGGAGCCTGCGGATTATCCACTCTGGAGGACTTTTGCTACTTGGTTTCTTCAACAGAAATGGTTCGCAAATGCTGACCTCCGGCGGGACCGCTGCCCATGCGACTCCCCCGCTCAATGCCCCCACCGCACGACGAAGGTACCCCAGACCCCGCAATGCCACGCGACTCCAACCCCCCCCTCAAGCCTGCCGCACCGGCAGTGGATCATCACCCTGTATATAAACTTTAAGATGAAATGTTGGCAGATTTTGAAACTTTGTCGAGCCTTTCACTGTGTAGAAAATGTTCTAAAATATAATGATATACAGGCAATAATTAAAAACAAAAAAACTGTATCACCAATCTCCAAAAAACTAGCGCGAATTAAGGATCATTGCTAAAGAACTTGATGTGGAAACTATAAAGATTGGTCATGTGTTCGGGCCACAATGAGCAGCTTTTAGCTTGCGGGCGACAGTTGTGGGTTGGAGGAATCACTCCGTTTTGTGCAAACATTTTGAACCAGAAATTAAGTATTCCGGATTATTAAATCTACTTTTAAATTTGGAATTTCTTAACCATTTAGCACTAATGATCGACATCCTGCAGGAGCTCTCTTACCTTTCAGAAGCTTTACATATTGACTATGGTTAAAGCAGATAAATTAATTATTTGAACTATCAATGCTATTGCTAATTTGAAAAATTATGAAGCTAAAATTGAGAGCGTGTTGAAGTGGAAAGAATTTGAAGAAATCAAAATCGAAAGTAAAAAAATTACCTTGTGACAAGTTATTAAATGCATTGTTTTATCCTTAAGGATAAATTATTAATGCAACATGGTGATTTTGAATTAAATAAAGAAAATAACAATACCATTGAAAGAAAATTTAAACATACGTTACTCGAATTCGTAGAATATAAAATAACTTTCGTCTCGGTGGCAAGGCGGTGTAAACCGAATAAAAAATTTTTAAGTTTTCTGATAATATGAAATAAAAATTAATGATTTTAGAGATTTTGTCAAAGACAGTTTATCTTTAAAATCGAATGAAATTCCCTTCTCAATTAAGAAAGCCAGAAATATCTTCGAAACCATTCCAGTTAGTAGTGCTGAAGCTGAGCGAGCTTTCAGCGTAATGAATAATGTTGCGTGAATGAATGAATGAATGAATAAATAACGTTGACAATTAAACGCGTTGCAGATTATGTTGACTTAAATTGATGAATTGAATTTCTAAATTGAAAACCATTTCTTCAATTTGATCTGGATCGTTACGTCAAATCATTCCTCTGTAATCATCGTTCAGCTATTGAGCAAAGCAGAAGATCGACAACAAATATTAATGAAGAAGTAAATTGGCAATTTTTAGAATAAATTTTTCTTGAATATTTGTGAAATAATTTTTTTTTCATGAAATCTGTGATTTTTTTTTTTTTCTAGAAAGTTTGTTTTTTATGCAATATTTGTTTTTATATTGTGCAATATTTTTTGACAATTTTTATGTTATTTGTGATGTGGGAAATATTTCATGTTAATTTTTATTCGCATTATTAAAATTTTAACACAAAAAAACGTATCCATTATGTTTCCCTAGTTGTTAAAAAAAAAAAAAAAAAGACCAATAAAAAAGTTGCACGTGTGCCGAGCACGTGCGGTAGATGGTTTACGAGAAACATCCTTCGCGTTTCTTTTAGGAATTTTGATTTGTATATAAATAAAAGAGCTTTTTTATTGTAATTATTTTATTGATCATTCACAGATTTTCATAATTTCTGGAAGACAAGATACAATGGATTTATGATAACTATAGTAAGAGATGTATACTTGCAAGTACAACGTATCTAAATATCTCTGTAAAACAGCACCAATTGATGTACCCGATTGTGTATTTGAAGCTTATACGCAGCTGTTAGAGGAACCTAACAATGAAATGTTTTACACATTCACTTATTCGCATGGTTAAGGGGAGCAATAAGCCGCATCTGTCCACCCCCTAAATCAGCCCCTGACTCGAGATATCATACCAGTCACGAAAAATGTGTCACATGCTCTAATCACACTACTAGTAGTGCGAGCGTGGGAAGCACCTCTAGTGGAAGTCACTGATGACATCACTTCCGTGACCGATCAAATTTATTCGGTAGAAAGTCGGAAAAATGCGAGCCCATTGTTAAAATATTCACAGCTCACCACTGATTGTAAATCTATACTCCAAACATAAACAGCCCCTCGAGAGTAGAAGGGTCGCACCCTCTTACCACTGCACAAGATGTTAACTATCAAGCCAGTAAGTTCGGGTAGTGAGGTGCATTTAATCAAACAAGATAGATAATTTGGTTCGAGACTTAAATTTGCCAAAAGAACAAGCTAAACTGTTAGGTTCTAGGTTACAGCAGTGGAACAGACTCACAACAGAAACAAAGATTTCAGTGTTTTGAAAAAGACATGAAAAGTTTTCTTAATATTTTTCTACGGAGAAGTGTTTTTGCAAAGACATTATTGGACTGCTGAAAGAACTCTGTGTCGTGCATAAGTCAGATGAATGGAGTTTGATCATAGATAAACTCAGAATTAAGTTTAAAAGCAGTTTTGCTTCATAATGGCAACGAATTTCCATCAATTTGTGTGTTTCATTCAGTTGGACTTAAAGAATGTCTTGAAAGCATGTCTAAGGTTCTACATACTAAGATTCTAAAATACCAGGATTATGGTTGGAACATATGCAGTGATCTTAAGGTTATTGGTTTGCTTGTTGGTTTTCAGAACAAAATATTGTTGTTTTTTGTGTTTGTGGGACAGCCATGCAGCAGAGCAACATTGGGTTCATACCAGGACAATGTAACGTAAAATATATTCCTTTAGTGCAATCAAACGAGGTTCTTCTTCGACCCCTGCACATCAAACTTGGATTGATGAAAAATTTCATAAAGGGACTACATAAAGAAAGTAACGGATTTGCATGCTTGAGAAGCGTGTTTCCAAATTTAACATATGCCAAACTTAAGGAAGGAATTTCCATAGGACCCCCATTAGGAAGCTCCTAAAAGACAATGTGTTTGAAACCTAGTTAAAGGAATTTAAATTGGCAGCTTGACAATCATTTAAGGCAGTAGTACATGGTTTTTTGGGTAACAGAAAACAAGAAAACTATGGAATGTTGGTGTCTAATTTACTCGAGTGCTACAAAAACACGGGCTGTCAAATGTCATTGAAAATTCATTTTCTTCATTGCCACCTCTAATTTTTCCCCAAAAATTTGGGAGATGAACAAGGGGAGTGGTTTCATCAAGATATTTCCACAAAGGGAAAGCGGTACCAAAGTTGCTGGGATCCTGTAATGATGGGGGATTACTGCTGGTTCCTTGTCAGGAAGAGTAAGCAGTAATACAAAAGAAAATCCCTTAGTAGCAAACATTTTTAAGGACAATTACAGGTATGCTGAGTATATTAGTGATTTCAATTTGCCTCTAATTGATTGGAGTAAATGGGAAGGAAACTCGACGTGGAGAACAAAATTTTTAAATCAACTAGATGACTGTTGTTTGTATCAACATGTCAGGGAAAGTACTAGAGAAAAGAATATCCTAGACCTCATCATCACCCATGAATCAGATGACATAACAGGGCTGACAGTAGAGGAACCAGTAGCTGGAAGTGATCACGGAGTTCTACGGTGGATGATGATGAGAGAGGTAGCAGTATTAAAAGGCAAAGGAATGGGTTTTAATTTCAGGAAAGGAAATTATGATGCCTTAAGGTACTACCTGGCCTCTATTAACTGGGTAGATATCGCGCAGAGAATGAATACATTTGAACTGTGGTATGCTTTTAAAACATTAATCACAGATGCCTTGAATGCGTATATACCATTAAAAAAATACTCCACGAGGAGGGGTTCCAAGTTGGATGAAGAGTGAAATTGCCACATTACTTGACCAGAAAAAGGTGGCATGGAAAAGTTACAGAGCAATAAAAAGTACTGAAGCCTATACAGCTACAAGGTGATCTGTAATAGAGCCACAGAAAAGGTTCGACAGGCAAAGGAAGTTTATGAGAAATCACTAGCAAACAGAGCAAAGAGGGGGGATAAGGAATTCTTCACATATATAAATGCCAAGAAGAGCAGGACAAACCAGATCGGACCTTTACGTAAGTGAAAGGGGATAGTATTAAATACACCAGCTGCCATTGCAGATGAACTCAACAGTTATTTTGCATCGATATTTACAAATGAAAAATCTTTTGTGGCAATGGGAAATTGTGGGAGCGAAGTTGAAAAATATGTAATTAGTGATATTGAAATTTCGCAAGATTATTTAATGAGAAAACTTTCGAGCCTTCAGGCCAGTAAGGCTCCTGGAGTTGATGGAATATACCTATAATCTTAAGGGAGGTGGCAAGTGAGTGCATTGAACCATTGAGGTTAATTATGCGAGCATCACTAGACTCTGGGGAGATTCCCTTGGATTGGAAAAGTGCCAGTGTATCTCCAATACATAAGGGTGGCTCTAAGAGTGGGAAATTATTGACCTGTCAGTCTGACTTCAGTGGTAGGGAAAATCATGGAGGCAATGATCAAGGGTGGAATTCGGGATCATTTGGATCGAATTGAAATTCTCAAGGATACTCAGCATGGTTTTGTAGTTTCTAATCTAGCTTTTTGCCTTCTCCATGTTATTAGCACTAGCTGACTCACTTGATCTCTTTTAGTCTGTTTTAAAAAAAGAGGTAGAAACATACCTGCACTTTAGACTAAAAGTGCACAGATATCAATCATGGATGCAAAATGTGCATAAACAGTAGGTGTACATGACTGGAAACCAAACTGAAGTGAAACAGCATTGCTGAGCAGTGTTGTTGCACAGTGTGCAGCTAAAAGCAATCCCCATCAAGAAGTTTTATAAACAACACTTCAGTTAATTAGAACCACAGTGTGGGTGCCTTTCCTGTGACACTAATGGGCAGGAGGATGTATAAAGTTTATATTTTTGTGATATGCAAGAGGTGGTACCTATTGACTATCATTTTTTACAGCTGCATACAAAGGAAACTTGTGCCAAAACAAACAGCCAATAAACACAGAGATATAAATTACCCATGAACAGAAAAAATAACTTTTTTGGGACAATAAAAAAATGCTTTCAAAGTTTCTCCTTGTCATAAATTGGAAATTCTTTGTAGCATTTCCAGTTTGGTTGGCAGTTCAACGTTTTCTCATTAATTACAGCATTGGTTAAAATTTGACTTAAAATCAAAGCCTTTCAGTAAAAGCAAGCACTGTGAATTGCAGTTTATTGGAAAATTGAAGAGCATTAAAATTTTTTTTTTTTTTTTTTCCAATGGGGCTTCTCAGGCACCCAGAAAAAAACCTGCTCTTGTGTAAACCCTTCCCAAGTTGTTTGGAGTGAATAATACTATTTCAGGGGAACAGAGTGAAACTCTGGGGGTAGGGGGTATAAAAATAAATACAGAATGCTATAGCAAACAAGTACTGAGTGAACTCTAGTGTGCAACAACTGTACTTTGTCTTAATGAAAGTACATGAGTCTGCACCACCTGTTTGGTCTAAAGGCCGTTTTCTGTCAGATTTTAGATCAGTGCAACGATTTGAGTCAGGTTGGTGTGACATAACTACTGGGAAAACAAAAGTGAGACTAGGAGTGTGTTATAGGCCTGATGAGCATAATGAACAGTTAAACAGACAAATAGAGTGGGCCACTGTATCAGAATCTTGTGACGGGAGATTTTAATTTTCCAGATATTAACTTGAACATCTGGGTTGGTCAGTCACACAATAAAAAAACTTTTGTGGATTTATGGGATAACTGTTTTCTACACCAGTATGTTAGGTATTGAGAGAAAGCAGTACTCCTGATCTGATTATCAGCAGTGACTCTTTATGCATTAAGAATAATAGATAAAAAACCCATGCTTGGCACACCTATGATCCAGAGCTGGATATCTAACATCATCATCATTTTCTCTCTCTCTCTCTCTCTCTCTCTCTCTCTCTCAGGCTAACTCAGTTTTTTTTTGTCTGGTACAGCATAAGTCTCAGGCTTCCTTGTACCGTATGGCTTATAATAATAATAATCTGCTAGATATAAATGGTATAACAGTTGATGATCTTCCTCAGGTCATTGACAAACTGAATAGATTTTTGCCTCTGTGTTTGCATTGGAGAAATTTTTTAGTGATGTGAATACCAGAAGTATATCAAAGTCCAGTGAGCTAAATAATTTTGTGATAACTGAGAGTAAAGCGGAAGAGAAATTATTGAAGCTAAAAGTAAATAAGGTATCTGAACAGATGGAATCCATTCAGTTATATTAAAAGAGATAAGCAAACTCTTAGTCATAATTATGTGTGTGTGTGTGTGTGTGTGTGTGTGTGTGTGTGTGTGTGTGTGTGTGTGTGTGTGTGTGTGTGTGTGTGTGTATCTTTGGATCCAGGGGAAGTCACTATGGATTGGGATTTGAAAATATCATCCTAGTTTGTAAAGGGGGGATCAAGGGGTAACATGAGTAATTATAGAGATGGTAGCTTGACTTCTGTTCCAGGGAAAAGAAGTAATGCAGGATTATCTAGACAAGAATGTATTTATATTGTAGTCACAGCACGGATATTTCAGGGGCGGTCTTGTCTGACCAATCTGATCAGACCCTATGACACAGCGACAAACGAACTGGATGCAAAAAATAATTTTTAAATCATATACTTAGATGTCAGAAAAGATTTTCATACTGTTGCTTATAAAAGACTGCTATACAAATTGGAACATCAAGAACAAGTTACTGCTATTGGATAAAGGGATTGTTGAGTGGGAGAAGACAGTGAGTTGTTATCACTGGGCACTGCTCTTCTTGAACAAATGTCATGAGTGGAGTTCCCCAGGATTTGCTGATGGGCCTGTTGTTTTCAGTACATGTATTTAATTAATATTGTTGAAAGCATATCAGGTGTAATGTCTAAGTTTGCAGATCGTACAAAGGTTGATAAGGTTGTTAATGACATTAATCAAGGTATGCTACTGCAACAAGATCCCAAAAAATTAGATGGGTTGGCTGAAAGTGACAATTGAAGGTTAACATTGACAAATGCAAGGTACTGCATATGAGTATCAGTAATCCTAGTGAAGGACATACCAACTGAAGGTAGTGGAGGATGGAAAAAAACTTGTTTACCACTGGAGGTAATTGTGCAGTCAGACATGAAGTTCTCTGAGCATTACAGACAGGCTGCTTGGATGGATGATGGGATTTTGTCAATACCATACAGGAATTTTTCCAGCAGCAATGAGAGGTAATTATTCTATTGTATAAGGCAATACTCAGGCCAAACCTTGAGTAATCTGCATACAGTTGTGTGAAAGCCTCATTTTAGAATGATGTTAGTCTGTTGGACTGTATGGGAGAAGAACAACAAGATTAGTGAGGTGGAACAAAAGGGTACTCTTACCAAGAAATGCTTCTGTTCTGCAAATTGCAGCATCTGGGAAATGGTCTAATTATGGTCTTTAAAGCTTTGAATGACTAAGTAATCTAATTGTTGATGGCATCCTTTCTCTTGCTCAGACAACACACGTGGGGGCATAAATTTAAATTGAGTAGGATGTTTGTAGGTTAGATGTGCAGAAATTTGTTTTCAGCTGGAGGGTAGTTGATTGTTGGAACAAACTTCCATCTGTTGTTGTGGAAAAGTGTAGTTTGAATAAATTTAATTCTTAAAATATAAATGCTCAAGTCATAATATATTATGAGTTTAAAATGCACTATAAAATATCGGCGTAAATACATAGCGAACTCATAATGAAAAACTCCATAAGTAGTCTAAAGGCATCGATTTAATTGTATCTCATATTGTGACTGCCTTTACAGTGAGTTACCATGTATTGCACTACCTCGAATAAGTAACGCTTCACTAATAGAGAAGACTATTGTTACTTATTCTCAGTGGGCACCACCACCCAGATGGCACCGTTTCAAGGCTTATCGGTCTATCCTCAGTGAGTGGGCAGGTACCCTGGTGTTGCAATCATGCCAACCCTGTTGTGAAGTTATTTCCACAGTATGAGGTGCCAAAAGGTGTGCAAGATAATACTTAAATAAAATATAAATGCTAAATATAAAAGAGGCCAATAAGCCTTGAAACGGTGCCATTTGGGGGTGGTGCCCACTGAGAATAAGTAACAGTAGTCTTCCCTATTAGTGAAGAATTACTTATTCGAAGTAGTGCAATACATGATAACTTGTTGTGTGAAGGTAGTCACAATATGAGATACAATTAAATTGATGCCTGTACACTACTTGTGTAGTTTTTCATTGAGTTCACTATGGTGTATTTACACTGATATTT
The DNA here is from genome assembly GCF_048544385.1 of Mastigoproctus giganteus. Lineage (NCBI taxonomy): Eukaryota > Metazoa > Arthropoda > Arachnida > Uropygi > Thelyphonidae > Mastigoproctus > Mastigoproctus giganteus. The sequence continues at coordinate 237,889,207 of NC_143575.1, read as the reverse complement.
TATAGAATACATTTAAGGAAGAATAGATAGATTAGAGGGATAGACTTGTGATATGGGAAGTTTCCCCCCCCCCCCCCCTGCTGCTCTATAAGCTTGCATCATTTGCTATTATTAATACTAATTTCTCCCCTCCAAATAATCAAGAGCCAAAATCCTTTTTAAAGAAAAATTGAGACGTATTAATTTATCTATAATTCAAATTTAAACTGGTCTAATGGAGTTCCTGTGTTTTGTATGCAAAAGCCATAATCTGCATACTATTTTTTCCATTAATTATCTTTTTTTATTTTTTTAATATATAACAGAACTTCTGGTGATACACTCTACCAAGTCTTGGGATTACCCAAGACAGCTACATCAGATGATATAAAGAAAACCTACAGAAAGGTAAGTATAACAATTAATTTTACAAATAATACTAAAAATATTATTTATTATTAAATATTATAAATTATATAATCAAATTTAATGTATGAATGTTATGAGACATAAACAATTAAAATTGCACGTGTAGCATACAATATTTATGTGTGTTCTGTAAGATCATTGCGCGAAACTAGATGATCTTGTAACATGACGTGCTGAACTACACTGGTGTTTTTGTCAGTCTCAAAGTGGCACCTGCGAAAAGATCTGATTGAAGGATTTAATACCTTGAATGGATTGAGTAAGCTCAGTGTTTATTGCAGTCTTCCTCTTGTTGAGATTACAACACATTAGGGGGCATAAATTCAAATGGAGGATGGGTGCAGGGTAGATGTGTGGAAGTGTGTATTCCACAGATGTGTGGAAGTGTATATTCCATAGATGTGTGGAAGTATGTATTATGTTGATCTTGGAGGGGTGGGTGAGGTAGATGGTGTTTTTTTTTGTTTTTTTTGGCTGATGCTCTTAAACTTGCTTTCTTGCATCATTAGCAATACTGAAATGGATTTCTTTCAGATTGGTTGTGTGCCAGCATTCTGTTTCTATTTAAAAGTAAAATCACAAAAGAGACATCATTGTTGGAAGTTCATCCAATGCTTATCAGCATTCTAAGTTTTTTTTTTTTTTTTCGTTATAAATTTCACTTAACAGAAAGTATCCCAAAATTTGCTTTTTGTATTACTATACGTAGTTTTCAGTTGTTGGCATTCCTGAGTGAGAAAATTGCAAAAATAGATACATCATTGTTTTGTTTACTGTTTCCTATAAGCACATATGCCAACATATTTAAATTGTGTAGTTTAGACATTGCTCACAGCCGAAAACATTTCCGTCGCAATGTGTTTCCAGTTGCCAAATCACCAAATGGTTTTTTGTTTTGTTTTTCCTTGTCATTTACCTGAAAGAGGCCGCCTGCTGTCTAACAAAGGATCAGGAAAACCTGATTATTATTTATATATTTAATACTGAAGTCGTTTTATTTTGACAGTCAGTGTGAACGATAGGCTTAACTGATTAGGCTGGAAGTGGTCTCAAATTGAAGCTATTTCTTCCTAGGTGTGCACAAAATTGTTAAAATTTAAAAATTCCAATTTTATTTTACCCGTTGAGAAAATTTCACAATTGTTAGCAGAGTTTTATTATTATAATTATTATTATTTTTTTTTTGGAACAATGGACGTTACAACCACAAAATCAAATAAAACAGCCTATGGCGATTTGCATAACTGTGGCCGTTCAGTAGAAAGCTGGTGAAAAAATCGTGATGAGGTGGCTCACATAAACAGATAAAAGCAGCAGTTCAGCAGTTGTGTAAATTACCAAATGGTGAGCACGATTGTTGCAGACGTGCGATTAGTTTCATACAGTGCTACAGACAACGAAATGGCTAGTAGACAACATCTGGATGACTTTATCTGGGGTTGAATAATTGGGAAGCTCGAGGAAGGTTGAATTGCGAGGAGTGTGGCTGCTGAGTTCGATATCCCCCATAGCATCATCTCATGTGCATGATCGGCCTTCAGAACAACAGGTACAGCTGTTTGAAGGACCAGTGGTGGTAGTTGTCCATGAAAAACAATGCCCAGTGATGACCACTATATATTCCTACAGGCCAAGAGGGCCAGTTTTGTACTACATTGGTGTGCAAAACTTAAGGACCAGTTAAGTTTTCACCTGTAGCTTCTTATAGGAGTGCCTGGATATGGGAAAAGTATACCAAAGGAACCTTGTGATGTACAGAAATGATGAAGGAAACAACACCAACACAACAATGGAAACAAAACGGTACAGAGGGACTTTATTCAAAAATGGCAACATAGTACTGGCTATCAGTACTATGTTGCCATGATACAGATGCATCATTGCCAAAGATGGAACAAAGGGAAGAGGTGGTCCTCAGTAGGCGATATGGCCACCCCTAATGTCGATGCAGGCATTGCACTGCCTGTCCATACTTAGAACAATGTTGTTGATAAGTTCTTGCGGTGACATCGTCAATTCCTCTGTCAGCGCCATCTTCATGGTGAACATTTTCTGGTGGGTGTGGATGTGACATTAGGCGTCTCCCCAGAGCATCCCGTATGTGTTCGATGGGATTTAGATCGGTGGAACGGGCATGCCAGTCCATACGAAGAATGTCGTCACTTTCCAAAAGCATATCAACAGCTGCAGTGCGATTGGGTGTGGCGTTATCATCCATAAACATGAACTTGGGGCCAATGGCACTTCGGAACAGACGCACATGGAGAAGGATTACCTCAGTACAGTAGCATGCACCGGTTACAGTACCACCTTCCCAGTATCTGGAGTTGTGTACATCCATCCAAGATAACGCCTCCCCAGACGAGAACACCTCAACCGCCATATCGATCCCTTTCAGTGATGTTTGCGGTGTAATACCATGTGCCAACCTCTTGCCAGATTAGCCGACGTCCAGAATCACTGCTGAGACTGAATCTAATCTCATCAGTAAAGAGTACCTTACCCCCATGGCGCTGCTGCCCAGTCCTTGTGTTCGATGCACCACTGTAAACGGTGGTGCATCGAACTAACAGCATAACTAACAGCATAACCCCCTCCTCCTTTCCTGTCCTGGCGCCTCTGTAGCCAGGTGAGCAGGAGCAGCAGTGCGTAGCACACGCTTCTTGATTAGACCGGGGTTCGAGTCCGTGACCACCAAATATGGAGGATGCGGAAAAGTCAGAGAATGACCACCGCATATCCCTGGAGCAATATGGCTTTAGTTGCTAATGCTCCTAAAAACCAAAAAAAACAAACAAATCTCCCTTTCTATACACATTGTACTCCCCAAATTCCAATTCTGTATAGCTTACGTATGCGTGACACCACATCTCTGATATCTCAACAATATCTGCCTTTGATGTCTTGACTAGCACTTCAAGCTCATCAAATTTATTAACTATATTCCTAGCATTGGTGTACACACAAGTATACATGCACCTTTTTCTACTCTTAGTTACCCTAACACAGCCCATGTAATGTATTTACTTGTTCCACTATGACTCCCAGCAGTCCTGGTAATCCCTATTGCCTTTCTTTCCAGGCTGCTGCTCAATTGCATTTCAATAGAAGCAGTGCAAGAATCACTTTCACCTCTGCCAACGGCTACTGTTAATCTATTAGTCCGTGTATTCCTCCAAGCTAGCAGTTTTCCGACCCACCTAACTCTGCCTCGATAGCATCAGCAAATATTCTTGCACCCTTTCTATTTAAGTGTATCCCATCCCTGTAAAAGCAATCTCTCCTGTTAACAAGCACAGACCAGACTGAGAAAAATTCTACCCCTTGAGCCTTGCACAGTCTCTCCAGGGCCAAATTGATTGACAAGGCTGTCATCATTTACTCCCTCCTATTGTGTCTGGGCAGAATTGCACTTTCAAATTCAACCCTAACTGGTGGCTTTTTTTCAATATTTACCTGTACTTGTTAAGTAATTCTGCCAATCTCCTACTCTTAATATCATTAGTGCCAATGTGCACAGCAGTATCACCCTTTGTGCCCTTAAAATCTGATATCTGTTCTACAACCTCAATGTTATAGTCCACTTATCCTTTTTGCTTAAGATATTTCCTATCTCCCTCACAATAACTAGCTCCTGTGGAACCAGCACATTCTGCCCAGAAGATTGCTGCTGAGAGCTTGATGGGTCTCCCATTTTAATTCCTTTGAGGGCATCTACCCTATTCTTCAAACTCTTATTATAAATGCCCATCAGAACACCGAGTTGGTGCCTAATTTCTTGACACTCTACACCTAGCACATATAAAGACATCCTCCATGGCTAGATTGTGCCCTGTTCCTGAAAGTCCATGAACATCCCACAAGTTGCATATTTTTTTAGGCTGCGATGTGTTGGAGAATCATCCCCTTTGGTTCTCCCCAAGCCACAGCACTCCTGCTACTTTGTGCTTGTTGCTTGCATGATTTCCATTTAAATACTACTGAATTGATTAACAATGAGAAGAATAAGGTTGATAAATTTAATTTACAATACTGCGCTAAGCTAATGCAGCTGTACGTATTACGCTATCTAATTCTTACGTTAACAATTACGAGATATACACTATGAAGTTATGCTGTACTGTAACAATTACAATGTTAAATTAGTTATATCCTTAGCTAAATACAAAAGATATATGCCCAAAAGTAATTAAAACCTTCAAGCTACTTATATATCGCGATTAAATCCCTAGGGTTCATAACTGAAGGCCCCCACCCGACCCCAGACCTATCCAATGCACCACAAAACCTCAAGTGACTGAAGACATTGTGTTAAAGTCTAAAATAAACGCTGCTAAAATCATGTGATATACGAAAATATGATGATGAATAATTTCATAAAAACAATGATGAATGATTTACTAAAAACTTTCCTTCCTTAAAGGGACAAAACTTTTCAGGTAGGAAACAAACTGGCTAATGCTAACTTACCCCCCCCCCCCACACACACACTATTTATATTCGAGAGATTATTTGTTAATACCATGAGCCAAAAGTCTACAACTCAGAAATGAGAAATGGTCATCGTACGTTTATTGCGTTATTTTGTACTCTCATTTCTATAATTTCTGCAAATAAAAGTTTTGTGTAATTATGCTGTACGTTTAAAATTAGCCTTTAAACAAAAAAAACGTGATCCTCGTTTATCGAATAGAAGTCTAATTCAGATGCCGTGGCCCTCAAGCCCTAACCGACGCTGCATGCTGCTTAAGTTGCATTTCCAAAAGACACCTTGTCGTTCCCATGTACGAGGAGTCACAGTTGCCGCCTGGAATGTTATATGCTACGTCATATAATTCTGTAACATATTTTAAACGTACAGCATAATTACACAAAACTTTTAATTGCAGAAACTATAGAAATGAGAGTATAAAATAACATAATAAATGTATGACGATCATTTCTCATCTCGGATTTGTGGAACTTTGCACACGTGTGTTAACAAATAATCTCTCGAAAATAAATAGTTGTCAGAGAGAGTTAGCATTAGGCAGTTTTTTTCCTACCTGTGATCACGACAGTACTTTGAAAAGTTTTGTACCTTAAGGAAGGAAAGTTTTTAATAAATCATTCATCATTGGTTTTATGAAATTATTCATCATTGTATTTTAGTGTATTTCGTGATTTTAGCGGTATTTATTTTAAACTTTGACACAATGTCTTCAGTCACTCAAGGTTTCATGATGGATTGGATAGGTCTGGGGTCAGGTGGGAGGCCTTCAGCTATGATCCCGGTGGTATCTGATCAGTTATGAGCTTAGAAGATTGAACTCATTTAAATATTTTAATGAAGTATATATAATTTTAATCATTTTAAACCGAACGTAATAAATGTCAGATTTGGAGAGTTTTAAGAGAAGTCACTCTATGGAAATAGATTGAGGTAACTCTGTTGTAAAATTTTAAACTCATATATAAAAATAATACAATTTATTTTTATTCTTATACTGCATTTTATTTATTTATGTGTATAACCCTTTGACAAGATAACCTCATCTCTTTAAAGGTTACTATAACCTTGATCTTTTTTGAAATTTTAACTTTGTTCTGGCACATTATAACTCTCATCATTTTTGCACCATTAAAATCAAATCAAATCACCTCAGTTGATTATTTGAATGTGGTAATACAGCAGAAAAGGAGTACTCTACAGATTCTTTGCTAATTACACTTTGGAATTTCATAGTCCACCTTTGATATTTCATTGAATAAAAGAGGGAGTAGTATCAAAAATGATTTTATTAAGGGCTGTACTGTATTTCCTATGGCTATTGATACTTTTAGTTGATAGTTCTTGAAATTCATTTTTATAAACAGAAAAAATGATTTGGTGAATAAAATATTTATATTAGAATCATATATAAAACTGACTATACACTGTTTTTACAGTTAGCACTGAAGTACCATCCTGATAAAAATCCCGATGATCCTGCAGCTGCTGAGAAGGTGAGTTCTTTTGTCAACTGTGAAAACTAATTTTCTGTAGTTTGGTTTTTATTTGCTTGTTAATTTTGATTTGTTTTATTTCATTATCTACTTAATACTTTTATTGAGTGTGTGAACTTATTACTTGTGTGGGTTTCTCAATTAAGAAAAAATTTTTTTTTTTTTTTTTAATTCTATCTTGATCTTTACGATTTTTAATTTTTTTAAGTTTTATTCTCCTCCCTTTCACTCTACCCCATGCCATTACAAAAAAAAAAGGAAAAAAACCCCTTATTTTGTAAAAATCTTTCTAAGAAAAACCTTTGGAGAGTTTTGAAGAGAAGTCACTCTATGGAAATAGATTGAGGTAACTCTGTCGTAAAATTTTAAACTCATATATAAAATAATACAATTTATTTTTATTCTTATACTGCATTTTATTTATTTATGTGTATAACCCTTTGACAAGATAACCTCACCTCTTTAAAGGTTACTATAAGAATATAGAAAAATTTTTTTCTATATTCTTAGAAAGGTTGCACTGCTTGAAAGAAACAACACTCCCATTGAAGCTGTGCATTATTGAGGCAACTTGTTTTGAAGGTTTATAGTGTCCTTATTTTTCTCATTTTCTTTAATCTCAGTATTGGAATTAGTGTTATACTGAGGCAACTTGCATTGGATGTGGTGATTTCTTGCTTAATAAGGATCTACTGTATTTCCCAATGTATAAGACACACCTTTTTTCAAAAAATTTGGGGTCTAAAAACTGGGTGCATCTTATACAGTGGTTGTAGATTTTTTTTTACTTGCATTTCCCGCTTTTTCACGCTTGTTGTCTTTGCGCTCATTGTTTCGCACTTGTTACTGGTATATTAGGTTACGTTTTGCCACGTTCTGCCCAGAAATGGCTCAGAAAAGATTTTCGTACAGTGCTGAATTCAAGTTAAAAGTGATCCAGTTTGCAAAAGTGAATGGAAATCGTGCTGCTGAACGTAAGTTTGTTCCTCCTCCAACTGAGAAAACAATCCGAGACTGGCTAGGGGATGAAGAAACCCTACTGAAAACGCCACTGCAGAAGAAGGCCATTAGAGGCAAGTCAGCAAAATAGCCTAATTTAGAGAGGGAATTGAAGATATAGATTGAGGAGCAAAGGGCAATTGGAATTCCTGTATCCACAAAGATGGTTCAGCATGAGGCAAGAAGAATTGCTGATGAAAAAGAAGTTACTGATTTCAAAGGAGGACAGAATTTGTGCTTCAGGTTCATGAAACGGAATGGACTAAGCATGCGTACACGCACCAGACTTGCCCAAAAGATGCCTGAAAGCTATGAGCAGAAGGTCCTTGAATTTCATCATTTTGTCATTTAATGTCGGAAGACACATCAGTTTCAGTTGGGACAGATTGCAAATATGGACAAAGTCCCCCTTCAGTTTGATGTCCCAAGTAACAGAACTGTTGATAAGAAGGGGATGAAAACTGTAACTGTGAAGACAAGTGGACATGAAAAGAGCCATTATATGGTTGTTCTAGCTTGTTGTGCCAACGGAACCAAGTTGCCTCCTATGCCGATTTTCAAACGCAAAACAATGCCAAAAGAAGACATTCCTCGAGGAGTGATTGTCCACGTTCATGACAAGGGTTGGATGGATCAGGATGGGATGAAGATCTGGTTTGAGAAAGTTTGGAGCAGGAGACCAGGTGGGCTCTTACGCAAACCTGCCCTATTGGTGCTTGATCAGTTCAGGGCACACATAACAAAAAATACAAAGAAGATTGCTGCAGAGCAAAAAACAAAACTTGCCGTCATACCTTGACATCCCAGCTCTAACCACTTGATATCAGCATTAACAAACCCTTCAAAGCTGACATGAGAGACAAATGGAACCAATGGATGAAGTCTTCTGGGGACAATTTGACACCAGCAGGAAGAGTGAAGAAACCAACTATAGGAGAAGTTTGTACCTGGGTGAAAAGATAGTGGGATAATATATAAAGATTGAGATTATTGTCAAGTCATTTAAGAAGTGTGGCATTTCAAATGCCATAGATGGAACTGAGGATGAGGCAATATATGAAGACAGTGATTCGTCATCAGACACAGATGAGGACAAGCTAATGGATGGGAGTTTTGACAGTGATGAGTTGTATGAATTTTATGATGAATAAAACATGAGTTCAATAACTTTATGTAATACATTTTTTTTTTTTCAAATTTCAGGCCCCAAAATTAAGGTGCGTCTTATACATGGGGAAATACGGTATATGTTTGAAGTAGAGCAATTTAAAAACAACTTTTGAAGGGGGGGTGGGCTCTCTCCCCTTCAAAAGCTGATGCAATTGCAGTGAAGCTTGTTTTAATGTGTTAATTATTATTATTATTAGCCATGTGGTGCAAGGAAGCCTGAGGCTTATGCTGCACCAGCCAAAAAAAAATTTCTGAGTGTGTGTGTGTGTGTGTGAGAGAGAGAGAGAGAGAGAGAGAGAGAGAGAGAGAGAGAGAGAGAGAGAGAGAGAGAGAGAGAGAGAGAGAGAGAGAGAGAGAGATAGAAGGAAATCACCAAGAAAGAGAAGAATGATGATATCCAGCTGAGGACCCTGGGTGTGCCAAGCCCATGTAACATTTAAAGGTTCTTCAGCATGAATTAATTAAAAATGAATAACACTAATTAAACCATTGTGATTTGTGAAGTCAATATTATTTTATAAAAACTATTAAATAAAATAAGTTAGAAACTCCACATAACAGAATTACTTAATACAGTGGTTTTTGACCTTTTTTTAATAATGGCACCCCCTAAGTAATTTATTTTATTTTGTGGCACCCCTACTCAATTTTCTGCCTGTTAGATCCGATTCTCTCTCTGTGTGTGTGTATATATATATATATATATATGTATATAATGTGTGGTTTGTAAAATAGATAGTCTGGGAAAATGGAAAAGAAAAGTATACAAGGTGCCTGAACTAAGAGAAGTTTAAGGGATAGTTGAAAATGGAAGTGAAGTAGTGGTTAAACAGGCGAAAGAATTTGAAAAACCTAGTACAAAAATTAACTGGGACTGAGGAAGCAAAAAATAATAATAATAAATAACAAATAAGTAAATAACACTATACAGTAAACCCCCACTATTCGCAGTATCTGTATTTGCGGTTTCGCGTATTCGTGGTCGCTGATTTAATATAAAATGAAACCTAAAAAAATGTGAATTTTAAAGTGCTGTGAACATTTTCCGCCATAAAAAAACATGAGCATGGCTAAAATTATCTTTCCTGGTCAAAACAGCGCTCGGTGGGTGGGGGAGGGGAGAAGGGTGACAAAATCGCGAGTGTGGATGTTTCTCGCTAATCCTTGTTCAGTATGTGTTATGCGCTTGTCATGGAAGGTTTCATCTTTTGCTTTTAATTTATATGCTTATAAATTGAATAAATTATTTATCAATTTATAATTTGATATGCTTACAAAAGTGATAAATCTACCGTTTTGCAGTGTAAAACAGACTTTTTCGAGTGTGTTAACGGAAGAAAGTGACTTTATTGTGGACAAATTCTTTCTAACCCGTACAAAAATATGGCTACGAATAACAAGGGAAATGTGAAAATATCAAAGAAGGTGATGACATTAGCAAATAAAATTGAGTTATTAGACAAAATTTCTAATTGTGAAAGTGTCTCCTCAGTGGCAAAATATTATAAAATCAATGAGTCAACGGTATGATCAATGAAGAAAAAATCCACTGTAGTGTCCGTGAAAATGCGCTAATTGCTTAAAAAATTTGCTCTGTAACATGTGATGTTAAATTAGAAAAAATTGTAAAAGCTTTAAATCTGTGGATAGAAGACCATACTCAAAATAAAATTCCGTTAAGTTCACTCATCATTCATGAAAAGGCAAAACTCCTTTATCAACACTTTAGCAAAACAGGATAGCACTGACGGGATAAGTTTTTTAGTTAGCAAAGGCACTGGTTTGAAAGCTTTGCTTGAAATTTCTAATAAATATTACATTTAATATTAAATTGTTTCTTATTTTCATTTCGATGCCATATGCTTGCATTTCACTATGTACTGTCTATGTACATAGTCATATTATGAAGGTACATATAAGACATATATAGACAAAATTTTAGACTAGTTTTTCTTATATATTTTATACTTTGGAACGGAACCCCTTTATGACTTTGGGAGCCATAACTCAGTATTCGCGTTTTCGGTATTCACGGCAGTTCTCAGGAACGTAACCCCCCACTATTCGCGGGGGTTTACTGTATTCAGATATGGGAGGGCAATTTTAGCAATAGGTCGAATCAGGGGATGACAAATATGCAAAATCTGAATATAGCAGAAGAAAAAATTATAAATTTTTTTTCATCTACTATATTCAAAATTTCAAACACTATATTATTTTTTTGAAACCGAAACTAAAAGTGGGAGTTACCTGGAGTCACTTTTAGTTTTGGTTTCGATTTCCCTTCCTCTCTGCAAGCCTGTGGTATTAACACCCATTTTTATTAACGCTTGCTTATACCAGAACCCTTTCTTTAAGGTTGGGCCTTACACACCCAGTAAGCCCAGTATTTTTAATGACTTTTTCTACACTTTTTATCTTTATACTTTCTTTTTCTATTTTTTCCCGTTCATAGAACTATTAGTGTAATACGAGGGCGATACGAATGCTCCGTCTATCCTCAATCCTATCGCTATTTTTGCCTTCTTTTGACCATCTTTTCCTCCCCAAGTATTTTACCATTCCTTATACCATTGGCTTGTCTACACTTTTTCTTTCAAATTTCTCTGAATTTTAATTTTCTACCATGTTAATTTAACAACCTTTCACCCCTTCTGCACATCACATTTGTATTATATTTCACATTACACTTTTGTAAATTTGTATTTATTTTAATTTACATTATTAACTTTAATTTTACAGTGCATAGAGACTACCTTGTCTATTAATATTATGATAAAGGCTGCATATTTGCTTCCCCTTTTTCTAATACTACAGACAAGTTTGGAAACGCAGTGCCTGGTACATGGTCAGTAGTCCCCTGATGAATCTCTTGACTATGTATCGGTTTTTACTATATTCAGATTTTGCATATTTGCCATCCCCTGATTCAACCTCTTGCTAAAATTGCCCATATCTGAATTTGTTATTTATTTATTTGTTATTTATTATTATTATTTTTTGCTTCCTCAGTCCCAGTTCATTTTTGTACTAGGTTTTTCAGATTCTTTCACCTGTTTAACCACTACTTCACTTCCATTTTCGACTATCCCTTAAACTTCTCTTAGTTCAGGTACCTTGTGTACTTTTCATTTCCATTTTCCCAGACTCTCACTCTATTTTACAAACCACACATTATTTATATCCTTTTGCTTCCTTTACTACTGCACTGCATGTTTTGGAACATTAGACATACTATAACTTGTGTTATTTTCCTTTTCTGCTTATTTTGCTTATATGTATATACAGTAAACCCCCGCTATTCGCGGGGGTTACGTTCCTGAGAAATGTCGCGAATACCGAAAACGCGAATACTGAGTTATGGCTCCTATAGTAATAAAGGGGTTCCATTCCAAAGTATGAAATATATAAGAAAAACTAGTCTAAAATTTTGTCTATGTATGTATTATATGTACCTTCATATTATGACTATGTACATAGTGAAATGCAAGCATATGGCATCGAAATGAAAATAAGAAACAATTTAATATTAAATGTAATATTTATTAGAAATTTCAAACCAGCGCCTTTGCTAGCAAAAAAAAACGTCCCGCCAGTGCTATCACCAGTTTCGCTAAAGTGTTGATAAAGGAGTTTTGCCTTTTCGCGAATGATGAGTGAACTTAACGGAATTTTATTTCGAGTTCGGTCTTCTATCCACAGATTTAAAGCCTTTTCCATTTTTTCTAATTTAACATCACGAGTTACAGAGCAAATTTTTGAAGCAATTAGCGCGTTTTCACGAACACTACGGCGGATTTTTTCTTCCGATTTCTTGATTGATTGTACCATTGACTCATTGATTTTATAATGTTTTTCCACTGAGGAGACACTTTCACCATTAGAAATTTTGTCTAATAACTCAATTTTATTCGCTAATGTTATCACCTTCTTTGATATTTTCACATTTCTCTTTTTATTCGTAGCCATATTTTTGTAGGGTTGTAGGGGTTAGAAAGAACTTGTCCACAATAAAGTCACTTTCTTCCGTTAACACACTCGAAAAACTCTGTTTTACACTGCAAAACGGTAGATTTATCACTTTTGGAAGCATATCAATTTATAAATTGATAAATTTATTGTTTATAAGCATATAAATTAAAAGTAAACGACGAAACCTTCCATGACTAACACATACTGAACAAGGATTACCGAGAAACATCCACGCTCGCGATTTTTTCACCCCTCTCCCCCACCCACTGAGCGCTGTTTTGACCGGGAAAGATAATTTTAGCCACGCCCATGTTTTTTATGGCGGAAAATATTCACGGCGCTTTAAAATTCACATTTTTTTAAGGTTTCATTTTATATTAAATCGGCGATCGCGAATACGCGAAACCGCGAATACAGATACCGCGAATAGCGGGGGTTTGCTGTATAAGCAAAATGAATATATATATATATAATTACTTTGCTTATATATATATATATATATATATATATATATATATATATATATATATATATATCTGATGATTAAAATATTCATATTTATTTATTTTTATTACTTTTGCCTAACTTTTACATTACATTATATATATATATAATTTTATTCTTTATATAGAGGTACTAAATAAACATCAATTATAGATAACCACAAAATTAAAAAGTACCGTACGCCTTTTTAAAATGAAATAAATATATAAATTAAAAAAATTAGTTTAAGCAACTTAAATCCAAATTACACGGCACCCCTGGAATGTTGTTGTGGTGCCCTAAGGTGTTGCAGCACCCTGGTTGAAAACCACTGACTTAATAACTGGCAATGTTTCAAGATTCATTTTTGAATTCTGTTATCAGGCCTAACCAAGAAAAATTTGGTGGCTGTTCCTCTTTTAGAGTATAGGAGAGTGGACTTTCGGATGGGTCTTCTATATCATAAGGTTAGGAATAGCGCTACCAAATATTTCCTGATTAGACCTGGTGATGAGATACGGTAAGGAATCCAAAAACATTACTAGTTAAGTAGTTCTTTCGTGTGGGAATTGAACTTCTTCTTCTTCTTCTTTGGTCCTTAGCTGGCAGCTGGGGGAGGCGGTTGGCCACGGAACCAGTATGCTGCTGTAGGTGCCGCAGGGTTTCGGACTTGCTCTGTGATGTTCTTCCATACCTTACGATCCATGGCTTCAGTCCTGGCCTGGTTAAGGTCGAGACGTCGGCTCTTCAAGTCATCTTCCACTTGCTTGGCCCACGTTTTCCTAGGCGCGGTCCGTTGGATGCTCCATTGGGTGGGTCGTTGTCTCCAAAGGAGTGTGGATGGTATTCTGTTCGTGCCCATTCTACATACGTGGCCAAACCATCTGAGCCTTCGCTTCTGGATTTGGTCGGCAATGGTTGGTTGCTGTTGGCATCTGGCGCGGATGGTATCATTAGTGATGCGGTCGCGAAGAGAGATGCCCAAGATCTGCCGCAGGCATCGCATTTGGAATACCTCAAGTTTGTTCAAATCTAACTTGAGACAAATCCATGTTTCCGATCCGTAAAGAAGAATGGGCAGGATCAAAGTCCGGAAGAGTCGGATTTTAGTCTTTGTGGAAATGTTGGTCCTCTTCCACAGACACCATTTGAGCGAGGCGAACGCAGTGGCCGCCTGTCCAATTCTGCTGTGGATTTCCATGGTGGATGCAACTTTCTTCTCCTGGACCAGCGACCCAAGATATTTAAAGTCCTGCACTTGCTCGATCTTGGACGCCTTCGAGATAGATGGTGGCTTGCGACCCATCTGTTGTCAGGGCCTTTGTCTTACCAGCATTGATCTTCAAACCGTATGGCCGGGCAATGTCGTAGAGGATGTCCGTGGCTTCAGCGTCGTTACCGGCAAGGATAGCACTATCATCAGCAAACATCAGGTCAGTCACATAGTGATCCTTGTCATATTGTATGCCCTGTCTGTTTCTGAATGCTTGCCTCATAATGGCGTCAACCACGATGTTGAAAAGCAACGGGGAGACTACATCCCCTTGGCGGACTCCAGTTTGGATGGTAAATTCCTCTGATAAATCGTTCTGGATGCGCACCTGGCTGGTTAAACCGTTGTATGCAGTTTGGAGGAGTGTGATGACTTTTCGAGGTACATGTTCAACCTCTAGTAGTTTCCATAAGGCAGGCCGGTGGACACAGTCGAAAGCAGACTTAAAGTCAATGAAAACAATGACAGTTCGCTGTCCACACCGGATCCTCTCCTCCATCAGCTGACGAATGGCAAAGATTTGATCACAGCATCCTCGCCCGGGTCTAAATCCTGCCTGTTCTTCTCGACTGGTTTGCTCGCGATGTTTTTGCAGTCTTGACTGGATGATCTTCATAAAGACCTTTCCGATGATGGAAAGGAGGCTGATGCCACGGTAGTTCTTGCAGTCCCGGTTATCACCTTTCTTGTGGATCGGTACGATAATGGCTTTCCTCCATGTTAACGGAATTTGTTCAGTGCACCAGATGGTTTTGAGGAGTGAGTGTAGTCGGCAAAGCAGTACATCTCCCCCGGCTTTGATCGCTTCTGTGGTGACTTGGTCCACTCCTGGTGCCCTGCCATGCTTCAGGGATTGTATGGCTGCTTTCACTTCTTCTACTGAAGGCTCAACATCGACCATGGAGACCTCAGGGGGGTCGATCGAGAGTGCTGTTGCTGGCGGTCCCTGAGGTGGGTCGTGATTATACAAAGCTTTGAAGAATTCACTCCACCGTTGCAGGCGTTCGGATGGTGATCGCACGAAGGTCCCATTAGCATTCTTGATGTTGTCACTAGTCAATTTGGTCTTTCCACTCAGACATCTGAGGGTGCGGTAGAGAGTGCGGTACTCGTTTTTGGATGCCGCCACTTCAAGATCGTCTGCCACTTGGTTCCAGTATGCTTCTCTTTCTGCTGTCATTCTTTGTCGGACTTCTCGGTTTAGCTGCCGGTACTGTTCAAAGTCGACCAACTTTGCCTGTTTCCGTTTGTCCACGAGGTCGAGGCACTCATCTGATATCCATGGTTGCGTTCGACGTCGGGCAGGTGGACATAGGGGCTTGGCACATTCCAGGATGGCATCAGAGATCTGCTTTTCTTCTTCATTTATATCCTCGGGCACGGCCAGCATCTCGAAGCGGTTGGATAGGGCGATCTGATATGCCTGTTTGTTGGCAGCATTCATTAGCTGCCTCCAGTCCAGCTTGGCTGACCGAGATGATCTTTTTGCATGCCGTAATTTGAGCTGCACCTTAGCCCGGATGAGGTAGTGATCAGATCCGCAATCAGGTCCCCTCATGGCACGAACGTCCATGAGTGATGAGCGAAATCTGGCATTGATCAAAATGTAGTCCAGGATTGCTGAGTCCTTGCCAGATGGATTTCGCCATGTAAGTTGATGTTTTTGAGGGTGCTGGAAATGGCTGTTTCCAATGATCAGGTTGTTAGATGCGGCAAAGGACAACAAACGTAAGCCGTTGTCATTGATCTTCCCATGGCCAAACTTGCCCATTGTTGTTTCCCAACCAGATCTGTCCACGCCAATATGGGCATTAAAGTCCCCTGTGAGGATGATCACTTCTGTCTGCAGAATTGAATCCAGCGTATGTTGGAGCTGGTTGTAGAAGTCATTCTTGGTCGGGTCCAGGCTAGTCTCAGTTGGCGCATAGGCGGAGATAATATGGGTCTTGATGGTGCCCTTGACAGTAAGGACTGCCAGGCGGTCCGATATTGGTTGGAAAGCGATCACACTACTGGTGGCCTGAGCATCGACCATAAAGCCCACTCCTGCTTCTCGTTTCTCACCACCAGAATAGAATAGCATAACCGCTTCATTAGGTGCTGGTGGTTGGATGATCATCGTTCCAGACCCGGTGAGCCTTAATTCGGATAATGCCGCGATTGATATCTTGCGCCTAAGTAGTTCTTGGGCAATGATTTCCTTTTGTCCAACGTGGTGCCCCGTTCGAACATTCCATTCGCCAATGTTAATTGTCCTTTTTGGCGTAGTAAGCTTATTGCTGTGGCCAGTGATCCACTTCACACCAGCACCCTGGGTCCCCAGTGCTGGCGCATCGGCTACCCCGGATGCGGTAACATTGTTATAACATTGAACTTACCTTATGTAATACTTTTTAAACAGTAAAATTCACTTAAAAACAGATGACATGGTTTTATTAGCATTATTCACATTTAATTAATTAAAACTTGTTTTATTTTCTAATGCAGTAGAGCGTCGAAAATCTGAATAAGCCAGCATTTATTTTATTTTTTTATGCTGGTGCCTTAAAATAATTACAGTGAGTGCCAGTTATTGTGATCATGTTTGCAAATTGAATTTTGATTATATTAAATGGCAATTTTAATATGCGGAAATCAGAGCAAAATTATCCACAGGCTATAAAAACGAAAATGTAAAGCACAAATTTACACTTTTTTTTACCCTTATTTATTGGAAATTAATCAGTTAACAAAATAACTGGCACTACCTTTTGTCTATAAAAATTGAATTTAAAACATCCCTGCATTTTGCCTTTAGAATATCTAATTTCATTAGTAGTGAAAGGTGGCAGTGTAGTATTTCAATGTGCCAGCATTGAAATAATTTGAAAATTGAATGCAGGGATGCATACAATTTTCAAGCTGGAATTTTATTTCAAATTAAATTTAAATAAAATTCCAGTTGTAATTAGATGGCGCCTCCGTAGCCAGGTGGGCAGGAGCAGCAGTGCATAGCACCCGCTTCTTGATTAGACCGGGTTTCGAGCCCGTGACCACCAAATACGGAGGAGGCGGAAAGGTCAGGGAATGACCACCACATAGCCGCGGAGCAATATGGCCTTAGTTGCTAATTCTCCTAAAAACCAAATAACTGTAATTAGATAAAATTACTTATTTTTATAATATGGCCTGTAATTGTGTTTATTTTTGAAAATTTTCAAGTTTGTTTACTGAAAATATCAGAAATTCTTTATATATATATATATATATATATATATATATATAAAATTTGTTGATTCCATTTTGATTAACTGAGTTCTGTTTACATATACATTTTAGTTCAAGGATATTAATCGAGCACACAGCATACTTAGCGACTTAACAAAGAGAAATATATATGATAATTATGGATCCTTAGGACTTTATATTGCCGAACAGTTTGGAGAAGAGAATGTTAACACATATTTTGTTCTTACTAGTGGCTGGTGCAAGGTAAGAGTTCTCTTTTGCATTTTGTACAACATAACTGTCTTTCTTATATTTGTTGAATATTTTCAATTTATTATAGGAAAGATAATATAGTGCAGTGAATTATGAAAATATATTTGATTTCTAATACTGGTGTTGTATTTTGTTAAAAAAGTGTTAGGAGAGCTTCAACCTGTATTTCTGCAAAATGAGCCATCCCAGTCTACTGTTTTGTTATTAAGTACATTTTGGAGCAGAGTTCAGTGGTTTTGAATTGAAAACAGATAGACCACATTATTATTCTATGAGAAACAGTGCTCACATGCCTTAATGCAGTGGTCCTCAATCTTTTATGTCAAAAGGCTGGGTTGAGGATTTTGTGAGACTATGCTTGCTTTATAAAGAAAGGATTGATTTGACATTGTACTATTTTATTTGTATGGTTTTATCCATAAGAGATAATGAAGATGCATGATATGTATTTTAAGTTATGCTTCTATAACACAGCTACTGTTTCTTTAAAAATTACTCGCAAACCTTTTCATTTCCAACGCTTAAAGAAATATTTATTCTCTCACTGTTCATTAAATATATAATGCTGGAAGTCAACTTTTATTTTTTTGCTACTTCAAGCCAGAAGATTTTAGGGTGAACTGCAGAATGAAATAATGAAATAATCTGGATAAAACCTTGTTCAGCCCATGGGCTGTGGTTTGTGCACCTGTCTTAATATAAATGGTGCCGTATTACAGCAATTATTTACAACAAATTCCAGAGGCTTAGCACATATCTCATTAACACATATCACATTAACACATATCTCCAGGTCAGTTCAAAATTGTATTATTTCATACAGTGAATTCATTGTATAGGCACACAGTGATCATTACTTATGCACGATGATGAGAGTTCTCTGCTAGGAAAACTGGTATTGGAGGGGGGGGGGAAATGTTCTGTTGGATAGTGTAAGCACACTTTTATTCTGATGATAGAATATGCATCTACCAGTGAGTCTTGGTTGTCAAGTGCCAAAGTAATTTGTTGTTGCTTGCATTTGAACCTCACAGTGATCTGTAGCCAGTACAATGAAAGAGATGAAACATTGAATTTGATGTGTGTGCAAATGACCAGATAGGGGGAAAAAAAAAAAAAATTCCTGCTAGGTAGAAATTGCAGATCCTTCAAGAAAGTGGTAATAGTAAATTGAGTAGCATCCTTGGAGAACATTGTTTGTTAGATATCCATGTGAGTGTCTATAAGTTTGTCTGTGGTCTGTAAGATGGGTTTTCATAGGAGAGCTGTTTACAAACAATATATTACACCAATGAATGCCACATTGTTTACAGTGATGTTATCCCATGGTTCTTGGATCAAACTTTTCATGGGAGGCAAAAAGTTTGCAGCATCTACAAATTGTTTTCTTCAGAGTTTCATGAAATTGTCCGCTTTTCTAAATTTCCCTTTTCTAAATTATAATTGATAAAAATACAATATAATAACCTCTGTTATTATATTGCATCTTACATTTCAGGAAATAACAGTATATTTTATAGAATGAAATCCTGAGCATTTGTTGATAAAGATGCAATCCACAGTTGCATTTTCTTTCCTATTAATATAGGAACCCCTTCTTAGGAAAAAAACTGCATAATATTTTAGTAAAGGAAAAAAATATTTCTCCAATTTGGAACAGCTTTTTTCAAAACAAGTTGGGTTTTTGATCCCAATCAATTCAGGTGCTTAGATCAGTGCTTTCCTAACTTTTTTGGCATTAACACATTATGTATGTGCTAAAAATAATTCAACCCTTCCACCCAGAGTTTGTAAAATTTGACACCCCACCCTTTTTGTTCTTTCTCTTTAAATTGCCGACTGCATACTATTCCAATGCTGCAACAGTATGCAGCTTCTTTTGTTTTGTTCCCAAAGTATAGAAAAGATTACGAGAGAGAGAGAGAGAGAGAGAGAGAGAGAGAAGACATATGATTCTAAGCACAAATAGCTTAGTATGTTATTTAATAGCTTTCAAAGAGGAAGAATGAGTTCATTGGCTTTTTAATATATTACTTATCCCTTTGCAGTTCAGCATTTTTTTCACTGTCTTCCCCATGCAGTCCAGCTCTATCAATCAGAAAAATGACTGGTTGAAATGTGATGTTAAAAAATTAATTATTTTCAAGTTTACATGAGCCAATATATAAAACAGCATGGCAAAACAATTTAAAAGCCCTAATATAGTATTCCTTCCTGGAAGAAAATATTCACAAAACCTTCCATCCAGATAATGAACAATGGTTTTTTTCTTTTCTTTTTTTTTCACTTTAGAACTTCTGTGTTGAATCCCTTGTTTGTCCTTTTGTGTGTGGCCAGAGATGCAACATCCAAAATATCTGCAGAAATCTATTCCTTCTAAATACATTATTGAAAAATTTAATTCTCTCTGGGGCCGCCTCTGTAGCCAGGTGGGAAGGAGCAGCAGTGCATGGCACACGCTTCTTGATTAGACCGAGGTTCAAGCCCATCACCACCAAATACGGAGGATGCAGAAAGGTCAGGGAACGACCACTACATATTCCTGGAGCAATATGGCCTTAGTTGCTGATGCTCCTAAAAACCAAATAACAAACAAACAATTCTCTCTGTGTATTCTTCAGACCATTATTTATATCATTTCAGTTTTTTCATTTAGTCCCATGTTTATAATTATTCCAAAAAACTAAACTCCTTTAGTTCATTTAGTGAAACTGAAACCCACTCACACCATATGGAACACTTGGAAACCATCTTATTCGTAAGAGTTTCCTTTCTTTTTTTCACCTTAATTTCTTCAGAAAGGTGTAATGTTTCTCAATTTTTCCATCAAAAAGTCCTTTGTTAGATCTTGACGGCATGTTTCAGTATAGAAGTTACTTTGTGACTTCTATACTGAAAAAAACAATGCTACCTGCTGTAAACAATTGAATATTAACATCAGTAAACATAAACTGAGTTTTTCAAGTCATTTATATCAAGTATAAATGGGTGGCAGTGCAATGGGAAAATAAATTTTATAATCAGAAATGCTGATAGTCACATCAGTTTCTACATTGAACTTGAGAACAGGAAAAAAAAACAAACAAAAAGCAGCCTGCCATTAACTATTGAATATAAACATCAGTTATTTTTTTCAGATTGTTTATAAGAAGTATAAATGGATGACAGCACAGTGATTGAGCCAGCACAACAGGCAAACAAATTTCGCAATTGGAGATGTCAATATTCTCGGCGCCACAACATCTGACTGAAAGAGGACTCAAAAAAATAATGACATCTGCACTTAATAATAGAATATAAACATCAATAAACATAGATTTAGTTTTACAGATTATATATAATCTGTAAGGAAGTGAAGGAAGTGAAGCCAGTCGACATTGCTGGACAGTGCAGTGTTGAGTCAGTTTGGTGTGACATAAGCATTGGGAGATCAAAATTGAGAGTAGGAGTGTGCTATAGGCCTAATGACTCTGATGAGTATAATAAGAAACTGTACGGGGAAATAGAGTGGGCCAGTAAATCAGAGAGTCTTATAATGGGGGATTTTAATTTCCCAGATATGGACTGGAATTTGGGGGCTGGTCACTAACACACTAGCAAGGCTTTTGTGGATTTATTGGATGATTGTTTTCTACATCAGCATGTTCAGGAGGCACTAGAGGGAGTAATACTCTTGATTTGATTATCAGTAGTGATTCTTCATGCATTAAGAATCTGCAGGTAAATGAACCACTAGGTGGCAGTGATCACAGTGTGCTAAAGTGGGATTTACTCAAAGAGGTAACTACCATTAGGGGTAAAGGGAAGGGTTATTGCTTTCGTAGCTTTACATACCAACGAAGAAATATTGTTCAAGGTTCAGGCCTAAGTGGATGTCAGATGGACTAATGAGACATATGGCAGAGAAGAAAAATGCATGGGATACATTTGTACAAATTAACACGTGATGGCAGATATCAGCTAGTCTGTAATCAAGTTACAAAGGAGGATAGGCAGGCGAAGGCAGATTACAAGAAATATTTGGCAAGGGATGCTAAGAAAAACAATATCTTTACTTATATAAACTCTAAAAGGAAGGGGATGAATCTGATTGGTCCACTTGGTATCGATAGTTCGACTGTTGATGATCCTGCTCAGATAGCAAACAAACTGAATGAGTATTTTGCCTCTACATTCACACATGAGGAGTTATTAAGGTTTGAAAATGCAAGAAGGTTATCAAATTGTAGCAGGGTGCTTAATGATTTTGTAATAACTGAGAGCAAAGTGGAGGAGAAATTGTTGAAGATAAACATAAGAAAGGCACCTGGGGTGGATGGGATCTATCCAGTTATATGAAAGGAGGCAGCAGAGGAAGTAAGCAAACCATTAGCCATAATCATGAGAGCATCCTTGGACTCGGGGGAGGTCCCCACGGACTGGAGAAGTGCAAATGTATCCCCAATTCACAAAGGGGGATCGAAGGGTGACACAAGTAATTACAGACCAGTTAGTTTAACTTCTGTTCTGGGTAAAATAATGGAGTCACTGGTTAAAGATGCATTGCAGGATCATCTAGACAAGACTGCAGCAATAATTCAGACACAGCATGGGTTTGTTAAGGAAAAGTCTTGTCTGACAAATTTGATAGGATATTATGATGTGGTTACAAAGAAACTGGATGAAAAAAATAATTTTGATAGCATATACTTGGATTTCAGGAAAGCTTTTGACACTGTTGTGCATGGAAGACTAGTGTACAAATTGGAGCAGAATGGTATTAAGGATAAGTTGCTACAATGGATAAAAGGATGGTTGAGTGGGAGAAGACAGAGGGTGGTAATCAATGGGTGCTGCTCTTCATGGACTAATGTTATTAGTGCATGAAATTCACCACAGAGTTCGGTGTTGGGTCCAATGTTGTTTTCCATATTTATCAATGATATTGATGAAGGTATATCAGGCTGTGTTGAAATTTGCAGCATATGATACAAAGGTTGGCATGGTTGTTAATGACAGTAATGGCAGTGTGTTACTGCAACAGCATCTAGAAAATTTGGGCAGATGGGCTGAGAAGTGGCAACTGAAGTTTAACATTGACAAATGCAAAGTACTGCATATGGGTAGAAGTAACCCCAGAGAAACATACCAACTGTGTGATACTATACTTAAGTTGGTAGAAAATTAAAAAGACCTGGGAGTAAACCCCATGACCTGCCCTGGCAGACAGGCTGCCAGGGCAGGTCCTGGGATTTTGTCAATGATATACAGGAATTATGCTAGCAGGGAAAAGGAGGCAATTATCCCTCTGTATAAGACAGTGGTCAGGCTACACCTTGAGTATTGCATACAGGTCTGGAGGCCTCATTTTAAGAAGGATGTAGATTTGCTTGAACGTGTACAGAGAAGGGCAACAAGATTGGTGAGGGGAATGAAGGGATCCTTTACCAAGAGAGGCTTATGTTGTGCAAATTGCAGCGGCTGGAGACTAAGCACCTGCAAGGTGATTTGATTGAGGTGTATAAGGCCTTGAGTGGGTTGAGCACGCTGAATTCTGATGGGATTCTTCTACTTGTTCAGACTAAGCGACATAAATTCAAATTGAGGAAAGACGGATGTAGAATAGATGTGTGGAAATTTGCCTTTGGCCAGCACGTGGTTAATTGCTGGAACAAACTTCCATCTGTCATTGAGGAAGTAGATAGGTTAAATAAATTTAAGGAGGAACTGGACAAACATTTAGAGAGAATTGTTTTGTAATTTTTTTTTTTTTTTTTTTTTTTGGCTAATGCTGCATAAGCTTTCTTGCATCACATGCCACTACTGCTACTACCCGAGGTACTTTCCTTGGGTGAATTCCATCCACCCAAGGAAACCTTATCAAACTCTAACTCCCTGTTAGAGTTTGATAAGCTTCTCACCTACACTTCTCTACAGAATTCCACATGTGTGAATGTAGATGCAAAATACTCATTCAGTTCGTCAGCTACCTGAGCAGAATCATTGACAATTGAACCATCAATATCAAATGGACCAATCCGATTCATCCCCCCCTTCCTTCTAGAGTTTGCATAAATAAAGAAGACTTTACTGTTTTTCTTTGCATCCTTTGCCAAAGATTTCTCATAATCTGCCTTTGCTTGCATAACCTCCTTTGTGATTTGATTACGGACTATCTTATATCTATCATAGGCATCTGTGTTTCCTGATAATTTGTGTGTCCAATGCATTGTTCTTCTCTGCCAAGAGTCTCATTAGTTCATCTGACATCCATTTTGGTCTAAACTTTGAACAGTATTTCTTAGTTGGTATGAAAAACCTAGTAGCTCCCAAGATTAATTCCTTGAATGCCTCCAATTTAGAATTTGTTGTCTAAACATCAGTTTGTCCCGCTGTATAGAATTTAAAAACTGTCTGAGGCCACTGTAGTCACCTTTACGAAAGCAAATAACCTTCCATTTATCCCTGATTGTAGTTACATCTTTGAGTAAATCCTACATTACTGCCACCTAGTGGTTCCTTTATCTGCAGATTCTTAATGCATGAACAATCACTGATAATCAGATCAAGAGTATTATTCCCAGGGATATTCCTAGGATATGGGTGCCGCCTCCGTAGCCAGGTGGGAAGGAGCAGCAGTGCATAGCACACACTTCTTGATTAGACCGGGGTTCGAGCCCGTCACCACCAAATACGGAGGATGAGGAAAGGTCAGAGAATGACCACCGCATTTCCCGGAGCAATATGGCCTTAGTTGCTAATGCTCCTAAAAACCAACCAACCAACCAATCCTAGGGTATGTAGTGCCCGAGTGCCAATTGAAATTTGGCATTCCCTTTAAAATTTTTTTCATATGTGTATGTAAGTTTGAGGTTTTCAGGCGCTCCTTGAATGTTGGCACCCGGGTGCAGTCCGTCGTTTGCACCCTCGGGATGGACTGCCCTTGATTACTCCATCTGGTTGCCTCTTGAAAATGCTGCTGTATTAAACATTAATCCAATAAATCCACAACAAAAGTCTTGTTAGTGTGAGAGTGACCTACCTACAAGTTACAGTCTCTATCTGGGAAATTAAAATTCCCCATTATAAGACAATCTGATTTACTGGCCCACTCTATTTCTCTGTACAGTTGTTTCTTGTAGTCTTCAGAGTCATTAGGCCTATAACACACTCCTACTCTCACTTTGATTTCCCAGTGCTTATGTCACAACTGGATGCACTTCCTTAGATTTTGTTTCTTAACTAACAGCATGACCCCTTCCTCCCCTTCTATCCTTTCTGTACACTTTGGACTCCTCAAATTCCAATTCTGCATTCCTTATCTCTGTGTGACATCATGTCTCTGATATCCCGACAATATCCACCTTTGATATCTTCACCAGCACCTTAAATTCATTAAATTTATTTACTATACTCCTGTACTCCTAGCAGTGGTGTACATGCAAGTATACCTGCACCTATTCTTACTCTTAGTTACCCTAACACAACCCATGTGTTTACTTGTTCCATGATTATTCCCAGTAGTCTTTGAAATCCGCAGCACCTCACTTTCCAGGCTGCTGCTCATTCCAATAGAAGCAATGCAAGAATCACTTTCACCTCTGCCAGTGGCTACTGTTAATCTATTAGTCTGTGAATCTCCCCAAGCTAGCTGTTTATCTTACTATGCTCAGGTACTTTAGCAAAATTTCTCCCAGCCCAAAAGGAAATTTCTGCTTATGAAGATTGATAAAAAGTATCTACTTTGTTCACCAGTCTTGTCTGTTAGATTATTTTTGATTATTCTGTTTCCGTGGCACAAATCTCCTAACTGGGCCTTTGTGCTATGGATAGCTATTTGCCTTCATGCCATGGATTTACTGTCATGATTATCCCTTGTAAGTACTGAAGCCTGTTATGTATTTGGTTTTGTTGCAACCTTATATAATTAAAGGTCCACAAGTGATCAGTCACTGGTCATCTGCAAATGTTCGAAGCAAATACTGGTGCCACAGTTTGCCCTTGGACTCCAGTTTTATCTTGTTTACTCTTCTGCTCTTCATATTTACATAAGAATAAAATGCCTTGTTTCCCATACTTGGTTCTCTTGGTTAGTGATTTCTCATACTCTGGTTTCACTTGCATAAGTCCATCTGTGGTTTTTGTTACAAATCATCCTATACTTATTATATGAATACGAATTACTCTGCAACCATCCCATACTACCTTCTATTCTATCAAACTTGCTAATACCCTTTCCACATCCATTTTGACTTTTCTTTTTAAAGTACTTCCTGAAATGCAGCAGTCAGTGCACTTCAGGAAGTAATCTTGATTTTGATGATAAGTCTTGAAAGTTCCCTATAATGCAACTGTACTTTCCCCTCTTGTATACTGCATTCTGATTGTTAGAGTACAAGAAGTTCCTTAGGAAATTCATGTCCCTTATGCTTATCCCAACATATTGCTACAGTCATCCAGTTGATTCATCCATCATCCATCTACTGGCATCCAGTTGATTCAAAACAATTATTCCGCAGTTCGAGTTACCAGTCCTCAGTTTTCCATTAATGAGTGATAAGTTAACAATTGCTGATAAAGTACTCAGACTTACTTGTTCATTTAAGTTGTATACTGAGACTCTTTATGTGGCCTGTAGCATCCCACCCCACACACATTTTCAATTTCCCTTTACCACTATTATTTCTCATCACACAGACCCAGTCTTAGTGCATTCAGGCTGCTTTTGATAGCAAGCATAACCCATCTTTGCCCAGGTGAAATTAGAAATTCTGCTTTCAGATTGCTAAATGGGCCCCCCCAAATGATCTTTAACAACCATACCAAATCAGTAACTTTTTTATTTTACAGATTAAAAGTATGCATCATGTGAATACTCATTATATAGTTTTTTCTGTTTTTCATTAATTTTTTCGTAGAAAATACATAGGAGTAATTAACCCATTTGGGCTATCCCGAGTTATCTCGTGTACGCCAAAAAGTGTACAAATTATACAGATTTTTTTTTAATAAATTAGCACTTGAGCTAAAAGAAAGGCACAGAAAAAGTCTTCATTACTGATTATATAAATAAATTTAAAAATAAAGTGGAATGCACAAGCAGTAATCGCAAACTAACTACATTCTTACACACAGCCGCCACATGGACAGGCGAGGGAAGCGTCGCTTATGGGGAGGAAGTTCAAGAGGATGCCGAAATATTTTTTGATAGTATTTTTGTGAATTATTTTCAGTCATTTGCTGCCAGGCATAAGAAAATCCTGAGAAAACTCGGAATTACCTGCATAATGCAAAATTAGCCAGATAAATGCCAGAGAAAATACGTTTCAGTCCTAAATTTAGAGATATTATTGTTTGCTTCGGGTATTGTTGTATACCGAGATATTTCGTGTAGTTCCAAATAACTTTTAAAACTAAAAATGTGATATCTCGGGATAATTCATGAAGTGGTTAATGACTTAAATTGTTATAATGTGTCACTTAATGATTAGTGAGTGACCCATACCAATAACTTTTCCCAGATTATGTGTGTGTGTGTGTGTGTATATATATATATATATATATATAATGTGGTTATTACGTTTAAGATGTATGTATTCTTTTAGATTTGCGTGTTCTTCTGTGCTGCGTTAATGCCATTGTATTTTTCCATAGGCCAATTGTACATTATACGCGCCACTATATATTCGTTTATTACCGTAGATTGTTACCGATTATTGGTGTTTTTCATATAAGTATTAGTGTTCATACAAATTTGTAATCAAGTTATCCTAGTTTGGTTATCTTCATTCCATATGGCCTATACATTTTGAGTTAAGATAAAAAGTATAATGCTAAATGATAATGATTTTTCATAACATTTTACTAATGAAAACATTTTATCTGTAGCAAGATAATTATTAAATCTTAATTTCTGTATAAATTTATATAATAATACTAAATCTTAAAGACTGTACAAATTTATATAATAATATAACGTATTGCATTACACCACGTAGCCGTCAATCCCCCTACTTCATTGGGGGCTTTGAGTGGATTGACAGCCCTTTTCGACGTAATGCCTCATACTTACTCGTTTCTGTCTGTACCTATACCAGTTTTGCTATTTTAGTTTATATTTTCAGGTTCATTTTCTTAAATTTTTTTTTTTAAATTTTAATATTATTTATTTTCCTAATTTCTTCTATTTTTAGGTTAATTTTCTTAAATTTTTTAATTAATACTTCATTTTTATTTATTTGAATATTACTAGTTTATTTTTTATCGATCTCTTCAGCAAATATGTTATGTATTATATAAATTTGTACAGTCTTTAAGATTTAGTATTATTATATAAATTTATACAGAATTAAGATTTAATAATTATCTTGCTACAGATAAAATGTTTTCATTAGTAAAATGTTATGAAAAATCATTATCATTTAGCATTATACTTTTTATCTTAACTCAAAATGTATAGGCCATATGGAATGAAGATAACCAAACTAAGATAACTTGATTACAAATTTGTATGAAGACTAATACTTATATGAAAAACACCAATAATCGGTAACAATCCACAATTAAAAAAAAAAAAAAAAAATATATATATATATATACAAAGGGTACTAGGAAAGTTTTGCGATATGACGCAACAATGAATCACAGGAAGCTGCTTGTTGCTGCATGTTGAGACATGTTCATACGTGCATAGTAGCCGCCGCGCCAAGTCGATGGGCTCAGTTATTCATTAGTAGTGAGAGTGTAAAGTGCTTGCGATGGCATCGTGGTCACGAAATGAGATAAGGACAGTTTTGCGGTATAATTTCGTGCATGGTTTAACCATAGACCAGTGCTCAGAAGAAATGACTCTTGCACTAGATGATGATTGTCCACATCGTACAACGATATTCAGGTGGTATAGAGAATTCCAAACGGGAAATTTCACTCTGGAGGATTCTGAGAGGCCAGGAAGGCCACGAACGTCAGTTACGGAGGAAAACGTTACTGCTGTGAGGAAAATGCTTGACGAAAACAGGCGAGTGACCTATCAACAGATAGAGGATACTTTGGGCCTAAATGCACCAGCAATTCGTTCGATTCTGCAAGATCATTTGCACGTGAAGAAACTTTGTTCTCTCTGGGTGCCGCATCAACTGACTGAAGAGCAGATAACACGACGTGTGACTTGGTGCCGGGAGATGTTAAAAAAGTTTGATAAGGGACAATCTCTGTATGTGAACAACATCGTGACAGGTGACGAGACTTGGCTGTACTATTACGATCTGCCGACCAAGGCTCAAAACAAAGTTTGGGTCTTTGATGATGACGACACACCCGTAATTGTCAGAAAATCCCGATCTGTAAAGAAGAAAATGATAGCTGTATTTTTCAAATCGAGTGGAATTGTGGAACGTGTCGTTTTGGACACGCAGAAGACAGTCACAGCTAAGTGGTATACTGAACAATGCCTGCCTAAAGTCATTGGATCTATGAAGAACCTGCGGCCAAAGTCAAGAATGGACACCTGGTACCTCCATCACGATAATGCTGCAGCTCACCGCGCCAAAGCCTGCACCGAATATTTGACCACGACAGGACTGAAACTTCTCGAGCACCCTCTCTACAGTCCAGACCTTGCTCCCTGCAACTTTGCACTGTTCTCACATGTGAAAATGAAGCTAAAAGGGAGGCGGTTTTCCAGTGATGAGGACCTTCTACGGGCTTGGGACTACGAGTGTGCTTTACTCCCTAGTGAAACTTGGCAGAACTGGTTTAAAGATTGGTTTCGGAGAATGGAGAGGTGTATTGAATGTAGAGGAAATTACTTTGAAAAAATTAAATAAACAAAGCTGTATTGCAAAACTTTCCTAGTACCCTTTGTATATATATATATACACAGGTCGACCCTCAGTAAACCGGTAATCCGGTTCCACTGCTAATTCGGACATAATTTCCACAAACGTAATTTCAAATTTCCCGGGTCGACGCACCGACTTGTCACTACTGTTTTGGTGGTGTTGCTTGCAGCACTAGCTGTTGGCGCAAACTGATAAACACTGGCAAGCCATTCCTACTTGTTTTTCTGTATTTGTTATTATAACCTGCTCACATTTAGTCCCAGCCATGGTTCCAGTGCATAAAGGAAGTACCTCTCATGGTGTAAAGCGTAAACACCGTTCATTGTCCATAACAGATAAAGTTGAACTTCTGAAAAAACTCAACAGCGGTGTGTCTGTGAGAAGTGTAACTCTGCTTAGTTGTAAATTCTTTCTAGCAATTTCTCTCAGTTCCTCTTATTTTAGTAATTTTCTTTTAGCCATTCCTTTTTAGATTTATTCATTTTTTTTTTTACAGTGCACTTGTGGAAAAACACAACACAGTATATGATGGATAATACAAGTGCACTAACGAACTTGTTTTCACAAAACTTCCAACATTACTGACAAACTTATTGTGACGTTTGAGAGTTTATTTTATAGCAATTAGTTTTATTGCAGCGCTTGCCGCACATGCAGTAAACTAATCACAAACAACCTTCATATGTATGCCGTAATAGCGTCACACGTATGTAGCCAACACACGGCTTCTCAAGAAATAAAGTAACCTACTGGGCCATGTCGGCCACATATGCGACATAAAAAAAAGACTTTTTTTTTTTTTTTTAATATTAAAACGACAGCGAAAAAATGACACTGACATTACAATATTTATTTTTGAATTATTGATCAAATTATTTGCTAAATATTTTTTGGCCCCTGGTTAATTTTTTTTCTTAAACTAGCTTGGCAGTCAACATGTTAAAGGTAGGATGAGGTGGTTAGCTGTTGGGTAAACTGTATGTGCTAAAATAACCACTGGTGATCTGGCACCCCCACAGGTCCCAATTGCCAGATTAGTGATGGTCGACCTGTATATATGTTTTTCACATGGGGGCCCTGAGGAGCGTCTATGTGCCATCTGTTATCTGTGTTTTCAAGTAATTATAGACACAGTTTATAATACATAGCAGCATGAAAAAAGCTTTTAAAAGGTGGCGATTGCATCTGCAAACCTTTTTTTTTTTTTTTGCTCTCCAATTTGAGCTAACAAAGACAAATTCTTTGAAACTCATATCAAGTTGATGAAATTGAATCAAGAGATATATAATTAGATGAAGATATTTTTACATAAAAAGAAAAAAAAAGTAATGTTTTTAAATTCCAATTTGATTTTTGACAGTTTCACCCTAGTTTTGAACAACCAATTCAAAATTAGAACTAATATTTAATAGCATTTACTTACAAAATTTTCATTTTTACAAATTTTAAAAACTCCATGAAGAAACTCACAGAGATGACTGCTACCCGAAAACTCACTCCAGAAAGGGTTGATATCTATGCTCTACTCCCACTAACAGTCCCTGAGCCCTTAAAATCCCTTCAGAGAACCCTTGCACCCCTTCTGTTCATATATGTGCCCCTGCAAAGTGAATTCCTTCTATTCAACCAGGGCAGTCTCCTTTGATAGCACCAAATGTTGGTCCTTGATGTTGTCACAGACATTCTCTCAGATATGCCAGACAAGCTGTACTTGCTACCTGGGGGTCTAAAACGCTGATGGAACTGATATTCGGGTGACACTCAAGTCAAGTGGACCCAAATTCGGCGAAGTCCGGACGGTCTGTGACAGCTAAATCCTCTGCTTGCACCTTCACGATGCTGGGACTGTTAGTAATCCTGGGTATAACCTCCATGCACAAGTATATGGTGGGTGACCACCCAGTGTGAACCAACATAAGCAGAGGTTGAGGTGTGATGCCCACACCACATGGAGGAATGCTGCCCCTCTATGTTACCAGGTAGTACTAGGTGGTAGATGACTCTCATCAACCGGTGCAATACCACCACTTTGCTTATTGGAGGCTTGAAGTGATGGAACCCATGTTTAGTCTCTAGAGCTAAGTTCCGGTCAACCCTTCCCTATCTCTTCCATCATGCAGTATGATTGATGACTTTTGAGGTTATGATGAACATCATGGCGAGATCCAATATTCCTTACATTTCGAGGGTACAGCTCTAAAACGGTGTTTGCAGGCCGGCCGCTAGTTAGTACACCGGACTGAACCTATTGTTAACTCTCTAGGAGGCTTCCGGTTCAGCTAGTGTATAATCTTGCTACATCTACTCTGCCAGATAGTGACTGGAGGGAGTCCGAGTAGTGCGTATGCGGGGAGCATTGTCGAGGCCACGTTATGTCAAGGATCTGGGTATATTCTTACCATGTATACGCCATATCCAAAAATTTCATTACTTCATACAACATGTCCCACTCACTTTTTCTTACTATTGAATACACAATGAATTGCCAAACTAATAGAGTAAGCTTATCTGCGAAAAGATCTAACCTCCCGAGCACTTCCTAATTCATTTTACAAATATACGTGGTCTCAATTCTAATCTCAACAATGTCCATTTCCACTTGCAGTCTGCCAAACCCCAGGAACTTTTTTGACAGAATCTCAGTTATCGGTTGATTCAACTACTGCTCATCTCAGATGCCCAAATTATTGGCTGTATGATTCCTTTCGCCTCAAAGGTGATACTTGTGCATATGTCCATTCCGATATTCCCTGTCAGAGACTTGGCAATTTGGAATCTCCTCTCTTTGATCTTCTCTGGCTTAAAATCGCTCTATCTCATTGTGTCAAATTCATTAGTTGTCTCTACCGTTCTCCCAACTCCACTAATCACTTGGACCGCTCTTTGACTTCCTCTCTTTGCAACTTGACTTTCTCCAGTCCAACTTTCCTAACAGTGAGGTAATTTTCCTCGGTGATTTTAATATTCACAACTGCAGCTGGCTTCCGTTTTCTAGTCACACCGACCCAGCTGGTCGAGATGCTGAGGCTTTTGTAATTACTAATGACCTTGCACAGATTGTTCATTTACCTACAAGAATACTGGACAATCCTAATCATACAGCCAATACTTGATCTTTTTCTCACAAACAGCCCTTCTAAGTACACGGTCGGAGTGAAAGGTCCTTTAGGCACTTCAGATCACAACTTGGTGATTGTCTCTTCTCCAATGGAACCTTTATCTCATGGCTATTCCCAACCTTGTGTTGTTTGGCATTACAAGAATGAAAAATGGGATGACCTGTGAGACTTCTTTTCTTCTTTTCCTTGGTCAGATTACTGTTTCAAAACTTCTGATGTCAACGTTTGCTCAGATCATGTCAGTGAAATTATTCTTGCAGGAATGGAATCCTTTATCCCACACTCCACTTTAAAATCTTGTCCTTTATCTAAACCTTGGTTTTCCAATAAATGTGCTAAGGCTGTTCAAGAGAACGTTGCTTATCGTAATTGGCTTGTTTCTAATTCTCCAGTTTCATTTTCTGCCTACACCAAAGCTCGTTTCGTTTTAGTGTTTCGTTTGACCTTCTATCAACTACTTCTGTGTGTACCCAGAATGGCATTTGTTTCAACATAATGCATGGTGTTTTTTTCAAACTTCTATCACCGCTTCTTCTGGGTGAATACACCCAGAAGTAATTGTGATAGAAGTTTGAGATGTTTCATGGCGGGGCCTGAATTAGGAATATACCTCCTTGTATATCATTAGACACTTGAATCCCTGCCAACTTCCCTAGTTTTATGAGAACCTTGTGTATTAACCATGACACAGGAAGGCATGGCTCACATATTAATTGTAGTTATATGTAAGAGATATTTAAGATGATATTTACTTAAAAATGAACAAGTACTCTGTAAAAATATTCTATAGTACAGCATTAAAATTTAGACAAACTACTTTGAATATCATAAATTACAACTCTTGCTATCATAGATTAGGAAGATTATTCTTGTTAAAATTCCAACTTAGTAATAATTTCCATATGATATATATAAATGAATGAAAAATGCTGAATTTATTTAGGAAATTAAACATCTGCTAAATTTGGTATATTATCTAAGACATTGTGTCTTATTGATAAAGATAACCAGAGCTATAAATGTTCCAAATGTTTTCTTTTATTTATTTATTGGATTTTAAAGCCCATCATATTTCTTTGTGTACAAATTATAATAAATTCTATTTTATTTATTTTGTGTTTCCTGTTCCATCAGTCAATCGAGAACTTCTCACCTAATAAGAATTTACATTATACCCAATGTCTTGCATCTATTGAAATTTAATGCATTAAATTTAAAAATTCATTCATTGGGTTACTGTTGTCAAGTGTCAATTATACTTTAATTTCATTTGCATGTACTAGCATGGTTCCTTCCCTATCATACATATATCTTACCTTGTTATGATTTTAATGAAAAATACATGCTGCTTCCTTGCACTTATTTTTTAATATAGCAGTAAAGTTGTAAAGATAAATGTTTGGATTTATCCTACATTGTTTGCATCCTATATAATAAAAAGTGAATGTCAGTGAGTCAGTTACACTTTCCAGAAATTACTGACCAAAAATATATTACTGTTTTGTAAATGGGCTCTCAGTGAGAGACTTTTGCAGAGATTATTTATGATTAAATCTAATTTTAATCAGATTTAAATTTCAATTAAATAAAATTAAATATGATTTGAATAAAATGATTCTTTTGTTTCTTTAGGCACTTTTCATTTTCTGTGGCATTATTACTGGTTGCTACCTCTGTTGCTGCTTCTGTTGCTGTTGTAACTTCTGTTGTGGAAAGTGTAAGCCTCGACCTCCTGAAGATTCAGGAGATTACTGCAACTTAAAAGTATGACTCCTTTTGTATTACCTTTTCTGTTTATGTTTATTTGGTGAACTCATGTACACATACAGTGTTATGCAAATTTCAGACACAAGTTATTATGATTGTACTGCATTGTAATATTTTGTTTGGGGGTGGGGAGGAGAGAGAGAGAGAGAGAGAGAGAGAGAGAGAGAGAGGTGGACAAGGATTAAATGATACCATTTTAGTATTAACCATATAGTGCAAGGAAGCCACTGGCTGCCTCACTAGCCAAAAAAAAATAAATAATAAAAATAAGAAATAAAATAAGCAACCTATGTGTTTCCCTACTCATGTATGTAACTACCTAGCTGACCTTTGAATTTCTCAAGTTGTCAGCTTCGACTACCCCTGGAGGTAACTTATTCAGTAATTAGCAGCTCTTGTTGACTAAAAGAAGAAAATTTCCTGTAGCCTTGTTCAAATCTCTTTTCCTATAATTTGAACTTATAGCCTGTATTTCTGGAATCATTTATGACAGTAAAAATTTCACTTTCATTCATTTTACCTCCCCTCTCAGAGCCTTATAGACCTCAATCAGGTCCATCTGATATCTGGTTGCCAAGCTCTGTAACTCAATATTCAGAGTCCTTCCTCATACTGGTGCCTGTTTGCAGATCTCACCAAATAGGTTGGCCCCGGGTGCCAAGCGTTATTGTGATCGAGCGATTCTTTGAGCGATTTACAGAGCGTCTTCTCAGTGCGATAGATCTTGTTAATTTTCGAAAGTTTTCTTCCATTTAAGGTAACTTACCATTAACTTATTCTTACGATTTGTAAGTAAGTTTAAGAAAGGAAAACCACCTTTCTTTTCTTTTCCTTAAAACTAACAAACTAACTTACACTGCTTGGTCACTCTAGCGGCACTGCTCCTGCCTCCCCGTGTCGGGGCCGGTAACCTTGTCAGAAAAGGTTCTCTGCCAAGGGCTAAAAGGAGCTAACATGGATCACGAAGTCCGTAATCCATCTGTTGAGCCTCATGCCTCAACTTATTCAAGGACAGACCAAACCGACTTTGACACTTCCCATCCCAAGAAACAAAGAACAGAAGGATCCAAAAAGGAAACCACTGTTTCTTATTATACATTCTCAAACAAGTCAACAAGTAGGTGCACTTTCTCCATTTCTTATCCAGAAATGTCTCGAGAATGCTGCTGGGCCACCTAAAATGATGAAAAGACTCCGCTCTGGAGATCTACTTATAGAGACAATGAATAACAGGCACTCTGAAGCCCTGCAAAGAATTTCAAAATTCGCGAATTTTCCTGTCACAGTAACTCCACATTCCACCTTAAATTCATCCAAAGGAGTGCTGTCTGAATGGGACTTAATAAATGTTACCGAAGAGGAATTAGTCCAAGAGCTACAAGACCAAAAAGTTGTACAGGCAAAACGAATTAAAATCAAGAAAGACGGTGAATTAGTTCCCACTCGCAGTGTTATACTGACCTTTTCTACACCAATCCTTCCAGCTACAGTTAAGGTTGGATATCTGAACTGCCATATTCGACCTTATATCCCCAATCCTCTCAGGTGCTTCAAGTGCCAAAAATTTGGCCATGCTCAAACAGTGTGTAGAGTGGTTTCAGTGTGCTCCAACTGTGGATCTAAGGAACACACACAAACAGACTGCCCAACACAAACATTAGTATGTCCAAACTGTAATGGTAACCATCCAGCTTACTCGAAAATCTGTGAAACCTGGAAAGAAGATACAAAAGTACAAAATAGAAAACAAAGTGACTTACCAAGAAGCAAGGAAACAAGTTTTACTCTCAGTACCGAAACTCACATATGCAGCTGCAACACAAAAACACAAATCGGAAGGAACTCAAACTGAAGTGTCCATACCACCAGCTACATCCATTTCCGACTGGGCATGAGCTGCCCTAGCGAGTCCACTGGAGTCCCCTAAAGAACATGTAAAAGACCAAGCAAATAATACCCCAGTCACTGTACCACCAACTATTACTCCATCACACTCAGATACTGAGAGTAGGAGAAATATTAAACCTCAAAAGATTCTAACCGCAGATATGGAAATCGATGACAAAATTCAAAACAATGAAACAGTTTTAGGAATACATGCTGAAGAAGGCATGGATACTGCACGACCCACTTTCCCGAGAAAAGATAAAATAAAATTGGAACGCCATAAACAGATTGGATCTAAAAACAGTCAGAAACGCCTACTTCAAAAACTAAATAATGGATCGGTTGATTCAATGGAATTGTAGAGGCCTCCGTAGCAACATAGATGATATTCACGATTTGATAAATCAGCATCATCCAGTAGGCATCTGTCTACAAGAAACGAATCTTTCTCCGCAAGTGACACTTTCAGTTAAAAACTATACAATATTCAGGCATGACAGGATCTTTCCACATGGTGGTGTAGCTATACTGATTGATAGTAAAATCCTTTCCAGAAGTATACCCCTACAAACCACTTTAGAAGTTGTTGCAGTACGCCTTGCTCTTGGTAAAACGCTTACACTTGTATCAATATATATCTCACCAAATCAGAACTGCTCAATAACTGAACTAAATGACCTTATCCTACATCTACCCTCTCCATTCTGCCTGTTGGGCGATTTTAATGCGCATCACCAGTTATGGCGTCTCCGTAGCCAGGTGGGCAGGAGCGGCAGTGCGTAGTACACGCTTCTTGATTAGACTGGGGTTCGAGCCCGTGCCCACCAAATACGGAGGATGAGGAAAGGTCAGGGAATGACCACCGCATATCTCCGGAGCAATATGGCCTTAGTTGCTAATGCTCCTAAAAACCAAATATAACAATAACAATCACCAGTTATGGGGATCTTTGCAGACAGACAATCGGGGACGCACGATAGAGGCTTTTCTTGTAAAGAATAATTTCACTCTGCTTAACACAGGCTCCCACACCTATGTCCATTTTCCAACAGGCTCAACCTCTGCTATAGACCTGTCGATATGCTCACCCACATTATTTCCAGACTTCGATTGGAGAGTCTAAGAGAACCCATTAAATAGTGATCATTTTCCTATAATCTGTAAGCTCTGCACAAGGACAAACTTACCAGTAAGCAGTCGATCTGAATGGAAATTCTCAAAAGCTGACTGGAATAAATATGCATCTAGTATTACACTAGAGGATGATATTATCCAACATCACTCCATAGATAACGCCGTTAAACATATCACAGAACAAATGTTGACAGCTGCTGCTACTACCATTCCTCGAACTTCAAATAAAGGATTCACACACAAAAACTATTGGTGGAATTCAGCATGTAACACTGCTAAGAGAGAGAAGAACAAGGCGTGGAATCAGTTTCGAAAGAATCCAACCTCGAAAGAATCCAACCACTGCTAATCTCATTATATACAAGAAACTAAAAGCCCATGCCTGCTACACCCGGCAAAAAGCTAAAAAAGGAATCTTGGATTCGTTTTGCTTCATCTGTCACTAAAGACACAAGTGCAGGACTAATCTGGCGGAAAATAAGATGCCTTACTGGTAAGTTTCCATCAATTCCTTCCCCAATCATCGTCTATAAAGGACAGGAGATAACCCTTCCAGAGGATATTGCAAACATCCTCGTGGAATCTTTTGCTCACCATTCTGCCTCAACCGCATATGATCAAACTTTCCTAAAAGCCAAAACGATAACTGAAAAATATAAAATAAATTTTGGAACGAAATCAGTCCTCTCTTATAATAAACCACTAACCATGTATGAATTAGAAGAATCCTTAAAAAATTCAGCCAATAGTGCACCTGGTCCAGACGGCATATACTACCTAATGTTAAAGAATCTAAATGAGGGCACACGTTACTCTCTCTTAAAACTTTTCAATCGAATATTTGTTGCAAATTATTTTCCTATTTCCTGGAGACATTCTGTTGTTCTACCCATTCCAAAACCAGGAAAAGACCAATCAGACCCGCATAATTATAGACCAATCTCACTTACTAGCTGTCTGGGTAAGACTGGAAAAAATGGTACACAGTCGCCTCACCTGGTATCTTGAAACTCAAACTACTATGAACAACGATCAGTTTGGATTTCGTAAAAACAGGTCTACCCTAGATCTTATGATTAAGGCTGAGGCAAATGTGCGAAATGCATTCATAAAGAACGAACATTTGGTCATGGTGAGCTTAGATATAGAGAAAGCTTTTGAAACCACGTGGCATCATGGCATCCTTCGTGACTTACATGCCCTAGGACTAAGGCATGCATTAATTCAGAGCTTTCTCGAATATCGAACGTTTCAAGTTCATTTCCAAAGTTCACTCTCAAAAATCTGCATACAGGAGGAAGGAGTCCCACAAGGGTCAGTCCTCAGTGCCACACTCTTCGCAGTTAGAATACACACTCTAACAACAGCCATCCCAAATTCAGTAGAAACTTATCTTTATGCTGACGATCTCACTGTATCCAGTCACTCGCAAAATATGTTCTCCATTGAAAGGAAACTCCAACTCTCAATAAACAAAACACAATCATGGATGTTACAAAATGGCTACCAACTATCACCTCAGAAAACGTTTGCTATACACTTCTGTAAGAAACGAAAACTGCACTCTGATCCTGAATTGCGCCTGGGAAATCATGCTTTTCCAGTCAATGACAATATTAAATTCCTAGGTTTAATATTGGACAAGAAATTAAACTTCCTGAAACACATACAGCATGTACAAACTATTTGTTTAGAAAAAATGAATATCCTTAGAGTTCTTTCTGCAATATCCTGGGGAGCTGACCGATATTCCCTTCTTCACTTATATAAAACCATAATCCGATCCAGACTAGACTATGGTGCACCTGTATATGACTCAGCTAGAAAGTCAGCATTACAGTCCCTAAATACCATTTAACATAATGCACTTAGAATAGCTCTAGGTGCCTTCCGAACATCTCCAGTGCATAGTCTATATATTGACGCACGTGAACCTCCATTATCCTTAAGGAGACAGATGCTGTTTACGTACGCTGCAAAACTTAGGAGTATGCCCTCACATCCTATCTGTCCTTACCTCTTTAACCCGTCTTTCATAAATTTCTACAGGAATAAACCAAATGAAAATAAACCTGCTGGAATCAGATTGAAGTATGTTGCTCAGTATTGGAGTGTCCCACTCAACAATATCCACCAAGATACCGGAGAAATAGAACCTCCATGGTCCACTTTTAAAACTTTATGTGATGACTTTTTTTCGAAAATGGGGAAAACAGGCGCTGAACAATGAAAATATACAGCAGCTACATTTAGCTCATGCATCAGCAAACAAACACTATCTGCAAATATATACTGATGGATCCAAATCCGATACAGATGTGGGCACTGCAGTAATTCTTCCCACTTGTGCAATCTCTCAAAAAATTTTCCCAAGTTGCAGTATTTACACCGCTGAACTTCATGCAATAAAAATGGCTATTGAACACATCAAAAACAGGTCTAATGAAGAGATAATAATCTATACTGATTCCTTGAGTGCAGTAACCTCTTTACAACATAAATGTCCGAACTCTCACCCTATCCTGAAAGAAATCAGAGCAGAGTTAATTAATCTCACAGAGCATAACACAGACATAAGATTCTGCTGGATTCCCGGGCATGCTGGAATCCAGGGAAATGAAAAAGCAGATCAAGCAGAAAAAATCCAATCAACCCAGTGTCTTCACTTGCCTCGATTCCTTATATGGACTGTAAACTCATCATAAAACAGTTATGTATTAACCAA
Organism: Mastigoproctus giganteus; assembly: GCF_048544385.1. Taxonomy (NCBI): domain Eukaryota; kingdom Metazoa; phylum Arthropoda; class Arachnida; order Uropygi; family Thelyphonidae; genus Mastigoproctus; species Mastigoproctus giganteus. The sequence continues at coordinate 237,848,986 of NC_143575.1, read as the reverse complement.
TGGACATCAGTATGGCAGCAACAGACCCATAACAAACTTTTCCAAATAAAGCAAAAGCCACAATACTGGAAATCTAGTTCGCGATTAAACAGACGAGAAGAGGTTGTCCTTGCAAGGACATGCATTGGCCATTCCTATCTGACCCACCTCCATTTGTTGACAGGGGATGAACCTCCTCACTGTCGTCATTGTTCTGCCCTACTTACAGTGAAACCATTCTCCTCGAGTGTCCCTACAATCATGCTGCTCGACTAACAAATTTTAAATCGGTTTTAACTCAAAACAATTCATTAGAGATGAACCATATTCTCAGTGATGACGCAAATTTATCCGATTTATTTAATTTTTTAAAACAAATTCATTTATATGAACTTATCTGACATGAAAAAAAAAAAATATATATATATATATCATTTTCAGAATTACTGTGACAGGCACAATTTCGCCTTAGTTGCCCTTGTGCCAATAAACTTCCATTAAACCAACCAACCAAATAGGTTGCCCATTTTTGGACCCTTCCAAGAAGCTCAGTGTCTTTTTGTAAGTTCATCATACTTGGAACACAGTATTCCAAGTGCAGTTTTACAGTTGCTTTATGCAGTGGGATTATGAGTGAGATTCATTTTACTCTTCCCTCTCAGAGCCTCATAGACCTCAATCAGGTCCATCTGATATCTGATTGCCAAGTTCTGTAACTCACATATTTATATCCCTATCTCTACAAGCAAATGTTTGATAAATAATCAATAGGACATTGTGGGCCTTCTTTGCTGACTGTTTACACTGCTTAGAGAACTCCATGTCCACCTGTATTGTAATTCCCAAATTTCTTTCTTTCTCTACTGTTTTTAATTCCTTCCTCCACCCACCTGCCAAGTGTATAAATTATTTTGTGGTTGCTATTCCTCAAGTGTAAGACCTTGAATTTTGTTGCATTAAAATATAGCCACCACTTTTCTAACCATCCTTGAAGTCTATCCAAGTTATCCTGAAAGAGTGCTTTGCAGTGCTGATCATTAACCACTCTCAATTTTCACATCATCTACAAATTTTGACATCACAGCCTTTGTCACTGTTTGTCAGTGTATTTTATGAAAATCAGAAACTCCAGTAGTCCCAGAACTGATCCTTTGTGGACCTCATTTCTAACATTAGATAAATTGGAAGTGTAACTCTTAATCATAACCCTCTGCTTCCTGCTCTGCAGCCACCCTATGAGCTATCTTAAAACCTTACTGGTAATCCCATCATATTCCAGCTTATACAGTAACTGCTCAAGGGGGACTGAGTGAAGTGCCTTTCTAAAATCCACATAAACAATGTTTATATTATTTCCTACATCTAACTTATGCATAACTGTGTCAAAATAACTAATCAGGTTAGTTATACCTGATTTTTCCCTAACTAAATGGTGTGTATCCTTCAGAATTTTATTTCTATGTATAAGTCCCTGTATTGTACTCTTTATCATTGTATGGCGCCTCTGTAGCCAGGTGGGAAGGAGCAGCAGTGCGTAGCACACGCTTCTTGATTAGACCGGGGTTCGAGCCCGTCACCACCAAATACGGAGGGTGCGGAAAGGTCAGGGAATGACCACCGCATATTCCCGGAGCAATATAGCCTTAGTTGCTAATGCTCCTAAAAAAAACTAAATAACAACAATAACAATCTTTATCATTGTATTGCTTTCATAATTTTCCTACCACTGAGGCTAGACTGACTGACTGGTCTGGAGTTTCCCACTTCAGTCTTAGGTTCACCTTTATGTATTGATGATTCATTGGCACTTCTCCAATCCAGAGGATTGGGAAAATGCCACTATATATCACCCTTTGATCTATCATCAGTATATATCACCGTCTTTCTTGCTGCCTCCTTAAAAATTACTAAGTATATGCCATCAGTTCCAACAGCCTTACTTGCCTTTAGGCTAGAAAGTTTTCTGATAAACAGTTGCCCATAATTTCACTGTTGCTGATGTTGTACTACTTTACTCTACTCACACAGCCTCTTCTCACTATGAAGGGCCTTTCATCTGCAAAAGATCAATACACATACAGGAAGTCAGGATATATTTAGTTATATATAAATCAAGATCAACATATTGATTTAATATAAATACAAATAAACTAGTTGCTATACCTAAGAATGTTTTGTAATTTATTTTAACAGACAATAAAATGTCACTCAAGAAATTAAAATTCCAATTTTAGTGTTAAGGTGACAGAACCTATTCTGTGTGATTAGAGTTAATTTTGTCATTGCTTTTAAAAGTATTTTTCTTTTGCTGTAATGTGAGTGAGGTTATGATTCCCTGAAATACTGTTGTCTTAAAGAACAGAATCACTGGAAAGTCCCAGGACATCTCCAAAGCCCAGACTACTTGCCTTTCCCCACACATAATGCTAAGTCAACTGCATACATATCTATATCTAAATACAGTTAAGAAGTTCCTAGACTGGCTGCTTAGTGCAATGATCAGTTAAACAGCAGTTTTCCATTGTCAAAATTGCAAGCTTCAGTGTCCTCTGAACATACATAGAATTTGTGACTCTTTCAGTACGTATTTCATTTGTTTGTCTGTTTGAAACATGTTTATTTTATCATAATTTTGAGTGTGAAAATGCCAACTTGGAACATCCCACAAACATCAAATTTTTCTTTAGTGAAATCTGCTTTTGAAATGGAAATGGTATATCACATTTATGGAGAGGAATCTCCATCTCATACTACTGTGTTTGAATGCCATCATAGATGAAATGAGGGTAGAAAAAGTTTAGCAGACAATGACTTTGGAAGACCTTTAACTACTCATATGCCTGAAGAAATTGAAACGGATAGACAATTCATGAGCCAGAGCCACTTGTGATATTTAATAAACACGAGAAGGAGAGAAATGAACTGCAGTGGTCCACTAGCTATGAATGGCATACCTGTTGATGCTCCTGTTCTAATTGCTAACAAACTGAATAAATATTTTGAATCTACATTCACATATGAAGGAGTTAGGGATGGACATACCAGAAGTATACCAACTTACAGCAGGGAACTATAACTGAAGGAAAGTCAAAGAGAAATTGTTCAGATTAAACATAAATAAGGCACCTGGGGCAATGAAATATATCTGATTATATTAAATGAAGCGGCAAAACAGGCATGTAAACTTTTAGTCCTAATTATGACTAAATAAACTGAACTCATGTGCAATGTGATAATTGAGAGCACCCTTGATTCAGGACAGGTTCTGTATAGTTTGAAGATGTACATGTCTTCTCTATTCATACAGGGGTATCAAAGAGAGAAGTGAGTAATTATAGACCAGTAGGCTTGACTTCTGTTCCAGGAAAAATTATGGAGTTAGTGATCAAAGAAGTAATGCTGGATCATCTTGATAGGATTGCAGTTATACAGAAATCATAGCACAGAATCATTAAGGGAAGTTCTTGTGTGATCAATTTGATTGACTTTTGTGGCAACAGAAAAACAAAAAAAAAAATTTAACATATACTTAGATTTCAGCAAAGCTTTTGATACTGTTCTGCATGAAATAGGAGTAGTGTGACATTAGGGACAAGTGATTAGACACTGATTGAATGCTATGAATATAGAGATGGTTATATGGTGGAAGGCAGTGAGTGGTTGTTAATGGTAACTGCTCTTTGTGGACCACTGTTATAAGCAGAGACTCTCACAGTTCAGTGCTCTGCCCTTTATTGTATTCAATATTTATTAATGATATTGATGAAAATATATCAAGTTTAATGTCCAAGTTTGCAGGTGATATGAAGGTTGACAGTGTGGTTAATGACAGCAGTCATGGCATTATGCTGCAACAAACCTAAAAAAATTTTCTAGGTGGGCTGAGAAGTTGCAGACAGTTTAACATTGACAAATGAAAGGTACTGTATTCCCATATTAAAATACCAATTAGGTGGTACTACATTGATGTTAGTGGAGAAAGAAAATACCTGGTGGGGTAATTGAACACTGACATGAATTTTTCTGAGCAGTGTAGTCACACAGCTAGGACAGCTTATGGAGTACTGTCAGTGATATATACAGAAATTTTTTCAGCAGTTGCAAGAAAGTGTTGTCCCATTGTATAAGGCAATGAGTATGCTGCACCTTGAGTACTGAAAACATGTTTGGAAGCCACTAGATCCATTGGAACAGGCACAGAGAAGAGCAACGAGATTAGCCAAGGACACAAAAGGGTATTTTTACCATAAAAAACTTTTCTGCAATTTGTAGCATCTAGAAATTGGGCATCTGCGAGAAAATGTGATTGAGGTGTAAGGCCTTAAATTGAGTAAATTAAATGTGCATTGCATCCCAACCCTTTCTGGGATGATACACATAATTGGGCATAAATTTAAATTCTGGAAGGATGGTTGCAAGACAAGCTGCAATAAAAAAACTTCCTTCCTTGTTTCATTTGCCACTACTAATATTAACTTGCAGAAAGTTTAAATATTGCATGTGGTGCCTCACTTCAGATACATACTGATAATAGATGCCACCTGATAATCCATTATTCCTAGAATCAATCATCCCCCAGGACAAGCCTAAACTTGGTGTTTTTTCTGTTGCTCATTAACAGTGATGACTTGCACCTAATTCTCCACTATCAAAAAAAGTTTTGGCAAGCTGACTAAACATAATCCTGCTGTATTATTACATCCTGCTTACCTGTTTGACCTCTCACTGTGGTGTCCCTCCCCCCACCAAAAATGTACATTTACGAGCAAAAATGTACATTTATGTCCCTCCCCCACCACAGATGAACATTTATTTATTAGTGGGGAGGGACACCACAGTGAGAGGTCAAACAGGTAAGGGGGATGTAGTAATGCAGCTCTAGAGCCATTTGAGAGCTGCTATCAGAGTTGTACTTAGTTTCAAAAGGGCATTACTGCTCAAAGAAAGTACTTTGAAAGTGCCAAAGTACTATCCTAGTCTTAGTTGCATTTAATATGCGAGTGAACTTTTTGACTCGCTCTCTCTCTCTCTCTCTCTCTTTCTCGCTCTCTCTTTCTCGCTCTCTCTCTCTCTCTCGCGCTCTCTCTCTCTCGCGCTCTCGCTCTCTCTCTCTCTCTCGCTCTCTCTCTCTCGCTCTCTCTCTCTCGCTCTCTCTCTCTCGCTCTCTCTCTCTCTCTCTCTCTCTCTCTCTCTCTCTCTCTCTCTCTCTCTCTCTCTCTCTCTCTCTCTCTCTCTCTCTCTCTCTCACACACACACACACACACACACACACACTGTATGTGTGTACAGGGTAGGCTCAAAAAGTTCAAGGTTTGAATTTGTTAAAAAATATTTGAACAGTCGAATAAGAAAAACTTATTTTATTTTATAACTTAGTACATTTAAAATTTTTGTGGTAGGTGAAAGTTTGTTTTTATATGTTAATGGTAATTTTGCATCACTGTTTTTCTTAGAATGACTCTTCTGGAACAAAAATATAAAATTTTGCTCTTTGTTGTGCCCATTATCATTGAAGATGATGTAAGGTGTGTGAGATCTTTCACATCAACAAATGACAAACTTGTCTCCCATATAGAATTCGGGCCAGTTGTCAGATAAGGATTGAAGATGTAACCTTGCAGGGTTGGAATATATCACATAGTAATTTCCAGCCATCATATCTGATATTTTTGAAATGAAAAGATTATACAATTTCTTTGTTCCCAAGTTTTTAACAGCAGATTTGGTGGAAACAAGAGTTGAACTTTCAGAACTACTTGAATTTTGTGATAGCGATCCCTAATTTAGGAAAACAATAGTTATAGGAGATGAACTGTGGTGTTATTTAGACTACCCACAGACAAAATATCAGTGTTCTGAATGGAGATCTCCTGTGTCTCCAGAATGAAAAAAATAATTGGATTGACTGTTGTAAAGGTAAAGTTATGGTAGAATTATTTTTTTGACTATAAATGCATAATTCGTTGATTTTATACTAGGTCATAATGTTAAGACTGTGTACTTAGACATCAAAATTTTGAAGAAAATATATGAGAGTGCTACATCCTTTATTAGACTAGACAAAGACAGTAGCAAATTTAAAATCGAGAAAGGAGTTCGACAAGGAGACACAATATCTCCGAAGCTGTTTACTGCTGCCCTTGAGGAAGCTTTCAGAAGATTAGACTGGTCGCAGAAAGGAGTCAATGTGAACGGAGAGTACCTAAACCATTTACGATTTGCAGATGACATTGTGGTCATAAGCCACGATCCCAAAGAATTAGAGGAAAATCTTAATCAGTTATGCACAGTTAGTAAGGATTTTGGACTAAAGATGAATATGGCTAAAACAAAAGTAATGATGAACAAGTATGCCACGGAAAGGGAAATAATTATTGATGGAGCAGTAATTGAAAAGGTGGAGTCATATACTTATCTGGGACAAGTTATTAGCTGTAATAATGATAAATGGCTGGAAGTCAAGAGAAGGATAAATTTTGGATGGATAGCATTCAGGAAATATAGTCACATACTGAAGAGCAATATCCCAGTTTGTCTGAAACGTAAAATAATGAATCAATGTATACTCCCCACCATGACTTATGGAAGTGAAACTTGGGCACTCACCAAAAGAATGGAAGAGAAGCTAAGAACTACACAGCGAAGAATGGAACGAATTATATTGGGAATCAGACTGTTAGATAAGAAGAGAAACACATGGATTAGGCAGCAAACTCAAGTAAAGGACATTCTTATCAAAACTAAAGAACTAAAATGGTCTTGGGCAGGACACATAGCTCGAACATGACGACAGATGGACTAAGAAAATAACAGAATGGTACCCAAGAGGAGCTAGAAGAAAACCTGGAAGACAAAGGCGGAGATGGATAGATGAAATTCATGAGTTTTTGAGTAGTAAATGGATGGCCAGTGCTCAAAACAGAAGGAACTGGAAAGTTGCTGGAGAGGCCTTCATCCTGCAGTGGATTGAAAATGGCTGATGATGATGATGATGACTTAGACATCATTGAGGATTTGGGAGAGATGTAATCAGAAAAGAAATTTGATCTGTGGGCAAGGAAAAATTAAAAGTTACTTTGTTAAAAGTTGTGTGCATTATTAATTATTTGCCATATAGTGCAAGGAAGCCACAGGCTTTTGCTTCACTAACTAAAAAAAAAAGTAGATAAAAAAAAAATTTAGTCTAAACCTCTTCACCTGTAATTTCAGTTTATGGCTACTAGTTTTGGAATTCTTTATAACATTGGAAATTCTGGAAAAGCCATTCATTTTACCAACTCTCTCTCTCTCTTGGAGTCTTATAAGCCTCAATCAGCAGGTTCCCTCTAAAATGCCTGGTTGTTAAGCTCTGCAGCCCATATAATTGAAATCTTACCTCATACTGTCTACCTTGTGCCATTCTCACCATGCAAGTTGCCTGTCTTTGGACTCCAAGTTTTTTTTATCAGTATTATTAACTGTATTTCTGATATGTGTGTATCTTAATGTTGGTCTTTTCACCAATTGGAAAATTTTGTAAACACATTGGTCATGCTTATTGCTTTTAAAACATTGTCCATTGAATTTGTTTTTGAGCCCATATGGATAAAGTGATTTATACTTTAGAATGTTGAGGTTTTCTGTTTTAATTTTAATTTAGGCACTATATATATATATATATATATATATATATATATATATATATATATATATATATATATATATATATATATATAATGTGTAGACAAAAATGTTATTATCAGTGTATTAGGTAGGGGAGCTGAACTGTCAGGTGTAATTACCATGGAAGAATTGAGAGCACCTGTATGCCAAAAAACAAATTACCTGAAATAAAATGCAATTAACTTAAGCATAATTAATATAAGTACCTAAAGCTATGGGTCCCAGGACTTTAACTACTTCTTCATGGGGTCAGCAGTGAAAATCATAGGAGCCACTGCAATAAGCCAGGTCTCTGTACCTGTTATGATGTACACATTAAAGTACACGTATACATCATAGCCAACCCGACAGAGACCAAAAGGAAGAATTAAAGAATAAAAAATAAATAAAATTGCAGTGGCTCCTACGGTTTTTGCTGCCAACCCCATAAAGAAGTAGTTAAAGTCCAGGACCCACGGCTTTAGGTACTTACATTAATTATGCTTATGTTAATTGCATTTTATTTCAGGTAATTTGTTTTTTGGCATACAGGTGCTTTCAATTCTTCCATGGTAATTACACCTGACAATTCAGCTCCCCTGCCTAATACACTGATAATAACATTTTTATCTATATTTCATTATGGTTGCCGTTTTTTTCTACAATTTCTATAGTATCCCAGATCCATAATCCAGTTTAATATTTTTAATTTTTCATTTTTAATACCTTTCTTGTTTGCTAAGACTTTCAGTATTTCATTACATCTCATCTCATCTTTATCATTATTATATAAAATGTGTATAAATATATCCTTTATTTTTTAACTTTTCTATATTCTTTTTATTTCTCATGTTCATTAGTTTTATGAATGAGTAACAAAAAGCTATGCTCTTCTTTATTAACTTTTTCTCCTTCACAGAATTTATCATCCTTTATTTTGCTACTTTGTTTGTTCTTTACTTCCTTTTCTAGCTTTTATGTTTATCATGAATTTAATTACACATTAACAACAAAGTTATTTATGTTTCCTCTAGAATTTACTGATTCCTCTTGTTTTCTCTGCATGAAGTTGTTATATTCGTCTTTTTACTTTAGGCACTAATAATTTTCTATATTTTTAAATATATATTTGACTTTGGAAAGAGTGAGTTCTTTTTATTATTTTTTCGTTTATTTTTACTTATTCTATTTGATCCTATGTCGGGTAAATTATGAACTGCATGCTTGTTATTAATAGTATTTTCTTTCTTAAGTGTTTCCTTCCCTAACCGTGATTTATTTGTAATTCTATATTCAAAATCTAATTACTATTTACTTCATAATATTTGTCAGAAATAGAATTCTATGTATTGCCACATTTTCTTGCACTTTTGGTAGTTGACTCTTGATAACAACACCAAGGTTTGTGCATTATATTACAATATGTTATTATTTTCTTATTTCTAACCACTTCTTTTGTAGCTTTTTGATATATATATATATATATATATATATATATATATATATATATATATATATATATATATATATATATGATGTAATATAAAAGTTAGACAAGAGTAATAAAAATAAATAAATATAAAGCTATCATTAGAGGCAGCAAATGCAAATCCTCCACATGAAGCCTAATTATATCTGATAATTAAAATAAATCTGATATTTAAAATAAAAAAAAAAAAAAAAAAAAACATCAGCCAGTAGTACGGCAAAAAAGTAGAGCGAAAAACAACGTAAAATAATATAAAATAAACAAACAGGGAAGGGAAAGTAAGAGTAATAATAAGACAAAAAAGTAGTCGATAATCCCCTGTATAATTTAGTCATTAAACCCAATTAATAAAAACGATGTAATTTTAAATTAATGCCAATTATAAATAATTTAGCGGTTCCTCCCCAGAAGGTACCAGTTCCAAAAGACGTGAAATATCACCAAAAATGGGGGTTAAAGAAACTACAAAAAATTAAAATATCGAAATGATAGACTGACCATCATGCCCCATATCGACAGAGGACCACGAGGCCAATAATGGTCATGGAATCGCTGCATTTCAATCGTCATACAAACCATCGCAAAGGCGGAAATATCGAAGAACCATACCACCCTACCATTCTCCGATAGATCAACCAATGCAGAGGATTTGCATGGCGGTGGTCCTTATGCAGCGAGAAATAATCTATAGAACAGACAGCACTCTAGATCAGAGCCACACCACTGACATAATGTAAGCTTAACCAGCTTATATAATAGAAAGAAAAGAATAGATGGCGGCATAGGCGCTGCTTATTAGCATATCAACCCACTACTGCCACTAATTATATGATGTAATATAAAAGTTAGACAAGAGTAATAAAAATAAATAAATATAAAGCTATCATTAGAGGCAGCAAATGCAAATCCTCCACATGAAGCCTAATTATATCTGATAATTAAAATAAATCTGATATTTAAAATAAAATTAAAAAAAAAAAAAAAAACATCAGCCAGTAGTACGGCAAAAAAGTAGAGCGAAAAACAACGTAAAATTTCTTTAATCTAATAATCAGATCAAGAGTATTACTTCCTCTGGTTGCCTCCCGAACATGCTGCTGTAGAAAACAATCATCCAATAAATCCGCAAAAGCCTTGCTAGTGTGCGAGTGATCAACCCACAAGTTCCAGTCAATAGCTAGGAAATTAAAATTCCCCATTATAAGACAGTCTGATTTACTAGCCCACTTAATTTCTCTGTACAGTTGTACATTATACCCATCAGAGTCATTAGACCTATAGCACACTCCTACTCTCAATTTTGCTTTCCCGGTGCTTTTATCACACCAAACTGACTCAATACTGCATAGTCCACCCATGTCAACTGGCTCCACTTCCTTAGATTTCACGTGTTTCTTAACTAATAGCATAAACCCTCCTCCCTTCCTATCCTGTCTATCCTTTCTGTACACATTGTACTCCCCAATTCCAGTTCTTTGTCTATGTGACACCATGTCTGCGATATCCCAACAATGTCTGCCTTTGATGTTTTTGCCAACACCTCAAATTTATTTACTAAACTCCTAGCATTGGTGTATATGGAAGTATACAAGTACTTGGTCTTATTCTTAGCTACCCTAACACAGCAGTTTGGCACACTATGGCCATAGTTGCCGATGCGCCTAATAAATCCCGAAACAAACAAACCCTTACACAGCCCATGTATTTACTTGTTCCATGATGACTCCCAGCAGTCTCTGAAATCTCCCTCCCCCGCACCTTGTTTTCCAGGCTGCTGCTCATTCCAATAGAAGCAGTGCAAGAGTCACTTTCATCTCTGCCAGCAGCTCCTGTTAGTCTATTAGTCTGTGTATTCCCCCCCCCCAAGCTAGAAGTTTTCTGACATTATGAATAGTTTTATAAATGTAGAATGGAAAATAAATACAAAATTGTTTATTTATAATTCTGATAAGCAACACTGTCTTTACCTAGGTTCATACTAAGCTTGCAAAGATGAAAGGAAAAAAAAAAAAAACAACCCTTAAGCCACGATATTATCCAGGATATTCAAGACTGGTTTGAATATTATTCGAAACCAATCTTGAATTTGCAAGGGATAATGAATACTATGACACAACCTTTCCTACAGTTTTACACTAATCATATAGCAACCAGTCTCAGGCAGGGTGTGCAGTTTTTATCAGCTTGATCAGGTTTTATCAACTCATAAGCTGATTTTTGTAAAAAATCAGCTTTTAAGTTGATTTTTGAGTAAAAAATAACCCAGAATCTGATTTTCCTTGTCTTTTCTTAATTTTTTGCAAAAATTTAAATATGAAATGCATTTGTTACCTCAGTTGCATTTGCAGTAATCAAGTAAAGCAGCCAACCAGGAGTCAGTTCTCTTTCTTTTGATCTGCCCTGTATTTATGATCAATTTTACATGATGAATTTTTATTTTCAAGATTTATATTTGATAATGGTTTAAAATAAAAGACACTCTGAGCATTGTTGTACTTCAGTATTCAGAAAAATTCATATAATAAAAAATTATAATTCAGTAATTACTGTGTGCTTTGATTTTTGTCTTTAGGAAGAATACAGCAGTGAGGAAAGTAATCCTTCATCCCCAGTCAGATCTCAGCCACAGGGTTCTGAATCAGCTGCAATACCAATGCCTGCTGCAGGTGACCCTAATGTTACTGAGACCACAGGGCTTAATACTTCACAAAGAGTTACTTATATGACGGAGCACACTACACCTTTGCAAAATCAGTAATTTTTTTCCTCCAGTAATCCTAGCTTTCTCCCCCCCTCCAACATGTTTATTCTCTGACATCAAGAATTAATCATTGTTGGTGGAGATGGAAGGTAGTTCTAATTTCTTGCAGAGCAAGATGTTAAGAAAAGGTTGAAAAAGACATGACATTCTTCTATCTTCATAAAGTATGATTACCTAGTCCTTTGTATTTGCAAACTTCAGTTGCATTATTGTTCTTTTGAAGGGAGATTTCTAGACATGTTTCAGTATTGTGTGTGGGACTCAAGGAAATAGCTGTGTATTTGTATGGAATTGCAACTTTATTTGGAATGAGATTTTAGTTTCATTCTTATAGTGCTAAGTAGTTTATACTGATAATGTTTTAATTATAACTAGTTTAGAATTGTTAATTGTGGTAGTTATCTAGAGTTTTGCAAGCCGAAACAAAAATGTTCCAAAGTTTCCTTTGATTAGGGTTCAGAGGGTTTATTTTTATAATTGATATTTAATACTCAGGAGATTTTTTATTTGTTAGTCTCTCCTTTCCCCCTTTGTTTGGATATATTTTGTAAGGGTATAAAATGCCTTTTGTTGAAGGCCACAAAACTATCAAGTCTGTTTACCTCTTAAATGACTGCATAGGCCAAAACCTGTACCAAATGTAATAATATATTTCTGTTTATAATGAATATAATTTGGTACACTTAACTGAATTTCACAAAACAACCTTAACATTGGAAAATTATAATTGAATGTGGAATGAAGTTAAATTTCCTGTACTTTTTTATTCTGTAAATGCCCATTAAATACTATGTCACCTACACAGGTTTTCACCTAACTTTAATATTGGAATTATTAAAACAACAGTTGTTATAGATATTAGGATGGTAAATCATGTCTTAAAAAAAAAAAGATAATTTAATAATGTGTGTATGGCTATCTTGTGTAAAAGCAAAAATATGACAAGTAATAGAGATGAAGCACTTTGAATATGACTGATTATCTGGATCTAAAAAGAGAATAAATAGTTATATTATTTTAAAATAAAGGAAAATATATATTTTAACTCTGAGTTGTTTCATGACTATAATTTGAAAATGATAAGGCTAGAACTATTTTTTTAAAGAGGGAGTAAACAATTCTTTTTTTTTACCAATGTACTTTTTATTTATTTATATTTTTGTTAAATATAAAGGAATTTGAATTTAAATAATGCACTGGACTGCGCTTATTTTCATTGAATGTATTATAGCCAGATTTGGGTGTGTGCATAATTTTTTATATATATATATATCTAGTAGTCTTATTGATAACAAATACAATGCCATTCCATTTTTATTTTATTCTATTTTTTTGATTATATATCAGAGTCTTATAAGTTCATTACATTAGTTGTATAAAAATATTAGTTTTATTAATTCACATTATTGTAATCATAAGATGTGCTGTGAAATGAAACATGGAATTCTTGAACATTATTTATATAAACAATTTTTGTGCAGTAGTAGTACATACCATATACATTCTTTCATGAAATTTAGTAATAATTAGGGTTTGCTTTGCATTTATTTCTTATTTTTCTCACAAATTGAAGCACAGTGTTATCCGCATTGAAAGAGTAGATATCATAATGCAGTTACACATAACCAATGGCCTGCTGATGTTTTGTGGCCCTCTTTTGACAGCTACAGTTGTAAATGTGTTCAGTGGACTTTGAATTATATACAAATGCATGTATTGAATGATTCTATCGTATTTGTACATTAAAAATTAAATTATAGAAGCATTTAAAGTACTGTTAAACATAATGTGTCCTGTTTGTTAATTTTTTTTTTTTTTTTTTTTTTTTTTTTTTTTTTAGCCTAAGAGGTATTTAACACTGGGAGATGAATATGCTTTGCCCCCTGTTTTTTTTTTTTTTGTGCAATAATGTGTTTTTGTACAAGCTAGTTTTGCCTGTTTGCTGGCAGACAGGCAAACAAGCCTGTTACTGTTTTGCTGGTTGTCATGATGAAAAGATTGCCTTGTGTCTTGCTTGTTTACAGGATGAAAAGTTCAGAAGAAATCTGGGAGAAAAGTCCTACACTTCTGCTTGAAACCAATTAGCTAATACATGTATAGTAAGAATAGCCTCATAAATTCTTCTGGTTAGCAGTGAGATTTGAACCCAAATTTTTCCAAGTGGATGGCAAACAGCATATTCCACTATATACTGCCATGGAATTATATATTGTAAGTTTTTTCCAGTAAAGCACACCGGTCAGGGCAATTTGACACTGTGCCCCCCCCCCCATTCCGAAGAAAAGTTGCACTGCTGCTACTCTCTCTCTCTCTCTCTCTCTCTCTCTCTCTCTCTCTCTCTCTCTCTCTCTCTCTCTCTCTGTTTAAGCTTGAATTTATATTAAGAATGAATACTTTCTGTTTATACTTCAAAACACGGCTACCTATATAGATGAAGTTTACAAGAATATTGCTGTATTTTGTAGCTGCGAACACACAGCTTACATAATTCTGAAGTATGTGATACATTCATTCATATTGATTCATGTAAGATGTGGTTAAAATATAAATACATTATTAAATGTAAGTGTTACTATAATCTTCAGTCATATAAATAAATAAATGATAATAAAAAAAATAATAATTTCTGCTTATTCTCATGACAGCCAATGCCAGAAGAGTTTACATGTTCTTTATGGCAGTATATGTACAGAATTAAGCCAGGATTTTGTGGTGCTACAATTCACAATGGGTTGTGCAATTTTCTTGGTAGCATGAAGGCTCAAACCCATAACCTCATTTCTTCTGGTCATGGCTGGCCCAAATCTCATTTGAATATTTATCTATCACAATATTTCAGTTAACATGATAGAAAATTTTCTGGTTGTGCTTTTTTTGAATGTCAGGAGAGGAGAGGGGAGATAAGTTTTCCATTCAAGTAATATTGAATTTTATTCTAATTTATATTTTATAAATAAATTTTATTTAATTTAAAGATTATAGTACTTGTATATTTCTATAAACAGGCAAAATAAAAAAAAATACTTGTGTATACATAAGTATTTTTATAATACCTGAAATTTTTTGTGATCCACCACAAGATTTGTATAATCCATATTGAAAAGATCATTTAACAATAAGACTATTGTTCATAATAATTTCTGAGTATTTTGTTTTATCTCATTAAAGTTAAATGCAAAGTTTTTAAAATTCTTATTACATTATCACTGTTAATAATTTAATTTGATGGGTACATTTCTAATATTTTTACATCCTTTGTAATATTCAGTGAAATGCAAAATTATTTTTATCTGAAAATATAAGTAGAAATGGTACATTTTCCATGCCTTACACTTAAACATTTAAGCGAAAAAGATGGAAATTTTTCTTAAATTATGGAATTGTGTGGTTTTTAGGATTCTAGTTATTTATTGTAATTTAGAAAAATATGTTTACAGCTTCATTGTCCAGTTTCTGTATTAGACAGTGAATTTTGGTCTGTGAAATTCTTTCATTTAACAATTATTAAAATATTATAGTCACATGCCATGCACTTGTTGTATAATTTGGATATTTGTTATTTTAATATTTACTAATATCTTAATGGCATACACAATAGATGTGAGCAGATCTGCTTCATGAAACCATAGGTTGAATATATATAATTTTCTGTAGGATAGATCATAGTATTCAAATACATAGAAGGAATTTTATGGAGTATTTTAAGTGCATATAATTAAATTAATAATAAATTAAATATTATTAAAAATTTAAAGACATTTGACTTAATTTGCTGCACAAGGAACAATCTGGTCATTCATTAAGTAGTTTGATCATTCACATTCCAGTCTGATCATATAATAAATCATTGTTCTTAGATTTGCTTTTTTCTTCTAATTTTAGTTACTATTCAACATTGTTAAAACTGAACTAGAAATATTTTGGTGTTCATAATGTTCTGTTAAATGCACACTGTTTTAGTGTCATTTGCAGACATCACTATAATACGATAGGTTTTCAAACAAAGGTTCTGCAAGAGAGCTTGTTGGAATTTCGTGAGTTTTTTTAAGATAGAGGGTAGAGGATAGGTTGATCTTATTTTTTTTTTTTTTTTTTTTTTTTTAAGAGAGAGAGAGAGAGAGAGAGAGAGAGAATGAGGGAAAATGACATAGAAAAAAAGTCTAAGATAAAGGTTTTTGAGAATATTGACAATATTTAATACAGATTAAGAAATATCTAGGATTCAGAATTGTCTAAAGCAGTAGTTTTCACAGTGTTTTCTGCAAATGATGGGGTTCCGGAAATGTTCAAACATAAATTTTTTTATCATTGATTTTGTATTTAATTCTTCCTCATATATTGGTGTTCTTAATTAATTTTAATATTTACTGTTTTTACAGATATTACAGGGTATTTCAGAAAATTGGATTTGTCCAAATTTTCTGTAGAACTATAATTCTTTTATAAACCCAAACATATAGAGCTCTTTTATAGACCTAAGTCTTCTGTGGAGCCAAAAGGGCTCCACAGAAGACTTAGGTCTATAAAAGAGTTTCAATAGTCAAAAAAAAAAAAAAAAAAAAAAAAAGTTTGAGAACTGTATAACACTACCTTTAATTCATTAATTTGTGAGAACATTCATTATGAATTCTCATTTATCTGCAGTTTAACTTATTAGTATTTATTATAAGGATGTCATGTGGGGTATGGGAAAAGCAAGGTAGACACAGTTGTAGTTTTTTAGTTTTTGTTTCATTTTTTTTTTCATTGATGGCTTATACATTGTGCATTACATTTATATTAACCATTTTCTCCTCTAATACAAGCAGTATAATAATGCATATCGTTTTAATTTTTTTCATGCCAGATGTATTTGAGACTTAACCTGACAGTGCTCTCATTGAAACTCTTTGGTGCAATGCAAAGAATGTTTTCACAAAAATTTTTGGTTCAAGTTTAATGACAGAAATTTTCTGTACCTTCCTAATATAAATACAGTTTTACTACAACAGTTTAAGTGAAATTTTGTTTTTTGCAGAATAATTGATGAAAGCACCTGTCAGATGTATCATGAGTGTTCTTGCAACTTTTTTTTAGTGGATGCTCTGAACCTGGCAGGTGTTGCTCCAGGGGAAAAAAAATAAATAAAAAATAAATATTTATTTTTTATTATTTTTATATATATAAAACAACATAATAGTATATGATACTTTTAAAAAAGGAAACTACTAAATACTAACAATGCAGTATTATCAGGCAAAACTAATGCCATCAAGAATCACTTGAACATTATATCCATTTTGAAGTTACATGTCTATTTAAGTTGGAAGGCAAGAAATTAGTCTCTTTAGCTAAAAAATTGAATGGCTGAGTATATGCACTTTGAGTCCAAATTAAGCACAACTATCCTAATGGTGCAAATTATTAAAAAGTTATCTGTATTTTGTTCATATTTGTATATAAAATTTTTAATAATTTACTCCTTTAGGGTGGTTGTGCTTGATTTTAACTCAAAGTACATATACAGTAGGGCCCACTCATACGGCGGGTTAGGTTCCAGATCCCCTCCGAAAGGTAAAAATCATTGAAAAGTGGAACATAACTTTTTTTTCACTTGCAAATGCATATAAAAGCCTAATAACATGTTTACACTATCATATGCTGTAAACAGACTGAATAACTGACAATAAAATGGCACATGACACCCTTCTTGGACTCTGCTGCTGAGCGCATCATGCTGAAAAAGTGGAACAAGCGCTGAACATAATGAACATGGATATAATTGAAAACTGCCGTATTAGCAGAATGCTGAAAAGTGGGGCCCTACTGTTTTTAGCCAAAAAGTTTATTCCTGCCTTCCAACTTAAGATATAAGATATGTGTACTTTTCTAAATTTTTCTATACATAATTTTCTGCCTATACATAATAAGCCAAAAAAGTGTCCAAATGTGCAATTTTTAAATTTTGCTAACTGGAAAATGGAAGTCTGTTTCACGTTTATATTTTTCGTAAAAATATAAACGTGAAGATAGTTTCACGTTTATATTTTTTGTTCTGTATTTGATTTTATTTTTTGTGCAGAATTAATAAATTTTGTTTTATCGAAAATAATGAGTAAAATTACACTTTGTTAAATTAATCAAATTTTTCATTAAAAAATTACATTAAAACGTATTGAAATCCACTAGTAAAAGGTCAGTCATTGGTAGTGTACTTCGAGCAAAATTCAAAAAACAACTTTTTCTAGAAATAAAATAAAGTTATAGCATTGTTTTTTTTTTTAAACGGGACGAGCACTGCCAGGTTAACGTGTCAGAATAATATATGTTCTTTTCTTTGTTAAAAAAAAAAAAAAAAAAAACTAAACTTAAACAGTGTGTCTTAAAATCAAAAATAGCTTTAAAACTAAATATTAATTACAATTTAAATTAATATTAATTAATATTAATTTAAACTAAATATTAATTAAAGAAGTTATATAATATATGTAATTACATTTCCAAATTATGTTATTTTCATAACTGCTACAATAAGGAAAATACAGACTGTTATTTTTTTAATGTTTATTCTATTGCTAATGAGATAATTCTTTCTGTTGGTAACAGTTGTAGTACAGACCCTGTCATGAACAGTGTAGCATTTTGTAAGCATTGGTTATAATACTACTGTTCTGTTAAACATCTATTTAATAGTTTGATTGTGTAAACTTAATTCTATTAATATATTAACCAAATATAAAGTGGGGCTTAATTATGATTCTTGATTAGACTGAACCGGTTTTCAGTGTTGTCACCAATGCCATCTTTAACATTTACATTATTTATATGTCACCTGTTATTTATTATGCATAAGGTTAATTTTTTTAATAGTATACAGTTCCAAATGAGAGCATACATAACTATTGCACATTTATGTATAACACGTGCTACTAATGTTTGTTTTTAAACGAAATATATTCAAGCATTGTGTGTGTGTGTGTGTGTGTGTGTGTGTGTGTGTGAGAGAGAGAGAGAGAGAGAGAGAGAGAGAGAAAGTAACTTTTACATTTGAATGTTCTGGCCAATGCACACCATATATTTCATACAGCATGTATACAGTAGTATCTATATACCAGATAGTACTTTAATAGTACATATTAAACTACTTTTTCCTTTTATTTGTTACTGGTACTAAATTTTCCATATATAGTATTTTGTATGTTATTAAGTTTATATTAGTGAAATTTATATTAAAGAGTTTAAAAAAAGTTAAAACAGTTGCAACATTAATATTAATTTTTTTTGTCATAAAAAATAAGGTAGTAAAACCTTATTTTACCCACACAAGTAATGTCCAAAGCTGTAAGCAAGTAGAAAAATCAATGATGAATTGGTTTTCAAATTAAATTATAAAAGAACGAACAAAATAAAGTGATGAAAAGATGCATAAAGTTTTATTTAACCCTTTCAGCAGTGTGTTTGCTGAATGTGCGTAACCTCAGGCAGAGAGTTTTCTTATAGCTGTGGGAAGTAGTTTTTTTATGGAATTTTTAAGTTTTGCAAAAATGAAAATTTTTAACGTAAATGCCTTAAAATATTAATTTTTCTTATTTTGGCTTGGTTTCCTAATGTCAAAGTGAAATTACCATCAAAATCCAAACTAGAATTTTTTTTTAATTAAAAAAAATCATAAATTTATAAAAATAATAATAATAAAAAACTTTTCATTGCTTTTTTTATTTATGAAGTATTATTCTCTACATCTATTACTCACTTGATTCAATTTTGTCATTTTCTGGATTTCAGAGAATTTTTTTTTTTCAATTTCAGACTGAAATCAGAAAACTGAGGCTCCTTCAAATTTCATTTATTAAAACTGTGTCTGCTATTAGTTGGAAACGTACATAATAGATGATAGCATGTACTGGAATATCAAGAAGAGTTTGTACATAAATGGACACACAATTTAAAACCTTGAAAAACATAAATGTGTGTTCCTCTGTTGAAATGGTTAAGCCTTATAAGGAATACTTCAGAGTAAAAGAAATGGGGAATTTCTGCACATGTAAAATAAATTATGAAATTTAAAAAAACTGCCATATAGTGACTAATGATGCTAGACAGCAAGCTTATACAGCTTCAGACTGAAAAACAACAACAAAATAAAAAAATGAACTGCAGTTTTTTTCTGGAAATTAAAAAGAAAAATGTTTTCCACAGATTATGGAGTATAAAGTATGTAATTTAAAATTATGAAGAAAAGCTAGGTCACAGCATAACAAACATCTGTATTTTTTCCTTTCTATGGTGTTTCCAAAGAACTACTCAGAAATCATACTCGTGATTGTATAAATTTGTATTGGTCTTGTGTCTGTATAGCCAAATCCCCAGAAAATGTTTGCTGCCCATTGACGGAGTCTTCCAATAGTGGTGCTGTGGGAGGGGAGAACCCACAATACAAATTTATACTTTGTATATTTCTTCCTTAATAGACCTTTTCAGTCAGGTCTGTGTTAGCCCATCTTACACTGAGGGAGTAAGCTTCCCCCTTCAAGTTATTCCAGGTTTTTCAGCCCACATTACATTGGCCTGTGAACACACAGTATAATATGTTCCTAGATGCTAATGTTCTATATAAATAACAGCAACTTTCTTTAATGTGATCATCAAATGATTCCCATTTCAGTACTTTCATATATGAAATTCAAAAGCCATGTCTGTTTTAAGAGTATTCGGGGGCTTGCTTTTCTCCTATCCTAGTTGCTAAATATATATATAAAGAAAATATATTTCACCATTAACTTATGTAACATTTTACTATTTGAATATATATATATATACATGCCTAAAAACTTTGATCTCACTACTGTTGTCATTAATATTTTTTATTATTTAATTCAGCATAAATGGCACAGTGATGTGCCATTTATGCTGGATCCACATCTCATGTGAAGGGTCATTGAAAAAAATTTTCCATTCCTGCTGTGCTGTTAGTACTATTCAAGGATGTTTGGAAATATAGGTCAATAAAAATAAACAGTTTTCCTTTATTGAATCCAGGTTCAGTAATTGTGAATTGGTCAAAAATGCCTTTGAGGTAATTTGCATTTTAGCAGGCCACTTACCACACTGATCTGGACTACATATGGCAGTTGGATAGTCATAAAACTGCTGGCATTTTATGCCTCTGTATATTAGTGAAGCGCTCCTAAATTTTGTTACTAGAAAAGTATATCTTCCTTCCTTCCTTCCTTTCTTTATTCTTTAGGTTATTAACACATGTAAATCAGCCGGTCAGTTAAATATAGTTTCGTAAGCCCATATTTGGGCAGTTCTCAGAAGAAGGAGGCAAGATGGCCTTCAAAACATCAGCTTATTTTAATTATAATTAATTAAATCATTTTACATTATATTTAAATAAACATTCTGATTCTATTATATGTAGTAGTCCACTGTGTTTTCCAGGTTTTGGGAAAATACTGTATTTAATTGTTAATATTGCATAAAAAATACTTCCATATTTATAGTACAATACAGTATAGCACTGGAAATTTCAGAAAAGAAGTAAATTTAAAATAAATTAATACAATATAAACTTTCAAATCTTAGCAGCATTGGGACCAGCCTGTTTGCTGGATTTTGAAATATTATCAACAGTTGTTTATTTTCTTGTCTAACACTGCATAACATACAGTGTACTGCATTCTGTTTTTATCAAATTTTGCTTATCCTTGGTTTTTAACTAAATCTGAGGTGGCTGAAGCATTGAGAATAAGATATTGAAAAATAATAATGAAAAGTTATAAAAGGCAAAAAATTATAAAACAATGCCAATCCTGCATTATATTGCATTATATCAATGGATTGACATTATGCCAATCCATTATATTGCATCATCATCAGTATTTCAGAAGACAAAAGGCGATGGTATAATATGGTTGTTAAAGCTGAAAATAGGCAAACTCTGAAGTAATTTAAAAGCTTGGGAAGTGTTAAAAATAAAAAATTAGATAGAAAAAATGTATGAGGATATAAAAGAACAACTTTTACCACTCCTTTCTTGTTGCATAGTACAGGATTGCCAGTTAGCGTTCTCTAATTTCCCTTAGTTTTTACTATTTTTCATCCCTTTTATTACTTTCCAAGTGAAAACTGACCATATTGTGCTTACTGTTTTATCCCCCACATATTGGTGATTGTTTTTCAATTTTAAATTTTATGGATATCAAACAGATTTAAATAAGCTTTTTGTTTCCCTTCTTTAAATGATCTTGCCATATCAGAGATATAATATAACTCTGTTACAATATTATGAATAAGAATACTTTATATCGTTGAAAATTAATCTTAATATAGAATAATTCTTAATTTTTTCACTTTCCAAGCTATTAGATTGCTCGAATTATTATTATTATCTTATACTATTTCTCCCTGACTGGGGGATTCCTCCTCGTGATGGGTATTGCTACCAAATACACAGGGTGGTTGTTATGTCTGGTGTTACTGTTGGTTGAGGAACCCTCTGACTATCCTGCAGTTGTTCAGGATTGCAACTTTCTGGAGTTCCTTGTAGGTGTTTTCTGAGAGACCTATTGCTGCTAGGCTGTTATGCAGGGTCTTTGGCACCATACTGGTGGTTGACACGATGATCAGGATGGTCGTTGTTGCATGTGCCACATCTCTTTGATCTTCTGTCTTATGTTTGTGTACTTCCTGATTTTTTTCCTTGTGCATTTTCTGGAGGTTGCCAGTGTTGGGCACCACTATGTCAATCAGATAGGTAGCCTTTTCCTTCTTGTCAACACGGGTTGTGTGGGATTATCTTGTCCGTTATTCTGGCGCGATCCCAGTACAGCTTGGGGTTTTTAGTACTGTCTAGGGTTCGTACTTGTAATATAGTAACTTTCTTTGATCAACTGGCATTTCCTTGCTAGCTTATTATTATTATTATAACATAACAATATAATAATAATATTATTATGTTGTTAACTATATATATAAAAATAATAACAACCACATAGATAGTTGGGATTTAGTTTCCTGGTAGAGTTTCAGGAAACTAAATCAAAGCTAGCATGGTGATTGTTTTTCAGTTTTAAATTTTCTTAATATAAAAAAAACAGATTTAAATAAGATTTTTGTTATCCATTCTTTAAATGATGTTGCCATATCAGAGGTATAGTATGCTCTGTTTAAAATATGAATAAGACTTTTTATCCATTATAATTTAATCTTAATATAGATTTACTGAGATGCATTGATGTCTATTTATTATTTAATATCTGAATAAATTTACAGAGAATGTGTAAGCCCAATATTCTTGAGGATCAGCCTTCTCCTTTGTCCTGAAAAGAAAGAAGCATATCCTTAGAAATATTTGGCTGTATTTATTTGGATACTGTTTAAATAAGTAGAAAACTTATTAATTACTATAGAAAAAAAAGATTTATTCATAGTAATAGAAAGTATTATTTTAGATTTTGTTTTGTTTGAAATTAATATTGTGATTTTCATTGCAGTTAATTTTTAATTTGACTATTAACAATTATAAAAATATAATCAACTGGATGAGAAAAGAAATACAAGTTTCTTGCCTTTCTTAACCTATCTGAGCAATTATTTTTATGGCATTTTAGGCCAGAACCACATTGGGAACTATTTCTTATGAGTGCTTTATTTAAAAAAAAAAAAGTTGAAGAAAGCTTTAAATTTTTTTTTAATAAATGGTTGCACTATCTTTTACTGCCACTTTTCTCAAATTTTAATGCAAATAATGATGCAGATTGATAGTCAAAAACAGTAATAAAAGAATAATAAAATTAATTTCCCCCAACTTCTCTCTCCCTCCCTCCCTCTCACCCTGTAGCTCAAATCTCAAGTTTCGTCAACATGCCCAGTTGATGGTTAAAGAAACAAGATGAAAGAACTAACTTTTTGAGCTGATATTTAATAGAGACATGTACTTGAAGTATAGAAAATATAAGATATAACATCAGAACTATATATTTAAATGAATCCCATACAGAACTGAAATACCCCCTCCCCTACCAAAAGAAATAAGTAGGAAATAACCTCGTAGATGGTGTGGGACTAAATGTTAAGATCTTTTTTAATCTCATATCTGATATATGTCATAAGATGGAAACACAAATGGCTTATTCAATTACAGTTCCTTAAATTCACACGCTTCTGCAAGGATAAAATTTTTTGAATGTTTTTGTTAATACTGCTTTAAAACTAAGAATGGTTAGTTTTAAACAGTACCCTTCACCTTTCCTTAACAATGATTAGCATTTGAGCATTATAAATTACTAGTTGTTATTATTATTAACCTGTAAGTCTACAAAGAAAATTTTTTATCAATTGAAAATAATTTTTGTAATGTGAAAAAAAAACCTTTTTTTCAAATTTCATTTCATGTATGAATACTTACTTTAAACCCATTTTGAACTTCATAAAATACTTTATAAAATTTAGTAATTTTATAAAGTGTTGTTAAAATGGTTGCAATGTGGATTTGGCTGGATTATATTAAAAGTAGTCTGTACTTCTAAAAATTTTTTTTTTTTAAATATAATTTTTAAATGATATGTTATAAAAAGAACCGTGATGCAAATCAGGATTGGACTAAATTAAGTCAAACAATGCAAAAATAATACTTTATTCTAAATATTAAAAACTTTTTTGATAATTTAAAAATTGGACTTTTTTTTTTTCTTTTTTTTCTTTCTTTTTTTTTTTCTTTTTAATAATCAGTGGCTGTCTGAAGAATCAGTTATATTTTCATGTAGCATTAGCTTGTCACCATGTAAGCGTTAATCACTTTTAAGTAGAGGGCTCATTAGTTTTTACTTGAAATAAAAATTTTTAAAACTCATGCAGGATTTTGTTTATACAGTATTTAAATTAAATATATAAACTGCTATTAAACACACTGTGAATAACTTATTTTTGGTATTATAATTTATTATAATCATTGTTTAGAAAATATTTTTCTATAGCTGGGCAGCTAAGGATATAAATACTGTGATAAACATATATATATATTGGTTATAATAACTTTCATTTTACAATTTAGTATTATTAGTATGTGTGATTATCTGTGTGTATTGTTAAGATTGTTTGTTTTCAGATGTTAAATATGTTTATTTTTGGAAAGATTCTTTTGGCAGCTCTTTATGGTTGGAAGCATTCAATCACTGTGGGTTAGTTATATGGGAAAGAAGTTAATATATAACTAATAAATAACATCTTGCTATACTTGCAAAGGCATGGTATGTTATTCCTTAGTTTTTAGAAAAACTTTATATTATTTAACATTATCATAGAGATTTCTAAGAGCAGAAACATAGCAGATCTAGTCATACTCAAAGGCTTTGGTTTTTTTAATAGCTATCTGTATATATTATTTGAACCTATCTGTCATTTCCCCCACCCTTCTTTTTTGCTGCATTTTTCATCACCACAAGTAGTTTTATATTTTTATTCATTTGATGCATATCATGCTATTTACTTTTAGTTTATATTTTTCCAGACACCTTATATATTTTGTGGTTTGATAAGTTCCTCAATATTCACTTTTGGAGCATTATATTTTAAGATATACAGTAAAACCTTGATTTAATGAACTGTATGGGGATAAGGCCTTCAGCTATAATAGTCTCTCCTTTAAGCTCAAAAGAAATGTATATATATGTATTTGCTAAAGTAGTTAGAATGTTATGAAAAGGTACTTTATTTTGAAATAAAAACATTAAATGTATTACTAGTTGTTGTTGTTATTATTATTATTATTATTAGCAGCTATATGATGCAAGGAGGCCAGAGATTTATGCTGCACCAGCCAAAAAAAATTTCCCGAGTTACCCTGAGAGAGAGAGAGAGAGAGAGAGAGAGAGAGAGAGACAAACAAACAAAAGTAGAAGGGAATCACCAAGAAAGAGAAGAATGATGATATCCAGCTCAGGATCCTGGGTGTGTAGAAGAGTCAAATTTTGCTGTCGTATAGTGGCAGTGGAAACTTTGACTGATGCTTATTCAGTCTGAAGAGCTTTCTTTTAATAGTAGTACCTGACCTAATTTTTGACACACATCACAGGCTGATGGAATCTGATGTACACACACGCACACACACACGCACACACACACAGGTGTAAATCTTGTAAAGAATGCAGAACATATGAATTTGGTTTTGCTTACAGTTTCTACATAACAGCAAGAACTGTCAACGTGACTTAGTAAGTGGAAATTGGTGAAATAATGAGTGCTTAAACCTGTATGGAGTGTAATCTACCATTAATTTTTTAAAGAATTACAGATTATTCTCATGATACTTCCTATTCCTCTTCTTCAGTGATTGTAAAGACAGCAGAACCAGTAAATTATGGCAAATTGATTTACATCAAGTTGTTAATTTGATTACAAATTTCTTGTTAAGGTTTGGTCTTGAATTAGTTAACAAATAGTTATTAGCAAACATTAGGTAAAGATTATATTTTTTTAAAGTTTTAAATAATTTTACGTTCATTATTAATTCAGTTAATAAGATTAATAATAAAAATTAAATAAGTTAACATTAAATAAATGGATAACAATGAATACTTACTCTTACAATGCTGTCCTTATGACACCATCAGCCTCGCATACCAAGTGATTTACAGTTCATTATACTTATATGTTCTATACTGTACTGTACTCTCAAACTAAGAATGTTTTGAATAAAACTCCAGTTAAGGTCTCCCAGGGCCAATCATAGGTTAGTTTGCAGCTGAGAGTGAGGGTATTTAGAACAAGAACAGGGATTTGTATGGTATAGGGTTAGGTGTCTGTTTGGCAACTAATCATTGTGAGCACCTTAATTGTGAGGGTGGGTTCAAGATTACGTTATAAGTGGGGATGAGGTTCTTTTTTCGAGATATACTTATTATTGTTATTAGCCATATGGTGCAATGAAGGCTGAGGCTTATGCTGCACCAGCCAAAAAATAAATAAAAAAAATTCCCACATTAACCTAGGAGAGAGAGAGAGAGAGAGAGAGAGAGAGAGAGAGAAGTAGAAGGGAATCGCCAAGAAAGCAAGAAAGAGAAGAATGATGATAATTCAGCTCAGGACTCGGGGTTTGCCAAGCCCATATTCACCAGATTTAGTTTTTAAAAATAAGAACCATAATATGCCCCTGGGGCATATTATGGCTCTTATTTTTGTTTTTTATCTGCTCAAATATCCTGCTTTTGAAAATGTGTATGTGGTTATCGTCTATCAACATGTTGGTGGAAAGAGTCTGTCAGGGGTGAAGCAGGGGACGAGGTTTTTACCATATTTTTAATGGTGTTCTTGTAAATCTGGTATACAATCCATATATTTTGGCTATGCTTTTAATGTTTGCTAATTTGGGGGATGGTAATGTACCCTTTTTATTTTTCTAACAAAGAATCAGAAAAAGAGTACATTACCATTCCAGATTAAACAGATATATCCAAAAAATATGGATTGTACACCAGATTTACAAGAACTAATGCCATTCAAAATATGGTAAACCCCCCCCCCCTCCTGTTTCACCCCTGATGAAGACACTTTCCACCAAACACCCAGTATACAATTTACAATGCAAAGGTTGCCAAAAATCATGTATTGGACAAACTGGTAGAAGATTATTCAAAAGAAATATGACAGCCCACAACCAAATAATAACATGGGATTTCAAGAAAACTTTGGCCCTGACCACTGAAAACGTAGACTATGCAAAGAATTCTTCATTATCGGCATAACCAACGATATTAACTGAAACAAAGGCTTGTAGATAGACAATAACCATATACATATTTTCAGAGCAGAATATTAGAGCAGATAAAAAATAAAAATAAGAACCATAATAAGTATATCTCAAAAAAAGAACCCCATCCCCACTTATAACATAATCTTGAACCCACCCACACAATTAAGGTGCTCACAATGATTAGCTGCCAAACAGATATCTAATCTTATAACATCCAAATGCAACCAAGTTACAAAGGAGGTTAGGCAGGCGAAGGCAGATTACGAGAAATCCTTGGCAAGGGATGCAAAGAAAAACAGCAAAGAGTTCTTTACTTATGTAAACTCTAGAAGGAAGGGGATGAATCAGATTGGTCCACTCGATATTGATGGGTCAACTGTTGATGATCCTGCTCAGGTAGCTAACAAACTAAATGAATATTTTGCATCGACATTCACACATAAGGAGTTATTCAGCAAGGGGAATGCCAGAGGTGTATTCAACTCTAGCAGTAAGCTACAGAATCTTGAAATAACTGGGAGTAAAGTGGAGGAGAAACTGTTGAAGATAAACACAAGAAAGGCACCCGGGGTGGATGGGATCTATCCAGTTATATTAAAGGAGGCAGCAAAGGAAGTAAGCAAACCCTTAGCCATAATTATGAGAGCTTCCTTGGACTCAGGGGAGGTACCCATAGACTGGAAATGTGCAAATGTGACCCCAATTCACAAAGGAGGATCAAAGGCTGACACAAGTAATTATAGACCTGTGAGCTTAACTTCTGTTCCAGGAAAATTAATGGAGGCACTGGTTAAAGAAGCACTGCAGGATCATTTAGACAAGACTTCAGTTATAGCTCAGACACAGCATGGTTTTGTTAAGGGGAAGTCTTGCCTGACCAACTTGATTGGATACTATGATGCAGTCACAAAAGAACTGGATGCAGGGAATAACTTTGATATTATATACTTGGATCTTAGAAAGACTTTTGATACTGTTGCACATGGAAGACTGCTACACAAATTGGAGCAGTGTGACATTGGAGGCAAATTGCTGCTATGGATAAAGGGGTGGTTGAGGGGGAGAAGACAGAGAGTGGTAATCAATGGACACTGCTCATCGTGGACTAATGTTATTAGTGGAGTCCCTCAGGGCTCAGTGTTGGGTCCATTATTGTTTTCTGTATTTATAAATGATATTGATGATGGTATATCAAGCTTAATGTCCAAGTTTGCAGATGATACAAAGGTTGGCAGGGTTGTCAAGGACACTACTGACACTATGCTGCTGCAACAGGATCTGGAAAGGTTGAGCAGATGGGCTGAGAGGTGGCAAATGAAGTTTAACATTGACAAATGTAAAGTACTACACATGGGAAAAAGCAACCCCAGAGCAACGTATCAACTCTGTGGTACTACACTGACAGTGGTAGAGAATGAAAGGGACTTGGGGGTGATTGTGCAGGCAGATATGAAGTTCTCTGAGCAGTGCAGACGGGCTGCAAGAGTAGCTCATGGAGTATTGTCAATGATATACAGGAATTTTTCCAGCAGGGATAAGGAGGTGATTATTCCATTGTATAAGGCAATGGTCAGGCCACACCTGGAGTACTGTATACAGGTCTGGAGGCCTCATTTCAAGAAGGATGTAGAGCTGCTGGAACGAGTACAGAGAAGGGCAACAAGATTAGTGAATGGAACAAAGGGGTGCTCTTACGAAGAAAGGCTTAAGTTTTGCAAATTACAGTGTCTGGAGACTAGGCACCAGCGAGGTGATCTGATAGAGGTGTATAAAGCCTTGAATGGTTTAAGCATGCTCAATGCTGATGGGATTCTTCCTCTAGCTCAGAAAAATCACCTGAGAGGGCATAAATTCAAATTGAGGAGGGACAGATGTAGGATAGACGTGCGGAAATTTGCCTTTAGCCAGCGGGTGGTTGGTTGGTGGAACAGACTTCCATCCCTTGTGGTGGAGGTTGATAGCCTAAATAAGTTTAAGGCTCAGCTGGACAGGTATTTTGAACGAACAGAGGGGTGAAGTGGAAGTGGGTTTTTTTTTTTTTTTTTTTGGCTGATGCTGCATAAGCTTGCTTTCTTGCATCAAATGCCTCTACTAATGCTAATGCTAAAATCCCTGTTCTTGTTCTACATACCCTCACTCTGAGCTGCAAACTAGCCTATGATTGGCCCCAGGAGACCTTAACTGGAGTTTTATCAAAACATTCTTAGTTTGAGAGTACAGTGCAGAACATACAAATATAATGAATTGTAAACCACTTGGTATGTGAGGCTGATTGGTGTCATAAGGACATCATTATAAGAGTGTAATTATTCATAGTTATCCATTTATTTAATGTTAATTTATTTAATTTTAATTATTAATCTTCATCTGATGTTTGATAATAGATATTTGTTAACTAATTCAAGACCAAACCTTAATAAATAAGGCATGTGTAATCAAATTAACAACTTTATGTAAATCAATTCACCATAATTTACCAGTTCTGTTGTCTTTATAGTCACTACTGTTGTAGTTCTACTATGAACAAAATATTGTGTATATACACTGGCAGTTCTGTAGTGAATTTCATATTTGTAGTTTATTACACTTTGTGCATTTATTTTTCTGATATATATACAAGTATGTATATAATAATGCCCATTATAATTACTTTGAAATCTTTTACTTCTGGTGTACTGCTACATTTTTTTTTTTATAACTTACATCACTTGACTTTCCATTGTTTAAGGATGAAATAAACAAAAAAATTTTAAAAATCATCAAAAATACATGGTACACAGGCATTTGGCATTGATGACAGACTGTGTAACATTGTTTTCTGCCTTCTATGCCATAAATGAATAATTTAAAAACTGTTTTTACAAATTCTTTTTTGTGTTAACAATACTGAAATGTGATTTTCTTTTAAAGTTTACATGCATGTAAAATTTTTTTATTATTTTACTTTTACTGGTAGTGTATATTTTGATGTTCAGTGAAAAATAATTATAAATAAAAGTGCAGGAGGGGTGCAAAGTACTATCATGGGTAGGGTTCACTAGTGACATATGGATGGATGGGTATAAAATATTTATTAACACAGATCCATAGGGAAAAATCCAAAGTGGGTCACGATTCATAGAATCTTTAGGTGAATAAATTACTCTGGTTTGAGAATTGTTTCTCTACTGTGCTTCATTCTTGTGGATAACCCCTCCCCTTTCTTGTGTTAATGTCTCAATTTCCTTAAATAATATAAAATCATAAGAATTGTTGTTTATTTATTATATATGTTTTTTTTTATTTGGTTCTTGAATCCGGTGATTTTAATTTTTTTTTAAGGATTTTGTTCAACTCTTCCATTTGCTACAATAGAATCAGAAAATATTGATACAATGCATTTTAATGGTGCAGATTGAAGACACCTATGAGGTGTCAAAACAATGCTGTAGCCTTGTTTTTTTTAACAAAAATACTATTCACTGTAATGCAGTTATATTTATTTAGAATTGAAGCATTATATATAAGCAGGTTACAGTGATTATATATATAAGCAGGTTCGTTTTCTTATTGGACAAAATGGAGATTCAGAGCCAGTAATGAGTTAGAAACATCTCTGTTTGTTTTTATAAGTTAAATATTATGTATTAACATAAATTTAAGCTCTTTTAGAACTTAAATTTAAGAAATTGTTAGGCACTATTTTAATTCTGTCATCCAAGAACTAGTGCTACTTTTACTTTTCAATTTAGCTTTTAGCTTTAAATTATTTGAACCTCCTCTCACTCTTCTCTCTTTCTTGTATGCACACGTGTGTGTGTTCGTGTACATGCACATAATATATATAGTCATTGAGATGAAAACCTGTTAGTTTCTCTCCCCATTTCTCTTTTTCTCTGCAATATTATGCAATTTCTCTGATGTTCAGTTGCACATCATGTGACAACCTCCTCAATTGATAAGCAGAACTGGTGCTGCTTTGCATTATGAAAATTTTCTTGATTAATTTCATGAGAATGATTAATCAAGTTTAGCTTATTTGAGTATGATAATCTATGACACATAGTGAAAATAAAAACTGAAATTTTTCAGATTTTTTTTTTTTTTTTCCTGTTTTTAATCTAAATCACATGGTTGACTTGGTTAGAAGGAAAGTTGGTCATTAAAACAGCAGAAAACCTAGTATACTCAAATCTTAGAGTCACTCTGCTTCCTGGCTAGTGTATAATAATAACTGGTGCAAGTAATACTGTACAATTAATACTCTGTTTCTTTATTCTTTGATATTTTTGGAACAAACAACCAAATATTAATTAATAGAGAACTATTAATGATGCTCATTTCCATGTTTCTCATATTACTCACAAAGGGGATTTTTTTTTTTTTTTTTAACATGATGCCTAGATATTAGATTTTTCTGTTAGTAATAATATTTATATTTAGCCTCTCTTGCCATAATTGTATCACAACTACAGTGGAACCCTGATTATCCATAAGTTGATTATCTGTGTTGGCCCTTTTTTATTTTAATATTATCTAACTTTGCCCTGACAGCATCGTTGTTTATTTTGTTTTATTTTATTTTTTATTATAACCTAGTTGAATGCCAGTTTCCATAAAGAGCAAAACAGTAATATTTATTTTTATTTATAAAATAAATATACCATGGGTCCACAATGTGTGAACTTCTACTCTTTACACCTCATGTGGGTGCCTCCGTAGCCAGGTGGGCAGGAGTAGCAGTGCGTAGCACACGCTTCTTGATTAGACCGGGGTTCGAGCCTGTGACCACTAAATACGGAGGATGCGGAAAGGTCGGAATGACCACCGCATATCCCCAGAGCAATAGGCCTTAGTTGCTAATGCTCCTAAAAAAAAAAAAAAAAAACCAAAACCCAAAACACCTCATGTGATTGTTTTTATTAAAATGGCACTGTTTTTCTGCCATGTACTGATCATTTTATTTAAAAATGTCCAACTAAATAAATGTGTCATTTTATATTTATGAAAAATTATAACCAACTCATGCAAAACAATTTGAATAGAGGATAAAAAAACTAATTCAGATTACTTTCTGTTCATGTTTTTAAAAATGTAAAATTAAGTTACATACATAGATAAATATTTCATGTCAGTAAATGTATATACAGTACATACAAAGCATGCATTTGCTTGAATAAATTTTTAAATTTCTATTTGAAGATAATAAAGCACCCAAACCTATGTTGGTTTGATTGTTTATTTCCCGTTTGGAAATATGTACATAACGTAATCAAACATTTCGTGGTATTTTCTTACCATTTCTTCAGTGACAGTTGTATTTGCAATATCACCATCACAGAAGTCACTTAGGTCACAAGAACTTGACCTAAGTGATGGTGATATTGCAAAGAGAGCTGTCACTGAAGGAGTGGTAAGAAAATATATCTTCAAATAACACAGTTTGCCTATGTACCATGCCATTCATGGAATGTTTAATTTCTTTTGTAATTAATTATATATTTGTATTGCATACACATTGTAAACTTCCTCTGAATAAATTATATTTTTTGATTAGCTGGCATTCTGTATCCTGTCATCAGCATGGGTAATCAAGGTTTTTTTTCACTATATATTGCTTCTGTAGCAAAAATGTTTTTTATATATAAAGAAGCGCTACCTCAAAATAAATGATATAACCATACTTGAAGTATTTAATATAGCAAAAGCTATATTCTGCTATATTAAATGAAGCTATATGGTCTTAAAACTAAGCTGAAGACTATCATGATGCTCATTATAGAATGAACTTTGGTATCTATCAGTCTTAAGATATGTTACTTTTAAACAAATATCATCAGCAAAAAACTGTTCTCATATTTTAAACAAATAGCAATCTAGTCTTTCAGTATCAACAATGCCATAGAGTGACTTATTGTGGATACTGAAATTTGTTCTCTTGTTAAGTATTATCATAAGACTAGTTCATACATGTGATAGTTGAAAGTCTCTAAGGGTCACTGAACACATAGATGGGCAAGATAATCCTTAGTTTTTCTGAATGGTATGTTTATTGCAAATACATTTTAAGTAGTATAGTATTCTGAAATTTTAATCTATTCCTTTTACTAGTACATAAGTTTTATTTTCACTCATGACATGCTGTTCTCCCACTGTGTACTCTCCTTTTCTAGTTTTAGTTGTCTTAATGAGCCTGTATGGGGGAAGCATTGAAAGCAAAATTGATTAAAAATATTGGAGCTAGTGCAGATCTAATTGGTTTCTGCTTTTCTCTTTCATTTTATTAATGAATATATGTTAAGTTTATGATCTGGATTTGTTATTGCTAGGATTTTAATATTCTGAAAATATCTCTAGCAGTTCAATTTCCAGATGTGGTCTGCAGTTTTAGATCTCTCTCGCTCTCTCTTCCCTTCCTTCCTCAGTGTGCACACACGTGTGTATTTCTTGTGTTTCCTTCACTGTGACTTTTAGTTTCTTTTTTGTTTGAACAAAAGGAAATTTAAAGTATTCACAAAACTCAATAAAACACAGTAAAATCCCACAACAGAATTAGCAAAGTGCTTATCATTAACCTAGTATACATCATAAATCCAGCCTCTCTTATAACAGTGTTCCCCCAGTGCTTCCCTCGACTCCTCAGTTCCTTACAAGTGTATTCAGTTTAATTCTTCGCTTTTTCCCACCCATCCACTCCACTTGTCACATAGATCTGCAGTTTTTTCTGCTTCATGCCCTTTGTTATAGATATTTCTACAAGCATTCATCTTCCTAATGGCCATCTATTATTTCTCCACTTTTCTTCTAAATCTATTAAAATAAGTAACAGCTAGCTAAGTATCCTTTTGTTGTTGAACTAACCTTTTTCTTCCTCTTTATGCATCCTGTCTACCTCAGTTTTTTTCTCTGGGTATTCCTCTGGGTATTTCCTGAAAATTGTTGATAGTTATGGTATTAAGAATGTATTTACTCTAGGTTTATTAACCTTTTGAACTGGTCCTCATTTTATTTCAATGAGTACCATAATGGAAACCTCATGAAGATATAATGCAAAAAAAATAAATAAATAAAAATTATCAGTGATGCTGCCAGCTAACTTAATATGCTTTGGTGACTTTGATAAATTTATCTCATTGAAAGGTAGTTTATCTTTTATACTGATCAGAAATGAATTAAGTAAACAGAAGTTAGCCTAAATTCATAGGTATATATTAACAATTAATATTATTTAAAATAGCTTTCAGTTTGTCATATAGAAGCATTGAGCACCATGAGTTTAGGTGTCAGATTTGTTCTTGTATGTTTGATTATGCTTTTGAACTAACAGGCTATCCATCTTTTGTACAATTGCAGAATTTACTTTTAGGCTAATTGGCCAAAATAAATAAATTTTCTGTTTATACTCCGGGATAACCAAATGGTCAGAGGAGTTCACAAGGTAGACAGAATACAAGAAACAGCACCGTATTCAGCAGTCATGGGCTTGAACCCCGGTCACTCAAGGCACGTGTACTTATGCACCCGCACACCTGACCACTAGGCTAAGGCGGCCTCTGAAAATGATTAAATAAAGGCTATTTGGTATGTAGATGCATAGTAGTAGTGACTGCATACAACATGTATGCAGTCACTATGTATAAAGTATTAAGAATTATGGTTGTTGGCCTCAGTTCCCTATGACAGTGGTAATGCAATTACAAAGGAGAGTGAGGTACTAGATTTCCACATTTTCCAACACATTCTTTAGTCAGTTTTGGTAGTTGTTTTCTTAGCAAAATGGAAAAACCAACAATGTATGATTGATAGGCAAAAAAATTTGTACTAGTTGATGTTAACAGACTCTCTGAATTACTGCTGGAATATAATATAAAAAGTGAGTTTCCCTTAATATTACAAACTGCTTGAGTTCACTGAGAAGGTGAAGCAATCTTCAGCATATATAAATGCAAAAAATATAGAGTTAAAGTGATCATTAAATTTTATTTCAATAGTCAAATAACTCATGTAATGTCAAGATAAAAAAAAAGAAGTAATAAATAATAATAATTTTATATTGGAAGTTCATGTGCTATATTCACTTTCTTGCCACATATTACTTATCACATCCTGTGTGAGTACAAGTTAAATCAGCAGCTCTTTTGTTTTATATAGACCCTTGTTAATTTTAAATTTTAATTTACACAATGCTGTAGGATTTTTTAAAAAAATCCATAAATTGTTGAGTGACTGAAATTTGTGGTTGCTTTTATAGCTCATAATTTATATCAATTCAAATTTTACATCTCCCTTGTTATATACTAATTGCACCTTGATGTATTATGAAAGCCAAGTATTATGAAATTTTTGTCAAGGATGCTAACATAGCTTATTTTGATGCTCAGCCTAGTTTGAGTTTTGTATTATTAATTTTTATTTAAGTTAATTTAAGTTTAACTTGTTAATTTTTGTTTAAGTACAGCTTACCCAGCCAAATCATTTTTGTAAGTAGTTGTTATTGTGATATATATCCAGATGGTAGCATTGAGCTTATCATTATTAATAATAATTTGTAACCTTGCTGTTGAAAAGTTACCAGCAAGAAACCTGATCATCTGTTTCTACTGAAAGTTTGGACTTTAAGTTAACTACTTGTAGTCTTCCATATTTATTTTCTGTTTGCCTGTAAGATAAGCTAATTACTTTCTGCAGTGAGCCAAAAAAAAAAAAAATAAATAAATAAATAATGATCACAGAAAGATTGCTTAACATACACAGCTAACATCATAAGAATGTAGTTTCAGGTAATTTGGAAATAAAGATAAAAGTGTAACAGTTTTCTTTTCTTGATTTTATATTATTTTTGATTTCTGATTTTGCCTTAGCATCTGATACTTTCAGATTTTGCAGTTAAGTACTGAGAATATTCAGAAATACAAGCTAATTCATTAAAATAGGTTAGTTCATTTTAAAATTTTTATACAAGTTTAGTATGTGTCATATTTCAGCTGCCTTGCCCTTATTTTATACCAAATAAATGATATTTCATAAATATTTAATTGTTTTTATATTACTAACATTTTTTCTTTTTAGATTAAAATTATGCATTTTGTTTAGATTATTTTTAATATCATGGCAAGATTTGTTGAAATTATTAATGACTTTTTCATATATATACTGCTAACTCAGTAATGTTTTTTTGTTCCTCTAGAACAGAGCTTTTTCAAGTAGATACCGTGAACCTTGAGGTGTGTAATTTTCTATCCCAAAGGATGTCACCAGATTTTGGCATCTTATCTGCATTGTTTTCACCCTGATTTCCTTTCCCTACATATGTGATGTTATTGATTGATTAATACATTAAAAATTTACATTTTATTTCTTAATTGGTTTATACTGCAGCCGATGAGCTCTGGGCACATGCAGTTGATTTCAGAGGGCCTTGGTTAATCTTTTGCACATCTACCCTCTGTCTTACTCTTCTTTACGTACCTTTGGCTCAAAACAAAGTAGCATACTACTGCATTTACCGTCCTCTTGAAGATAAGCAACTAAAAAGGCAGGGAGTTTTGAATTACTTTTGGGCACATACACAGTATGGCAGTCTCAAAAAAGCTTTGAAAGCACTGCTCTGGAGTAACAAATGTTTTTCCTTGTTATTGAAATAGATATTAAAAGTCTGATGTGAAGATTATGTTAATTCTAGTAAATTTCCAGGTTTGTTTTCTTAACACATTGACAAGTGGTGAAGATCATTTTGACCTCCCCTCCCTTTTAGTTCTCCTCTGTTCCAAAGCCACTTTGTTTACCCAGATGTAATTCATAATTTGCAGTACCTTTCATGAAGTTTTTCCTTTTCTTGACACCCATATTAAATATTTATGAATGCTAATGAAAAGGGAAATGGCCTACATGTGTGCATACATTTTTGTATACCTTGTCAATTAAATAGTTAAATTTTCCTGGAATTTTTTTTGAATATTTGCTCAGTCTGGTCGTACGTTCTTAAATTGATTCACTTCCTCTCATTTGATCTTTTTGTATATACTTGATGACATTTTGTTGCTGTTCTCTTTTTCAGCTTTCATTTCTAACTTGCGTTCCAGCTGCCTAGTCTGTCCACTTCTCTCCCCTCCCCAGAAAAAAATATCAAAAATTTATTTTTTATATACTCTATCAATTTTTATTAATTTCCCTTTTGTTAACAGTCATGGTAGTTTTGCAATCATGTAATAGTTTTCAAATGACTTTATTCTAAAACTAAAATGTTTTTTTTCATCATCAGTAACTATGCTCTCATCTTGTCTCTGTAAGACTGTTCAAATCTGAACACAATTCTCACAGTGCAGTCTATATACGAATTGATGGATGCTTTCCTTTTTCTTGTAAATGTTCTTCCCAGATAATTCATAGATCATTAACTGGTTTGGGAAAATCCTGAAATTTAACTTTAGTTCGAAAAAGTATTAATAATTCTAATGACTGGTTAAATATAAGCTTATATTGATGAGAAAAATTATTAGGATTGTATTGTGACAGTTGGCATTTTTTATGACATTAACTGTAGTTCAGTTTATATGTTGTGTGTGGAGTTTACTTTCTTAGGTTGGGGTGGATGGGTGATATAATAATATTTATTTAAAAATGACAGCATAATCAATAGTGTGGAACATTTATTTAAATGTGCTCAAATGAATTTTTTTAAACTGCTCGACTTTTAAAAGGCATATTTGTGGAGTACATGAGTTTATATTATTGGATTTTAATGATATAAAATTCAGAATTCCTTTGATATCAGTTCTGTTTTCATATTTTGTCTGAATAGCAACCCCTTCCATAGTCTTGAGAGAATCTGGAAGGGTTTATATTGATGAGAAAAATTATTAGGATTGTATTGTGACAGTTGGCATTTTTTATGACATTAACTGTAGTTCAGTTTATATGTTGTGTGTGGAGTTTACTTTCTTAGGTTGGGGTGGATGGGTGATATAATATTTATTTAAAAATGACAGCATAATCAATAGCGTGGAACATTTATTTAAATGTGCTCAAATGAATTTTTTTAAACTGCTCGACTTTTAAAAGGCATATTTGTGGAGTACATGAGTTTATATTATTGGATTTTAATGATATAAAATTCAGAATTCCTTTGATATCAGTTCTGTTTTCATATTTTGTCTGAATAGCAACCCCTTCCATAGTCTTGAGAGAATCTGGAAGGGGTTGCTAGCCCTCTGGCATGATTGTGGGAAACCAAAAATGTATTAAGAAGACCTTAATACATTTTTGTTCCTTTCATTCTTGTTATTCTTATCTTTGCATAAAGGTAGTGGCAACTGCAATTGTAATCAAATACAAAGCTGAATAAAAAGAGAATGTATTTGACATACAAAGAAAAATCTTTATAAAAAAAAAGTTTTCCCATTACATGAAGAATTCAACAGAATAAGGATAATAAACTTTGAATTAAAGTTATCTAGTGGATATTACATTTGGACATCCAATGGTAATGGGTGGTTAACTGTTATGCTCTCTACTTACAGAGTAATTTTTTCTCCCCCTTTTTTATATTAAAATATTTTCCAAACTTTATGCGGTAGTACTCCCTCCCCCAGCTTAGTGTTTATCTCGTGAGGTTGAAAGTGGGAGAAATACAATTTTCCAGTCCTCAAGACAGGCATTAATTTTAAAAAAGTTGTCTTAAAATAAACCATAAGAAAACTACTCGGTAAAATGTCCTTAATTTTCTTCCTAAAAATATTCGTAAAAAAAAATTGTGGATAAAATTCTGCAAGTAAATATAGTTTAGAAAAGCAATCAAAAAGGACTTCTTACATATGTCATTAGTGTAAAGTGTGATTATTTCATTAACCTTTCAAGTAAATATAGTTTCTCAGCTAATTGTTAATTTATAAGTAAATTTATTTTGAAATGAATGTGTTATTTTCTTATGCAAAATAGCACTGTTTTGATTTTTAAACAATTTCTTTAAATTATTAGGATTTTATTAGCTTTTTAGCACTGCATTGATTGTTACTTGATGGTTTTAGTTTTAGAAATGGCATGGTGTAGCATTTTGAATGTGAAGCAATTTTTAATATAAATTGCTAGTTTATATGTTGTTAATATCTGTGATTGAGGACAGTTTGAAAAATGCCATTGATTATTTTCATTATAAAATCTCTCTCTCTGTGAATAGCAAGAGCCTGTTGTAATGTGTGTAATTGGTTAAAAATATTGTATTTCTAATTTAAAGCAACCATCAAAGAACTAAAATAACAAACAAAAGTCTAGTTTTTGGCCTTTTAATTTGCAAACTACATAATGCCTAGTCATTTGATGGGAACTCTTCATTTTACTGTTATTTAAATCTTTCATACCTGTGTAATTATTATTGCCAACAACTGTTCTTTTCTTAAGAGTTGTACAGTGAATTAAGGAAAGCAGAATGAAAATTTTTTTTGTTGTGTACAGTATTGATGTAATTATCAGATGTGAAGAAGTAAAGTGAGACTGATAAACTGTGAATGTTTCAATTCTTTTTTTTTTTTTAATTTAATTCAAATTTTAACAGTTTTTTGCAATTAATAAGGCAAACTAATATAAACAGTATACCAAAGTTATCTTAAAACAATAATTTGTGGAAAAATCAAATTCCAAGAACTGAAAGTGACACATTTAAAGATAAATATATCCTAAATTAGAGCCCAGCTGTCATATTTGTAGACAAAACAATGTGGAGCAATGGAAGGAGAAGATGGTATCACTGTATCTGTAGTCATCTTTAGATCAGTGTTTCTCAAACTGTGGTTCATTAACTCCTGGATGTTTGATCTCAGTGTCTATGAAGACTGTCAGAAATTTCTAATATTTAAAAACTGAAAGAATTTACAATGCAGAAATAATTTTAAGGTTCATGGAAAAATTTTAAAGCAAAATTGGGGGTCCTTCGGTCAATAAAGTTTCTGAAACACTACTTTAGATCATGTGTATTTGTTCTATTTAGTTTGTTCAGAGAAGCAGTGCCGACCAGGCTAGCCAGGTGGGTAAAGCGCCTGCCTGGCAACCCAAAGGCCTCGGGCTTGGATCAGAGTAAAATACAAAAAAAAACTTTGAGAGGTGCATTATGGCCACAGAAGCTGATGTGCCAACAACTAACAAAAAAAAAAAAAAAAAAAAAGCAGCATTCATTACAATAGAATAATTTTAAAATTGGGTTTGCAGGCCTTTGTGATAATGCTCTGGGAGGGATCCAGATTATCTGTCTAGTTTATGATCATTGTAGTCGTGCTACCTCTTTGCCAGCTGTGACTTCAGAGAGTCCAAGTATGCTAAGTGCCATAGTTAAATATACACCATATCTAGTCTTCATGTCATCTCCTCCCCAACTATCTCATTCATCAATGCTCTGAGTAGTCAAATTAAAGAAACAAACTTATCTGTGAAAAGATCTAAACTTCCTCATTCATTTCACAAATGTGTTTCTCCAGTTTCTAATTTTAGTGATATCCATCTGCTCAACCATAACTCTATCTGTCTGATGGAAAAAAAAAAAAAAAAAAAATCTATTTCTGATGGAAATTGATTTTTTTTTTTTTTTTTTTTTTTTTTATCTTGGTGACTAATGTTTTCCACAAATCTAGCTGACTACAACTTTCTACCTGCATAGATACAGCTGAGGCTTTTGCTATTACTAATGGCCTAATAACAGAACTTGTTCATTTACTTTAAATTAAATTTTCTGTTTATACTCTGGCACGACAAACAGGTCAGTAGAGTTTACAATAAATCATCAATACAAATATTTATCGTATTTAGTAGTCATGGGCTTGAATCCTGGTCCACTCAAGGAACGTGTGCTACGCACTCTTTCTCCTGACCACTCAGCTATGTCAGGCCAGCCTACTTGTTAAAATGACCAGCAACCCTTCAAAAGTATACAGTTAATGTTAGCTGATCTTTAGGTACCCAAGACAACTTCGACTCATTTGCAGTAGAGCCTCTATCCCAAGGTCTCGCTCAAGCTTTGTTGAGATTTAGCATTACAATAATGCATTATGGGACCCACTTGATTTCTTTTTATTGTAAGGATTACTGTTTTAATTCTGCTGAACCTAATGTTTCAGGAGCAAGCAATGCACCTAGGCCCTGGACTGGAAGGGAGAGTTCTTGCTCAATTAATACAGGCAAAAGAACTTGCTGTTCCTTTCCTCCCAGTTATAGTACTTTTCTGATTTCAATCTTGTGAAGTGCCACGCACCTGCTTAAACACTTCTACTGATGTTATTAAAACTAAAGCTGAAGTTCTCTTTCTCAGTGTACATGCACATCATTCCAATTATTGGTCAAAATTCAATTTTTATCTGTAGATTTTAAAAATGATTCTTAAAATTTCACATCATGTAATTTCTACATTACAGGTTATGTGTATAATTACTCTATACAGGTACTACAGTATAGAGTAATTCTCTAGGCTGTAGTAAGTATATCTTACTACAGTACAGAGAATTATATAGGACACTTATATTGCTTGCAAATTTACTCACAGATGGTAGTAATGTTGGAAGAGGAAGCTTGCATTAATGAAGAATTTTGTTAAGGCTATGGATAAACTAGGGAAGTAGATTCTGCTACCCAAGGGAAACATTTCCCAATTTAAATGCAAAACTGAAAGGAATTTTTCATTGGGTCTCAAACAAATTTGATATTTGAGGGTGTCATAGACATTCACTTGGATATGCCAAGCTGTGCTTGCTATCTGGGAGT
Source organism: Mastigoproctus giganteus (assembly GCF_048544385.1). Taxonomy (NCBI): domain Eukaryota; kingdom Metazoa; phylum Arthropoda; class Arachnida; order Uropygi; family Thelyphonidae; genus Mastigoproctus; species Mastigoproctus giganteus. Next base: position 237,806,662 of record NC_143575.1, on the reverse strand, counting down.
CTAAAATGCTGATGGAACTGATATTTGGATGACACAAGTCAAGTGGACCTCATTTTGGCTGATCAACTTTCCCGATGGTGGGACTATTAGTAACCCTGAGTTTAACCCCCCCCCCATGCGCAAGTCCTGAAATATGGAACCTAACACACTGTGGGTGACCACCCAGGTGTGAACCAACAAATGGGGATAGAGGCGTGGCACCCACCCACATTGAGGAATGCCACCCTCTTTGTGTTATCAGGCAATACTAGGTGGGAGATGACTCTCACAACTGGTGCAATACCACCACTTTGCTTACTAGAGGCTTGATGTGGTGGAACCCATGTTTAGTCTCCAGAGCAAAGCTCTGGTAAACTCTTCCATCATGCAATATAAATGTCTTTTGAGGTGATGGATGTCATGGCGAGATCCAATCTTCCTTACATTTTGAGGGCACAGCTCTAAAACGGTGTTCGCAGGCCAACTGCTGGTTAGTATACACTGGACCGAACCTATTGGTAACTCTCAGTTAGCAATAGTTGGAGCAGAAAGATTAGTCAGGGAACAAAATGGGTATGAAAGGCTTCAATTCTGAGGTACCACTATTTCCTCAAGTGGTACCTCAAAATGCAGTTCCAAGTGCTGCATTTTGCAGCACTTGAAACTAGGCACCTGAGAGGAGCCTTAATTGAAATGTTTTAAGGCTTTGAATGGAATTGAATAAATATAAGGGGAATTTATCATCTGATATTGATTACATTAGACAATAAATATAAGGGGACATAAATCAAAACAGGGTGAGTGTAGGGCAGCGTTTCCCAAACCTTTTTCAGTCATGGAACACTTCATCTCGCAATATATTTACAAAACAAGTTTAGTGGGAGTTGAACTGTTTGCTAATATTTTATTACATACGATGCACTGTGCATCAAGAGCATCTATTTCCAGCACATGTAAAGTCGAAATTCAAATAACTGTCATACTTTTATTTTGGTCTCATTAGCTGGTTCCTGTTTTTTGACTTCGAATTTTTGGGGAACAAAAGGCTGTGGTTGTTCGTCCTCACTTTGAAGTGTGACAAAATTGTGTTCGCTTCCATCGACCACAGTTGCAGTACTAGAAGTACTTGCTTCTCGTTTTAAAGTTCTTTTTTTTTTCAACCACAAATCCAGTGTCATTTATTATAATAATAATATTTCGAAATGTTATATCTGTTCTCTTCTGCCTCTCCTTCAACCTGTGTACTCTAGGCTAAATCGCATACAAGATCACTACATTGCTACTTTTTCGTAGATGTAATTACTTCTAAACATACTTCTCAATGCAAAGCCTGCCAAAATAAAGTGTTCTGCAGTCTATTTGATTATTAGTCTATGCCAGTATATTACTAACAAAAAAAAAAAAAAAAAAAAGTTAAAAATTATAATAATACAAAAGTGGTTTACGCTACAAATATACAAAATTTATTTTATGTTTTTTTTTTTTAACAGAACACTTGTCCACATCTCATGGAAAACGCAGTTTTGGAAATGCTGGTGTAGGGTATGCACTCTCGATTGTAGGGTAAACCTTCTTGCAGGCTGGCCGCTAGTTAGTACACCCGACCAAACCTATTGGTAACTCTCTAGGTGGCTCCCAGATCGGTTAGTGTATAATCTTGTTACCTCTACTCTGCCAGATAGCGACTGGAGGGAGTATGAGTAGTGTGTATATGGGGAGCATATACACGTTATGTCAAGGAGCTGAGTATATTCTTACGTGTACACGATATCCAAAAATTTCATACAGCATGTTTCCCGCCCTACCTTTTTTTACTACTGAATGCATCATGAATTGTCTAACTAATAGAATAAATATATCTGTGAAAAGATCTAAACCTCTCCCAAACACTTCCTCATTCATTTCGTGAATATACATGGTCTCAGTACTAATCTCAATGTCCATTTCCACTTAGTCTGCCAAACCCCATGTACTTTTTCTGACAGAACCCATTATCAGTTGATTCAAACTGTGCATCTCAGTTGTCCAAATTATTTGCTGTATGATTCCTTTCGCTTCAAAGGTGGTACTTGTGCATGTGTCCATTCTGATAAATCCCTGTGAGAGAGAGTAATTTTGGATCTCCTCTTTCGATGTTCTCTGGCTTAAAATCTCTATCACATTCTGTCAAATTCATCTGTTGCCACTATCATTCTCCCAACTTCTCTAATCACTTGGAACTCTGAATTCCTCTAGTCCAACTTTCCTAACAGTGAGGTAATTTTCCTTAGTGATTTTAATGTTCACATCTCCAGCTGGCTTCTGTTTTCTAGTCACATGGACCCATCTGGTTGAGATGCTGAGGCTTTTGCAATTACTAATGACCGCACAGATTTTTTCATTTACCTACCAGAATACCAGACAATCCTAACCACACAGCTAACACTTGATCACAAAAAAACATAAATACACAGTCGAGGTGAGTGGTCCCCAAGCACTTCAGATCACAACTTGGTGATGGGCTCTTCTCCAATGGAGCCTTTCTCTCATGACCATTCACAACAGTGTTCTTTGGCATTACAAGAATTCAAAATGGAGTGATTGTGAGATTTGTTTTCCTTCCTCAAATTACTGTTTCAAAACTTCTGATGTCAATGTTTGCACAGATTGTGTCAGTGAAATTATTCTTGTAGGGATGGAATCCTTTGTTCCACACTCCACCCTAAAATCTCATCCTTTATCTAAACCTTGGTTTTCCAATTAGCATTAGTAGAGGCATTTAATGCAAGAAAGCAAGCTTATGCAGCATCAGCCAAAAAAAAAAAAAAAAAATCCACTTCACCCCTCTGTTCGTTCAAAATACCTGTCCAGCTGAGCCTTAAACTTATTTAGGCTATCAACCTCCACCACAAGGGATGGAAGTCTGTTCCACCAACCAACCACCCGCTGGCTAAAGGCAAATTTCCGCACGTCTATCCTACATCTGTCTTTCCTCAATTTGAATTTATGCCCTCTCAGGTGATTTTTCTGAGCTAGAGGAAGAATCCCATCAGCATTGAGCATGCTTAAACCATTCAAGGCTTTATACACCTCTATCACATCACCTCGCTGGTGCCTAGTCTCCAGACACTGTAATTTGCAAAACTTAAGCCTTTCTTCGTAAGAGCACCCCTTTGTTCCATTCACTAATCTTGTTGCCCTTCTCTGTACTCGTTCCAGCAGCTCTACATCCTTCTTGAAATGAGGTCTCCAGACCTGTATACAGTACTCTAGGTGTGGCCTGACCATCGCCTTATACAATGGAATAATCACCTCCTTATCCCTGCTGGAAAAATTCCTGTATATCATTGACAATACTCCATGAGCTACTCTTGCAGCCCGTCTGCACTGCTCAGAGAACTTCATATCTGCCTGCACAACCACCCCCAAGTCCCTTTCATTCTCTACCAGTCAGTGTAGTACCACAGAGTTGATACGTTGCTCTGGGGTTGCTGTTTCCCATGTAGTACTTTACATTTATCAATGTTAAACTTCATTTGCCACCTCTCAGCTCAACCTTTCCAGATCCTGTTGCAGCAGCATAGTGTCAGTAGTGTCCTTGACAACCCTGCCAACCTTTGTATCGTCTGCAAACTTGGACATTAAGCCCGATATACCATCATCAATATCATTTATAAATACAGAAAACAATAATGGACCCAACACTGAGCCCTGAGGGACTCCACTAATAACATCAGTCCACGATGAGCAGTGTCCATTGATTACCACTCTATGTCTTCTCCCCCTCAACCACCCCTTTATCCATAGCAGCAATTTGCCTCCAATGTCACACTGCTCCAATTTGTGTAGCAGTCTTCCATGTGCAACAGTATCAAAAGCCTTTCTAAGATCCAAGTATATAATATCAAAGTTATTCCCTGCATCCAGTTCTTTTGTGACTGCATCATAGTATCCAATCAAGTTGGTCAGGCAAGACTTCCCCTCAACAAAACCATGCTGTGTCTGAGCTATAACTGAAGTCTTGTCTAAATGATCCTGCAGTGCTTCTTTAACCAGTGCCTCCATTAATTTTCCTGGAACAGAAGTTAAGCTCACAGGTCTATAATTACTTGTGTCAGCCTTTGATCCTCCTTTGGGAATTGGGGTCACATTTGCACATTTCCAGTCTATGGGTACCTCCCCTGAGTCCAAGGAAGCTCTCATAATTATGGCTAAGGGTTTGCTTACTTCCTTTGCTGCCTCCTTTAATATATGTGTGCTAATGTGCTAAGGCTGTTTAAGAGAATTTGCTTGTTTCCAAATCTTCAGTTTCATTTTCTTCCTACACCAAACTCGCAACAATTATAAAGCACTTACTAACAGTCCAAACTAAATTTCGAACAGGCCAAGAGTAGAAAACTTTCCTCTTATCCAAGTGGTAGCCGAGCATTCTAGTCTCTTGCCACCTCAGCTAAGGATAAAGCTGACCTGCCAGCATTCTATTTTTCATCCAATTTGTGAATTAATGATCTTGGTAAACTACCTCCTCCATTCCCAGTATGTTCCATTCAATGCCTCCTGTGGTCTTCCGTCTAAAGGACGTCAGAAGGATTTTGACGAATCTTGATGCTAAGAAAGCTGCAGGTCCTGATGTCATTTCTCCACTTGTTTTCAAAACCTGTTCTCTCGAACTTACTCCTGTTCTGTGCTGCCTGTTTATTTTCTTATTCCAAATGTGTTTCCCTCTGCTTGGAAATTTACACATATCCAGCCAGTTCCTAAAAAGGGCAACAAATCTCTCCCATCCAGTTATCATCCCATTGCAATTACTTCTAATCTATCTAAAGTAATGGAGAAATCAATTAACTGCCAACTCAAACTATCTAGAAACCTTCCATCTGATCAATGATCGCCAGTATGGATTCCATCAGTGCCAATCCACTGGTGATATTCTGGCTTATGTTACCCATCAATGGAAAAGTTTGGCGAAACTCAAGCAGTTGCTCTTGACATTTCAAAGGCTTTTGATCTTGTTTGGCATAAAGGTCTTCTTCCAGCTTATAGTTTGCCAACTGTTTTTTGTAATTGGGTATCCAGTTTTCTCTCTAACTGCTCACTGAGGGTGATGGCGCTGTCTTCTAATTTCTTCACTAATGCTGGTATTCCTCAAGGTTAAGTTCTTTCTTCCCGCGCCTTTCTTGTATATTAATGACCTTCCATTGAGTGGAAATCCTATACATAGTTTTTCTGATGATAGCATATTGCATTCCACCTTCCAGTTTGAGAAATCTTGCCCTGCTCAAACTTCTTGAATATCGACTACAAATTCCCTAAATGCTGATCTCCATGTAATCCTCCAGTGGAGAAAGGATAACGTAGTTGATTTCAATCCTAAAACTCAGTCTTGTCTTATATCTCATAAAAAGGATTCTTCTGGCCTATGCTTATTGTTGATGACACTCTGATTTCTAGGCAAGATCATATATCTGTATTGGGAATTAACCTGACTTCTAATCTCCCTTGGCATAAGCACATGCTTCTCACATCTGGGGCAGTGCCCACAAAAACCCCTCTAGGCTTCTAGATTTCAATCAAGAGGGCAGTTTGGTTAATTCATGACTCATTTCTAACAGTCTCTCCACTCTCTCATAGACATTGTTTCTGCTGCAAGCCCTTTTTATATATACTTCCATGGGCACTGTTCTTCTGAATTGGCTTCTATAATTCCTGCCCTCTTTTGCAAAGCAGTCTGAACATGTGCCACCACCAGGCAACATCCATTTACTCCCCAATTTCAAACTCACAGAACCAACATTTTCTTCTCTCATTTATTCATTCAACTTCCGTTTTCTGGAACAACCTTCCTTCATATGTATTTCCTGAAAATTACAATATGCAGTTGAAGTCTAATGTCAATAAATATCTTCTTTCAACCTCCAACCCATGCACTGTCATCATCATCATCATCAGCCATTTTCAATCCACAGCAGGATGAAGGCCTCTCCAGCAACTTTCCAGTTCCTTCTGTTTTGGGCAATGGCCATCCATTTGCTACCCACAAACTTGTGAAATTCATCTGTCCATCTGCATCGTCATCTTCCAGGTTAGTCCATCTGTCGTCATGTCTTTGAGCTATGTGTCCTCCCCAAGACCATTTTAGTTCTTTAGTTTTGATAAGAATGTCCTTTACTTGAGTTTGCTGCCTAATCCATGTGTTTTTCTTCTTATCTAACAGTGATTCCCAATATAATTCATTCCATTCTTCGCTGTGTAGTTCTCAGCTTCTCTTCCATTCTTTTGGTGAGTGCCCAAGTTTCACTTTCATAAGTCATGGTGGGGAGTATACATTGGTTCATTATTTTACGTTTCAGACAAATTGGGATATTGCTCCTCAGTATGTGACTATATTTCCTGAATGCTATCCATCAAAAATTTATTTTTCTGTTGACTTCCAGCCATTTATCATTATTACAGCTAATGACTTGTCCCAGATAAGTATATGACTCCAGCTTTTTAATTACTGCTCCTTCAATCATTATATCCTTTTCTGTGGCATACTTGTTCATCATTACTTTTGTTTTAACCATATTCATCTTTAGTCCAAAATCCTTACTAACTCTGCATAACTGATTAAGATTTTCCTCTAATTCTTTGGGATCGTGGCTTATGACCACAATGTCATCTGCAAATTGTAAATGGTTTAGGCTCTCCATTCACATTGACTCCGTTCTGTAACCAGTCTAATCTTCAGAAAGCTTCCTCAAGGGCAGCAGTAAACAATTTCTGGGATATTGTGTCTCCTTGTCAAATTCCTTTCTCAATTTTAAATTTACTACTGTCTTTGTCTAGTCTAATAAAGAAGATAGCATTCTCATATTTTCTTCAAAATCATAATATATGGGGTATCTATGCCTTGTCTTTCCAGTGCCCAAAACATTGCTTTATGCTGTATAGAATCAAATGCCTTTTCATAATCTACAAATGCCAGGCATAATGGTGTTTTATATTCATTTGCTTTCTCTATTAGCTGTGATATTATGTGAAGGTTATCCATAGTTGAGAATCCTGTCCTAAAGCCAGCTTGCTCTTTTGGTTGATTCTCATCAAGTATTCTTTCTAATCTGTTAGTAATGTGAACATCTTGTAGATGTGGGATAACAAGCTAATTGGTCTTATAATTTTCAATTTCTGATTTATTTCCTTATGCAGCAAAACTATGATTGCATTATTCCACTCCTTAGGTGTCACACCTTTTCTAATGCATTTTGTGAAGAGTCTTGCCAGTTTTTGTGTCATATCTCTTCCTTCCAATTTTAACAACTCTATAGTAACTTCATCTTCCCCTGGGGCTTTCTGATTCTTCATTTTTTTTCAAAGCGTGTTCTACCTCAGGAAGGATATCGGGCATGTCGTATGGGTTACTAATTTGCAATCCATCTTCCCCACTGCTGGCATCATTCCCTCACTCCTTGTATAATTCTCTACAGTAGTCTTCTGCTATTTATAAGTGCATTGTACTAAGTACTATAAGTTTTAATGCTTCCCATGTTTGGGGTTGTCATAATAAATAAATCCCTCAAAAATGTATTTGGGAAGAAGAGAAAAAAAAAAAAAGTACAGGATACTGAAATTACCACTTGGAAATCGCTTACTTAATGCAGTTGTGCATGAAAGATAATTATGAACCTCTGGTGTCAATTTTACTGCAATGTTGAAAAGATATGGGCTGCTGCCAAAATTCTTCTTCATTCCCATCTCTGTTTTTCTCTCTCAAAATTATGTAAAAAGAGAGTAAGTGATAAGCAAGGGAAATACATTCATCAGGACATTCCCAATATCGAAAAGCGGTAACAAAACTGATAAAATAGTGCCAGTTTCTTAAAAGGGAAAGAATAATGAACTATAAGAAAAACTGAGTGGAAAACATTAATTGGAAAATTAATGCATATAGTAATATGTTTGATTAAAGTATTTTAAAATGAATGACTCATTTTTAAGATAGTAGTATATCTTTCAATGGAGACATGATAATGACGTAATTTTAGTATTTTTAGAATCAGAGGATTTTCTTTAAAATCTGCAACTTTTGCCCAATGTTATTTATTATCTTTTGATTATGCTCATCACCGGTTCTATTATTTTATTAATATTTTATGGTCATTCAGCCCTGAACTGAAACACCATGCTGATGGATGCCACACAAATGTGCATTTTTATCAGATGTTTACATTTAGATTCAGTGAAACCAAAGCTCCACAGCAAAATGACAGTTTTCACTGTAGACAAGCATATGGTATTTTAATACAGTAAACAATCACTCACTTGGTATCAATTAAACATGAAACAATTGATTCCTTGTAAGTCATAGTACAGCTCTATAATGCTGTAATGTAAAAATGTTCAGAAAAAAATGGCACATAGTAGAAATGCACATTTTCATATAAGTCAGGGGTAGGTTCCATAAAAGCTATAAGCTGAACACTTACCCAATATATATATTTTTTATCATTAGTAAATAACCTTAGCGCTGTGATTAGTAAATAACGTATTACAGCTCAAAGGTTATTAAATAAAAATTTATTAGAAATATACAAGAGAAATATTCCTTTTCAGTAGTTAATTTCTGGCTCTGAACAGGTTTTTTAAATGATTGGTGTTACCTAGTTTGTATTCGATTTTTTTTTCCTAAAATAAATATGTAGCAGCTCATCGATTCACTTTTCTTTTCAACATAAACATAAGTCACCCGGGGTGGATGGGTACTATCCAGTTATATTAAAGGAGACAGCACAGGAAGTAAGCAAACCCTAATTATGAGAGCATCCTTGGACTTAGGGGAGGTCCCCACTGACTGGAGATGTGCAAATGTAACCCCAATTCAAAAAGCGGGATCAAAAGGGTGACAAGTAATTACAGACCTGTTAATTTAATTTGTTCCAGGGAAAATAATGAGAGTCACTGGTTTAAGAAACATTGCATCATCATCTAGATAGGACTGCAGTAATAATTCAGACATAACATGGGTTTGTTAAGGGGAAGTCTTTTCTGACCAATTTGATTAGATATTAAGATGTGGTCACAAACTGGACACAAAAAATAATTTTGATATTATATACTTGGATTTCAGGAAAGCTTTTGATACTGTTGCACATGAAAGACTACTGTACAAATTGGAGCAGTATTGCATTATGGGTTTGGTTGTTGTTTGGTTTTTTAGGAGCATTAGCAACTAAGGCCATATTGCTCCGGGGATATGCGGTGGTCATTCTGCGACCTTTCTGCATCCTCCGTATTTGGTGGTCACGGGCTTGTACCCATTGTTTTGTATATTTATCAATGATATTGATGAAGGTATATCAGTCTTAATGTTGAAGATTGTAGATGATAATTTTAGATGTAGATTAAAGGTTGGCAGGGTTGTTAATGACAGTATGCTTATGCAACAGGATCTAGAAAAGTTGAGCAGATGTGCTGAGAAGTGGCAACTGAAATTTAACAGGACAAATGCAAACTACACACGGGTAGCAGTAATCCCAAAGAAGTGTACTAACTGTGTGGTACTACACTCAAGGTAGTGGAGAATGAAAGACTGGTTATTGTGCATATCAGATATGAAGTTTTTTGAACAGTACAGACAGGCTGCCAGAGCAGGTCATGGGGTTTTTTCACTGATATACAGGAATTTTGCCGGCAGGGACAAGGACATGATTATCACTTTGTATAAGGCAGTGGTCAAGCCACACCTTGAGTACTGTGTACAGGTCTGGGGGTTTCATTTTAGAATGTGTAGTTGCTAGAAAAAGTACAGAGAAGGGCAACAAGATTGGTGAAGGGAACAAAAGTGTGCTCTTACCAAGAAAGGCTTAAGTTCTGCAGATTGCAGCGTGTGGACACTAGGCAAATGGGAGGTGATCTGATTGTGGTGCATAAGGCCTTGAATGATTTGAGCAGGTTCAATGCTGATGGGATTCTTTCTCTTGCTTATATTTTGAACTTGAGGGGAAGCATAAACTTAAACTGAGAAAAGACAATTGTAGTATAGATGTGCAGAAATTTGCCTTTAGCCAGCAGATAGTTGATTAGAACAAACTTCCATCTGTCATTGTGGAAGTTGATAGCTTAAATAAATTCAAGAAAATAAATTTGTGCATAGATTGAACCAAGCATTTTAAAAATGGCATGTTTGTGCAATGAGCTGTACATCAAAATAAAAACACTTCATGATAATTCAGAGAATATTGAGATGTACATGGACTTGATTTTATTTCTCTTTTTACACTACCCTCTAAAAAAGTATTTGAAGCATGTCAGTTTCATGCATGAAATGTTCACTGCCACTCACATCAATAGTGTCACCCCCCCCAAGCTGCTTTTACACACTCCTCTCCTGGGTAGGCTTTTCACTAGCACTTCAGTGGATGTAGTCCATCATTCCTTCTGGAGAACAATAACCATTTAAGCTACTGATCAGAATAGGGAGTTCAAAGATTTTTCACTCCACAGAACTGATTTCCATTGCTCCATGGACCAATTATAGGATTGCATCATGCAAGAGACTGCCAGTTGCAGTTAGTATTGGTTAACATGTGTATCACTGACCTCCAATGAAAACAGACTTTGGAGCTCCATACAGACCTCAACTCCTGTTAATGTCTTGATGCGTTAACAGGGATATCTGATGAGACTTGTAGTAAACTCTGATCATGTGGAACAAGGAATACCCTTGTTCTTGCTGTGTTATTAAATGGTGATGACACCATCATACTTTATTTAATAATATCACTGATAGTCAACTTTGGAAGGTGTAGGTTGTCAGCAACTGTACAAAGCAGAAGTGTACCATCTGAAAATAAAACCCCTTACAAAATCAGTTTGGCTCTATTTGCCATGACAAGAACAACACTTGTGTGGCTTATATACGTTTTGTAGATACTGATCCGAGTCACTTTTTAGCTGGGAAGGTCCAGTGGTCTATGAAAATGGGTGTCCAGATATTTTGGTACAATTAATTCTTTGCTTTACTCTACAGCTTGTCCTTTGGAAAACTTCTGGATAGGTGTGACTTGTCTATAGATATGCTGAGCATGTGTTCCAAATGGCCATTGTATATGGGGTACATATTTAATATGTATATTTAATAAATGGGGTACATATTTAATTTTAAAGTAAAAATGCCATCATGAAGTTGTTTTATTTCTTTAGAGTGGTTTACTTTTTACATTGCACTGATGGTATATGAATGTATACATGTTCTTGCAATGGAAGGAAACAGTAACTGATCAATATATTTTATAAACTTTACTTCCTCTAACAGTCTCATAACATGTATCCACAAGATACAATTTCTTGTAACAAGTACAGAATGTAATTATACTATAGTATACCTTTATATTACAATGTGAATAACTAAAATTAAACACAACATGAACTTTTAAATGGACTTAAGATGAGTAATGAATTTAACGAAATGTATTTTTAATGCAATTAAAAATTCAAATAAGAGTTTACACAAATTTTAGGATTACATCTTATTTCTTTGTCATATATATATTTAGAGCACAAACAGTTTAACAAGAGACATCAAAAGAAAATGTTACCAGTATCAAAATACAGAACCATTACTTCTAAAGCAATTTTTAATTAGAATAATAAGGTACACTTAATGGAACTGCCTTTATGTATTTAGCAAAGATTTACTTATAAGTTAATAGAAATTTAAAAGTAGACCAAACTAAGTGATCAGTAAAATATATGGAGGTTCCCTGTATCCATAAATACATAATAAATGCAAAAATAGGCTCATACTATACATATTGCTTGGCTATCATCTGCCATTAGTACAAAGCAATAAAAATATTGATTCTGACAACATATATTTAAAATAGTGGACAACCAACATTTATTCTGAAAGTGCTTCTACAGTAGACAAGTAGAGAAATGGCATCTAAAGAACAAATGAAAAAAAAAAAATCTTGAAGTCCTCAAACAAATATATGCTTTGCTTAAAAGAAGTTCAAGATAAGCTTAAATTTTATCAATCATACCAAGACACTTATTACTCCAACTATAATCTCCATTCGAACAATATAACAGCAGCTTGATATCTCTCTCTGGGTAACCCATACAGATAAATATGAATAACAGTTTCACTTAGATGTCATTAGGAGCACTTTCTTTTTCTATATTTTTGACTATTTACTCGTATTAATTCAATTCATTAGAAAGCTAAGAGGTTAAATACCAAATGACAGTGATTCAAATGTATAAAGTTATCTAAAAGGTTAAGGGTATAAATGTAAATATTCAAGTTTGTATAAGCAGCATATCCAAAGTATTTCAAACAGCAAGTCTCCAAGATAAAAATGCTGTTTTAATGAAATTATTTCATATCACTAAATGTTACTTGGAAGTCATTTGACCATTCTATTTAAATAACTGGCATTTCCAGAGATTTTAAATGTAAATAGCTTCCTTTTACCTTAGAAAACCATTATTTCAAATGAATATAAAGAAAACAGATAATCTAAACTATTATCAAGCAGCAAGGTATATTTTCTTTTCAAAATATGGTTTCAAATTTCAAACAGCCATAAAAAAAGTTCAGTATTCCATTGTTCAAATAGTTTTTTAACATTAAATAGTAAGGCTTCTGTTATTTTTAAACATCTTTTTGACACAAACAAGCTTGACTTTCTCTCTTAGTTAATCCATTTTGAAAGTCAATTTAATAATTTGAAAATAAACAGGAATGCATTTTTTTCAAACAAAACAAAAAATCCATGGCCAAATTTCATGCTAAAAAGTTGTAAAAAATTCTTTTCTTTCTAAAGGTGTTTAAGAAAACTTTCCCCTTTCGCACATACAAGAAAACAATCTAACTTTGAAATCAAATAGTTTTATAAAAAATTTACAGCTGCATTTCAGAACAAATGATTTCAAGCCAATCAGATACATACTGGAAGGAATGTAAATATGTCGTATGTACCATAAGTTTAAAAGTAACTGATTTTTATAGGGGGGAAAAAATGTAAAAAACTTGTGATGGCTAGAGCCACTTAGAAGCCATTTCAGTGGTTTAAAAGAAGGCAGTCTCAGTTATAGGATCAATGTTTGAAGTGGTAATCAAAACAGCCATGGATTGAATCAGATTAATTTGAAGGTAAAAGACTTCCTATACCTAAAGGAATTTTACTGAGACATTTCCATTAAAAGATAAACATAAATGGCATTTAAAGACAAAAGGGTCAAAAATCACTGTTTATCTGTGAATGTTTCCTGCAATAAGAAACTATAAAAAAAAAAAAATTAAACACACATTATGCCATAATAAGATCATTAAAGTTAGCTGTTTTAAGATATCAGTTCTTACTGTTACAACTTAATGAACCAAAAACAGCTAATAAAGGTCATATATTAACAGAGAAGTTTTTAAAAGTATAATTATTAAAATATTGCTCCTTAATTTTAGCTAATAGTTTATGCATAAAAATTCAGTGAATGTACTTCAAGAAATGGATTTATAAAATTGGATACTGATTGTGTGTGTATATATATATGTATATATATATATTTAACCCAAGCACGGTACTAAGTACTATAGGTTCTAATACCTCTCGTGTTTGGGGTTCACACAAAAAAAAAATATATATATATATATATCTTCCCCCCACTCATGTAATATATCGTCAGCTTACTATCAAAACCTCTAAAGTCTAGATTTTATGACTGGAGATTTTTATGCAATTTTGTCAAGTATTACAGCACACACCTGACTTCAAATCCTTGTAAGTCTGAAGCTACTGCAGTGACATCTAGTGCTATTTTTTAAAATCTCTTATGATTGCAAAGAGGTATAACAGTTTCTAAACCTTCCAAGTCTTGCTCTTGCCACATTTTGATTAGCAGCAACAGAAAACATCCTGAAATTGCAGAAAATGTGAAGAGTAATAAGGTAAGTTTCAGTATTATTCTATTTTGTACAAAACACTGCAGTGTTAACATAAATCACTAAATAAGCAATGAATTTCAGTAATAATGGACTTACGAGCTTTTGTTGCAATACTGTGTGTTTGAGTTAAGACATAGGAGCTTTTACTTTATTTTTATTTTTCAAAGGAGCCCCAAATTTACAACAAAACTAATTAATGCTTTACTTCATAGGTCATATTTGGTTGCTCTAAAAACCAAAATATTTTATCATTAATCAACAATTCAAATGATAATGAAAATCCAGAAGGAAATACAGAAAAAGGTGTGTTAAGTAGTCATATTTTAGATTGATTAGGTTTTGATATAAATGTGGTTATACTCTAATGTGCAGAACTGAATTTATCAATTGATATTTTCTTTATCTAAAGTAGTAAACAGTATTTTATGAGATCAAATGTTTTTTTGTTAGGTTAGACAAGGTAGCTTTAAGATCCAAATTTATGTGAGGCAAATCAAGCAAAAAAATAATCATTTGTTATGTGAAGAATATGTGGTAAGTGATGAAGTTTTTGATTTGGGCAGAAAAATTTAACAAGAAATAAGTGGTGGTGCACTTTAAGATAAGCTGAATTTTAAAAACTGAGAAAAACAACTCAACTGAAAACAACATATTTTTTGACCGCTGTGTGTTCTCTACCAACATGATGAGAATGAAAAAGAATATATTATTTTATCAAAAATACAAACTGAGTAGAATACAACTACAGTACTAACTGAAACAATACCCAGAGTAGGGAAGAATAGTAATTGTAGTAATTAAGACTGATTACAGTGAAAGCGAGCAGCTTATAACTGAAGAAAATAGTAACTTGAAGAGCTAAATGGAGCGAACACAAAAAATGTCAGCAAATGTAAGAGAAGGCATAAACCTGACAGGAAGTCTTGGACTGGAGAAAGCAGAATTTTTTTATTCAAAAGGGGGAAAAATATTATAACCTAAAAAAATGACTAAGGAAATTGGTTCTATGATCAAGAAAGATAACCATGAAAAATGAAACCGTTCTGTAACTGTAAGCAGAGTTCTAAACCTACAGATTCAGTGCAGGAAGTTTACTGAAGAAGAGAGAAAAATTTTTTGATAATTTTTGAAATAAGTTGGATTGGAATCAAAGGAAATTTGTGTTACAAGTCTTGTTAACACTGTTCAGGCTAGAGATAAGAAAAACCAAATCAATGAGATTTCATGTTGCAAACTGACTTTTTTTTGTCACCTTAAGAAAGATGGAGTATGGATTTGAGTCTGTAAAAAATTTTTTACAAACATGTTGGATCTTGGTACATGGTCATTACATAACTGGGTATCTTGTAATGAACCAGAACTATCTGTTCAAACCCAATTGAAAGATAAAAGGAATACAAGGTTTGAAGATGAAAAGAAAAATAATCCTAATTTTTTTTAAACCAATTATCAAGGATGAGTATCATTATTGCAAGGCCTCTTCAAGCAACTTGTACTTAGAGCCAATTTGGCAGTCCAAGTCTGGTTTATACAAAGAATGCATATGATTCAGCAAGGAAAATAAAGTGAAAACTCTTTCAATAAAAGTCTTCCAAGAAGAATTTGATCACAACAATTTAGGATTATGCATTCCAAAAAAAAAAAAAAAAGATCAGTGTGATTGTACACTTCAGAAATAGATAATAATATTCATATTCAGAGAAAAAAAAAACTTGTGAGAATACAGATAAAGAATCAGCTAAACATATGTATACTATGCACCTCCAATCAGTACTGCTATGCCCAGTGCTAAAAAACTACTGTTATATAAGAAAAAAAACTAGTAGTTCATAATTTCATGAAATATGACAACCTTACCAAGGCTGGCTACTGTTACTTGTGGCACAAAGGAGATATAACTTCAAATAAATTGTGTCTATATAATATATATTTTTCTCAATTCAAAATCCAAAGTATCTCCTGGTGAAGAAATTATTTTATATAGTGATGGTTGCAGTTACCAGAATCTGAATATTATTTTATCCAATTCCTTCCTTCAACTGTCAATCAGAAAAAAATATCACTATCACCCAGAAATTATTTGTTGTCAGGGCACAACACATGTGCAAGTATGCATTCCACTATTGAATGGAGTATTAGACACAGATGTCTACTCATCAGCAGGATATATTGCAATATGTAAGCTAGAATGTTCAAAACCAAAGCCTTAACAACACAGATACCTACAGCATACTTTTTTTTTCAAGATTTTTCACATCTGAGATCATCAGATGTGAAAGAGATTCTTCAGTTTGTCCTGGTACAAAGACTGCTGATCTCACTGTTAAAAGCCTGTGTCCCCTTCGATATAAACTAGATGGTAACATTACATATAAATTAAACTTTGATGATGAGTGGATGGCTTTGAATAAATGAGCAACTAAGAATGCCACAGAGATTGTGGAGATAATGCCACTATATAAAAGTTCAATTCCAATTAAAAAAACTAAAATTCCAGTGGGCTTCCATCCTTTTTATGACGGTTTAAAATTTAAGTAGTAATTTTTTTTTACCACAATTGTCATTAAAATAATCATTTTCAATTTATAATAAATTACTTTATAATGTAAATATATATTTTCAATGCAGCATTTTCTGTTATAGTAATAATATAACATTTTGTATTTCTGTAAAATTTGCAAATACCATTAATGTTAAATCATTCTATGTCTGTTCAAATGTTAAAATTCTTCTTGTACATTGAACAATACCATTAAAAATATGTATTAAATCCTATACTTCCCAAATCATTTAACAAATCCTTCTATGAAAAGCATACAAAAAAAAGTTGCAATATCCATTCATATTGCTGACAGCATTATCTGATCTCTTTTTTGAATTACCAGCAGCAAAAAAAAATTTAGTGTGTTACTGAGATGTGTGTTTTTTTTGTTTCTACTGTAAAAATTAATTGAAACGATTTAAGGAGGTTTTGATAGTAATCTGATGATATACATATGGAAAAGATATATTATGCTTATTATTAGCCTGTCAGAGAAGGAAAATTTGAATTATAAAAAAAAAATAAATGCAGGATTTTCTTTAATAATTACCTAAATCAATGATAATCCAATTTATCTTCAATTTCAACTTTACTAATGTACATATTGGAGGTGGTAGATGACTTTCATTAACCGGTAAATACCACCACTTTGCTTATTGGAGGCTTGAAGTGGTGAAACCCATGTTTAGTCTCTAGAGCAAAGTTTCCGGCATCCCCCCTCCCCCCATACTTCTCCTTCAACCCATGCACGGTACTAAGTACTATAGATTTTGATACCTTTCGTGTTTGGGGTTTTCATAAAAATAAAATAAAAAATAAATAATAAGGTACAATTAAGCAGCTTGAATTGTCCAACGATTTTAGATCAATTTGTTTGTTTGTTATTGAGTTTTTAGGAGCATTAGCAACTAAGGCCATATTGCTCCGGGATATGCGGTGGTCATTCCCTGACCTTCCTGCATTCTCCGTATTTGGTGGTGACGGGCTCAAACCCCGGTCTAATCAAGAAGCATGTGCTATGCACTGCTGCTCCTTCCCACCTGGCTACGGAGGCGCCGCTTGATCAATTTGTGGCAACAGGGATTTCATAATTGGAAATCTTTAATTATCAAACAAGAAATTAAATATTCTAGCTGACATAAATTCAGGATAGTTTCTGATAATATGCTTTTGTTGCAATAAACTTAACAAGGAGAAAGCACAAACATAACACACAAGAAAATAGAAGAAAGATTTTTTTCCTCCTGTTTTTGCAATTAAAGTAATAATTTAACCAAGAAAAGTAATCACTGGCATTTCAGAATATCACAGTTATAAACAGAAATACTACTGACTGGTAGTGAATAATACTGCTAGCCATAGTTAATCTGTATTGAGAGCATGGAATATACACACACACACACACATATATATATATTACAAAATCCCCATAAATTCCAGTGAGTTTATATGATACAGTAAATAAAATTTTAAACAAACAAGCATATTAAATTAACCTTTTTTTATATATTTTCATTTTGTGCAAAAATACTTTCCTTTTATTGAAGCCTTAAAAGGACACTACAATAAACCATTTGAATTATTATGCTTTCGCATTTACAAACTGTTTAGCTTAAAGGCTATGGAACACTTTTTTTTTCTGAACTGAAGAAATGGCCAATCTCTTATGAGCATTTTTGTTAATTTTTTTTATGAGCTCATTATAACAAGTCAAATATACAACACACGCACACACATATATATATATATATATATGGTACTCATTTTGTATGTTTTCCTCCATGAAAAATAATAAATAAAAATGATTATAATTATTTAATTTAAAAACAGCACATTTTCCCATGCAGAGCACAGAACAATTAACTAAATGATTCAGTTAACACATTATTAATAAGAAATGCATCCTTCTATCCTAGGCTTACAAGTCAGTTGGTATTAGTAAAAAAAAAAAAAAAAAAAAAAAAGAATACCTTTTCATAATGGTACTGATCCCTGATATACATAACGGGTTTCTTCAGTATTACACTATTTCAAATA
Source organism: Mastigoproctus giganteus (assembly GCF_048544385.1). Classification (NCBI taxonomy): domain Eukaryota; kingdom Metazoa; phylum Arthropoda; class Arachnida; order Uropygi; family Thelyphonidae; genus Mastigoproctus; species Mastigoproctus giganteus. The sequence continues at coordinate 237,788,198 of NC_143575.1, read as the reverse complement.
AAGTACACTTTCCTATTGAGACGTGCTATTGCCATTTACTAGTAATAATTTGTTCTCACCCCAATAACACTTTCAATGGTGTTGCCACCTGATCAGAATCCACATTTTATTGTGAGAGAAAAATTGCAATATGAGAGATGTCAAGTGAAAAGGCAAAAAAAAAAAAAAAAAAAAGATTAAAATGTTTCATGTACAGGAAAAGCAAACACAGGACATACATCCTTTTGTAATATAACAAGGACCACATCCTGCTATTATTAATGTATTTATACAAAGGTTTAAAAAATAAATCAATGAAGGACATGAACTGGAATTTTAATCTTAAGCAAGGTTTGATCAAATATGCTCATTTTGACTAGAAAAAATTATATATATTGGCTTGCTATTTTATATGCTTTTAGTTCAATCTTCTTGTATCAAATTTTTATTACTTGATTATGGTAATCTTTTTTAATATATATATACAGGGTATGTCAAAATTATGTTAACACTTATATGGAAAAAACATTGTAATTATGTTAATGCTTATATAGAATGAACATTTGAATTTTATTTTATATTTTTTTCAGATATAATGGCAGATAGGTTTAATTCTAGAAGAAAGAAGAGTGGTAGCAAGCTTGATGGAAGTGTTTCTCCAACCATAGTCCGTAACAAGTTCCAAGAACAATTTCAACGAGACCCACCAAGCAGTTTAACGATTTATCATATATATGAATAAGTGTTGATTGCAATAAATGTTTTTTCCATACAAGTGTTAACATAATTTTGACATACAATGTATATATATCATGTAAAGCAAATCACTGAAAAAAAAAAAAATTAATTCTGCATTAAATAAGTTTGAAAAGTATAATTTACACAGGAATTGTGTGTTGGCATGCAACAGAAATAGGAGCCAGGCTCTCTTGGTATATTCAGTTAAATGTTGAGCAGCATACTAAATTTAGACATGTATAGCAATCTGTGCAAAGATAATGATTAGTGTGGTCATCTAACAACAACTATTTCTCAGAAAGCTATAAAAAAGAATGCATTTCTTTGAGTGTTGACATTTTGTATGGTAGCACTCACCCAATATCAAGTGACACCTTAATATTGAAAAGGTGTCTACACTCTAAAAGTTGACATATGAAACAAAGGCAAAGCAAAATCAATGGAACAGTTTTCTAATTCTCCAGTTTATTGCCATGACTGAAGTATATGTTCATCACTAATTCAGTTGGCCAAATAACAAAAATGGACTGAAAAACAATGATCATCTTTGTCGCCCAAAACATTTAGCATGGTTGGCAAAGGCATCCATTTTAATGAGATGTTGCACAAGTAAGGGGCTGTTATAATAGGAAATTATATAATAAGCAATTAGATAGTATGAATTGAGGTAAACTCCTCTTATTAATTTACTAATAATAAGCAATTGTATGTATGGTAATTCAAAAACTGCAACATATAATGAAGAATGTGCAAGAAATGTCACATGATGGACTGTATCAGTCATTAGTTAACATACTTACTATCAAAGTCAGAAAAATGGGATTTGAATCAAATGGATACCCATTCTAATTGGCCACATCTGTTTCCCAAGTGATTTTCACAAATTTACATAACCTTCAGGCACAAAATTTTCGAATTAATGAACACCAAAGTGTTTGGCTGAAGCAACACTACAGAGTTGAAATTGAGATCTGAATTTGGAGAACTGATGGGGGCATGTTTAGTTCAAGTAAAAATAAAATTATGTAGCAAATAAAAGCAATTTAACACATTAACCACCTGATGTGTCACAGCATTTTTGGTTCAATAAGTCCCAAGACCACCTGTCACACCATATGTTGTTTATTCATTCTAGCTTTGCGAAATAGCAGATAGTTCTCATTGTACATTGTTTACAGCCATTTAAAGTAGGTGGCCCGGGGGAAACTCAAATGTGATTTTATACAACAGTTATGTGAAACTATCTAAAAGACAATTAGGCTACTTTATTGAACACCTTTTTTTTAATTTCCTTTACTATATTCTATAAGGGGTTTCTGATAGGATTGAAAAATATAATAATGCTAATATAATAAAGAATGATGTTTGATAAAAAACAAATTTTACAAAGATTATTATGTATTCATATTCATATAAATTTTTAAGCTGTAAAATTTTAAAAATAAAAAAATGGTATTAACCCAATCAAAGTTCTTGTAAAAATAAGTATAAATGTAATGTGGGCCTCAGTCCAAATTATTACTTTTTTGATTGATACTTATCTAGGAATCTCATCAAGCAAAACATTTCACTTGCTGTTTGTCAGTTTGTATCACATGGACATTTCAAAAAGATGGCCTGGGACTCTCAAATATCTCACATAGCAATTATGTTATTTTTCTTCATAAGTTAACATATTATCAACTGGAGAAATAAACAATATAAATGTAAATAACTGTTATGAGATCCACATTATGTATCCCATGGCCAGAAGTGACAATTTTTACAAGTGGGGCTTCGTGACACTTCAATAAAAGTCTCACAAAAAAAAAAAAAAAAAAAACAACCACACACACAACACACACACAAAATAAAAGCAAATTTTTGCATTTTCATCATATGATTGGTTAATTACATTAGTTAGGCAACATAACAAAAAAAAGGGGGGAAAGGGGGCATGACCCCATGGAATCAATATTTTTTTTTTGACAGTACAGCAGTTAATGTGTTAAGCTGGAAAATTCCTTTATTTCAAAAGATGAACTTTTAACCCACTTTTGTGATATTGAGAAAAATGAGAGAGAAATAAAAAAAACAAAATAAAATAAAAATGCATTTCAATTGTGAGTCACTAAAAGGTTCCCTGGTCTAAAACTGCACTTCGAAAGTAATTTGTTCGATAATCAGATTGAAGTGACTGTTTTTTTTTGGCTTATTTTAAATTAGTCTCAGAGTAAATGGGTAATGCTATGTGAACATTTGATGAATGTTCACATAACAAATTAATGATGTACTGATAAAAAAGAATCCTTATTACTCAATGTAATTAAAATAATATATTACTGCAACTGAAAAACACTTGCTACATAAAAGTATCGGTTCATAATTTGAACCGATACTTTTATGTAGTAATGACTGACTAGTGTGAATCATTTTCATGTAGCAAGTCTGTTCTAAGTTGTGTAACATGTTTTTAACAGCAGTATATGTACATATTCCAGAGCTGGATGACCTGCTTACAGAATGAAGTAAGGTGTGGGACATGTTTCAAGAAAGGAATTTATTGGCGTTATACTCTTAGAAAAAATGTCGCAGTCAGGAAAGTAATGTATTCTGCCAGTAACAGGACTTGATATAAAGGCTTGATTTTGTTCCTTTCCTTAATAGCACCTCATCGACATAAAAACAAATTTTAGAATAAAACATCATATATTGGAATTCATCTTAAAAGTTAAAGTGCAAATTTTAATGGAATGTTTAGCATATGATAAGCTATATATATATATACACACACATATAATTATATATATAAAAATAAACTATGTAATAACTGCAGAGGTACTGCTTCTTTCAAACATTCAGTTTTTAATTTTTTAAAAGAAACAAACAAATTAACACATGTCAAGGCCTTCCTACAATAATAGATACAAGAGCAGAATGCTTTAATGAAATGTTTACTTAAAAAAAAAGGGCTGTGGCAGCAGCATTGTAAGAGACTACATATGATACTTCAAATTTTGAAGTACTGTCTATGTGTTAGTAAAATCTTATTTCTTTTCCCTTGAATGGAAGTAACATTTCTGACAGGACAACACATAGGTGGTAGATAACTCTCATCGACCGGTGTAATACCACCACTTTGCTTATTGGAGGCTTGAAGTGGTGAAACCCATGTTTAGTTTCTAGAGCAAAGTTTCCGGCATCCCCCCATACTCCTCTTTCAACCCATGCACGGTACTAAGTACTATAGGTTTTGATACCTTTCGTGTTTGGGGTTTCCGTTAAAAAAAAAAAAAAAAAAAATACCGACAGGTCCTTTACTAACTATCCATCAGGTGGAGCAACTAACCAGTGGCACCTCCGTAGCCAGGTGGGCAGGAGCAGCAGTGCGTAGCCCATGCTTCTTGATTAGACCGGGGTTCAAGCCACCACCAAATACGGAGGATGCGGAAAGGTCAGGGAATGACCACCGCATATCTCCGGAGCAATATGGCCTTAGTTGCTAATGCTCCTAAAAACCAAAAACAACTCCTCACCAGTGTGTTACAGAAATATTTGTCACATAGAGTACCTAGTCCTGCAAACAGGTACTCCACTGATGGGTTGCAAAGTAGTGCAACGTATTGTTTTCATCTGATTTACTGCTGTTCGAAAAAAAGTTCCACGAGATAAGTTGCAGTTTATGTAACAAGTACAGGAGAAAATATATTGATGTATTACTAAAGCAGCATCTTTTGCTTAGTAGTTACTTGCCTGACAAAGCAACCCACTAGGTCATTAAATTCTTCAAATAGTAGAAATTCACTAAAATATTAGTGAAATTCACTAATATAATATTTTAGTAAATTTCACTAAAATATTATATTAGTGAATTTCAGAAATATTTTAGTGAATTTCACTAAAAATATTAGTGAAATTCACTAAAATGGATATGACTAAAATATTTCTATCCTGTACTTCATGTATCAATTATATTTAATAATAATATACAAACTTACCTTCATGAAATTATGTTTACTGTTTGTTGAATGAAGAAAGAAAGAAGTTTGTTCTCGTCAATAAAAATGCATATATACTTCATTTCTACCATAAGATATATTTTTCATAATTGACATAAATTTTTCATAAATTTCACAATATTTTTCATAATCTTTTTCATAAAAAGATATCCTCTTTCTGGATATCTAATATTAAAATTAGAAAAATAGTTTATAATAGAAGAGATTCACATGAGTATTTACTTAAAGTATATTACACTAAAACAGTATGTTGGTAGCTGCCCCAAAAGACAGCCATCAACATGCCTGAACACAATCAGTCACCACATGCCACCATCTTGGTTTCGACAATGGTTGTTTTTGTCTTTGCTGACCCATCCTTTGTTCTGCATGCTTAGAAATGCAATTTTACATTTCTAAGTATGGAATTAGCAATATTGAAATTTCAGATTATTGAAAAACTCCCAAGTCTAAAGCACGTATGGTTCCAAGAGTTGATGTGCCCAGTATTTAAGGCAGGCAGTCAAGGAGGTTAATTATGAGAATATCTTTGGAATCAGGAAGCATTCCTTTGGATTGGAGAAGTGCCAAGATATCGCCAATACATAAAGACAGTTCTAAGAGTGAAGATGAGTTAGTCTGATTTCAGTGGTAGAGAAAATCTTGGAGGCAGTGATTAAGAGTGCAATTCAGGGACATTTAAATAGAAATGGCATTCTGTAGGACATGCAACATGGTTTTGTTAAGGGAAAATCATGTTTAACTAATTAAACATGATTTTGACCTGGTAAGCTATTTTGACACAGTTACTTATGAGCTGGATAAGGAGAATAATTTTGGCATAGTTTATTTGAATTTTAGAAAGGAATTTGACTCAATCCCTTATGAGATGTTACTGCATAAGCCAGAACATGTTGGGATTACTGGTAAGATACTAAGACGGATTGCAAGGTGGCTGTAAGGCAGAGGGTTATGATTAATGAATATTCTTCAGACTGGCATAATGTCAAAAGTGGGGTCCTTGGGGACTATTCTATCCCCCAAGGATAGGATAGTCTCTGATCTTCATAAACAACATCAATGAAAGGATATTGGGCACAATCTCAAAATTTGCAGATAATGTAAAAATTGGGAGAGTCATTAATGATCAGTGCCAAGCAGTGGCCCTTCAGGATGACTTGAACAGGTTTGAGAAATGGTCAGAAAAGTGGCAGATATGTTGTAATACACTTGGTGGGGTTAAATTAGTAGAGGAAGAATAGGATCTGAGATATGATTCAGGCAGATATAAAGTTCTCTGAGCAGTGTATACGGGCATCCAAGGCAACCCATAGTGTCCTGTCAATGATTTATTGAACAATAGTTTGTAGGATAGGGAGGTCATAATCCCACTGTATAAGGCAAATATAAGATTACACTTGGTGTTCATGTATGGAGACCTCATCTCAAAAAAAGACATTGAGCTTCTTGAAAGCATTCAAAGATGGTCAACTCACATGGGGGGGGGGGGTGCTAGTCCTACTACGGCAGATCAAGAGAGTTCTTTGATTAAGAATATGAAGAAAAGTAGCATAGCAAAGAATTATTTACAATTTTTTTAAAAATAAAAGACCCAAAAACAAAAATATATTAGATTAGTATTTTGCATGGGGTGAAGGTTGAAAAGTAAGAAGTTACTTTATAGCAGAAACTTAATTTTCATTTAAGATATATCTAGCTATTCAGTTTTTAGCTTGTATAGTATATAAAAAAAAAATTATATAATTCATATTCAGCTGCTAGTCAAATATTAGATTTATAATTACAGTGGATTCCGGTTATTTGGGCCACCGGTTAATTGGGGCAGCTGTTTATTTGGAGCAAATCTTAAAAAACAGAACCCAATCGAGAAAATAGCCAGGATTTACTTCGCTTAATTGGGACAAAATGCCGTTTAATCGGGGCAGAAGACCACAGCACTGAAGATTACCCCACGATTGTCTCCAACCGTACCACGTAGTTCGGTCGAATTTCTGGAGGTCACAACCATAAAACAATTAGCAGTCACCTGTTTATTGGGCTTTTGTGTTAGTGAAATCTATCATAAACTGATAGTAAACTCGATCTTATTGAATTTGCGATAATACCGACAGCTGGAATTCTGTGGATTATTATGGTGAAATGTGTTTACACTTCTATGGAATCTTCAATCATATAAAAAAAAAATAATTTTCAGGCTCTTCTCTTCATTCCTATTTTTAAAGCTTTGTAATTTGTTACTCCGTTCTCACTTGCACGTATCGTGTTACTTGCAATTTGTGTGTGCACGGTGTTCTTTGTTATTGATTGCTTATCTTTTTACTGTTTTAAATATTAATCCCCACCCACAAATGACATTGAACAGAAATGTCAACTAGTTTAGTTAGTATGTACATATTACAGTACGTATTAATTATTCCAATTATCACGTATATTCTTCCGAATTTTACGTATCATTTAATTTTTTAATTGGTAAGGTAATAAAGGTAAATTTGTACTTAATATATCTTTACTTTTATAGCCTATGGATAATATTCCTCCTATTTTCGCTAATTAGAATCGCTGTTTAATAGAATTAAAATTCAATTCACAAATGTGATCACAATGACCGGCGCTTACTACACATCGTATAGTGAACGGTACTTTACAATGGTGACTCCATCGTAACGTGATTTGATTGAACAGTGAACCAATTGTAAAGGGGGGGGGGGAGTACATTGTATTTTTAACTATTTACGTGAAACTTCGGATAATTGGGGCAGCCGCTTAATTGGGCCAAAATGCACTAGTCCCGATGTGTCCCAATTAACCGGAATCAACTGTATATTAGATTATAATTTAAAATTATGCAAACAAGAGAACATATGAATTAGAGGGAAAATAATTATAACTGGAATAATTATAAGGAAATCAATCCTTAGTCAAAGAGTAACCTTCTAATGGAACAAGTCACCTAGTCCTGAAAAGGCAGAGAGCTTATGTAGATTTAAAGAGGACTTGGATAAATACCTGGAAGAGGTAGATAAAATATAAAACTTGGGAGAAATTGTTTGTTGTTATTATTATTATTTGGTTTTTAGGAGCATTAGCAACTAAGGCCATATTGCTCCGGGGATATGCGGTGGTCATTCCCTGACCTTTCCGCATCCTCCGTATTTGGTGGTCACGGGCTCGAACCCCAGTCTAATCAAGAAGCATGTGCGACACATTGCTGCTCCTGCCCACCTAGCTATGGAGGCACCAAAGGGACAAATTGTATTTCGTTATTAGTAATTAATTATATAATTTTTTTTAACAGCAAATGCTACATGCTACATAAGCTTTGCTTCCTTTTACCATTCTGCCTTTTTAATACTATGTATTATACAAATTGGAATGGCGCACATACTAATATAAAAAAAAGCCAGCCATTTTTTTCTGTATCCTTCAGGGTACAAAGAGAAAATAAATACAAAGCTGAGAAAGAGGAGATAGTTCTCTCCCAAAAGTGATGTAAACAGTGATATTTACACAACTACCCAGTTACTTCTTTGTGGGAAATAGTAAATGCACATCTAAGATACAAAATCTTTAATGGAAAATATTACCAATATGTGAAGTACTGCTTCACTGCAGTCTACAGAAAACTCACTCAAAATATTTTGTGTGAAGTGAATTACATTACTTCATTTAATACACACAATTTTAAATTAAATTACATTTTGTAAATGTAGTTAAAAATGCACATAAAATTCTACTCTATGTCTTTTTTGAAAAATCAGATATTGTAATACAATAAATTTTTCCCTTGACAGACTAGATATGTTTCTTAAAAATTGCTGACTGAAAATGTAGATGTCAATTATGATATACAGCAATCTCTTTCAACTGTTTTACTAAAGTCATTGCTGCAGTAGAGATTTTATACCTGTTTCACGTTGCACTGCCCATTATTACATCATTTTCAAACAGCCTTAAACAATTCTATGGGACAAAACTGTTAGGCACAAATACTCACAGAGCACTCATATTAAGAATAGAGTTTGCACAGCAATCATTTTGCCTGTTTTAATACTGTTTGGAAAATGTGTATCATGCATACTCTGTATGAATTAGTTAGTCCATCCTTTTGTTCAATTTTTCATGTTGCACTTTTCCAGAGCACAAACTATGACATTAAGAGAAGACTGACAGATAGAATCAAATCAGAATTAATTACAATTAATATTCCTTACTGAAAGTCAAAATTAGCATGCTACCATTGATACAGTTCTCAGATTCAGTAGTGAGAATTCAAATTATACAAATGAAGGCCAAAATTTGTAATGGGAGGAAGAAAGGTATTAAAAAATGGGTGTACAACTATAAAAAGAATGAAACCTTATTCCTTTAAAAGTACACAATTAAAAATTAGCATAAATATTTCCTCTAATACAGTAATGAAAAACTAACCAGAAATTAATTCATTATCTGAGCTTTTGCAGGGGGGATGTTTTTGTTCTCTAGCAAAGAATATGTGTCAAATAAAAATCGGTCTTGAATACTGCAAATTTCATTACTGCATATGCTAAACATTCCACAAACAAAAGCTAATTCTGAACATAAATTTTGGATAATTCTATAGAATAACAATTTTTTTCAAAACTAAATGTAAAGAGGTGGTAATTTAATTTAATCTTGGTATCTTAAGAATGATATAGTCTATTACTGGTGCTTTTTTTTTTTTTTTTGTGAATTTAACTTTAAGCTATCCTAAGTCCTTTGACAACAAAACTGTAAACAGGTGAATGTAATAAATAATAGCATAACAAATATAAAAATCTAAGGCATTAATCTGGAATTGCAGATAAAGACTAGAATAGTGAATGTACATACTTTTAGCACATGACTAAACTTAATGACATGAAGTTTGCCATATGCACTATTTAAAAAAAAATAATAAAAAATAATAAAAAAAAAAATGTAATTTTTCATATTGCCCAAGGATGAGTGTTCAGATGACAGATGTAAGCAAAGTCCTGAGAAGTACACAAGCCTCTAATCTCTATATCTTTTGCCCCAGTAATAGGATAACTTCATCTGTAAGCATGGGGAGGATCTTTACATATTTTGGTGGTCATTTCAACCTGGAAAAATGTAATGCAAAAGTAAACACCAAAATTTTCTGTTTAAAATTTTTTATAAGCAGTAAATCTAATAAATTTAAATGATATCTTTAAAAATAAGTAGTCGTGAGATAATCAGATAATCATGTATTTTCACTGCACTGGATAAGATCCTTCCATATATTCACTTCTTTCATATAGTTGACATTATTATTAGACTATGTAACAAAAATTTTTATATTAATTTTCCCCGTTTCTTTCATAATTTAGTTGTACTAATTACAATATTGGCAGGGAACTGCACAATTAATTTTTTGCAATTACTATATTATTATATTAATTACACAAATACAGTAGACTCTCGATTTCCCGGTTAATACAAAAGTCCCCAACATATGTAAGAAATACGTTCCAGGACTTCTTACTTCGTCGAGTTTTACGTAACTCGGGAATGACTAATAACATATTGCTACTATATTATTATTGACAAATCTGAATTCCGCATGGTACTTGTTAATGTTTGGCCATTTTGATACATCCTTATTATAACGATTCCTTAGAGATTTAACAGATGCACCGTTTTCAAACTTTTGAATAATTCCAAGTTTCTGTTTAACTGAAAGTGCAACTCTTTTGCATTTACCCATCATTTTCGCAATTTCTAAACAAAAAAAAAAAAAAAAATTCCGACATCCCTGACATAATAACGAAACAAAATTTGTTCTTTTGCGCTACAACGAAACACAACAATCGACACGATGCACTAAAACAAATTAAACATTTGGTCTCTTTTTTTTTTTGAGCGGCGGATGTGAAGACAGTGGGGATTGCAAGATAATAGGTACACTAATCTCCCAATGACGACTTATGTCACTTATTTATGACTTGCAAAATATCTGCTTATACCTATTCTAGTTATTACTTGAATTTTTTTTGATTTCTGGTTGATTTTTTTTATTCTTTTTTAAAATTTTATTTGGAGTCTTCAAGTGTCCCGGTTAATCGAGAGTCTGCTGTACTTCCAAATGCATATAATTAAGCTTTGTCAGATTTAAGACTGTTTTAGCTAATTATTTAAAAATAATACAGCAAATTAATAAAGGTTATACTTGGCAAGGTGTGCTTCTGCTACCAGTTGAGGATGTAAACCATCTCCAGATACTATAAAATGCATGAAAACTGTATATGGTGATTCTAGCCTCTTCTGAATACCAGATAAAACTTTGGTTTAAGTAGTTTATGTGAGGAAGAGAATCCACAGATGATCCCAGTTCAGAACAATCAATGAAATTAGAAACTCCAGAAATGTACCAAAAAATTATAAAAAAATTATCCTGGTCATGTATAACAGATATATTAATTATTAAAAGTGTCTATGACTGCTAGCAAATATAATATTTTTGGGAGTTTGGTGCTGATCATCCTCTAGGAACACTTTTCCATTTCAAAAGCCAGTTCTTGATGGGTGTCAAGAATGCTGACATTTCTGCAGCATTACACATGCATGATGTAGATCCACAAGGATTTCTTTCAAGGATCATAACTGATGATGAAATGTGGATGCATGCAATGGAAACACTATGGATCACTACTACCCAAAAAATTGAGGCCTCAAACCCTCTACTGCGAAAATCATGGGCACTTTTTTTTTTTTTGATATGGAAGGAATTTTTTTACAGACTACGAAATGTGGCAACAAAGTTCCTGGAGTGGTGCTGTTGCAGTTCAAACTTCCTCCAAAAGATAGAGGTACAGAGATTGTCAAGTAGGCCAACAGGATGCAAGTATGAAAGTTAGTAGCATTAACGCTTTGTGTCACGATTTTTCAATGGAGAAACAAACAAATATCAAATTTTGATTTAAACCAGTGAATTCTGAAACATTGTCATACCATCATGTCTGAAAAATATGAGCAGTTCAAAGATTTGTTGTTATTGTTGTTATTTGGTTTTTAGGAGCATTAGCAACAAAGGCCATATTGCTCCGGGGATATGCGGTGGTCATTTCCTGACCTTTCCGCATCCTACGTATTTGGTGGTCATGGACTCGAACCCCAGTCTAATCAAGAAGTGTGTGCTACACACTGCTGCTCCAGCCCACCTGGCTACGGAGGCGCCGCAGTTCAAAGAAGGATGTGCACAATGACCTAATAAGTGGGTGTCTGTCACCTCTCGAAATGAGGACACAGTTGCAAAAGTTTGGGAAATTGTGGAAAGAATTGCCGTTTAATCCTCACAGAGTGATGGCTGATGAATTGGATATGAACAAGGAGACAATTCGTCAAATTCTGTAGGAGGATGTAGGGAAAAGGAAGGCCAGTACAAAATTTGTACCACATAGCCTCATGGATGAGTAGAAGCAGCAAAGAGTATCATCATGCAGAGACTTCATCCAGACTTGTCAAGATAATCCAAATTTCCCTGCCTGTACTATCACTGGAGATGAATGTTGGGTGTTTCTGTGGAACCTAGAAACAAAGCATCAGAGCAGTGGACTTCAAAATCATCACCAAGGCCAAAAAAGTTTTGTTTACATCAGGTTCAATATGATCCTGATCATGTTTTTTGATAAATAGTATGATTCATAAGGAATTTTTACCTAAAGGAGAGAGAATCAATGTTGTGTTCTACATATATTTGCTTCAAAGACTACTGAAGGTGAGGCCACAATTTTGAGAGAAAGGCAGCTGGTTGTTGTGAAGCCACTGTACAGATCAACCATCCACCCTACTCTCCCAATCTAGCACCAGAGGACTTCTTTTCCAAGGTGAAAACTGCCCTCAAAGGAAAGAGATTTCAGGATGTTTAGGACGAAAATAAACATAACTGCTGAACTGAACATTATCTCTTTGAATGCCTTTGATGACTCTTTTCAGGAACTTTTAGAATAGTGTAATAAATGCATTCATTCAGGTGTTGGTTTCTTTGAATAAAAATAAAACCATTTTTGAGCTCCTTCACTTTGTGTTCTTTTCATTGCACCAGTCCGGGAACTTTATTGCTACACCTCGTACATTCCACATAAGAAAATGTTCACTGGAGAAGCCTATGCTGCTGTTTCAAAAATTTAAAGATGGGACATATAGGAACAGAGAAGAAAACTGGCATGAGGTGTCTTGCTTCTTCATGACAATGCCCCTGTACAAGTCCCATTCAAAAATTGCTATTCCAGGAATTAACAGGTAATTACATATCATCCAGTAAAAATAATGGAATTACTGTTGAAAGATGCAATGCAGGCTCACCTTAAAAGGAATGTAGTTATACAAAAATTGCAGCATGGATCTATTAAGGGGATATCTTGTTTGATCAATCAAATTGGCTACTATGATGTCGTAACAATGAACTACCTATCTCTACACACACACACACACACTATATAGAGTGCAACCACTCTAAAGTGGACACTAGGGAAAAAAAAAAGTGTCCCTGTATAGAGGTCAGGTTTAATAATTCAGAAAAACTGAAATTCAACTGTAACTAGTCGCTTATAGTATTTTTTTTTTTTAATTATCACTTGTATATATTTGCGTTTCAATGAATCAACTTTTAGTTTAACTGGCTTTTAATAAAAAATGGTTATAGAGTGCTTTCTTTAGAGCATTAATTTCCATTACGGATAATTAGATCACTAACCAGTTTGTCTATATTCATTGTCTACAGATTTCTTTCAATCTGATAGGTCACAAGCCAATAAACCTCCTTAGCATGTCAAAGCCTGTTCCTTTTAAATTTTTATGTACAGTCCTGCTACAAATAGCAAAAAATTTCCTCCTGCCCCTTTAAAATTATGTACAGTCCTGCTACAAATAGCAAAAAATTAACATTAAAATTAAATTTGGTGAGAGCATATTAATGACATTGTTCAACTGTAGCCATCACCAATCTAATTTGTGTCACTGCCTTACTGGAGGACCCTCTAATATTTCAGGCTGGGACTAAAGTCTGAATGTCCACGACAAGATATGTCCCTTTTAGAGAGGTGTCCATTAAGAGAAGTTTCACAGTACATAGATTTCAGTAAAGCTTTTGACCCAGTTCCACATGAAAGACTGCTATAAAAATTGGAGCAGTACTACATTAAGGGCAAGTTACTTAGGGTAGTTGTTAATCAATTAATTTAAAATTGAATGGACTAATGTTATTAGTGGAGTCCCTCAGGATTCAGTGTTGGGATCCTTACTGTTTCAATATTTATTAACAATACTAATGAAACCAAAGGTTGATTGGGTGGTAAATGACAGGAATCAGGGCATACCACTACAAGGCCTAAATAAATTAGGCCTTGTTGATAACTGTTGTTTATCAATGTTTTCAACATTGATAAATGCAAGATAGTGCATATGAGCAGCAGTAATAACACTAATTGAATGGTACCACACTCAATAAGACAGGGTCAGTTCTACAGTCCAACATGAAGTTCTGCAAATGATATAACCAGCAGGGACAGGAAGGTTATCATCCCATTCTACCTGTCTATACAGGTATAAACATACTTGTATAAACAGGTATGTTTATACAGGTTTGTTGTCTTCAAATGTGTTGAAACTGTTCGAGTATAAGAATAAATCTTTACAAGTATCTGCAATGGTAAGTTTAGCCCTATAATGTTCAGGGTATTGTCTCTTTCTGGCTGTCCTCAACTAATGGAACCCCTAAGGCATTCACCAGACATCGAAACACATTACCACAGTGGGTGGTTCCCATGCTTTTCTATTCAGAGAAATTGTATGGCATTCTAAAGCCTGCAAAGCTACAATATTCATAAAGTAAAAGTACTTAGAAGAAAGTTGCACTCTATATGTCTTCCCCTTCTCCAAAAATACCTAAATGAAACACAACTAATGAAAAGGAATGGTGTGATTTGCTGCATTACTTGTAGGGACTGGACTGTAACATGAGCTGCATCGTGATCCCTACTGGAGAACTGCCTAAAAATTCATTATAATGCTAGACAGCATTATGACCTTTGACAAAAGAGCAGACTTCACCCAATCAGTGGTGGCCAAATATTACTAGAAGGAAAGATATAAGAAAATGGAGTGATGTCTTTCATCACATTCCTTGTAGGCAGCATAATGTGAGCTACATCAATGAGGCTTTCTGCCTAATAGGTCATCATAATGCTAACAAGACAGAAGACTTTGCCCAATCAGTGGCCGCATATTACTGGCAGGAAGGACATAAATTTCTGCCAGTAATGTGCTTTTAAAATTTTAAAACTCTACTGGTTTATCTACCAGCATCTGCAGCAACAGTTCAGAATTAACAGGGACAATGAAATTCATATGCACTCTATTTCTGAATCACTGGTGCTGCATGGGCACCCCCTCCCCACAATCTCCCCATTAAGCTCTACTCATTTGCTATTATCTTCCCTCTCCCTCCTTCAAGAAACCTCCCACCTCCTCCCTTCTCTCTCTTCACTCCTACTAACACACACTAAACATACTCCCCCTACACCAATGCATAGATAATCTCTCCTGTTTCTGTATTAATCCACTGACAATATTGGCCCTGCTGCCACCTCCACGATACATACCTTTTTCAACATGTAATGGAAATAGGGGAATGGGGAAGGGATTCAGATTCAAAGAAATGGGACAGGTGACTGGTCCTATAATAGCATAGTGTGTGAGTGTGTGCATCACCTTCTGGCCACTGATGTACAGTATATATCCTCATTTATCCTCAATCTTAGCCAATGTTTTCTTAGTTGAGAAAGGCTCCAATAACTGAGAAACCGAAAGTTACTATCCACTGTTTATATCAGATTTATTATAACATATTTTAATGAGTTTTAACTAGTTTATTTGAATTGGTTATATATGTCATTATTTTTATTGCTTTTTATCCAGTTATTTTAATTTGTACATTTTATGAACTTCATTATAAACTGGCTGGTGGCTGCAAGAATTTATACACATATCCTATTCCAGACTACAGAAGATTCTTTACTTATTGCTGAAATGACATTTAACTTTGTACTACTTTACTTTTGTATAATACTCCTGTTTTGACCTACCTTTCAGTACTACCTAGTGTATGTTTCTTTTGTTTGAAAATAAAACCCCAAGCATCTAGAAACTGTTTTGTATATTTCTTTCACCCTTGTTGCCCAGTTTCAAGTTGTTGAATCTTTATAATCGTTCTGTATATTAGGGGCATTATCTGTTAACATAACAAGACTTTAGTAGCCTACCAAGTGATGCACACCCAATTTGGGCAGAATAAGAAGGTGCAAACTGCTCTGGTTCAGAAGGATTTAGTTCTATTAGGAGACTCCATTTTCAGGGAAATAGAAAATATTTTTTGTAATAAGGATAGGTGGCCTAGAACCAGGGTATGTCTGCCAGGAGCAACAATTAATGATGTCACCAACAGATTGTAAGATTTTAAGGGAGGTAAAGAGAATATTATTATTCATGTGGGGACTAATGATATTAAGCACACACGATCATATGATGACAAATATAGGACCATGCTGAAGAAATGCAGCGAGTTTGGTCAGAATGTCTATGTATATGCAATTCTGCTGAAGCACGAGGAGGAGGAGGGATTATATGCTGAAAGCCTTGTGGATTTCCATGGCTTGTGGATTTCCATTATTATCAGCTTGGCTCACACTTGTAGGTAGAAGGAATCTGTTTTGTAGAGACGGGATACATTTAAACAAAGGTAATGCAAGGGTTTTTGCCAGTATTACTGAGGATACTTTAAAGGTTCAGGGAAACTGCTAGTTTGGAGGGGACAAAGGTAATATAAATACATGTTTACCTGATAACACTGGTCAAAGTAACGCTTGCTTATACCTCAAGATTTCTGGTTTGTTACCGCAACAGATCATATTAGCAAGATGTTCTGAGGGCATAAACATTTCAAATGAGTGGGTAACCAATGACAGGGAAGCAAGCTTAAATAACTTCAAGGGGTGTGTCAGGGTAGTTAAATATACAAGAACACTAAGTCATTATTGTCTATACAGTAATGTCAGAAGTGTCGTCAATAAAATGAGTGAACTTAAACTGCTGGTTAGGACATGTAACCTTGACATAATAGGGCTAATGGAAATGTGGTGCCACCTGGAAATAGGAGATGATGAGTTTCAGTATAATATATACAATGTATTTAGGAAGGATAGGGCAGATAGAAGGGGTGATGGGGTCATGCTTATCAAAAGCAGCCTGAGAGTGACGAAAGCTTTCCCGGATTCAGATCTTTCACATGACAGTATAGAATCTGTATGGCGTGAGATAGCTGGAAGCAAAGGTATAATGAGAGTGGAAGTAGATCTACATGCCAAGAGATTGTGAAGATTATGATGAAAGTCTCTACATACAAATGGAATGGGCAAGCAAGCGTGAATGTTTTATTATTTGTGATTTTAATTTGCCTTTAATTGACTGGAGCAAATGTGAAGGAAACGACATGGGAGACAAAATTTTTAAATCAACTAGATGATTGTTATTTGTATCAACATGTCAGATAAAGCACTAGGATAAAGAATATTCTAGACCTGATCATCACCCACAAACCAGATGACATAACAGGGCTGCCGATACAGGAACCAGTAGCAGGAGGTGATCACGGAGTTCTATGGTGGATGATGAAGATAGATGTTCTATGGATGATGATGAAGAGTAGTTAAAGGCAAAGGGTTATAATTTCAGGAAAGGAAATTACAATGGCTTAAAGTGCTACATGACCTCTATTAAATGGGTAGATATCTCACAGAGAGTGAATACAATTGAATGATGGTATACCTTTAAAACATTAACCACAGAAGCCTTGAATGCACATATACCATTAAAAAAATACTTCATGAGGATTCCAAGTTGGACAAATAATGAAGTTGCCAGATTACTTGAGCAGAAAAAGATTTTTGAATTGAGAATACATTTGCAGATATCCAGTCCATAGGGCCCATCTCTCTGAATCTAAAGATGCTTTCATAATTATGCTTAAAGTTTTGCCTACTTGTTTTACTGTTCCCTTAATATAATCGGATAGATCCCATCCAACCCAGGTTCATTTTTTACATTTAGCTCCAACAATTTCTCTTCCATTTTTTTTCTCAGTTATCACAAAATTATTTAGCTCCCTGTCAGAATTTGATAGGTTTCTGACATCTCTAACCTTAAAAATTTTCTCATGCATGAATGTAAATGCAGAATATCTATTTAATTTTTTGGTAACTTGAACTGATCACTTAAACCATTCATACATAGCAGATTAATGCGATTCATCCCCTTCCTTCTAGGGGTTTACATAAGTAAAGAAGTCTTTGCTGCTTTTCCAGAGACTTCTCATAATCATCTTCAATTTGCATAACTTCCTTTCTGACTTGATTGGACTAGTTTATATCTACTGCAGGCTTATGTATCACCTATGGATAAATATCTCACAGAGAGCAAATACAACTGAATTATGGTATACCTTAAAAACATTATTCACAGAAGCCTTGAATGCATATATTCCATTAAAAAATACTCCATGAGGATGATTCCAAGTTGGATGAATAATGAAGTTGCCAGATTACTTGAGCAGAAAAAGACTGCATGGAAAATTTACAGAGCAATAAAAAGTACTGAAACTTATAACAGCTACAAATTTATCTAGTAATAGTGCCACAGAAAAGGTTAGACTGACAAAGGCAGATTATGAGAGAAATTGCTGGTAAAGAGAGTAGAGTGGGAATAAGGAATTCTTCATATATATATATATATATGCAAAGAAGAGGACAAATCAGATCGGATCCTTATGTAATGGACGTTGGATAGTATTAGATACCCCACTGATGCTGCAGATGAACTCAACAGCTACTTTGCATTGTATTTACGGAAGAAAAACCCTTTATGTCAATGAGAAATTATGAGAGTGAAGTTGAAAAATATGTAATTAATGATATTGAAATTTCACATGATTATTTAATGAAAAAACTTCCAAGCCTACAGGAGAGTAAGGTTCCTGGGGTTGATGGCACATACCCTATAATTTTAAGGGAGGTGGCAAGTGAGTGCATTGAACCATTGAGGCTAATTATGAGAGCATCACTGGACTCGGGAGAGATTCCACTGGCTTGAAAAAGTGCCAATATATTTCCAATACATAAGGGTGGTTCTAAGAGTGTAGTGGCAAATTACGGACTGGTCAGTCTAATTTTATTAGCAGGGAAAATCATGGAGACAATGATCAAGGGTGGAATTCAGGATCATTTGGATAGAAATGGAATTCTGAAGGATACGCAGCATGGTTTTGTAAAGGGAAAATCATGTTTAACAAATCTGGTTAGCTATTCTGACAGGGTCACTCATAAGCTGGATTTAGGGAATAATTTCGACACTATTTGGATTTCAGCAAAGCATTTGACTCAGTCCCACACGAGCAGTTACTTTATAAGCTGGAACAGGTTGGAATTACAGGGAACATCTTTAGATGGATAGCAGAATGGCTTCAGGGCAGGAGGCAGAGGGGTGTGATAAATGGTTATTCCTCAGATTGGGTTAATGTAAGAAGTGGGGTTCCACAAGGATCAGTATTGGGACCACTGTTGTTTTTGATTTTCTTAAATAAAATCAATGAAGGGATAGAGGACATGATGTCTATTTTTGCAGAGCAGATGATGTAAAGATTGATAGAATAGTTAATGATCACCGCCAAGCAGAGCTTTTTCAGGGATGGCTGTCAGAAAAGTGGCAGCTATTGCTTTAATCCAGCGAAGTACACCTAGGGAACAGTAACCCCAAAATAAATTATACACTTGGTGAGTTGAACTAAAGTCAGTAGTAGAAAAAAGGGCCTTGGGAGTTACGATACAATCAGACATGAAGTTCTCCAAGCATCGTAGACAGGTTGTGAGGCAGGTCCATGGTGTCCTATCGATGATTTATTGAACATTTGCTAGCAGAGATAAGGACGTCAAAATACCATTATATAAGGCTATTGTTAGACACACTTGGAACATGGTATTCAAGTGTGGAGACTGCACCTTAAAAAAAGACATCGAGGTTCTTGAAAGGGCCCAGAGATGGGTAACTCGCCTGGCGAGATCAGCAAAAGGATGTCCTTATGAGGAAAGACTTTGAATATGGGGATTGCAGAGCTTGGAAACTAGGCACGTTAGAGGAGACTTGGTTGAGGTGTTTAAGGCTCTGAGAGGCAAAAGCAAAATAAATGAGGATGAAATTTTCATGGTTATAAATTCTAGATTCTAGACCTAGGGACCATAAATTCAAGTTACGGGAAGAGATGTTCAGACTGGATTACAGGAAGTTTTATTTTAGCCGGCAAGTTATAAATTACTGGAATAAGTTACATGAGTGGTAGAGGCTGACAATTTGGGGAAATTCAAAGGTCAGCTGGATAGTTACCTACAGAGGGGAGAAATGCATACTTTGTCTATTTCTTTTTCTCTTATTATTATTAATTAATTATTTATTTTATTTTTTATTATTTTTAAAAAAATTTATTTATTTTTTTTTTTTGGCTGATGCGCCTTAGGCTTCCTTGCACAATACGGCTAGTAATACTAATTATCAAAAAAAAAAAAAATTATATATATAAATTAAAATTACAGTTAATTAACAGATTGTAAAGAATAACAAAAAGAAATAAGGCAAAATAAACTACAGTGGCAAGCAAAATAAACTGCATCACTTGTGATTTTTCAAATGATGTGTTTTGGGTTACATTGTGGCTTGCAGAAATGTTCAAAATGCATTTGTTCGATGGGATATATAACTCTGTGAATGAAATTCAATAAAAAGATTCCAGCCGATATACCTAATTGCCATAAATATCTTCCCAAAAGGTAAAATGAAAATAATTAATGGAAATATGAGAAACCATGCAAATGGCAATCATGACAACCAAACATACATTTTATTGCATTTACGTGTACAAACTGAAATGACAAGTTAACGTAACAGTATTATATACTGTAAATATGTAAAATAAGTCCTCAATATTTTGTTGTTCCTTCTTTAGCTGCAATTACAGCCTTCCAACGATCTAGCATAGAGTTAATCAACTTCTGGATATATGGTTGCCCAATTTTGTGGTACCACACACTTACAATGCTCTACTGCAGCTGAATCTTACTTGTTGGCTTCTTCTCAGCAATTTTATAGACGACATTATGTACCAGCAATTTTCAATAGGGTTCAAATGTGGACTGTTGCCGGGCCAGTCTAACACTGTAATGCCAGCATTTCTGAGGTATGACTGCATCTCAAGGGAGAAAAACAAGGGAAAACATTGGTGTAAGTATGTTTTAAGCCTTGTGAGACAAGAAGACAAACTCATCATTAAATCTAAATAGCATAAACTTACCAATTTTGCTGTGAGATGAGGTACTGAGTTCTGTTGAAAAATGCAGTTTTAGACGTCTGTGTGGTGATCCCTAACAATGGGTTTCAGGCACTCCTCCAAGATAGCAATGTAGGTTTCTGCATTTACCATTCCATTAATAAACTTAATTCGCCCCACCCCTTTGCTTGTTATGCATCTGCAGACCATCTGACCAGCAGGGAACTTTACAGTTGGTGTTATGCAGTCAGGATGGTATGCCTCCGATTTTTGTCTTCTGACATATTGCTTCCTATCCAAGCCATGCAGGTTGAATTTCAATTCATCCTGAAAAGATGACGGAGTCCCATTGCTCATTTGTCCTTGAAACATGCATTTTAGCCCAAGCAAGTCACTTCTTCCTCCTTTGTTGGGTCAACAAAGGCTTCTTGGGCTGATAGGCATGCAGACCACAATCCAAAAGCCATCTTTGGATAGTTCATGCACTTGTTTCACCACCAGAGGCCATCTCAAGGTTCAGTTTTAGATCAGGAGCACTAGCATGGTAATTACAAAGGCATAGCCATTTCAAATATTGATCTTGGGAAGGCGTAGTCACTCTCTTATGGCCTGATCTACGTCTTCTCTTCACACCACTGGTCTCACGCTTTAATTTCAGCACCTGGGATATTGTTGACTGGTGGCAGCCTATTTTATCAGTGAGCCCTTCCTGGGACAGAGTAACGGCTACACTTTTTCCCTTGGGTCAACTGAATGTATGGAGCCATGTTTACACCTCTGCAAAACAGGATACTAATACAGCACCTGAGATATTGTTGACTGGTGGCAGCCTATTTTATCAGTGAGCCCTTCCTGGGACAGAGCAACAGCTACACTTTTTCCCTTGGGTCAACTGAACGTATGGAGCCATGCTTACACCTCTGCAAAACAGGATACTAATGAGTATGTATACCCTTCCAAAGCTGTATTTATAGAAACGGCCGATGCAATACCTTGCAATTACTGTCTGATGCAATAGAAGCATTATCCGAAGCAATATCTTTGATTTGCAACAAACAAAATGACTGTAATCAAAAATATTTTATGTTTCACTACAAATGTTACTTTTTTTTTAAGGTGATGCAGTTTTTTGTCCGCCACTGTACAGAAGGAAGGCAAACAGCAGCTGAATAGTCAACAACAATAGCATATGAATGAATAGCATAATCAACAACATGTCTGAAACAATGCAAATTGTCATTATCTATTTTAATTAGCATATGTTGCTCAATTTTATATATATATATATATATATATATATATATATATATATATATATATATATATATATATATATATATATATATATATATATATATGTGTGTGTGTGTGTGTGTGTGTGTGTGTGTATAATTACCAGAGGTTCAAGTTCCCTTGGACTAACCAGATCAAATTCTGTCACAAAATAGTAGAAATGCTTATAGCAGGTATTCACATGAGCTTCCTGAAAAATAAAAGTAGTACATAAGCTGAATCACTATACACTACTGTGTTTTCTATGATAAAAAATCAAACATTCTGACAATGATGTTACTAAAAATAATAAAACAAAAAGGTACACACACACACACACACACACACACACACACACACACACACACACACACACACACACACACACACACACACACACACACACACACACACACACACAGGATAATTTTTGGAGTACATACTGAAATTTAAGTTGTTTAAAAGCCCATCTCTATAGAGTGATTTAAATATTCAAGCAACCACAGTAACATTAACAAAAATTATGTAGTGGAGAGAATTTCCAAAACATTCTTCACTATCCGTGGTCTTTTTCAATCTCAATGGTAAATTTCAAGGAACTGTAATGGTACCTGAGATATCGCAAAAATACTATTTCCATGCCCCAGGAAAGAATGATGAAAATGTCACATATGTACCTTTTTCAGAGTGTAATGGGAATAGGGAAAACCTTGGATTCAAAGTCCTTCAGGACAAGGGAAGCCACATGAGAGCTAATAAAACACATCAGCAGAACACAGGTTTGTCTGGTAGTTTGAAAAATTATATATAATTTGTTTAAAAATGTATAAAATTTATTTGTACAATCATTAATATTGATGGCATAGAAATATTCAGAATGTGTTGTTTTCATGAAACAGCCTGTTCAAGGTTCTAACAAAGATCAGTCCCTTCTAATCAGATTCAGAACATGACAACAGCAGAGTGCTGGCTAATTGAGGTGGCCAAATAAAATTATTACACACAAAGGAAACACAAGATCAAGAGTAATGTTACACATTAAACTTATTCTTAAAGACATTATCTAGAAGAGATGAAATTAAACATACTTAATAGAGCTGATCATAACAGAAATATATCCGCCCCAAAATCAGTGGAATTTGGGAGGTACCTGAGCAGAAAAAGTCCTGACGTAGCTGAGTGATCAAGTGCACATGACTGCTAAATATAGTTATATTCACTATCAAAATGGCTAATTTTAACCCCCTCTGACCTAGTGATTATGCTGGAGTATACATAACTTTTTTTTTTTTTTTTATAATGGGGAGGGGTGGCTATAAAGCTAAAGGAATTAAAGTAATATAAAAAATATTCCTTCAAATAGATTTAATTTAATCAATTCAATAAAAATTTTAAATGTTTTTATAAATTTAATTATAATTTTAATGGTAAGGCAAAAGGTATATAAAGGAAGTACTAAAAGAAAATTAGAGAGCAGATCAGGAAAGCATCCAATGTGCTCACAATCAAGTATAAGAAGAAAAGAACTTGATAAAAAAAATGCCTGTTGATGCAGGATCAAAGCAGCAAGGCGCCTCCATAGCCAGGTGGGCAGGAGCAGCAGTGCGTAGCACATGCTTCTTGGTTAGACCGGGGTTCGAGCTCGTGACCACCAAATACAGAGGATGCGGTCAAGGGAATGACCACCACATATCCCTGCCGACCGGGCTAGCCGGGTGGGTAAAGTGCTTGCCTGGCAACCCAAAGGTCACGGGTTCGAATCCCACCTCGGGCTTGGATCAAAGTACTGCAAAAAACCTTGGGAGGTGCACAATGGCCACAGAAGCCAATGCGCCAACAACTACCAAAAAAAAACCCACATATCCCCGGAGCAATATGGCCTTAGTTGCTAATGCTCCTAAAAACCAAATAACAAACAAACAAAGCAGCAAAAGAATGAAGAGGGAACACAGACTTGGAACATATAAGTTCATTCACAGATGAGAACTGTGAATGAAATGATGTGTGTGTGTGTGTGTGTTTAGTGAGAAAACTGGACTTAATGAAGAATTTGGAAAATGCATATGAATTATAATTTTGATTTTCAAAATGTTAAGTATTACTTCCATAGTATCAAAAAGGTAGTTCCTGGCATCATTTTTGTATGTAACTGTATAAAATAAAGTCAAACAAGTCTACACAGGAGGCATCATATATATCACATTGTGAATCCTTTCCTAACATTTTTAAACTGAAATTTTTGTGCTGAAGTGTTAATAATGCATATATGTTACATCTTCAGGCCTCTGTAGCCAAGTGGTCAGGAGCAGGAGTGCAGTAGCACATGCACTTTGAGTAGACCTGGGTTCAAGCCCCTGACTGCTAAATATGGTTGATCTGCCAAACTGCACTGGACCAACGTGGCAGATTATGGTCCATATCCCCAGGGGCTCACATCTGGTGAGTACGGGCTTGGCACACCCAGGGTCCTGAGCTGGATATCATCATTCTTCTCTTTGTACTTTTGACTCTTGTTCTCTCTCTCTCAAAAAAAAAAAAAAAAAAAATGTTTGGCTGGTGTAGCAAAAGCTTCCTTGCATCATATGGCCAACAACAACAATAATAATAATAATTTCCCTCAAAATTAATCGTCGAGGAGGCTTCCATCCTGCAGTGGGTTGATAATGGCTGCAGTTTATATTTTACATAATAACAAAATGATTGGTTAGCATTATTTGGTTTTAAAGCTGTCAGTCTAGTTGGTGTTCTGGGCCTGTTGGTGCAAGGAAGCCTGAGGCTTTTGCTGCATAAGCCAATTTTTTTAAGTCCATCTTGCATAATCTGCAGTGATAATGTGCCCATTTTTGAAGTGTATGACCCATTCAAATATCTTACATCTTGATAAAACCTTTTTGCCATCTTTCTTCAAAAAGTGACACTCCAAAAAATTATGATGCAAAATTACTTACCATTAACAACAGATTAAAAAAAAAAAAAACAACTTTGTATTGTGCAACCAAAAAGCCATCTACTGGAACATGGTTTCAAAATCAAATACAGCTGAAACCTGTTAAAATGTGATCTGGTTGAACAAGATGCAAGCATGGCTCCCATTTTTCATATTTTCAGTTTAACATGAATCCGTGATATGCATTATCCTTTGATTTCCACTTTTTTTTTTCTTTTCTTTTTCTTTCTTTTTTTTTTTTTTTTACAACAATAATTACAACTTGTAACTTTACTTGTTGGCTTGTATCACAGAGACACTCACTGGTTTGCAAGCTGGACTTAAATTTCTTGAAACAGAAAACGTAGATTCCCTTTCAATTTTACAGTTAAAACACCTTATTGAAATTGTTAAAAAGATGCAACGAAACAGTTAACCCTTGATACAGTTTTTTTTAAAATATGAAAGACTTGAATGTAATGACTAAAATTTGCAAAAGTTTGTTCTCTAATGTCTACCTAGTTGAAAGAACACTAAGTGCATTATGCTTTCCTCTTTCTCCCAAATGTTGCATGCATACCATGGAAATGTGGATCTCCTTATAGCAGGGCAAACTTAAGACTATCCCTTAAGACTAGCCCCTGATCTGGTGGCTGTGAAGGACAATATTGCAATGTATCGACTTGTATTATTATTATTATTTCAATAAAGATTTCTTTCAATGCCTGGACCCATGGCCTCAATTTGCCAAGATATTAGGATGATGCGGTTACCCTTTTCAAATATCACCAAACCTTGTCTGCTGGTGTCCTTGATCTACCATATAAAACAAAAAATTATGCTGCTGCATTATCTTCATTCTTCCATATTTTTCTGACATCCTATAGCTAATCTGGATGTTTGGAGTTCAAACTAAGTGAAGTAACTTACAAAAACAAATGCCAGGGCGTCTGACAACACACTGCTCTGAAAATCTATAAGCTCTGCACTACAACCCACATTGACCACTACTGATACCTGCAATGCTTCTTTATCACTGCTCTTAATTTGCATATAATCAGTTGGACCTTTTTGCTTAGTGTTGAATAGCTGTCCAAAACACTAGTCAAAAAGGTGTCAGATGGATATCCAAAACATTCATTAGAGATTACAGTGTATATGATTAGTGTATCTTAAGAAACACTTAAAATTTTAAATTAACAAGAATAAAATAAGCAAAAAGGGAAACTTACTGCACCAATGACCACTAGCCTGTCAAAGTGGTGAATATACACATGGACAAATACCCTGAAAAGTCTAGTTAGTATCTTCTTGCAGGTAGGAATGAAGTTCTTTGGAAAAGGGACATCTATAAAGGACAGATAAGTAACAAAATAAAACCTATGCTTTAAAAACACACACAGAGAGAGAGAGAGAGAGAGAGAGAGAGAGAGAGAGAGAGAGAGAGAGAGAGAGAGAGATCTTCAGAACTTACCTACTCTAACTGGAAATATTTCTTCATTGTTAATTTGACTTTCTACCCAATCCATTAACAAGGATACATATTTTGGTGCAGAAAGTGCTGTTGGACGCTTGTATTTTATACCATCAGCCCACAAATACTCAAATCTAGAAAATAAATATAGTTAAATTTGTTACATAAATGCAATTACTAAAAGTAATTAACTTAAAAGAAAATAATTAGTACAAATATAATTTTTCCACGTGTAGTCTCAAAGATACATTTTTTATTCAGCAAAAAATCTGTTAATAACAATAACATCAAAATACTGATGTACCCATTTCACAGAAACTTCTTGTTTAAAATGTACATCCAAGAACAACTTGATGGGAATGCCTATCTTTCTATCGTCACTGATCAAGTATACCCTTTTATGATGACAGTGTACAGCTACAAATGCACTACCAATTTTTTAGTGCTTTCATGTTTTATGAAACATGACTAGTTCTTTATTTTATAAATAAATTTTTCTCATTTGACAATTCGCTTGGTATTTTATGTCAATATTATCAGGTCACCGCATAATTTCAAGTTGAATTTCTAGTTATTATACTTATCATTAAATATCTGTCTTTGGGCCTTATTTATGCTTAAGTGTTAGTTATTATGTAAGGTGCCAACATTATAAGTTGTTAATAGTATTATTATTTACCCTGAGTCTGCTTTGCATCAGCAACAGCCCCCCCCCCCCTTATGTAGGAATGGAGTAGTCTGTTGCACTAGTGAAAGCTCAAAGTTGGGAACAGCTGATATAAGTTAGTAGTTCATACACGTGGCAATCAGATTTTAAGTGTCTGCAAGAAAGAATGGGTTAGCAATAAGATCTTTCCGACTTTGAATGTGAAATGACTGTGCGGGCAAGATGTGCAGATGCCAGTATTTCAGCAATGTTCTGCCAAACCAGTTAAGTGCTCTGACCTGTGGTGACCATTGTGTGTCTCATCTCATAATACAACAGCGAGACAGCACAGTGGCCCAGCTACTACCCAGTACAACGGAGGAATAGCAAGACTATGCACTGTAATCGTTATGGAATATGCACTGGACATTAACTCATATAGGCTATGGCAATCAATGGCCATCACAGGTATCCATGCTCACTGCAAGATATAAGAAACTGCACCAAAGAAACGACCAGTGGAAATCTGTTTCCTGGTCTGACGGATTGTGTTTCCAACTCTATTATGCTGATGGGTGTATCAGCATTTTGAGAAATGCAACATGAAAAGTGATGTTGTGGTTTGAGACTGTTTTCGTGGTATGCTCTGGGTCCTCTGATCACCATTAATGAACAGCTTGATGGGAATGCCTACCTTTCTATCGTCACTGATCAAGTGACGATAGAAAGGTAGGCATTCCCATCAAGCTGTTCATTAATGATAGTGTTTCCAGACAACTTCAGTGTCTACTAACAAGACAACATACTATGCTACAAAGCCTGGCAGGTTGCTAACTGGTTTTAGGACCATAACAATGACTTCTTTGCCTTCTCATGGCCACCCAACTCATCATATTTCAACCAACTAAGCACATTTAGGACCTACTTGAAGAGGACATTTGATGCTATGACTATTCACTTTACAACATACAGGCATTACTGGAATGCATGGTTTGCACTGCCACAAGACACCCTGCAACACCTTGTGAAGTCCATGCCAGTACATCTAAAGGTTATATTACAGGCAAAAGGTAGCTGCACAATGTATTAGGTAGGTGATGCTAATGCAAAGCCAACTCAGTGTATACAGCCCATTAGCATCTAAGGCAGTGTATACAGCCCATTAGCATGAAAACCATTGTTAAGTTGATTGAATCTAAATTCAATCAACTTAACAATGGGAACATATTTTTTCTCTTTTAGTCAAAGGGTAAATACAAGCTACTGGAATAAACTGCCACTTGATGAAGAATTGAAGAAATAGCTAGGAGAAATATGTATACACAATATGCAGGCACAACAACCATTTTTCTCCATCATATAGATTTTAACAAAAAAAAAAAAAAATCTTTTTTATCTTTCTGAACAAAATTCACAAAAAAAAAACTATATTGTATTTTTAATTATTATAAGTTTGTTAACTAACAGGTAAATTTTTTTCTAGTATAGGAATAAACAGAGAATCATTTGAGACCAAAGACCTAGAATTTATGGCAAATCTGCATAAACATTCACCTCTGTATTAATATTCTTCTATTTTCATCATTTTAAATGAGTTCTGTCCATTTCTTATATAAAAGTACATAAATTGCTATTTGGATAAATTAAATAAAAGTTATAAAATACATAAAAACATGTTTTTGTTTCCTCCAAAATTTTCTACCTTTTGAAAACCTTATACGACATAAGAAAACTGACATGAATTTTGAAATCCATGTACAAAGGAATACAACCCTCATCCTACAGATTTCAGTTTGCAGGCAAATGTAACTTTTGGCCTTTAAAAAAAACACACCACTTTGTGATATAAAATTCACCTATATTTATCACCATTAAGCATGTTTTTTTTAAGGGAAGAAAACTTAGCTACAGTCATAGAATGTTTTTAGATCAATAGTCAGAAGTTTCAGTGTTAGGTTAATTGGTTGATGAATTGACCTTCATCACTGAGTATTTCAGTATTACTGAAACCAATTCGTGTAATTATAAATTGCTTGTCATCCTTGGAGGAAAAGAGAAGGAGAACATGTGGACTCTCTTCTGGAGTGTTATTAAACGTCCAACATACATGAGTTAAAACACTAGTATTAGCATGCATCAACCATGTGTATATGTGAACACATACAAATTGACATACAGCTAGTGCAGACAGGTTGTCAGCACAGCATGTGATGTTTTATCTACAGCAATTTTGCTAATAGGGACAAATAAGTAATCACTTCAATAGATAAAGCACTGGTCAGGTTAAGTCTTACACAGAGCTACTGCATTATAACTTTTGAAAAGCTGAAATCTTTGAAATAATGAGCAATACATATAATGGATAGTGAATAGCAGTGGGTTTTTAAAATAAGGGAACTTATCTACAGCCACAGACATGTTTTAGGCCAATAGTCAAAGTGTGGTTTCAATGTTTCTGCTAATGAAGAAAAGTCAAAGTTTTGTTTATAATAATACAGTATGGAACCACCTATTTGAAATCTCAAATTCCAAAAGTACCTAAACTCTGGAAGATTTTACAAAATACATCTCCCCACCCCAATTATGTGATGCAGCTCTAGCATTACTCTGCACACCTGTCTATCAGAACATAGTATACTGACAATCATTTTTCATGAAATTTTTAATGGCTGCTGGCACTTATTCAATAAATGACATTTTTTTTTTAATTTACAGAAGGAATAACTACATTCAATAAGCACAAATTACTGAATTTTATTTGCCACGTTCTCCCACCCCATCTATGGCCTTTCCTGAACAACATATGGAACCTTCCCTATAATAAAGATCATCAGGAAGGTTCCTTCCATCATAAAGTTTGCCTTCCACATGTTTTGTGCCTTCATTGTTTCATGTTGAATTTTTGCAACCCACTGCACTCATCAGTAGTGGCAGTGCAGTAAAGTGACAAGCCCATTTTTTACCATTGGCAAAAGAGGAAGATTTCAACTTCTGCTCCTGTATGCAGCATATTATCCCTTGGGGCTGTTCAAAAAAATTCCAAACTGGCAAGTAACTTCCCAATTAATTTTGATCAGGACCAAGTGACAAATTTTGACTAATGGCTCAAGAGAATACCCAGCTATTAAAAAAATAATAATAATAAATAAATAAATAAAATAAACAAAATTAAAGGGAGAGTTAAAACAAACAAACAAAAAAAATATATATTTATTCAATAATAATTAATATACAGTAAGCGGCGGTTATAGTGATCACGTTTGCAAATTGAATTTCGAGTCTAATAAAACAGCGATTCTAATAAGCCAAAATCGACGATATTATCCACAGGCTATAAAAATAAAGATATAAAGCATACGAAATTACACTTGATTACCAATTAAATGATGTGTGAAAATCAGATGAATATTATTTACAGGTTAGCAAGGCACCTCCGTAGCCAGTTGGGTAGGAGTTGCAGTGCATAGCACATGCTTCTTGATTAGACCAGGGTTCGAGCCCGTGGCCACCAAATATGGAGAATGCAGAAAGGTCAGGGAATGACCACCGCATATCCCCGGAGCAATATGGCCTTAGTTGCTAATGCTCCTAAAAACCAAACAACACACATACAACACAATTTAAATTACAGTAGTAATTTTTTTAGATTGCTTTAAATTATGACTACAAATACTATTTATAGATTTTTCAATATCTTATAACAGTCTATATTCACTATCACTTGTACCAGTTTCTTCCAACGCCCTCCAGGATGGCTATAGCATCATGATTTTGCCATATTGCAACTGGAATTCATTCAGATTCATCCTTGTTTTTCCTCCTCCTTGGCGAAATTATCAGTAACAGTCTGGGCAATTTCTTCATCTGTTAAAGCTGTAGTAACTTGTAGATCACCATTTATATTTACCGATCATTAAACTATGCTCAGGCTATTCAACGTGATCAGTATTATGACTTAGTTGACCATCATGAATAATTAATCCACATTTTTTGAAACAGTTGCTAATACAGGTTTTGGAAACTTCATTCCAGACACTAAAATTCACACTCTTTCTGTTCACTGACTGTTTTTTTTGGGTAGCAAAATTTAAAACACAGTAAAAAAAAAAAGAAAAAAAGATAAGAGTCAATCAATATCGAAGCACATGGCACGCACAAATTGGAACTAACATGACACGCGCAACTTTTTTATGGAATAAAAAGTTTACAAAGTTTAGATATGGGAATGAAGAGCAGATTCTGAAAATTCGTTTTTTATATGAGTGAAGGTTCCAGCGAAGGGGAAACATTTCACCACAATAGCATAAAAGCACACAGAATTCCAGCTATCGGTATTATCGCAAATGCAATAAGGTTGAGATTACTACTCGTTTATAATAGATTGTATAAACAGAAAAGCCCCCAATAAACCGAAAACTGCAAATTGTTTTATGGTTGTGACCTCTAGAAATGTGTTTTAGAAAAATATCATAGAGGCATTCAAAACTGATTCTTATAACTGAAGATGTGATTCTAATAAATAAAGAAAGTAGTACTAGTGTACTGATTTGAATCGGTTCTTTGAAATTTGATTCCATAAAGCAGCTGATTCTAATAACCAATGATCACTATAACCGGAACTTACTGTATTTATATTTCTTCATGAATAGTTAAAAATTATTTTTCTTAAATTCTTTTTGGTAATAACCAGAAAATGTGAGAGATAAATTTTACGACATATAAAGGTAAAAGCAAACTGCAGCCATTATCAATCCACTGCAGGATGGAAGTCTCCTCAACAATTCATGGTGAGGGAAATGGACCATAATCTTCCACGCTGGTCCAGTGCCGGTTGGCAGATCGACCATATTTAGCAGTCAGGGGCTTGAACCCCTGTCTACTCAAAGAGCGTGTGCTACTGCACTCCCGCTCCTGACCACTCTGCTACGGAGGCCAACTATGACATATAACGTCCCTTTAAATAGACTGTAACCCTGATATAGTGCACCTCATTATACCACAGTTCTTGAAATAATGCCAGTCATATCCCAGAAGAAGAATATAAAAAATAATCCAGTTTATGGCAAACACAAATTTCACAATCAGCAAACCCCATCCTTATGGAGGGAGAACCAGTGCAGTATATTCTGTCAATTCAATGTCAATTGTTATTGTTATTTGGTTTTTTTTTAGGAGCATTAGCAACTAAGGCCATATTGCTCTGGGAATATGCAGTGGTCATTCCCTGACCTTTCCGTATTCTTGCACAAACTTGAACGTTGTTAAACTTTCACACAGCCTGGGGCTTAAGCCTTAAAAGCGCTTTAGTCTGATTCACTCCATACACCATCAGGCATCTCTCATATTGTGGAGTTATACTTCATAACTGAATTGCCGTCATTGCATCACCAGGGTACCTACCCACACTGCCAAATATAAGCCAAATAGCCTTGAAAAGGTGGTGTCTGGATGGTGGTATCTATCAGCTGAGAATAAGTAACAATAGACTTCTCCACTGGTGAAGCATTACTTATTCGAGGTAATGCAATATCATGGCAACTCATGAAGGTATTCACAATATGAGATACACCTAAAACGATGCAGTTTTCAGTTATTTTTGAGTTTGCTGCATACTAACATGATGCTATTGCACAACGTATTTGTGCAGAATATAACGTATTTGTGCTATTGCACAAATACATTATATTCACTTAAAAATTTTTGTAAATAATAGCATGCAACATCCTTTTTTTCAAAGCTATGCAATTACATGTAGAATGGCAGAAAGTGTATTGTTGAATTTGTGTAACAAGGGACTTGTTAGGTAAAAACAGGTACATCTTTCTTTTAAAGCAAAAACTTTACATTGCAAATTTACAAAGCTACAGTATGACTATATAAGTGAAAGAGGTATTACTTCATATTTAACATTGACGAGGAGGGAAAAAAATTTCACATTTAAAGACATCTGGATTTTCTTTCTGTAGCCTTAAAGTACCTTAGATATTTTAGT
Source organism: Mastigoproctus giganteus (assembly GCF_048544385.1). Taxonomy (NCBI): domain Eukaryota; kingdom Metazoa; phylum Arthropoda; class Arachnida; order Uropygi; family Thelyphonidae; genus Mastigoproctus; species Mastigoproctus giganteus. Next base: position 237,754,786 of record NC_143575.1, on the reverse strand, counting down.
GATTTAAAACTTTTTTGATGTATCCATACTGATATCAAAATTCTGAGTACCCTTTGCATTCAAGTCAGCAAGAAGAAAATTTCCCATTCATAGGAAAATCATCTTAATATATTTCTCCTTTAAAAGTTTTTAATATTACTTTAGTTCTCTCAAAAAAGCATAAACTATTCACTCACTTAGGCCCACCAGACATTGTAGGACATGTTTCTTCTGTACAGTGATCAGTAACTGTTCCATAGATAAGGTTGATTCTATTGAAAAAGTCAACCACTGGAAGAAAAATAAAGAAAAAAAGAAAAAAAAAAAGTATTTAAGTTAAATTGAAATTTAACATATATTATAGGGAGGAAAAACAATAACTACAATTCTCATACAAATTTTTTTTTTTTTTTTTTATGAAATCCCCAAACACGAAAGGTATCAAAACCTATAGTACTTAGTACCGTGCATGGGTTGAAGGAGAAGTATGGGGGGAGGGGGATGCCGGAAACTTTGCTCTAGAGACTAAACATGGGTTTCACCACTTCAAGCCTCCAATAAGCAAAGTGGTGGTATTGCACCGGTTGATGAGAGTCATCGACCACCTACATATACCTATCTCAGCAGCTTTATGCATAAAGTGCTTTCTGCTAAATAGAAAAGTAGTGGTACGAGATCTAAGAAGTTTGCAATGTATGAGATCCGAAAATATGGAATTCTACTTATTAATTCAATATGGGATTTTCATGAATTGGAACAATACTCGATTGGAAGTATGACAGACTACTAAAATACACTTGCAAACAAGAGGTTTGTGGAAATAGAAGAGAGAGAGAGAGAGAATAACATAAACACAACATGAGCACCAATCAGTGAATCCATAAACATTCGAGCACCCCCCTCCCTACATACATGGTTATAATACTGAAATTGTGAACACTATATAGCCAATATTGCGTATTGTGTATGGGAGGGGATTGTTTGAATCTTTGTGTTCACAGCTGGCGTATTCATGTTTTTGAGTGCACCAGTCAGTAAATGCATATTAGAAAAGAGAGCATAGCATATTTCAGAAAATACATTACAAAAAAAAAGAGTAAACATTGCTCTCTTTTCTGTTACATATTTACTGACCAGAAGCGTATCTGCTTAGTAATTACTATTGTTTTGCTTTATGATATCCTTTGAAGACCAAATTGTGATATTATTACATAACAATTAGAATCACAAAAATTAAATCTAGTTTAGCAACCAGCAAAGTCAAAACTACTGAAATATGTAAAAATAGAGGGACATTCTGATCCCATTATTCTGTAAAAACACAGTAGTAAATTTATTTGCCAAGACCCGATTTCATTGAAGTATAAAGGAATTATGAGCAAGAAAACTAAAACCCTTTTAAAACACTTTTCTTTTATTGACAAAATTAAAAAGAAAATAATGGAAATCAGTATTCTATGCCATATATTTCAATTGTTTTTCATTTGGCCTAATCCCAAGCTATTTTTAATTTTTGAAATTTCAATTTGGGTTCCATGTGGTTTCATTCATAAAGCCACTTCCCTTTTTCCTTTTCAACTAATTAGTTGCAATGCTTGCATGCACTTGTGCATGGAGGTTATACCCAGGATTACTAACAGTCCCACCATCGTGAAGGTGCAAGCAGAGGATTTGGCTGTCATAGACCATCCGGACTTCGCCGAAATTGGGTCCATTTGACTTGAGTGTCACCCGAATATCAGTTCCATCAGAGTTTTAGACTCCCAGGTAGCAAGTACAGCTTGTCTGGCATATCTGAGAGAATGTCTGTGACAACCTCAAGGAAATCATCCCTTTTCAATTAATTAGTTGAAAAGGGGATGCCATGGTTTCTCACAAATTGCATTGTATTGTACTGTATTAGCCATTTGGTGCAAGGAAGTCTGAAGCTTGAATAATGATGATATCCAGCTCAGTACCCTGGGTGTGCCAAGCCCATACTCACCAGATGTGAGCCCTGGTGTATGAGGGAAGGGCACCATTACACCATGTGATACAGCCAAGTAAATTTATTTATTTTTGTTTTTTATGGTAACCCTAAACATGAAAGGTATTAGTACCTATAGCACTTAAGTACCATACATGAGTTGAAGGCTGAGCAGGATAAGATATTTGTTGACATTAAACTTGAATCTCTGTAGATTGCAATTTTGGGTAATGAGTGTGAAGGAAGGTTGTTCCAGAAAACAGAAGTGGACAGGATAAATGAGGAAGGAAAATGCTACTGTGAAGTTGGACAACGAAATGGACGTTGAATGACTCAGGCACGTGTTTGGATAGATTTGAAAGTAAGTAGTATTACAGATGCTAATTCAGAAGAAGAATGCCAATGAAAATATCTACAGAAACAGCATGCAACAGAATATGAACATCTATGTGACAGAGAGTGGGTCATTAATTAATCTGACTGCTCTCCTCTGGAAAAATCTCTTGGACTCTGTCCAGAAGACTTGGAGATTTGGAGGCACAACTCCGGTTGTGGGAACAACATTCCATGACATGGCAGTTTTGAGTTTATACTATACAGTTAAGAATTTACTATACTTGTGGAAAACATAACCTTATATTGGAGAGTCTATGGAAGAAAATGTACATCTGCAAATAATATAGTTCCACTAAAGTGTTTGTTAAGTTAACACTGATTCCAAATTCCATTTTTAATACAAGTTTAATTGAAAATTAATTATATGCTATTAGTCTTGGTCACGAACATTTGTAAATGTTTTATCCAAATTTATAGCTTTCCTGCATAGTTAGTTATTACCCAATCAGTGATCAGCTTCCTCGGTAGTTAGGGCAATATGGCACATTCTAGTCAGTCGACTGGTTTTCAAAAGCATGCAGCTGGCCAGCTCTGCTAAGGTTATCATCTGGAATGTATTCTATAATTTGAAAGAAACACATCCTGATTAATCATATAACAAGATTTTGGCCTATGCTATTAAAAATATGAAGACTGAACTTCAGCAGTATTCTGAACAACCAAAAAGAAGTGTTCATCAAAGACTGGAATCCAGACAGGAAAGCTAAGGTATGATAATTTTATAGTGGCAGCTATTCAGAAAAAAGTGCATAAAATTTCTTCCAGAATGAAATCCCATAGCGAGGAAAAAAAAAAAAAAAAAACTGATAACGGTTATAAATGAGAATGACAAAGTTGTCAAAATATTTTTGAAAGTACAGTACAAAATATAATAAAAGACCTGGGATTCAAAATTTGTAAATGCAAATGGCTGTCAATGTTGACTGATCGAGACAACATTCTACAGTGGCATGGATGCTATTTAAGAGATATTTGGCATTATCATTCTGAAGGTAGGCCAACTTATTATAATGATGAAAACTGGATAAATTATGGGCTTACAAAGGAATAGGTTTGGCAAGGCACCCCTAAAATTCAGTAAACAAGGATTTTTGAATGGCTTATCTACAAGTTTAAAAGCTCCTTTTGTGAAAGGCTCAAGGCTAATAATTACACATGACAGCAGTTGTAAAGGATTTATCTCCAATGCTCATCATATTTTTTGAACCAAAAGATCTGTAAGTGATTACCATAGAGAAATGAATGATCCACATTATGAAGATTGGTTTGTCAACAAACTATTACCACACATTTAGCCAAATAGTGGTTCCCTGACAAAAGCCCACACCAAAATTCCACACAGAAAAAACCCCACTGTCATAAAATGCTCACAAGAAAATTACCCACATGGAAGAATGCTCACATTATTTTTAGTTTACAAAAAACAAATTATCTCATATTTCAAAATGCAACAAAATGTGTTTTGAATTTATATATTTTATTTCTATTTCTATATGATGTATTTTAATAAACCTTTTGATATAAAACTTTGATTTTAATATAAAATAGAATATTTGGATGTAAATGTTTGTATGGGAAATTACAGGAAATAAAATGCTCTGGTTTTATTGCAACTAAAGCCTTTTATTTTATTTATAAAAATAATATTTTTTTCTCTGTCTTACAAAGTGAACAGTCAAATCATTGAGTAACGATTCAGACATATTACAGTGATTTATTTATTTGTCAAGGATTTGAATAGAATTTTCATTACTGTAAGTTAGCCAATCTCTGTAAGTATTTCAGTTTGTCTTCTACCTGCTGATATTCCTGCACAAAAGTGGCAATCAAGTCATACAGTGCATCATATCTTCTCTCTTTCACCTCTAGACAGACTTGCCTGTGTATTCATCATCATCATCAGCCATTTTCAATCCATTGCAGGATGAAGGCCTCTCCAGCAACTTTCCAGGTCCTTCTGTTTTGAGCACTGGCCATCAATTTACTAGCCACAAACTCATGAATTTCATCTATCCATCTCCGCCTTTGTCTTCCAGGTTTTCTTCTAGCTCCTCTTGGGAACCATTCTGTTATTTTCTTAGTCCATCTGTCCTCATGTCTTCGAGCTGTGTCCTGCCCAAGACCATTTTAGTTCTTTAATTTTGATAAGAATGTCCTTTACTTGAGTTTGCTACCTAATCCATGTGTTTCTCTTATCTAACAGTCTGATTCCCAATATAATTCTTTCCATTCTTCGCTGTGTAGTTCTCAGCTTCTCTTCTATTCTTTTGGTAAGTGCCCAAGTTTCACTTCCATAAGTCGTGGTGGGGAGTATACATTGGTTCATTATTTTACGTTTCAGACAAACTGGGATATTGCTCTTCAGTACGTGACAATATTTCCTGAATGCTATCCATCAAAAATTTATTCTTCTCTTGTCTTCCAGCCATTTATCATTATTATAGCTAATAACTTGTCCTAGATAAGTATATGACTCCACCTTTTCAATTACTGCTCTTCAATCATTATTTCTTTCTGTGGCATACTTGTTCTTCATTACTTTTGTTTTAGCCATATTCAATCCTTACTAACTGTGCGTAACTGATTAAGATTTTCCTCTAATTCTTTGGGATCGTGGCTTATGACCACAATGTCATCTGCAAATCGTAAATGGTTTAGGTACTCTCCGTTCACATTGACTCCTTTCTGCGACCAGTCTAATCTTCTGAAAGCTTCCTCAAGGGCAGCAGTAAACAGCTTCAGAGATATTGTGTCTCCTTGTCAAACTCCTTTCTAATAAAGGAGGTAGCACTCTCATATATTTTCTTCAAAATCATAATATATGGGGTATCTATGCCTTGTCTTTCCAGTGCCCGAAACATTGCCTTATGCTGTATGGAGTCAAATGCCCTTTCATAATCCACAAATGCCAAGCATAATGGTGTTTTATATTCATTTGCTTTCTCCATTAGCTGTGATATTACGTGAAGGGGATCCATAGTTGAGAATCCTGTCCTAAAGCCAGCTTGCTCTTTTGGTTGATTCTCATCAAGTATTCTTTCTAATCTGTTAGTAATGCCCCTTGTGAACAACTTGTAGATGTGGGATAACAAGCTAATTGGCCTATAATTTCCAATTTCTGATTCATCTCCTTTCATATGTAGCAAAACTATGATTGCATTATTCCACTGCATAGGCGTCACATCTTTTCTAATGCACTTTGTGAAGAGCCTTGCCAGTTTTTGTGTTATGTCTCTTCCTCCCAATTTTAACAATTCTACAGTAACTTCATCTTCCCCTGGGGCTTTCTGATTCTTCATTTTCTTCAATGCATGTTCTACCTCATCAGGAAGAATATCGGGTATGTTGTAGGTGTTGCTACTTGGCAATCCATCTTCCCCACTGCTGGCATCATTCCCTCGCTCCTTGTATAATTCTCTATAGTAGTCTTCTGCTATTTGAATCATGTCTTCTCTGCAGTACACCATCACTATTCAGTTTCAGTATCATTTGTCTTTCTGTATTACTGCTCATGGCTGCTGATTTAAATCCTTTGTTTTCCCTTAATGCTTGTTCTACTTTTCTTGTGTTAAATCTTCTTATGTCCTCTCTGAGTCTCTTTCTAATGGCTTTGCATAACTCAGTATACTCAATTTTCTCCCTGTCAGTGTTTTTCTTGCTCTTCATTTATCGTCTTCGGTTCATCCCGACAAGTGTTTCTTGACTAATTTTTTCTTCTTTGGATTTCTTTTTCCCTATAGGTTTCTTGGGCTTTATCACTTTCAGAAAGTTGTAATATTCTTCATCGGGCTAATGCACAGGCTAATGCCTGTGCCTTAGCCAGTGCCAAACTATGGCAAGCCAGGTCCCTCTTCAGTCCATCAAACAAAAACCACATGCTGAGATGACTGCAGTGGAATAGGGAATTAAGTGCATTGTGAAATCCCTTGCAGCAGTTTGTAGTTTTAGGTGACTGTTCAAGAGTTGCATCATGATGATTCCATATTTTTATTGGAAACTGGGATCTCTAACTGCTGCACCCTCAATTGTCATTCAGTTATGAAGAGAAAAGATGGCAACCAAACATTGTCATGAATCCTGTCCTCAAAAGTCAGAAGCCAATGTTGCCAGAAGCAAAATGAGGCAATACATGAGAGTAGTTAGTTCTACTCCTCGTAATGTGATGGGGAATGCGTTGTCAGAGTTGAGTAACGATGTACTGGCCCATATGCCTAAACAATCATTCCTTGTGATATGCCTAATCCAACAACAATAAATTTTGACATTTCTGAGAAGTACCATCAACTGATACTTCATGATTCAGGTGTGGATGATCCAGACAGAATTCTGGTTTTAGGTGATAAAGAACTCTTGGTTGAATTGAAGAAAGATACAATTTATGGAGATGGCACCTTTGATAAAGTTCCAAACATGTTTTACCAACTGTATACATGGCATGCCAAGGTGGGTAACTCATATCCGCCATGTATTTACATTTTGTTACAGAAAAAGAACTTGGATACTTATAACAGAATGTTTGAAAAGTGGTATAATTTTTTCAAATAGCGGTAACTGAACAATGCGTTAATCAAACTTTAATTATGTGAGGCCTGGCTGTATGTGGGAATTAAGATGGCTTGGCAAAGAATGCTGTTGAACGCTTGGAAATTCTATTGGAGAATCTGACACTGCTGATTACTCAGATGATAACCTTAGTGGAACTGCACCTTTATGAATTTAAAAACAGCTCTTTTAAGAACTAAAAAAGAAAAGATATTTCTCTAAGCAAAATAATATTACATATAAAGTGAAATAACAGTTGACAAACCTAATGTATCATACATTTTTATTACATGTTGCATTTCACTTAAATCAAAATGTCTCTGACTTAAATATAGTACCCAATAATATTAGTGGGAAAACTGATGTTCATTCCAGTGGCTGGCTGTATCGTGAATGAAGGAAGAGTGATACTTTTGTTATTGGCATGATGCAGTTTTTGCAATGTGGCTACTGCCATAGAATTTCCAATCTAAGGTGAGGTTTACTGTAAGTTTAGAAGAAAATTAGTGCTGAGAACAAACAAAAAAAAAAAAAAAAGTTAGCTAATATTTAACAATGCATTACATTTCAGGCACATTAATTTTATTTTTCCTAAACTGAATGATTTTTTTTTTTTCCATTTTCTGTGATTAATAGAAATGAAAAATAAATATAGTTATCTCCTTATCAATTAATTACTAAGCTTATATATAACTTTACAAAACACTTAATAAAACTACAGGTTTTATTAAGTGTTCTTTATAAAGTAAGTATTATTTATCTTAACTTAGACATTTAGTTTAATTGTAACTGGGTAATATTTATTACCCTCTTCCTGTATTATCTTTTTTTTTTTTTTTTTTTTTTTTTTTAAGTCTCTTTTCTCTCTATATACATGCATCTCTTCACAAGTGACATCACGTTCATGAGCCTTGCATAACAATACACATGTGTAACAGACTGTCAAAGGCAGTGGTTTTCAACCGGGGTGCCACAATAATGTTCCAGGGGTGCCACGTAATTTGTTTAAGTTAAACTTATTATTATTTTTTAATTTTGCAGTGACTATAATTGATGTTTATCTATTACCCCTATATAAAGAATAAAATTTATATACTGTGTATATATATATATATATATAATATACATATTATATGTTGGAGAAACATTATTAAATAATTTAGAAAATAGAGTCCAAATTACAGGGAAATTTGGCGGTGCCCCCAGATAAGCAGCAGTTTCCGAAACACATGAAATATCACTATATGTAAATGTAACCAGCCAACAATACCGAAATTAATTTAAAATAGAGAAAAAAGTATGCCCCATCTCATTATGGGGCACAATGGTTAGTCTCTTCTATTCAATTCGATATTATGGTTTGTTCTACTTTTTTCTCCATTTTAAATTATTTCAATATTGTTGGCTGGTTGCATTTACATATAGTGATATTTCACGTGTTTCGGAACCTGGTGCTATGGTGGCGGCGCCAAATTTCCCTTTAATTTGGACTCCATTTTCTAAATTATTTAATAATGTTTCTCCAACATTACTCTATCCTTAATTTTGCATGTTAAATTCTTTGCTCTACTGGTTTGTCACGCTACTGGTATACTTTCATTTCTTTTTATTGAAACATAATATTACAGTTAAATACATCGAACATGTTTTTGCATTTTTGCTACCACTGGTATCTGCTCTACTATCCTTATTTTTTATTTTCACTTAATTTTACTCTTATTTCTGCGGTCTAATTTTTGGATTTAATTAGAATTACACACGCACACTTACACACACACACACACACAGAGAGAGAGAGAGAGAGAGAGAGAGAGAGAGAATCAGATCTAACAGGCAGAAAATTGAGTAGGGGTGCCGCAAAATAAAATAAACGAGTTAGGGGTGCCGTTATTAAAAAAAGGTTGAAAACCACTGGTCTAAGGCTAACAATACTGCATAAAAGCCTGACGTAGCCGAGTGGTCAGTGCGAGTGCAGTGGAACGAACAACAGTGTGCTACCATCTGCAAAACTATGGATAAAATTTCCTGTCAATGAATAGGATTCACATATAGAAAGATTAATATACAAGAGAAAAAGAGCAGGAGAAAGAAGTGAATTCTTGGGAACATCAGCAACAGTGTGAGGAGTTAAAAGAGAGAGCCATCTAATATCACCTGCAGTAAACAGTCACAGAGAAAACTGGCTACCCAATTGCAAAAAAACAAAAGACAAACCATAAGAAGGAAGCTTGTTTAGAAGACCTTTATGACAAACACAATGAAGGGCCTTGGAAATGTCGAGCTGTACAGTTTCACCAAACTTTCCTATCGAATTAGTGGAAAGATGAGTGACATAAGACAAGATAACCACAGGGGCTCACATCTGGTGAGTATGGGCTTGGCACACCCAGGGTCCTGAGCTGGATATCATTCTTGGTGATTCCTTTCTATTTCTGCCACTCTCTTTCTCTCAGGGTAACTCTGGAATTTTTTTTGGCTGATGCAGCGTAAGCCTCAGGCTTCCTTGCACTGTATGGCTAATAATAATATCATTAGTCAATCAACAGAGATGAAATTGATATTGATGAGCACTGAAAACATAAAAGACAGAGTGTAACTCTTGTTAGTTGTCTCAGTCAATAAAAAAAATATAATAATAAGTTATTAATCAATCGCATTTTGATCGATTAATAATTTTCTTTACATTAATTTGGAAAGCAGAGAGGTAATTACAATAGGATGATAATTAGAATTGAGGGATTTGTCACTTTTTAGGAACTGGATGGAAATGAGCAAATTTCGATGCAGAAAGAAAAACACCCGTGGAGTAAGAAAGTGTAAAAAAGAACATAAAATAGGTGCAAGTTCAGAGGCACAGGTTTAGAGAATAGGTGGAGAAATGCTATCTGGCATTTGGACTGTTCAGAATTCTACTCTCCTTCTGCTGAAAGACAATGGGAGACAATGAGTGGAGCATATTAGTTATGGTAGAAGGTGACTAACCAAAATCACTAATGCAAGGGTTAAAATAAAATGCTATCTTTAGGTGAGAATGCAATACAACCATGAGGTTGTAACAGAGATGCAAGTAGTGTGGACTGAAGTTGTGGCCAACTGCTTTTTCCAGAGACCGAAAAGTTCAACTACCATTTGGCCAAGAAGCAAAATTGTCAGCCTGTTCAAAATTGCATTTCAATTGATTAATAACTTCTTTTTTTCCCCAACTGCTGCTTGTTTTAGTGTAGGCTTTTCTTAGTATTGTCTGTGCCTTTTAACAGCAAAGACTTTTTTTTACAGGGAGGGAAAACACTTAAATAAAAGGAGTGCAACAATATGCTACGGAGGCAGTGTTAAGTGGTTCTGAAAACTGATAGCTTGGGGAATATATAGACTAACTAGAGCTTCAGGCAGAGATTAAAGTGATTCTTGCACTGCTTCTATTCGAACATGCAGCAGCTTGGAAAGCAAAGTGTCAGGGATTTAAAGTCCTGCTGTGGGTCATCATGGAACAAATAAATACATGGGCTATGTTAGGATAACTAAGAGTAAGAACAAGTGCATGTATACTTGTACATACACTAATGCTAGGAGAATAGTAAATAAATTGAATGAATTAAGTACTGATTAAGTCATCAAGCGTAGACGTTGTGGGATTATCGGAGACATGGTGTCACTCAGGCATAATGGATGAAGAATTTGAATATGGAAAGTACAATGTGTAGAGAAAGAACAAATTAGACAGGAGGGGTTGGGGTGAAATTATGCTTTAGTTATATTTTTCTTAACTAAAGCATAATTTAAGGCAGTGCATCCAGTCGAAATGCGTGGCCAGTGCAACATGGAGGCAGTTTGGTGTGATATAAGCAATGGGAAAACAAAAATGAGAGGGGTGTGTTACAGGCTTAACGACTGTGATGAGTATAACAAAAAAAAAAAAAAAAAACTATATAGAAAAATACAGTGGGCGAGTAAATCAGAAAGTCTTATAATAGGGAAATTTTAACTTTAAAGATATTGACTGGAACTTGTGGGTTAGTCATTCACACACTAGCAAGACTTTTGTGGATTTATTGGATGACTATTTCTACAGCAGCATGTTCAAGTGACCTTCATGCATTAAGAATATGGAGGTAAAAGAACTTCTGGGTGACAGTGATCACAGTGTGCTGATATGGGATTTACTTAAAGACAAGTACTGTCAAGGGTAAAGCGAAGGGAAGGGATTTTGCTTTTTTTAAGGGTGGCTACAGTGGTCTCAGCCAGGTTTTAAATTCTATGCAGTGGGACCAACTGATGATGTTACCAACAACAAATTCTAAATGGGAAGTACTCAGGGAAGTAATTGTAGAAGTAACAAATAAGAAATACCAAGCCAGGCTTACACCTAAATGATGTCAGATGAACTGACGAGACTTGTGGCAGAGAAGGAAAATGCATATAAATTATCAGGTGATATAGACACCCATAGTATATATATTTTAGTCTGTAATCAAGTCACAAAGGAGATTAGGCAAGATAAGGTAGATAACAAAACGTTTCCGACAAAGAATGCCAAGGAAAGCAGCAAAGGCTTCTTTACTTATATTAACAGAAGAAGGAAAGAGTCAAATCACATTGGTCCATTTGATGTATGGTTTAACTGTCGCTCATCCTTCTCGGGTTGCTAACAAAAATAATAGGTATTTTGCATCTATATTCACACATGAGCGTGGATTCCAGAGGTTCATCAAAATCTATAAAGAGAGTGCTAAATGATTTTGTGATAACTCAGAGAAAAATGAAAGAGAAATTGTTGATGCTTAACATAAAACAGGGTCTTTCCCTTTGGATTCAGGGAAAGTCCCTATGGACTGGAGATGTGTAAATGTATCCCAATTCCCGAAAGGTGACACGAGTAATTATAGACCTGTTAGCTTAACTTCTGTTCCAGGGAAAAGTAATGCCTCTGGTTACAGAAGTAATGCAGGCCCATCTAGACAGGAATGCAATTATACTGCAGTCACAACATCAATCTGCTAAAGAGCAATCTGATTGAATACTATGATGCAGTAACAAAGGAACTAGATGCAAAAAATAATTTTGATATCATATACTTGGATTTTTTAAGAAAGCTTTTGATACAGTTTCCATAAAAGACTGCTGCATAAATTGGAGCAGTGTGGCATTGAAGACAAGTTACTGATATGGATAAAGGATGGTTGAGTTGGTTGATAAAGTCATGGATAGGAAAAGACAGAGCGGTTATTAATAGATACTGTTCTTCATGGGCTAATGTTATTAGTGGAGTACCCCAATTCAGTACTGGGCTCATTGTTGTTTTCTATATTTATTAATGATATCGATGAAGATAAATCAGGATGGTTGAGTTGTAATATACCACTTCCTGTTGATAGTAAGTGGCATACTAATGTCTAAGTTTGCAGATGATAAAAAGGTTGGCAGGGTGGTTAATGACAGTAATGAGGGTAAGCTACTGCTACAAGATCTAAACAAAATTAGACTGATGGGCTGAGAAATGGAAGTTGAAGTTTAACACTGATAAATGATATGTGCTACATTTGGGTAGTGGTAATCCCAGATTAACGTACCAACTGCATGGAACTACACTCGGGGTATTGAAAAATGAAAAGGACCTGGAGATAATTGTGCAGTCAAATATGAAATTCTCTGAGCAATGCAGACAGGCTGCCAGGACAGCTCCTGGAGTTCTGTCATTTATATGCAAGAACTTTGCTAGCAGGAATAAGGAGTGATTATTCCATATAATAGAAGAGACCTCGGGCATTAAGTATATTCATATTGATGAGAATAACGTAACCAGTGACCTGCACATTAAACAATTTATTTAAAAAAATAAATAAATAAATAAAATTCATAGGCATTAAAATAATTGCCAAATTTATTTGACAAAGTTTGTTGACAAGGTGTTTGTTTTTTTAAAGGTTGCATAAACCAAAATGGAGATTAATCGTCAAAGTTTACACGCCATGATTTTAAACCGAATCTAACTAGAGAATCCCATGAAAGGTTAATAAATATTTTAGGGGATCAATCACCATCAATTAAAACAGTTGTTAATTGGTTCAATGAATTTAAATTTGGTAAAACCAATTTTGAAGATGAACCTTGCTCAGGAAAGCCATCAACATGCCTGAAAAAAAAAAAAAAAAAAAAAAAAAATCGAGCTGGTAGGACTTTTACTGAGAGTAGATCAAAGAATTACATATCAGCAGTTAGAGAAAGATGTGGGCATTGTATCAGCAGCAATTAATACCATCATTAATGATCACTTAAAGTACAGGAAGCTTGAATGATGATCAAAAAGATGATCATGTCAAATGTTGCCGTTTCATGCTTAAAAAGTTTGATAAAAGTAAACCCAAGGCTGTTCATGATATTGTTACAGGTGATGAAACTTGAATATACAACTTTTATCCAGAAACAAAGCAATAATCAATCATCTGGTGCTCTCAAACAATCCCTCCACTCAAGAAAGTTCGCCAAGCCAGAAGTGTTGGAATACAAATAGCCACTTGTTTCATCAGAAAAAGTGGATTTTTAGAAATTGTAAAGCTAGAAGGTCAAAAGACTCAACAGTGAGTGGTATACTACTAAATGTATTCCTAAAGTGTTTGAAAAATCATTCAAAACAGACCCAAAAAAAAAAATAACTTTAAGTTGTTTTTTGGGTCTGTAAAGGGATCTTGCTTCACCATGACAACATGAGGGCTCATACTTCAGTTATGACATTAGATACTTTAAGCCAGTTCTAGTGTTCACCCAGTTACTCTATTCTCCAGACTTAGTGGCTTGTGCTTTCTTTTCATTCCCAAAAGTCAAAATTCTACTCGAAGGGAAAAAATTTGAGAGGGATGAAGAAGCTTTTCAGGCCTTCATCGATGGAATAAATATGATCTCCACTGGTCAAACTACTTTGATAGTTGGTTTAGAAGGATGAAAACTTGTATAGATATTATGGTGAATACTTTGAGAAACTATAAAAATTTGATGTAACTTTAAAATTTTATAACTGCAAAAACTTTTGGAGTCACTCTTGTATATATAAAAACACTAAACTATAACAAAAATAGAAACGTGAATAATAATAAAGGATCGTGAGTTTACTAATATCAAAAAAGGAGCATAAAAATGTTGGCCAGTGCTTCCATTTGAGGAACAGTGATTAGAATGGAACAATAGCAATAAGATACATTTTAACATCAAATAAAAATAACAAATAAAAAGTGGATTACAAATTTAATTGAGCCAGCTCCCAATGAGTTGCTCATTTTTTTTCTCATTTCTTTTCTCTCTCACCCAACTTACTTTAATGAAACTGTTACATCCGATTGTTTTAGAAAAACAGGAGTAACTTATATACAATTTTAATTTTAATTTAAAGTTAGATAATGAAATCACTCGGGAGTGCAATGTTTCATAAAACCAATAAATGCTACTGATCGCAGTTTGACATGATTTATTGTGCTATTGTGATGTGCCACCAGCTGATCATTTTCACTTTACACAGTACACAAAAACCACCCTGTATGTAACAGGTAAATTTAGTTATTCTCAAGAATAAGCTAGCATTGGATTTTCTTTCTTTTTTTTTTATTATGAAACCCCCAAACACAAGAGGTATTAGAACCTATAGTACCTAGTACTGTGCTTGGGTTGGAGGTTGAGAAGACGAAAGAAGATATTTGTTGACATTAGACTTGAACTTCTGTAGACTGTAATTTTCAGGAAATATGTATGAAGGAAGGTTGTTCCAGAAAACGGCAGTTGAATGAATAAACGAGGAAGATGAAAAGTTGGTTCTGTGAGTTTGAAGTTGGACAGTAAATGGATGTTGGCTGGTGGCAGCATATGTTCGGACTGTTTTGAAAGAGAGAGAGCGGGAATTATAGAAGCCAATTCGGAAGAACAGTGCCCATGGAAGTATTTGTAGAAAAGGCAGGCACCAGAAACAGTAAGTCTATGAGACAGAGTGGAGAGACTATGTCAGAGAGGAGTCATTAATTAAGCTAACTGTCCTCTTCTGAATGTAATCTAGAAACCTGAAAGAGGTTTTGGGGGCACTAACCCCAGATGTGGGAATAAAATTTCATGGTAAGGTAGATTTGCAATTTGTACAGAGTGAACAGCTGTTTGGAAGAAAACGCCAAGAACGAAAGAGAAAACTAAGTTTTTTAGATGCAGAGGAAGCAATATTTGTAATGTGCTTGTGCCAAGAGAGAGATTAGAAGTCAGGGTAATCCCCAAAAGAGATATATCATTTTGCCTAGAAATCAGAGTGTCACAAAAGATAAGCACAGGAGCAGAAGAATCCTTTTTGCGAGATATAAGACAAGACTGAGTTTTTAGAAGGATTGAAATCAACTAAGTTGTCTTTGCCCCACTGGAGAATTACCTGGAGATCGGCATTTAAGGAATTGGTACCGGTTATTCGAGACATTGAAGCAGATTGAGCAGGGCAAGGTTTTTCAAAATGGAAAGTGGAATGCAATGTGCTATCATTGGCAAAACTATGGATAGGATTTCCAGTCAATGGAAGAAAGTCATTAATATACAAAAGGAAATTGTTTGGTTTGTTTGGATGTTTTAGGAGCATTAGCAACTAAGGTCATATTGCTTCGGGGATATGCAGTGGTCATTCCCTGACCTTCCTGCATCCTCCGTATTTGGTGGTCACGGGCTCGAACCCCGGTCTAATTAAGAAGCATGTGCTACGCACTGCTGCTCCTGCCCAACTGGCTACGGAGGCCCCCCACAAGAGGAAAAGAGTGGGGGAAAAGAACTGAACCTTGGAGGACACCGGCATTAGTGGAAAAGTCAGAAGACGGAGAGCCATCTACCATCACCCTCAGTGAGCATCCAGAGAGAAAACTGGATAACCAATTACAAAAAACAGTTAGCAAACCATAAGATAGAAGCTTGTTTAGAAGACCTTTATGCCAAACACGACTGAAAGCCTTTGAGATGTCAAGAACAACTGCTTGTGTTTCACCAAACGTTTCCATTGAATTTGTCCATAAATGGGTAACATAAGCCAAAATATCACCAGTGGATCGACACTGACGGAATCCATACTGGCGATTGTTGATCAGGCAGAAGGTTTCTAGGTAGTTTAAGAGTTGGCGCTTAATTGATTCCTCCATTGCTTTAGAAAGAGTAGAAGTAATTGCAATGAGATAATAATTGGATGGGAGGGACGTGTCACCCTTTTTAGGAACTGGCTGGATATGAGCAAATTTCCAAGCAGAAGGAAAAACACCTTTGGAATAAGAAAGTGAAAAAAGGCAGCAAAGAACAGGAGTAAGTTCGGAAGCACAGGTTTCGAGAACAAGTGGAGAAATACCATCAGGACCTGGAGCTTTCTTACCATCGAGATTCGTCAAAATCCTTCTGACATCCTTTTGATGGAAGACCACAGGATGCATTGAATGGAGCGTGTTGGGAATGGTTGGAGGTGTTTTACCAAGATCATTAATACATGAGTTGAAAGAGAAATGGGATGCTGGCCGGTCAGCTTTATCCTTGGCTGAAGTGACACAGGTGAAGTAGTTTTGACACAGGTGGGAGCAGATATTGGCAAAAGTTGTGGCCAATAGCTTTGGCAAGAGACCAGAATGCTCGGCTACCATTAGGGCAAGAAGCAAGTTTTCTACTCTTAGCCTGTTCAAAATCTAGTTTGGACTGATTAATGACTGCTTTACAATTGTTGCGAACTTTGGTGTAGGCAGAAAATGAAACTGAAGAATTGGAAACAAGCCAATTACGATATGCAACATTCTTCTCTTGAACAGCCTTAGCACATTTATTGGAAAACCAAGGTTTAGATAAAGGACGAGATTTTAGAGTGGAGATTGGAATAAAGGATTCCATTCCTACAAGAATAATTTCACTGACACGATCTGAGCAAACATTGACATCAGAAGTTTTGAAACAGTAATCAGATCAAGGAAAAGCAGTCTCCCAAGTCATCCCACTTTGCATTCTTGTAATGCCAAACAATACGAGGTTGGGAATAGCCATGAGATAAAGGCTCCATTGGAGAAGAGACAATCAACAAGTTGTGATCTGAGGTGCTTAAAGGACCACTCACTTCGACCGTGTACTTAGAAGGGTTGTTTGTGAGAAAAAGATTGAGTATGTTGGCTGTATGGTTAGGATTGTCCAGTATTCTTGTAGGTAAATGAACAATCTGTGTAAGGTCATTAGTAATTGCAAAAGCCTCAGCATCTCGACCAGCTGGGTCGGTGTGACTAGAAAACGGAAGCCAGCTGGAGTTGTGAACATTGAAATCACCAAGGAAAATAACCTCACTGTTAGGAAAGTTGGACTGGAGAAAGTTGCAAAGAGAGGAAGTCAAAGAGTTCCAAATGATTAGTGGCGATGGGAGAACGGTAGAGACAACAGATGAATTTTACACAGTGAGGTGGAGAAATTTTAAGCCAGAGAAGATCGAAGAGAGGAGATTCCAAATTACCAATTCTCTGACAGGAATATCGGAACGGACATATACACAAGTACCACCTTTGAGACGAAAGGAATCATGCAGTGAATAATTTGGGCAACTGAGGTGAGCAGTAGTTGAATTAACTGATAACTGAGATTCTGTCAGAAAAAGTACATGGGGTTTGGCAGACTGCAAGTGGAAATGGACATCGCTGAGATTAGAATTGAACCACGTATATTTGTGAAATGAACTAGGAAGTGTTTGGGAATATATTTGTGAAATGAACTAGGAAGTGTTTGGGAATATATTTGTGAAATGAACTAGGAAGTGTTTGGGAGTATATTTGTGAAATGAACTAGGAAGTGTTTGGGAGTATATTTGTGAAATGAACTAGGAAGTGTTTGGGGGTATATTTGTGAAATGAACTAGGAAGTGTTTGGGAGGTTTAGATCTTTTCGCAGATAAGCTTACTCTAGTTTGACAATTCATGGTGTATTCAATAGTAAGAAACAGTGGGGGGACATGCTGTATGAAATACTGAAATTGTTGGATATGGTGTACACATGGTAAAAATATACCCATATTCTTGACATAACATGGCCTCGACAATGCCCCCCCCCCTATACACACTACTCGGACTCCCTCCCGTCACTATCTGGCAGAGTAGAGGTAGCAAAATTATACACTAGCTGGTTAGGTTAGGCTAGCTGATCTGGAAGCCTCCTAAAGAGTTACCAATAGGTTCGGTCCAATGTACTAACTAGCGGCCGGCCTGCAAACACTGTTTTAGAGCTGAAAAACTCTTGAAATGTAAGGAAGATAGAAGATGATAGACGAGATGGGGAAGGGCTTACCAGAACTTAGCTTTGGAGACTAAACATGGGTTCCACTATTTCAAGAATCCAATAAGCAAAGTGGTGGTATTGCACCGGTTGATGAGAGTCATCTATCACCTAGTATTGCCTGGTAACAAAAAGGGGCAGCATTCCTCCATGTGGTGTGGGTGCCACACTTTGATCCCTGCTTATGTTGGTTCATACTCAGATGGTCACCCACAGTGTGCTTGTGCATGGAGGTTATACCCAGAATTACTAACAGTCCCACCATTGTGAAGGTGCAAGCAGAGGATTTGGCTGTCACAGACCGTCCATACTTCGCTGAATTTGGGTCTACTTGACTCGAATGATGCCCGAATATCAGTTCCATCAGTGTTTTAGATTACAAGGTAGCCAGTACAGCTTGTCTGGCATATCTGAGAGAATGTCTGTGACATGACCAAGGTTTTATAGTTTACATATGACTTTATTTTAAAAAAAACTTGATTTAATTACAGTACTGATGTCCCTCTCTCTCTTTTTGAAAACCCCAAACATGAAAGGTGTTAGAACTTACATTACCATGTATGGGTTGAAGGATGAGAAAAGAGAAGACACTTAGCATTAGTAGCAGCATATGATGCAAGAAAGCAAGCTTATATAGCATCAGCCAAAAAAAAACCCTTCCAATTTCTTCCATCCATGCACTCCACGTTTCTCTAATTCTGCCATGAACTTATTTAAGTTGTTGACATCCACTACAACAGATGGAAGTTTTCCAACTATCAACCACCCGATGGCTAAAAGCAAATTTCCACACATCTATCCTACAACTCTTTCCTCAATTTGAATTTATGTCCCCTCAGGTGAGTAATATGAGCAAGTGGAAGAATCCCATCAACGCTGAGTTTGCTCAAACCATTCAAGGCCTTATATACCTCAATTAGATCATCTAGCAGGTGCTTAGTCTCCAGACACTGCAATTTGCATAACTTAAACCTTTCTTGCTAACAGCTTCTTTGTTCCACTCACCAATCTCATTGCCCTTCTCTGTACTCCTAACAGCAGCTCTACTTCCTTCCTAAAATGAGGCCTCCAGACCTGTAAGCAGTACTCAAGATGTGGCTTGGCCATTTCCTTACACAACAAGAACAATCACCACCTTATCACTGCTAGCAAAGTTCCTGCATATCACTGAAAAGACTCTTGCAGCCTGTCTGCACTGTTCAGAAAACTTCATATCTGACTGCACAATTACCTCAAGGTCCTTTTCATTCTCCACTATCCTGAGTGTAGGACCACCCAGTTGGTACGTTACTCTGGGGTTACTGCTACCCATATGTAGTACTTTACACTTGTCAATGTTAAACTTCAGTTGTCACCTCTCAGCCCATCTGCTAAAACTTTTCTAGATACTGTTGCAGTAGTGTACTATCATTACTGTAATTACCAACCCCGCCAACCTTCATATTGTCTGCAAACATCATAGTATCCAATCAAATTCGTCAGACAAGACTTCTGCGTAACATTCTGTGTCTGAACTATAACTGTGGTCTTGACTAGATGGTCCTGCATTGCTTCTTTAACTAGTGACTCTGTTTTCCCCAGAAAATAAGTTAAACTAACAGGTCTGTAATTACTTGTGTCACACTTTGATCCCCCTTTGTAAATTGGGAACACATTTGCACATCTGCAATCCATGGGAAGCTCCCCTGAGTCCAAGGAAGCTTCCATAATTAATGCTAAGGGTTTGTTACTTCCTTTGCCGCCTCCTTTAATATAACCAGTGGTGAGCTGTAGTGGGCTCGTGAGAGCCCATTGTTATTATTTTTTTTAAATTTGCGAGCCCATCGTTGAAACAATTATTTATTTTACAAACGAAATCCTAAATTTAATTAATGAGTATCCAGAGCCGGAATTACGGTGGGGCAAGCACGGCCCCATCCCCAGCATTTTAATGGCACAATCGACCAGTTATGTATTTTAAAATTGCTTCATTTTTGAGTTAATTACAGTTAACTACAAATTATTTTACACAGCGAATTTTTTTAAATTCCCCTTGGTTTCTACGGAAACATTTTAAATAATTTCTGTAGAACAACGAATTACGAGAGACAACTTTGTACGCATTGTTCTCGCCTCTGGCCTTTAGGCAATTAGAAAGTGCGAATTAAGGGTGAAAGGGATTACCGCTCCACAATGTTAGTAGTTTCCGTAAAACCTATGGAGCCACATTCCGAGAAGTCGCACTAGTTAATATGCTTTCCACGGATAATAGCCTCTGGTCAACCTGTGTTATGGTTTCTCCTTTACTCCGACAAGAAGTCATGTTTTTTCGGAGAAGTGAGTGATCCACGCGTTTCAGTAAATTTATACTGTCTATATCTACACGGTCACAGTAGCTGAATATCCGAGTGATTCCGATATTTTGCACAATATTCAAAGAACTAGTGACAGTAGCAACGTCGAGGGGACGGGAATGAGAGACAACTTTGAGGTAAAGTTTCCAAAGATGAAATGTTGGCAGATTTGGAAACCGGGGCGAGGTTTTCACTGTGAAGAAAATGTTCCAAAATATAATGGCATGCAGACAATAATTAAAAAAATAAATAAAAAAAAAACTGTATGCATTATATCACCAATCTCCAATTAAGGATTATTGCTAAAGTACTTGATGTGGAAACTACTGCATAAAGATCGGTCGTGTGTGCGGGCCACGATGGGCAGTTTGCAGCTTGCGGACGGCAATATGAGAAAACAAAATTAAATATTTATTTTTTAATGCTAAAATAATGACAGTATACAATTATTTGACAAACACCACATTATTGACAGTAATCACAGTTTAATTATATCAAAATCACAAATTTAAATTTGCAAAAAATCATACAAATTATAATCAAACGTTTAAGTATTATAATAATAGGCCTGATGTAGCCAAGTGGTCATAAGCGAGAGTGCATAGCACGCGTTCTTTGAGTGGACCGGGTTTCAAGCCCGTGACTACTCAATACGGTAAACATTTGTATTGACGATTAATTGTAAACTCTACTGACTTGTTGTCGTGGTGGAGTATAAACAGAAAATTTATTTAATCTTAATAATACTTAAAGGCTAAACTCCATTATTTGGGTAACACTTGTCTCTGTGCAGTATGCATTGTCATAGAACGGATTGATTGTATGGTCGAATTTTGTGATTCAGTGAAGGCATTTTCTTTCTGATTGATTTGTGTCTTTTTCAGAGGGGTTTCAGCTGAGGTAGGGTGTTTACTCCCTTATCTAGCTGTTTTAAAATCGCGATTTGAAAACATCGTCAAGTGTGGGGGGGGGAACACCCTAGGCATATCCACGTAGGAGGATAGTGAGTGGCAAAAGCAGTGATGTAGCACCTGTCAATCACTAATCTAGAGTTTTACCTACTTAAATAATCTTATTATAACAATAACAAGAAAATGGAACATTTTTTCCCCCAGGATTCGTTTGGGCAGCTTGTAGCTTGCAGACGGCAATTGAGGGTTAGAGGGATATCCCGCTTTGTTCTCCGTGGCAAGACGGTGAAAAACGAATAAGAAATTTAAGTTTCCTGATAAAATATGAAATAATAATTAATGATTTTAGGGATTTTGTCGAAGACAGTTTTTCTGGAATATTTGTATAATAATTTTTTTCATGTAATCTGTGATTTTTGTGTACCTTTTCTAGAAGAGTTTGTTTTTTATGTAATATTTGTTTTTATATTGTAGAATGTTTTGTGATAGTTTTTGTTATTTGTGATATGAAAAATATTTTGTGTTTTTTATTCGCAATATTAAAATTTTATCATGAAAAAAAAATTGTATCCAATATATTTCCTTAGTTGTTAAAAAAAAAGAGACGAATAAAAAAAAAAGTGGCGCGTGTGCCGAGCACACGTGATAAATGGTTTATGTGAATCCTTTGTGTTTCTTTTAGGTATCTTGATTTGTATATTGATTAAGAAATAAGAGCTTTTGTACTGTAAATATTTTATTCAACATTCTCAAGATACAATGGATTTATGACAACTAAAGTACGAGATGTATACTTGTGAGTGCAATGTATCTAAATGTCTAGAAAACAGCATTGACTGAAATACCGATCTTGTAGTTGAAACGACATACGCAGCTGTTCAGGGAACCTAACAATAGATTGTTACGAAAATTAATGCCAGACAAAAAATTAATTGTTGACCAATATTTGTATTGTTGCAGTCACATTGGCCACCGTAGCCAAGTGGTTAGGCGCGCAGTGCATAAGTACATATGCCTTGAATGACCGGGGTTCAAGCCCGTGACTGCTAAATACAGTTCTGTTTCGTGTATTCTGTCTATCTTTTGAACTCCTCTGACTGTTTGGTCGTCCAGGAGTATAAACAGAAAATTTATTTATTTTTATATGACAAATACTTGTGTTGTTGCACAATCATACTTCCTGAAGTAAGTATGATTGTGCCATCATACTATTCAAAAATTCTAAAAAGTTAGAACTCGTGATACTATTGTATCCAGGTATTTTCATAAAGTGGGGGGGAATGATGACCAGACTGACTCGAGATATCATACCGGTCACGAAAAATGTGTCACACACTCTAATCACACTAGTGAGTGCTCGGCGCTGACTAATAGTGTGAACGTGGGAAGCACCTCTGGCCTGACGTGGGTAACGTCACGGAAGTGACGTCATCCGCAAGGATGTTTCACATCAAAAAGTCGGCAAACCTGTGAGCCCATTGTTAAAATATTCACAGCCCACCACTGAATATAACTGAATAGATCCCATCCACCTCGGTGCCTTTCTTATGTTCAATCTCAACAATTTTTCCTTCACTTTGCCCTTAATTATTACAAAATCATTTAGCTCACTGCCAGAGTTTGATAAGCTTCTTTTCTCAACTTCCCTACAAACTTCCTCATGTGTGAATGTAGATGCAAAATACTCATTCAGTTTGTCAGCTACCTCAGCAGATTCATCAACAATCAAACTGTCGATGTCAAGTGGACCAATCTGATTCACACCCTTCCTTCCAGAGTTTACATAAGTAAAGAAGTCTTTGTTTTTCTATGCATCCTTTGCAAAAGATTTCTCATAATTCACTTGCCTAACGTCCTTTGTGACTTGATTACAGACTATCTTATATCTGCCATAGGTTTCTGTGTCACCTGATAATTTATATGCATCCCATGCATTTTTCTTCTCTGCCATCAGTGTCATTAGCTCATCTGCCATCCATTTAGGCCTAAACCTTGAACAGCATTTCTTAGATGGTATGAATGGCCTAGTAGCTTTCAAGGTTACTTCCTTGAATGCTTCCCATTTAGAAATTGCTGTTGGTAACATCATCAGTTGTTCCCACAGTATAGAATTTAAGAATGTCTGAGAACACCATAGTCACCTTTACGGAAGCAAAAACCCTTCCCTCTACCCCTGATGGTAGTTATCTCTTTGAGTAAATCTTACTTCAGCACACTGTGATCACTGCCACCTAGTGGTTCCTTTATCTTCAGATTCTTAATGCATGAAGAATCACTACTGATAATCAGATCAAGAGTATTACTCCCTCTAGTTGCCTCCCAAACATGCTGCTGTAGAAAACAATCATCCAATAAATCCACAAAAGCCTTGCTAGTGTGCAAGTGACCAACTCACAAGTTAAAATCCCCATTATAAGACAAATCTGATTTACTGGCCCACTCTACATCTCTGTACAGTTGTTCATTGTACTCAACAGGGTCATTAGGCCTATAACACACCCCTACTCTCAATTTTGCTTTCCCAGTGCCTGTCATACCAAAGTGACTCAGTTATGCTGTCCTCCCACGTCAGCTTGGATGTACTTCCTTAGAGAGTATGTGTTTCTAAACATAACAGCATAACCCCTCCTCCCTTCCTATCCTTTCTGTACACATTGTACTCCCTGAAATCCAATTCTGCATTCCTTATATCTGTATGACACCACATCTGAAATATCCCAACAATATATGCCTTTGATGTCTTGACCAGCACCTCAAATTCATCAAATTTATTTACTAAACTCGTCTTTACTAAACTTGGTTACATGCAAATATACATGCACCGTTCTTACTCTTAGTTATCCTAACACAGCCAAGCCCGTGTATTTACTTGTTCCACGATAACTCCCAGCAGTCTTGGAAATCCCCAGCAACTTGCTTTCCAGGCTGCTGCTCATTTCAATAGAAGCAGTGCAAGAATCACTTTCATCTCTGCCTGCGGCTACTGCTAATCTAGCAGTCTGTGAATCCCCCAAGCTAGCAGTTTTCTGACCCACCTAACACTGCCTCAATAGCATCAGCAAATATTCTTGCACCCTTTCTATTTAAGTATATCCCATCCCTGTAGAAACAGTCTCTCCTGTTAACAAGCACAGACCACACTGAGAAAAATTTTATCTCATGCGCCCCTTGTCCAATCCCTCCAGGGCCGAATTGATTGACAAGGCTCTCATCGTATACTCCCTCCTAACCTTGTCTGGGCAGAATTGCAGATAGTTTCAAATTTTACTTGCTCACATTATGTCTGAATTTCTGTAGATTGTAAGTTTTGGGAAATACATGTGAAGGGAGGATCTTCCAGAAAATATAAGTAGAAGTGATAAATGAGGATGAAGAAGAAAAGCTGGTTCTGTGAGTTTGGAGTTGGACAGTGAAAGGATGCTGGTTGGTTGTGGCAAGGGCTTGGTCTGTTATGAAAGAGTGGGGAAATTATATTTATAATTCCCCTATCTTCCAAATATGAATTGACATCTGTCAATTCATAAGAACAGGCCCATGGAAGTATCTACAGAAAAGGAAGCAACAGACAACATCTAGGAGACAGAGACAGGAGAGACTGTAAGGGATCAATCATTAATTAACCTGACTGCACTCCTTTGAATGGAGTCAAGAAGCTTCAGAGATTTTGAGGGCATTACCCCAGATGGGAGCAATATTCCACGGTATGGCATATTTGAGATTTGTACAGAGTGATTCACAGCTGTTTAGAAGAAAATTAATGCCAAGAGTGTAAAAGAATATCCAGTGTTTTTTGGTTTTTTTTTTTTTATGCAAAACAAGCAACACTCGTGATATGCTTATGCCACGACTGATTAGAAGTTCAGGGTAATCCCTAATACAGATATGTGATCTTGTCTAGGAATATGATTGTCACTGAAGATGAGCATATCATTAGTAGACTCTTTTTGTGAGAAATAAAGGAAGGACTGAGTTTTAGACGGAATGAAGTTAACTAAGTTTTCTTTGCCTCACTGGAGCAAATTACTTGGAGATTAGCATTAATATGTGGCGGTGGTGAGGCCATTTGTGCGGAGAAAGGTTTTACTGGAAGGTGGAATTTTGCTAATGGTAGTATGCTATCATTAGCAAAATTATGGATAGGATTTCCAGTCAGTGGAAGAAGAAAGTCATTAACATACAGGAGGAAAAAAGTGGGACAAAGAACCAAACCTTTGGGAAAACTGCATTAGTGGAGAAGTTAGAAGGAAAGCACCATCACCCACAGTGAACAGTCAGAGAGAAAACTGGATACCCTATTGCAAAAAACAGTTGTCAGGCCATAAGATAGGAGCTTGTGATCAAAAGCCTTAGAATAGTGAATAACCATTTGAATTTTTTCATTCAATCTGTCCAAAGATGAGTAACATATGCCAACATATCACCAGTAGACTTACAGAAATTTTTGTTGATCCACTGGTGTTTTTTTTTTTTTAGTTAAGGCCATATTGCTCCGGGATATGCGGTGGTCATTCCCTGACCTTTCCGTATCCTCCGGATTTGGTGGTGACAGGCTCGAACCCCGGTCTAATCAAGAAGCGTGTGCTACGCACTGCTGCTCCTTCCCACCTGGCTACGGAGGTGCCAATCCACTGGTGACATTTCTGCTTAGTTCCAATATTTTAACAATTATTTCTTTAAAACTTCCTTCTCCTGTGGTTTGGAGACATTATCACCTGATTGTGTGTGAAACCACACACGTATAATTTTGTGGTTTGCGGAAATTTCAATCTTTCTTTTCCACAGAGCAGTAAAATCTGGAGCAAATTAGTATCCAACTCATGAGCACAAACTGGATTGGTATTTTGACAGTTGTCCAATGATGGATGAGGATATTAATTTGGACGTTCACTTTCCATCTGATAATTTTTTCCCTGTAGACTTTATTTTCCTGGTTTAAAACAACACAACAGAGTAAGTTTTGTTCAAATAGACATTGTAAAAAGCTTATAATCCATAGCGCAAGTTGGCATACCATGAATTTCTCAGAGATGAAATCTGGAACTTTTATTTATTTGTGTAGGTCAGGAGTGGCCAACTTAATATGTGATGCAATCTACTTTTTTCCTTCAAAATGCTGCAATCTACCATCTCAAAAATTTCATTGCACAAGGTGCACAAATCGAGGGATGACTGTATATTTAAAATTCGTCGTGATCGACAAATTAAATCCATGATTGACTCGTTGGCCACCCCTGGTGTAGGTGATTCCAAAAGGGAAATCCCCCAAACTCGCTAGTAAAGCACCATCATGGTGTCACCTTGGACTGTACACAACATATCTTTTAACAGGTCATAGGGCCCTGAATGCCAAACTAAACAGTTTTAAATTAGTGAACGATCCCCACTGTGTCTGTGGGGAAGTGGAGACATGGTCTCACATAATGTACAACTGTGAAAACTATGAGGATCTGCGACAACAAAACTGACTTACTTCCCTCGCGACAGGGAATCAAACCTGTTGCACTCGCAAGAGGAGTATAAGGAGTTGACAAAATTTGCCCAGGGACTGTTCACCTGAAGGAGAACACACTGCTATCTACAGGGATCAAGATCAGACACCACGACAAAACTAACCTCACTCACTGGCTCTCACCCAGATACAAGACTTTCCTTTGGGACTGAACTAGCATAATAAAGGACTCGCAGGACCCGACCCAAGGTAGCAAAGGAACCTGCTTAAGATTAATACCACAAACCTGACAAACCACAGATGGACTCCAAACACCAGACTGCACAGATGGGATTTATCCCACGAATTACCTTATAATTGGTCTGATCCCTGCTGGAATCAGACGGGGACAACCGGACAGATCGCACCTCTGCTGCCAAATGCTATTGGGAGATTTTAATAGGGTGCTCTAACCCTATTCACTTTTAATTACCAAACCCCTGGCAGGGGGGAGGAGACTTTTTAGTTTTTCCCTCCCCCCCCTGCCGTCCTTTTTTTGTTTCCCTCCCTCCTTAGCCATGCTCCCTTGCCTGGCCCTTTGCCTCCACTCCCTGGGGTGGGAGGGGTAGATGACTTCTGGGCTCTCCCATCTTCCCTCTGGTAGGGCATGGGCCTGCTCCACTGATTTGGGGGTCATCTTCTCTATGGACCCCTTCTGTCTTTTCCCCCCAGCCTTCAGTCTCCCCACCCCTCTCTCTAACTTACAATTACTAGTGTCTGAACCATTGTTGAACTGCTTGAGCCCTACACCCAAAAACTTAATAACATCTATTCACATAAATAGTACTCCTTTTGGCTGACCCCTATCTATAACTGTTTTTTTATTTTTTTATTTATTATTATTATTTTTTAAGGTCCTAGCCACTGAAATCTCAAGAAATTAGGTGGCAGGACCTGCCAGAGTAAATAACTATAATAGTGGTCTGCCTCCACGAGGCAGAGTGTAGACAACATTGGGTCCCATTAGGGGGCCAGCGGCTAAATGACCAGAGGAACAAAGGTACACGACACTACACATGTACAAAATCCATACACTTTTAAACCTCTGGCATTGACAGCGTTCTGTTTCACACCCACAATGTATACTATGCAGAGATGGGAGAAACCCCTGGTGCCATTTGACACTAAACACACTCTAGTACAGTACCTAGACCAGTGATGGCGAACCTTTCTGGTCTGCGCTAAAAATGAGCTGAAACAAAATACAGCTTTTACCGCTAGATGTAACTGATAGATTATAAAACAAATTTTTTTAAAATAATATACATACGGTAAACTCCTGTTATAACACTCCCACTTTTAAGGCTCTTTTCTTCTGGTCCAATCATCAATTCTGTGAAGCAGAATACATTTTTTAACAGTTACACACTCCCATTTCCTGCTTGTATCACTTTTTTTCAGGTCGCAAGAAGGATTAAACCTGAATACAACCTGCCTCCTTTTTGGCTTTTGGAGAGGGATAATAGAGACTAAATTCTATAAATTGTTAAATGTACAGTTTAACCTCATAGAAATCATTCCCAGTGCAGGTGATGTTTATTTCATATTTAACTCAAACCTTTGGTGCAAGGAAGCCTGAGGCTTATGCTGCACCAGACAAAAAAAAAAAAAAATTCCTGCATTACCCTGAGAGAGAGAGAGAGAGAGAGAGAGAGAGAGAGAGAGAAGTAGAAGAGAATCACCAAGAAAGAAAGAAAGAAGAATGATGATATCCAGCTCAGGACCCTGGGTTTGCCAAGCCCATACTCACCAGATGTCAGCCCCTGGGGATATTATGTGATACAACGTTATATCCAGTACTAGATAGAGTTAGCTTAGTACAGTATATAATATTATCAATTAATCAGTAAAATTATTAAACTTGTTAAACTTCATTGTCAATTAAATTGTACTTTTTTTTTAAAACTAAATATAGTACTTATAAAGACTTAAATTTTACAAACGTAACATAATTTTAGGTGGTAAATGACTCTCATCAACCAGTGCAATACCATCACTTTGCTTATTGGGGGCTTGAAGTGGTGAAACCCATGTTTAGTCTCTAGAGCAAAGTTTCTGCCCCCCCCCCCCCCCCACACACACACACAAAATACTTCTTCAACGTATGCGCGGTACTAAGTACTATAGGTTTTGATACCTTTCGTGTTTGGGGATTTCATTAAAAAAAAAAAAAAAATACAATAAAACAATATGAGTTTAGTTTAATTTAATATATCTTTTTAAAACTTTTTCATTCTTTTTAAGCAAAAAGAAATACTGTAACAGGAGTTTACTGTAATTATGAGTAGTGGCATGCTTGTATATTTTCTTATGTCTGACACTTGGGAAATGTGCTTCGCTGGTTCACCACAGCTAATCTATACCATGCAAAAAAATCAAAGGTGACACCAGGATACATTTAGTCATACATAATTTACACTTACTACAGCACAATCTAGCAATGGGTTATGAAGTAAAACTGCTCTATGTGACAGCCATTTGTATTGCTAATTACACTGAAGAGCAGCACAGTGTGGTCAATTATTGCTCAAAGAATGTCAAGGGGAATACTGGCAATATACCATGTGAGGCCTTCCTTAAGATTAGCCAGAAATTGAATACTGCCTGATAAATGCTGTTCCAGAGATATCCCATAACCAAAAGTTATAACAATTAAAGTCCAAAGAGCAAGATGGCCAAGCATTGACAAAATACAAGAAATCATTCAGATCGTTAACAAATATCCTAAAGCAATAGTTTCACTGATTGAGCAATATGTGGTAGAAATCTATCCTGCACAAAAATAGTTGTGTCCAAACCTCCCCTCTCTTAAAGGGCAGGGATCATATAGTGTCCGAAAAGATCACAGTAACACATACCCACAACAGTCCGTGTTTCAGAACTATGTACTCTTTGAAGAATGGTCCAATTATTAAGTTGTCTGTGACTCCATACCAAATCCTCTCCAATGTGTATATTCACACCATCGCTCAGCTGGAAATGACCATCATCATACTAACTATTAAAAACCATAAGTTAAAGTTTGTGTACTGTTGAAATCATGTGGAGTTAACTGGCACAGTGTGTGATCTTATGTAAAGAAACTTATAAGAGACAACATGGGATAAGATAAGATGAGAGATAAGATGGGATCCTTCCACTTGTTCAGATTACGAACCTAAGGGGGCATAAATTCAAATTAAGAAAAGACAGATGTAGATTAGATGTGTTGAAATTTGCCTTTAGCCAGCGGGTGGTTAATTGCTGGAACAAACTTCCATCTGTCATTGTGGAAGTTGATAGGCTGAATAAATTTAAGGAGGAACTGGACAGACATTTGGAGGGAATGGTGTGATTTTTTTTTTTTTTTTTTTTGGCTGATGCTGCAAAAGCTCATACACTTGCTTTCTTGCATCAAATGCCACTGCTACTACTACTACTACTACTGCTACATTCTGCAAAATGCAAAGCACTTTGCAGAATGTTGTCTAAGGAATACCTACCTAGATATTAGTAGACAGGTGTGCATTTTGTGTGCCACTACTGACCACTGCAACTTTGGCAATAAAAGCTGTTGCAATTTGGCAGTGTTCTCTGCTCGGAGCTACAAGCAAAGCACCCGTTTCTTCAAATTTTCTCATCATTTTGCATAATCCATTTCGGGAAGAGGTTTATTTCTTTTTTTAAACTGTGATATACTCCAAAAATACAGCCACGGTACTGTTGTTTTGGTAAAAGAACAATGATCATTCATTTACTATGCCATATTGATTTAATAGCCAAGATCATTCATTTACTGTGTGATATTGACCTTTTCTTGCAACTGTGGTGAAATCTGCTTAATTGCATCTGTGTATGTCACATGTGTGTGTGACACTAGTCATGCCATAAGATTTACTTTGGATACTGCTGAATGTAGTGCCAAGCACAACCTAGTGTCACTTTTTTGATTTTATTTTTTTTTTTGTGTATGTGCCTTTAATTTCCATATTGTCTGAACACTGTCTATTCTGAATTCCACCTCTGGGATGTGACAAACCATGAATTTCAGTGATTCGTGGTTTTGCTGCCCGCAGGCAGCAAAGTGATACAGTTTAACTATAACCACCTTGTATTATAAACTGATTTGGTGATTTTTATCTTACAATTTCTCCTGTAACGTATTCTTATTACAATATTCTTTTTTGTTCATTCTAGGAAAATGCCTTCACTACTTCAAACATGATGGTGCATTTTTAAAATCTTGGTGGACTGCTTAGTTTTCACTGGCTTTTCAGTGAGAAACAAAGGTACATTACAAATACATAAAATATCCTCTTCAATTTCTTACAGTTTTTTTATAAAAAGGAAAACAAGTTTTCACTACGGAGTATGTGATATCATAATTAAAATAATGAAAAAAAAAAGGAAAAAAAATGTAAGTTAATCAAATGCTGGTAACAGTTCAGTCTCCACTTAATGTGGATAACGGACTACTGCTGGGGTGATTAATATACTCTGAAGTCATAGTTCAGTAAATGAAAATATAGTGGAATGGTCATTATCCATGCCTTGATCAACTGTGCATTTGATTATTAATGTGTGGGCGTATTTCTTCTCTTCTTTTTTATATAACTATTTTTTGCCCTTGGCAGCATTACTTTTTATTTTTTTTCTTAGAAGCTAATGGACAGTTCAATGTTCGTTTTCCATACAAGGCAAAACAATTATCTGAAGATACAGTAAGGTCTGATGCAGCCAGTGGTCAAAAGTGAGGGTTCATTAATACCCAATTCTCAGTTGACTGTGGTTCAAGTCCATATGACTGCTAAATAGGCGATGTTCTCATATTATCTATTTTGTAAACTTCTCATACCCTATTTATACTCCAGTATAAATAGAATATTTATTTGTATTTATAAAACAAATAGACCATAGATCCACAATTCGCAAATTTCTCATCTATAAACCCTGTATGATTGCTTTCTTTAAAGTAGCAGCTCAGTAAGTTAATTTACTCACATGTACAATTTATGTGTACAGTGACACACACACAAACACTGTACACATAAATCATACATTTCCCACGAATACACTGATTAACTTTTGCAACTGATAATGCATACAGGAACTCCCCATCTTATGTAAGGATTACATTCCGCGGAATGCTATGTAAGTCGGGGAATTTCCCTCATGCTTGTGTAGCACTCGCAACTGTGCTCGCTGAATTGATTGAATCAAAAAAAGAAATGTTCAACGAACATGTAAATAGAATTATATATTGTATTTATTCAATTTTTTATTTCATGTGCAGGAAAAATTACAAAAGTGTGCAATTTAAAAAAATTTCAAAATTATAAAATTACAAAACAAGAGAGGAGACAGGCATAACATCAGTAAGTTTTAACTCTCGAGCATCGTTGCCAAAATTGATGTCTTGAGTTGATAAGTACGCCGCTGCAGAGGTTGAGGGCCGTGGAGATTTAGAAGGGGTCAGCCGCTCAACCTTACAAAAGAACATATTAATGGATCATGGCTTTTTTCTTTTCATCACAGATTTCTTTGCAGCAAGCAAGCATATCATTCACGCCTCTGTTAACTTTCTTCCTCTATTAACTCCTCCACGTCTTTGGCATCAACCTCCAACTGAAGTAGTTCTGCAATCTTTACAATCTTATCTGTAACCTCTTAATATGATTCATCTTTTTCAAATCCTTCGTAGCCTTTTACGTGCCGTGGGCATATTTTCTTCCATACGACCAGGCCTTATTAATATTTAAGATGGCGTGGCAAATATTGTAAGATTTCCAAAAGTCTCTTAACATAAAATTTTTCTCGTCTACTACAGACAATGCTTGAGCAAATGTGCGTAAATAGTATGCTTTTAAATTCAAAATAACACCCTGATCCATAGGTTGGATGAGTGAAGTCATGTTTAGTGGTAGAGATATGACGCTCACGTTCGAACTGAAATCATCTAGATGCATAGGATGTTCAGGAACATTACCTAATAGAAGCAAAATCGTGAAAAGAACATTGTTGTCTTTACAATATTTTTCAATCTCAGTAATGAAGCAGCATTTAAACCAATCCTCAAAGAGAGATATTGTTATCCATGCTCTCTGATTCGATCAGAAATGCATGGGTAGGGTAGCTTTATTGATGCCCTTAAATGCACGAGAATTTCCAGAATGGTACACAAGCAGTAGTTTTAATCTGTAATATGCATTAGCCACAATCCATAATCACTGCATTAGCCCCAAGCAAGAGCGTGGTCCCCATCTTTTGACACCTTGAAACCTGGCATTGTATTTTCCTCTTTGGCAATGTATGTTCGATTCGGCATTTTTTTCCAACACAGAGCAGTCTCGTCGACGTTAAAATTTTGCTACGTTGAATAGCCTCCTTCATCTATAATTTTTTCCAACACATCACAAATATCTCTGCTGCTGCTGCAGAATCGGCACTGGCGACTTCACCACATACTTTAACGTTGTGGAAACCAGCGCGATTCTTGAACCTATTAAACCACTTGTTGCTTGCCACGAACTTGGGTTGGGGTTTGCCGTACTTAACCTTAATATCTTTATAAATACTTGCTTTTGCTTGAATGGCCATTAGACTCAGGAGCACTCGCTTCTGAATCTGATTTTCCATCCATATTGTTAATAGCTGTTCCATATTCGATATAGCACCTGAACGCTGTTTTGTGATCACTGTTGACCTTAAGTGCGTTGATCCTTTGACATGTTCTTTTATACATGCACTGTCCTATAAAATAGTATTCACTGTTGAAGCAGCAAGACCTAATTCCCTTGCAATATAGGACAAACTTTGTCCTGCCTCATACTTAATCATTTTCATCTTCATTTCTAAATGAATTTTGTTTCGTTTCCTGGCACTACCACCACTTGCAGTTTTCGTTGGTCGCTTTTCCTTCATCATTGTAATATTTAAATAGGAATGAAGGAAAATTTCTGAAAATTTGTTTTTTATATGATTGAAGATTTCGGTGAAGGGGAACACAATTTCACCATAATAGTGTGAAAACCCACGCAATTGCAGTTATTTAATCATCTTCATTTATAAATCAATTTTGTTTTGTTTTGTTTCCTAGCACTGCCGCCACTTGCACTTTCGGTTGGTCCCATTCCCTTCACCATTGTAATAAGTAAATTGGAATGAAGAGAAGATTCTGTTTATTTATTTATGTTTTTTATATGATTGAAGATTTCAGTGAAGGGGAACTCATTTCGCCATAATATCTAACGTAAAAACCCACAGAATTCCAGTAATTGGTATTATCACAAATACAATAAGATCGAGTTTACTACCCGTTTATAATTAGATGCACTAACAGAAAAGTCCAATAAACCAGAAATTGCCAATGTTTTTATTGTTTTTTGATCATGACCTCCAGAAACGTGCTTTAAAAAAAATATCACAAAGGCGTTCAAAATTGATTCTTATAATGGGAACATATGATAACAATGAAAGGGTAGTGCAATTTCCATTATAAATATGACCTTTTAGAGAGATAAATAGTAATACAGTCAGTCCTCGTATAGCACGATAGTTGTGTTCCTAGAAACCCCCTCGTGCAATGCAAAATCGTGCAATATAAGCAACAGGCCCTACGGGAAAAATAGGGTTAGGTGCCAACCACCCAAGACTGAACACACACTTGTAACCAAAACATTACCAAACACAATAAATAGTCGTAATAAAATATTGCTACTGCTTTTGCTTCTATCGTAAGCAAACTTGGTTTTTTTTTGATTTTCTATCCAAACAGATGACAGCCGTTCCATCTCTTCCAATTCTTTGTGTCTTAATCTAATGGGTTTTAATTACACTTTGAGTTGTTTCTGCTATGAAAGTTGTTTTTATTTTCTCTGCATTCTTTGTAATTCTCGGCGTTGCCTCATTTAGGTCTGTAGCACTTGCAATATCACATAGTCTTTCATTTCGCTCAAAGCGTTTCACAATTTCATATTTTTTCTCTATCGACAGAGGCGGACTCCATAAGCCTTACTTGGGAAACCCGGTGGGCCGGAGGCCAGTGTGATTTTGGCCATACCCCATAGTATGAGGTCACTATAAATTTTCCGGGTAAGAATTTTTGACCCAGTCTGCCTCTGTTTATCGATATTGCTTTTCTTTTTCTCTCTGAATCTGCAGTGTCTTCACCAGGACGCTTCCTTTTCACACCTTTTAAGTATTTTACTCATTTTTAGGGAATAAAGCACAATTACAAAATGGGGAGGCACGCTTGATACACATAAACAAAGCTGCATGCGTGTAGCAACTGAATAAACAACACCGTAAAGGCAGAGATACACTATTAACACTTCACATTTTACTAAAGCACATTTCTAGGGGTTAGCATAAAACAATAAAAAAATTTCCAGTTGCGTTGCTGCTAGTGGAATCTGTTATAAACTGGTAGTAAACTCGATCTAATTGCATTTGCGATTATACCAATAGCTGGAATTGTGTTGGTTTTTACGTTATTATGGCGAAATGTGTTTCCCCTTCACTGATATAAAAAACATAAATACATTTTCAGAATCTTCTCTTCATTCCTATCGTGTTGCGTTCGGTTGGGGTGATTCTGCGTTCGACTGCCATTTCTTGTAAACACAAAGGCGAATCGTGCATAAGCGAATTCGGTTCGTGTTATATAAGATATCGTTTCCCTATTTATAAATCGTGTATGATCGAATTCGTGTAGTGTAAACGTGTTATACGAGGACTGACTGTATAGTGAAATTTTCAACTTCCAAGGACTTGGAAAGAATAAAAAAATAATAAAAATAAAAAAACCAGTGTTATTGGGTTCACATTACGATATTTTCACGATACCTCCATTTATTCCTACAGGATGCGGAATATGTTTGCACTAGCTGGCAAAAACTTACGTAAAGTAGGATTTCCATAAGTCGAGTACTACGTAAGTCGGGGAGTTCCTGTATTTGTATTGTATAAAAACTGTGCATTTCCTGTGAATAAATTATATTTTTTGATTAACTGTAGTTAACCAAATTACTGTATCTTCTAGGCCATATGATGAACTTTTGCTTTCCTGGAAAATTATCCTAAAATTCCTCTGTTTTTTCTTATGGTCTGAAAGTATACTAGTGCCTGCAGTATGCAGTGATGTTTTTATCTCTTGCTGTGGCTAGTAAAAGTACATTCTTCATTCCATTTATTAATATAGTCTCAACATTATGTACATAAAAGTATATACATGATTTATATACAAGATATATTTACATATAATTATATGCTCTGACAAACATTAAACTCTCGTGTGTGTGTGCAAGTGTGTTCTTATTCAGGGTAGCTCCTAGGTATAAGCCCAAATCTACCTTGAGAACTTGGGAATATATAGTCTTTACAAAGCAGTCCTTAAAAAGTATGTTAAATTACCTGAGTCTGATTTTACTGTAGCGCTATTCGCACTTGAAATCCCGCACCCACTGGAGGTAGTGCAATACCAGTGAGTGCCAGCAATCCCGCGCCCCGGGTTGCCCATACCAGGGAGCCAGCAGGGAAAAAAAAAATAATAATAATAAAATATATATATATAATAAAACAACAATAATATTCAATAGTCTGGACGGCACAACTATAAACTTCAAAAATCACAGTTCAACTGAATATTTCCTCAGCTGCTGTTTCACATGCACTGGAACCTCCAAAACCAATAACGGTACTATCCAGCAATCTCCAACAGTCAAACTTCCAGGTTTCCAGGTTGACTTTTTCACATGTGTGGACAGGTGAAAAATTTGTGAAAGTTAGTGAAACACAAGAGTAGCCAATTCTTTAAATAAAGTAAAAGTTCAGACCATAACATTAGTAATGACGAGCATGACAGAAATGATGAATTGTTGGTGAATAAAAGCTTTGTTCTACACTGACACTTTGTTTAGCAATCACACTTCCCAGTCTGTGCTTCAAATATATGAAATAAAATATTTTTCCAAAAATTTGCCTTCTAAGATATGGAGTGTATCTCAGTGTCCAGAAAATACAGTAATCAGCATAAATAATAAAAGTTCCAATGTACATGAAACCAAAATAGTCTAATGTCAACAAGTATTTTCTTTCATCTTCTCAATCCCATGCATGGTACTAAGTACTATGAGTCTTATTACCTCTTGTACTTGGAGTGCTCATAAAAAAAAAATAAAATATATAAAAATAAAGTTGAACAACAAAAATTACTTCTACACATATTAACCATGCAAATCATATCTCAAATAGCCTACCATGAACTGCTAGCCAATCATGAAGATCTTCTCCTACTGGCAACCTGACAGTTTCTCGTAAGTTGATGCCTGAATTAAGTGATGCCTGGGCTTGTTTATGAAGCGAATAGCGAAGAGTTCCACGTTCAAACTTTTTTTTTGGACGAAAGGTCTGTATATTAAAAAACAAAGTTATCATCATAATACCTTAACTTTAAAGGCTGTAATGCTTTCTCCATTGTTATCCTCTTCTAAATTCCTATTTAAGAAGAGGATAACGTGGCAATTTATAGAGCTAAAGAGAAAAAGGTGTTTACATTAAAAAAAAAAAAACATTTTTGTAATATTACCATTTTTTTTTTTTACTGTGCAGTAAGCTTTGCATTTATTTTATTTTATTTTATTTGTCAGTGGGAAGTAATTATTCATACACATTGCAAACATATAGTAAAGGAGAACACCAAGTAATCTGATGCTGCAGAACACAACTATGAATGCTCCCATTAGTGAGTTTTTAATTTTTTATTATTATTTTTTTACTTTTAAAAAAATTTACTTTTTTTTACTTTTATGTATATAGGAAAATACAAATTTAGAACAAAAAATAAATATGGGGAGGGATACAAAGATACATCTTTTCAGACAGAGTACAATCATGATTTTGATTAAAATCAAAAATTCTGGACACTGTCATTCACCACCGATTAATGGAATATTTTAATCACTTCATCAGCGACTGCCAACATGGCTTCACCAGGGGCCGATCAGCTACCACTAATCTTCTCACCATCTGGCAACAGGTTCTAGACACCGTCGATCGCGGGGGACAGGTTGATGTGATCTACACAGACCTTACTAAGGCTTTCGACAGTGTCCCACATAATCAACTTGCTCAAAAACTAAGCCACTATGGAATACTTGACCCTTTATTATCCTGGTTGATGAGTTATATCTCATATCGAAAACATACAGTGATCATCGGACAGGAAGTCTCAAGGGAATTTTTTCCATCGAGGAGTACCACAGGGATCATCTCTTGGGCCTCTTTTATTCACCATCTTTATCAACGATCTACCGCAATTTGCTGAGAGAGGTGGTATCAAGATACTAATGTTTGCCGATGATGTGAAACTATATTCACCTATCTGCAGTCAAGATGATGCAGTTAACCTTCAGACTGCTCTCAACTCTTTTTGCTGATTGGGTTGCTTTGAACGGTTTGGAGGTTAATACTATGAAGTGCAGCTCTATTTCCTTTGCCGCTATGAGGAAAACTAAGGCTTTAGTTAATGAATATTACATCAAGGAGATGCCGATTTCCAGAGTTGACGAAGTTAAAGATCTGGGAGTTACTTTTACCGCTACATGTGGGTTTGAAAAACACGTTAGGAATATATTAAACCAAGCGAAAAAACAAATTGGCTTCATTAAACGGCAGACGTACAGATTTCAAGATCCTCAGTTCTCTGTGCTCCTATTTAAGACAACTATACTCCCTATAGTGGAGTTTGCTTCTCCTATATGGAACCCACACTATGCATACTTGATACAGCAAATAGAATCGCTCCAGATGAAATTTATCCACTATCTTTCCAGACGTAACCCCATGTTTTACCACAGAATCTTCTACCGGAATCTCTGTTCCTACTTCAAGCTTCAATCTCTGGAAACTCGGTGAACTGTTCTTGATTTAAAACTGTTGTACCACATCTTCGCTGGATCAACTTACCTGCCGGATCTTCTATGCCATATTGACCTTCACGCTCCAGCGGTGGCTACTAGACAGAAGACTACTTTCCACATCGGTAACTCTAGATTAGAGATATCCAGGAACTCCTTCTTCAAAAGAACATTGGCACTCATGAACAAGTTTGATTTGGATATGGCTGTGAACAAGAAACAATTTCACAGAACTATTTGGAGTAAGTTGACCGATTGACGGATGAGTTCTGGGCTAAAGATGTCCTTATTAATTCGTGTGTGTGTGATGATGTCTCCTGCAACAAACTGCTTTCTGCGAGTTTACATAGCGCTGGACTTGACGTCATGAATATCTTTTTATTTTTGTGAATTGAACTTTTCCCGTTTCCATTGTACAAAGTATATTAGTCTACCATTTATTTTTATGTTTGTACAACCTTTACTCTGTTATACACTTGAACTGGGCGAATGCCTGTTGTGTATATTATATGTTAAAAATAAATAAATAAATAAATAAAATCCATGCGGCAATTACTTCTTTAAACAGTGACTCCATTATTTTCCATGGAACAGAGGTCAAGCTTAAAAAAAAGTAAAGTGTAGCCATTATCAACCCACTGCAGATGGAAGCCTCCTCAGGAAGGAGGATGGAAGGAGGTCAAGCTTAAAAAAAAGTAAAGTGTAGCCATTATCAACCCACTGCAGGATGGAAGCCTCCTCAACAATTCATGCTGAGGGAAATGGACCATAATCTGCCACGCTGGTCCAGTGCGGGTTGGCAGATCGACTGTATTCAGCAGTCAGGGGCTTGAACCCCGGTTTACTCAAAGAGCGTGTGCTACTGCACTCCCGCTCCTGCCCACTCGGCTACTACAGACCCGTAACTGCTCACCTCACCCTTTAAATTTCTGTTTGTGAACGAGGATCCATTCACATACATCCAGTTCACAGGAACCTCCCCTAATTATGGCTAAAAGTTTGCTGACCTCATATGCTGCCTGTCTCTCAATATAACTGAATACATCCCATCTGCCCCAGGTGCCACATTTATGTTTAACCTTCAACAGTTTCTCTTCCACCTTCCTCTTGCTTATCACAAAATCATTTAAATCCCTGTAATTTGATTATCCTGACTGTTACACAAGTGAACCACCTCTGTTGCCCAGTGGCAGTGTGTGCTCACATAATAAGTGCAGTGGTTCAGTTTTATGTTATAGCCTATTAAATACTACTGAATGCAGCTGATCTGGCATCCTCATCCCTAAAAGTTCTACATATGCGAATATAGATACAAAATACCTATTCAGATTGTCAGCAACCTGAGCTGGATCATCAACAGTTATACAATTCATACCTAGCAGAACAATGTGACTCAATCCTTTCTTCTAGTGTTTACATAAATAATGAGTTATTTGCTACTTTTCGTTGTTTGTCAGAGACTTTTTGTGGTGTGTTTTAGCTAGTCTAACCCACTTTGTGACTTGACTGAAGAATAGTTTAAACCTACTCCAAGTTTCTGTATCTCCACATAATTTATGAGCATGTCATGCATTTTTCTTCTCTGCCACCAGTCTTATCAGGCTGCCTGATATCCATTTTAGGTCTACACCTTGAACAGCATCACTTGGTTGGTATAAAAAGCCCAGTAGCCTCTATGACTCCTTCATATTTAAAATTTGATGCCCATAAAATCATCATTTGGTCCTACTGAATAGATTTTGAATCTGTCTCAGATCATTGTGGTCACCTTTTATGAAAGCAAAACCACTTCCATGAGCCCTTGCAGCTGTTACATCTTTAAAGTAAATCATACATCGATAAACTGTGATCATTGCCACACAGTGGTTTCTTTATTTGCAAATTCTTAATGCAAGAAGATTCACTACTGATAATCAGATCAGGAGTATTACATTCTCTCAATGCTTCTCTAACATTAACATTAGCAGAGGCATATGATGCAGCAAGCTTTCTTGAATCAGCCAAAAAAAAAAAAAAAAACTTCCCACTTCACCCATCTATTCACTTCAAACACATCTCTAGTTCTACCTTGAATTTATTTAAACTGTCAACTTCCACAATGACAGATAGAAGTTTGTTCCAACATCAACAACCCACTGGCTAAAGGCAAATTTCCACACATCTATTCTACAATTGTCTTTCCTCAATTTGAATTTATGTCCACCTCAGGTGAGTAATCTGAGCAAGAGAAAGATCCCATCAGCATTGAGCTTGCCCAAACCATTCAAGGCCTTATACACCTCAATCAGATCACCTCGCAGGTGCCTCGTCTCTAGATGCTGCAATTTGCACAACTTAAGCGTTTCTTAGTAACAGCAACCCTTTGTTCCCCTCACCAAACTTGCTGCCCTTATCTGTACTCGTTCTAGCAACTCTACATTTCCTAAAATGAGGCCTTCAGATCTGTACGCAGTAATCAAGGTGTGACCTGACCATTACCTTATATGAGTGGACAATCACCTCCCTATCCCTCCTAGCAAAATTCCTGCATATCACTGACAAGACACCACGTGCTACTCTTGCAGCCTGTCTGTACTGCTAAAAAACTTCATATCTGACTGCACAATTAACCCCAAGTCCTTTTCATTCCCCACTACCTAGAGTACAAAATTATTACAAAATCATTTAGCCCCCTGATATAGTTTGATAAGCTATATTCACACATGAGGAAGTCTCTACAGACTTCCTCATTGTGAATGTAGATGCAAAATACTCATTCAGTTTGTCAGCTACCTCAGCAGGATCATCGAGCCATCGATATCAAGTGGACGAATCTGATTTATCCCCTTCCTTCTAGAGTTTATAAGTAATTAAGTCTTTGCTGTTTTTCTTTGCATCCTTTGCCAAAGGTTTCTCATAATCTGCCTTTGCTGGCCTAACCATCTTTGTGACTTGATTACAGACTAGCTTGTCCATGATGGTGTGGAAAGCAGTTATTCTGTAAATCCAGTAAATATTGTTATTGTGTGAGTGCCCAGCCTACAAGTTTCAGTCAATATTTGAAATCACTCCCATTACAAGGCAGTCTTGATTTACTATAGGCCCATTTTATTTGTCTGTGCAACTGTTCATTTATGCTCATCAGAATTATTATACTTCTTACCATTTTTAAATTTTTGTTTAACTGGTGGTTAATGTTTATATTGACAGGTCACGGTTCCCTAAAGGCGAAACTAACCTCCTTAGGCCTGACTGATGACCCAAACTGCACCTGTGGCGAAAGTGAAGACTGGGCACACATTCTATATGAATGTATAATATATGACATCCCCAGACCAGAGCTAATAGCACAGATGTTCTTCTCCCCTTCCCCCAGGGGAGAACATCTGTTCATCATAGAAGAGCAAAATTATAAAGCTTTTACATCTTTCACACAGAAAGTATTCGAAATGCACAGAGCAATCCAAAGAATGGAAATTCAGTCCCCCAGCAATTAAACAATAATCAATAGTAAAATTGCCCAAGTTTCCCACCACGCCCAGACGATGACGTAAAAAAATGTTAGGATAGCAGTATTCCGTGCTCTGACAGAAACCTGACATAACAAAACTCCCCAGGACTACCCTGCCATGTGTAGGAGCCCCACACCAAATAAGTAACCATGTAGGGAAGGGAGATGTATAGGCAGCCAGGAACAGATTAACTGAAAAATATCAGTAAGCTAGCAGCAAAGGGATGCAATGTAGAATGAAAGAAGAATGTTGTTGTTTGTTTGTTATTTGGTTTTTAGGAGCATTAGCAGCTAAGGCCATATTGCTCCGGGATATGCAGTGGTCATTCCCTGACCTTTCCGCATCCTCCGTATTTGGTGGTAACAGGCTCGAACCCCGGTCTAATCAAGAAGCGTGTGCTATGCACTGCTGCTCCTTCCCACCTGGCTACGGAGGCGCCTGAAAGAAGAATGAATGAATGAGAATGAATGATAGAATGAATAGGCTGGGCACTGAGTGAACTAGGAATTATGGTAAAAGGGAATAAATGGCAGTTTTGGTGAAAGAAAGAGTGACCTATCATGAGGGAAAGAGAGAGTGAATGGGAATGAATGGAAGAGCAAATGTAATTGGCCAAAAGAATACAAAGTTAAAAATAACTTACATTACTTTATATATACAGTACTAACAAACATTTACTAACCACATAAACACTATCACTGCATTCTCCCCTGGCCTGCAAAAAAAAAAAAAAAAAATTGAGGCTAGGCCTGCACCACAACTGAAGAATAACAGTAAGTTGAAGTGCCCAGAGTTGTTGTTGTTGTTATTTGGTTTTTAGGAGCATTAGCAACTAAGGCCATATTGCTCCGGGAATATGCGGTGGTCATTCCCTGACCTTTCCACATCCTCCGTATTTGGTGGTGACGGGCTCGAACCCCGGTCTAATCAAGAAGCGTGTGCAGGTGCCCAGAGAGTGCAGTGCAGAAAGTAAGAGTTGAATAAATGAGATGAGAGCTAGAAGAATGAATAAAAGTGTAAGCGTGTGAGAAAAAGAACACAAACCATAAATGCTACAGTTAAGTACACACTAACCCTAGTTTTAATTAGTATTTAAATTTAAACTACACATCATTGCATCCCCCTCCTGGTGTGTGAGAAAAAGAATGAGTTGAGTGAAAAAAAAAAAAATAATAAATATATATATATATATATTTATATATATATATATATATATATATATAAAAAAAACTTGGAAAAAAAATTATAAAATAAGAAAAAAGTATTAAAAAAATTAAATAATAATTAAAAATAATTAAAATATTTAATAAAAGTATTAAATAAAAAAAGAATAATAATAAAAAAAAAAGAATGCAAGTAGAGTGAGAATGCAGATTATGAATGAAGTAAATGTGTGTCTCTCCCACCCCCTCACCTGGTGGGTTCTCCACTGCCAGCTAACATATCCCACCCCCAGAGCGGGATGAGCAGCTTGACCTTCATACCGGATTCGACACAGCTTGTTGAACATGACACCGACAAAGACATTCTGCAGCTTTGCTGCTAACATGCCATTGGCAATCTGAACTGGGTACTCTAACCTGGTTCCCTTTAAAACCCCATCCCCAGGCAGGGGAGGGAGGAGACGGATCTCTGTCTCCTCTCCTCCCTGCCTACCCCCTATACTTCGCCTGGTGGGCTCGTCTCCACTGCCCTCTTTGGGGATGCCTACTCTATCGTCCCTATTCTTCTATCTATTTCCCCCCCAGTCTTCAGTCTCCCCCCTCTCATTAAATTGACTGAGTACACCCTTAATAATGCCACCAAATTCTAATCAATGTCTAAATTCTACCAGTTTCGTGTAAATCTCTAAGACAACTAACATTATTAGCTTTTATCTAGCGTATAGCCTCACATGTCTAAATTTAATAACATCAAAATTTTGCCTGACCTATTAGGCCTTTAACACATCTCTTTAGTGTTCAACCCCAACCAGCGATTTCCTAACAGCAATCCCATTAAGCATTAATGTCAAACACATAAATTTTTTTTTTTTTTTTTTTTTAAGGTCCTAGGCACTGAAATCCCAGGAAACTAGGTGGCAGGACCTGCCAGAGCAATTTGTTGTGATACTGGAGGCAATACCGGCTAGCCTCCACGTGGCAAGGTATGGGCCC
The DNA here is from genome assembly GCF_048544385.1 of Mastigoproctus giganteus. Lineage (NCBI taxonomy): Eukaryota > Metazoa > Arthropoda > Arachnida > Uropygi > Thelyphonidae > Mastigoproctus > Mastigoproctus giganteus. Next base: position 237,710,347 of record NC_143575.1, on the reverse strand, counting down.
CACTAGGGGGCCTGGCGGCCAATAAGCCAGACAAACAATGGGCAGACAAACTTTGGCTTGACAGTGTACTATCCTCGATACAGCGAAACACACACAGAGATGATGGGAGAAATCCCAGGTGCTGTCTGACACAAACATACCTTATACGTTATGCCACCTCTGTCACTTCTACCATAAGAATTTTCAAGACCATATAGATGAAGTGGCTGCAGAATTTCAATTAAAGAGGCACAAAATCAAGGAAATATGGACAAATCAATATCATAGTAGACATATCCCCAAGGATATGAAACATATTAAAGCAGAGGATCTATGCTGGCTGGACCAGCACACAGATTCAGGGAATATTCCCCTGTAAATAAGGTTACAACTGCCACAAATATGGCCATACTTACAGGGACTGTGGCCACTGTGCAGTTACTGACCATGATTATAAACAGTACAATAACAAGAACCAGCAACTGAAGTGTGATACATGCATCTGCTACCAGAAAATTATTAAACTAATACAGTCCAGGAACAATATTGGATCAAACTAATAATGTAGAAGTAACTAGGTCTATAAACTTTATCCAAATGAATGTTCAGAGAGCACGTACAGTTGTGGATCAGATACAGAAGAAAATAAGATAGATATCTTGGCATACCAAGAGTCCTACACTCATGCAGGCAGGGTACAAGGATACTCAAGAAGCTACAAAATCATTGAAGAAATCACAGGTGTTCTTTCAGCACCAATAGGACTGGGAACTGACTGAGAATAGGTGTGAGAACGTAGACTTCTTGAGCTCCTGAAAATGAATAAGTTTTCTTAGGAATTTCATTGCATTTTTGATTAATTAACATAGTAATTTGTTTTACAAATAGATTGAAGAGGCTTAATAGCATTTGTTAGCTAATATTTTAAATTTAGCTAGTGATTTTGTAAGTTACAACTTGCTACTCATACCACTATTGTATCAATTTTTGGCATGAATATCGTAGCACGTAACTAGTAGCACAGAAGAATAGTAGGGTTTTAATTGTAATAAATAAGTAGTTTGAAGGTTTTAATCACTTTTTGGGCATATCTTTTGTATTAAGGTAAGGATTTAACTGATTTAATATTGTAATCGTTACGGTATAGTGTAATATATAACGTAAAACTAGACAGTGCAATACGAATTATTGCATTACCTTAGTATAGTATAGTATTGTCAATTAATTAATTAAAATTATTAACCTTATTAATTTTCATTGTTAATTAATTAAACAGTATTTAAATAGAAATCATTCCCCAGACTAGAGCAGCAAAGTAACGTGCACAAATAGCAGGAGTGCTGTGGCTCAGGGGAGAACTGAAGGGGGAGGCAATTCTCCAATGCATTATAACCTAAAAAAAAATGTGCAACTTGTGAAATGTTTGTGAAAAAAATCAGCTTCCCAACTCAAGGCTAGAGTTCACTCGTGTGAGTCAGGAAACACAGTGGCAATCTTCAAGGCAGAATGCGCTGGTCCCAAAGCAGCTAGTTATCGTCAGTGGCTCTTTTGTCGGGGAGACAGGAAATATATTGTGAAAAAAGGATAGGTAGATGTCTGCCAGGAGCAAAAGTTGATGACATTGTAGAGCAGGTATTATCTTTTAAGGGCACAAATGAAGGTCCGCAGCGGTTCTGACGTGCAAATTGATCGTCAGACCCGGGTATAGAGGCGAAAGACTAATCGAACCATCTAGTAGCTGGTCCCCTCCGAAGTTTCCCTCAGGATAGCTGGCGCTCGAGGGAATCAGTCTCATCCGGTAAAGCGAATGATTAGAGGCCTTGGGGCCGAAACGACCTCAACCTATTCTCAAACTTTAAATGGGTGAGAAGTCCGGCTTGCTTGACTCGAAGCCTGGACGAAAGGATGTGAGTGCCCAGTGGGCCACTTTTGGTAAGCAGAACTGGCGCTGTGGGATGAACCAAAGTGCCAACATGTACACGTTGGCACTACTGACATTAAGAGTAGGAGATCTGTGAACTTACTTGACAAGTACAGGTCAATGTTGAAAAAAAAAAAAGTCGAAAATTAGGGTTAAATTTGAAAGTGTCAAAAAATCTTTTAGCACATGGGATGTTTTTCTCATGGTACAGACACAGAATGAGAACTAGTCCCCTACTTTTCTGAGGATGTTCTATGGGTTTTTTGCAGTAATAAAAATTACTTAATGAACTATTTTGGAATTAGTCATAATCCTACAGTGTGGAGACTTTTTTGCACCCGGTCACCCTCCTGCGACCCTAATTAATTTCGACCCACGTATGAAAGTTATGTTTTTGCCTCCAAACACAACCAGCCTGCTTCAACCGATGGACCAGGGAGTCATCAAAACATTCAAGGCTTACTACACGAGGCGTTCGTTTGCACGTCTGAATGACGCTATGATACAAAATAGTGAGATATCTGTTAAAGATTTTTGGAAACAATTCAATGTTTTAGATGCCGTAAGAATCATTGAAGAATCTTGGGATGAAATTCACAAAAAAAACATTGACTGGTGTCTGGAAGAGACTTTGTCCATTTTTTTTTTCAAAAACGAGAGGAAAACAACGCCAGAAACTGATCATGTCGCTCGTGTGATAGAATAAGTTGTTAATCTTGCCAGGCCAGGCAATTAGATTTGGAAGTCAATGGTAATGATGTCAAAGAGCTGTTGGATTCACATAGTCAGGAGCTGACAATGAATGAGCTCATAGAGATGCGTGAGCAAAACGTCACTGAAGTATCCGACACTTCAGACCCAATTTCCCCAGAAAAGCACATGACAATTGCAAGCTTGACAGAAGGTCTCAATTCAATTGAAAAGGGCTTAAAAATTTTAGAACACATAGACTCCAACGAAGAACGCGTTATAGCTACAAAGCAAGGAATAAAAAAATTATTAGCTTGCTACGAATAAATTCTGCATGAAAAAAAGAAGGCGCTATGTCATCAGACGTAATTTGTTAGATTTTATGAAGCCATTGACATCGAAATAACTTTTTTACGTAACTCATTTCTTTTTTTAATACATATTATGTATTAATATGTATAAAGAACTGCAATTTTGTTAAATATTTTTCTTCTAACCTAGTGTTTTTGTTAGTCCTTGGTCCCAATTAAACAAAATTTATATGTATTTATATGCAAAGTTGTACCCCGACTTACGCGAATTCGACTTAAGCGATTTTCGTCAGACCCACCCATCGCATAACTTCGGGATATTACTGTATTCTATAATCTACTTGAGGAAAAAAATTAATTAATTAAATAAAAATTTATTGATGTAATTATTTGTCTCAGAGCTTTACCCCCTACCCTGAAAATTTTCTGTGGATGCCCCTGCTCCCAGGGGTTTGTGTTGGGCCCATTGTTTTCTGGATTTATGAATGATATTGATGAAGGTATATTAGGCTTAATGTCCAAGTTTGCAGATGATATGAACATTGATTGGGTTGTTAATGAGTACATTGCTGCTAGTTAAGTAGATGGGCTGAGAGGTGGCAACTGAAGTTTTAACATCAACAAATGCAAAGTGCTGCATATGGGTAGGAGTAACCCCAGAGTAACACATCACCTGTGCCGTATTACACTCAAGGTAGTGAAGAATGAAAATGACCAGAATAAATAACTGTGCAGTCAGATATGAAGTTTTCTGACAGTGCAGACAGGCTGCTTGAGTAGCTCATGGAGTCTTGTCAATATATAGGAATTTTGCCAGCAGGGATAAGGAGGTGGTAATCAATGGACACTGTTATTTCCTTGTATAAGCAATAGTCAGGCCACACCTTAAGTACTGCGTACAGATCTGGAGGCATCATTTTAAGAAGGATATAGAGTTGCTAGAACGAGTACAGATAAGGGTAACAAGATTGGTGAGTGGAACAAAGGGTTGCTGTTACCAAGAAAGGCATAAGTACTACAAATTAAAGAGTCTGGACTAGGCACCTGCGAGATGATCTGATTGAGGTGTATAAGGCCTTGAATGGTTTCAGCAAGCCCAATGCAGATGGGATTCTTGCTCAGATTCCGCACCTCAGTGGGCATAAATTAAAATCGAGGAAAGATTGTTGTAGAATAGATTTACGGCTTGACTTCAGCCAGCGATTGGTTGATTGCTGGAACAAACTTCCATCTGTCATCGTGGAAGTTGACAGCTAAAATAAATCCAAACTTTTGGAGTGTATGGATGGGTGAAATGGGAAGGGTTTTTTTTTTTTTTTGGCTGATACTATATAAGCTTGCTTTCTTGCATCATATGCCTCTACTAATGCTAATGTGCAATGTAAGGAGTGTGAGGAAATCAGGTGCCAACTCAGCGTTGTTATTGGCCTATGTGAGAGCTTGAAGGATAGGGTGGATGCCCTTGAAGGATTTAAATTGAGGGGCCCATCAAGCTCTCAGCTGCCAACACCAATGCCAGAGCTTGCACTTGAGCATCATGCAACACAGCAGAAACCCCCAAGGCAGAATGCGCTGGTCCTAAAGGAACTAGTTGTTGTCAGTGACTCTATTGTCAGTGAAACTGGGAACGTTTTGTACAAAAAAAAAAAGGATAGGTGGATCAGAACCAGGGTATTTCTGCCAGGGGCAAAGGTTGATGATGTTTTAGAGCAGATATCATCTTTTAAGGGCACAAAGGTTGATACTGCTGTACACGTTGGCACTAATAATATTAAGAGTAGGAGAATGGTGGGATTACTTAACGAGTACAGGCCAATGTTGAAAAAAAAAGCCGTCAGTTAAGGTTAAATTTGAAAGTGTGGAGGGAGTATATGATGAGAGCCTTGTCGATCAATCGGCCCTGGAGATATTGTGCAAGGTTCAAGGGGTAGAATTTTTCTCAGCCAAGTCTGTGCTTGTTAACAAGAGAGACTGCTTCTACAGGGATGGGATACACTTAAATAGAGGGTGCAAAAATATTTCTGATGCTATTGAGGCAGACTTAGGTGGGTCAGAAAACTGCTAGCTTTCAATAAACGGACTTCTATTGAAATGCAATTGAGCAGCAGCCTAGAAAGTAAGGCAATAGGATTTCCAGGACTGCTGGGAGTCATAGTGGAACAAGTAAATACGTTACATGGGCTGTGTTAGGGTAACTAAGAGTAAAAACAGGTGCATGTATGCTTGCATGTACCCAAATGCTAGGAGTATAGTTAATAAATTTGATGAGGTTGAAATCCTAGTCAAGACATCAAAGGCAGATATTGTTGGGATATCAGGCGTGGTGTCACATAGACATAAGCAGAGCAGAATTGGAATTTGGGGAATACAATGTGTACAGAAAGGATAGACAGGAGGGAGAAAGGGTTATGCTCTTAGATAAGAAACATGCAAAATTTAAGGAAGTGCATCCAACTGATGTTGGTGGACAATGCAAAGTTGAGTCTGTTTGGTGTGACATAAGCACTGCGAAAGAAAAATGAGAGTAGGTGTGTGTTATAGGCCTAATGAATCTGATGAGTATAATGAGCAATTGTGCAGAGAAATAAGAGTGGGCCAGTAAATCAGAGTGTCTTATAATGGTGGATTTTAATTTCCCAGAGATTGACTGGAATTTGTGGGTTGGTCACTCACACACTAGCAAGGCTTTTATTGATTTATTGTTTTCTACAGCAGCATGTTCGGGAGACAACTAGAGGGAGTAATACTCTTGATTTGATTATCAGTAGTGATTCTTCATGCATTAAGAATCTACAGATAAAGGAGCCACTAGGTGGCAGTGACCACAGTGTGCTGAAGTGGGATTTACTCAAAGAGGTAACTACCATCAGGGATAAAGGGAAGGGTTGTTGCTTTCGTAAAGGTGACTATGGTGGTCTGAGACAGTGTTTAAATTCTATGCGGTGGGATCAACTGATGATGTTACCAATAGCAAATTCAAAATGGAAAGCAGTCAAAGAATTAATCTTCGAAGCTACTAGGCTTTTATTATTATTATTATTAGCCATATGGCGCAAGAAAGCCTGAGGCTTATGCTGCACCAGCCAAAAAAAAAAAAAAAAAAAAAATGCCAGAGTTACCTTGTGAGTGAGAGAGAGAGGGGGGGGGGGATCACCAAGAATGATGATATCAAGCTCAGGACCCTGGGTGTGTCAAACCCATACTCACTAGATGTAAGCCCCTGGTGTTCATAGCAATTAAAAAATATTGTTAAAAATTTAGGCCTAAATGGATATCAGATGAACTAATTAGACATGTGGTAGAGAAGAAAAAGGCACCTCTGTAGCCATGTGGGCAGAAGCAGCAGTGCACAGCACACGCTTCTTGATTGGACCGGGGTTCGAGCCCGTGCCCACCCAATTACAGAGGATGCGGAAAGGTCAGAGAATGACCACCGCATATCCCCGGAGCAATATGGCCTTAGTTGCTAATGCTCCTAAAAAACAAATAACAAACAACAACAGAGAAGAAAAATGCATGGCATACATATAAAAAGAAAGGTGACACAGAAGCCTATGACATATAAACTGGTCTCTAACCAAGTCACAAAGGAGGTTAGGCAAGCAAAGGCAGATTACGAGAAATCTTTGGCAAAGGATGCAAAGAAAAGGAGCAAAGACTTCTTTAAGTCTAGAAGGAAGGAGATGAATGAGATTGGTCAACGATATCGATGGTTCAACTGCTGATGATCCTGCTCAGGTAGCTAACAAACTAAATGAATATTTTGCATCTATATTCACACATGAGGAGTTATTCGGCAAGGGGAATGGGGTTTGAGCCCGTCACCACCAAATACGGAGGTTGCAAAAAGTCAGGAATGACCACCGCATATTCACGGAGCAATATGGCTTTAGTTGCTAATGCTCCTAAAAACCAAATATCAAACAATAACAAACAAGGGGAATGCCAGAGGTGTATTAAACTCTGGCAGTAAACTAGATAATCTTGTAATAACTGAGAGTAAAGTGGAGGAGAAGTTGTTCAAGAAAAACATAACAAAGGCACCTGGGGTGGATGGAATCTATCCAGTTATATTAAAGGAGGAAGCAAAGCAAGTAGCCATAGTTTTGAGAGCTTCCTTGGACTCAGGGAAGGTACCATGGACTGGAGATGTGCAAATGTGACCCCAATCCACAAAGAAGAATCACAGGGGGAGACAGGTAATTACAGATCTGTTAGTTTAACTTCTATTCCAGGGAAATTAATGGAGGCACTGGTTAAAAAATCATTGCAGGATCATCTAGACAAGACTTCAGTTATAGCTCAGACACAGCATGGGTTTGTTAAGAGCTTGTATGACCAATTTGATTGGATACTATGATGTAGTCACAAAGGAACTGGATGCAAAGAATAATTTTGATATCATATATTTGGATCTTAGAAAGGCTTTTGATACTGTTACACATGGAAGCCTGCTGCAAAAATTGGAGCAGTATGGCATTGGAGGCAAATTGCTGCTATGGATAAAGGGAAGGTTGAGTGGGAGATGTTTGTTTGGTATTGTTTGTTATTTGGTTTTTAGGAGCATTGGCAACTAAGGCCATATTGCTCCGGGGATATGCGGTGGTCATTCTCTGACCTTTCCGCATCCTCCGTATTTGGTGGTGACAGGCTCGAACCCCAGTCTAATCAAGGAGCGTATGCTACGCACTGCTCCTGCCTACGGAGGCGCCGGTTGAGTGGGAGAAGACAGAGAGTGGTAATCGATGGACACTGCTCTTCGTGGACTAATGTTATTGGTAGAATCCACCCAGGGTTCAGTGTTTGGTCCATTGTTTTCTGCATTCATCAATGATATTGATGATGGTATATCAGGCTTAATGTCCAAGTTTGCAGATGATACAAAGGTCGGCAGGGTTGTTAATAACAGTACACTGCTGCAACAGGATCTAGAAAACTTCAGCAGTGGGCTGAGAAGTAGCAACTAAAGTTTAACATTGACAAATGAAAAGTACTGCATATGGGAAGCAGCAACCTCAGAGTAACCTATCAACTGTGTGATACTACACTGACAGTGGTAGAGAGTGAAAAGAACCTGTGGGTAATTGTGCAGGCAGATATGAAGTTTTCTTTTAACCATGCAGATGGTCTGCAAGAGTAGCTCATGGTGTCTTGTCAATGATATACAGGAATTTTTCTAGCAGGGATAAGCAGGTGATTTTCCACTTGTATAAGGCAATGGTCAGCCCCACCTTGAGTACTGTATACAAGTCTGGAGCCCTCATTTTAAGAAAGATGAGGAGCTGTTGGAATGAGTACAGAGAAGGGCAACGCGATTAGTGAATGGGAAAGGGTTGCTCTTAAGAAGAAAGGCTTAAGTTTTGCAAATTACAGTGTCTGGAGACTAGGCACCTGCAAGGTGATCTGATTGAGGTGTATAAAGCCTTGAATGGTTTGAGCATGTTCAATGCTGATGGGAGTCTTCCTCTTTCTCAGAATAATCGCCTGAGAGGGCATAAATTCAAATTGAGGAAAGACAGTTGTAGGATAGATGTGCAGAAGGTTGCCTTTAGCCAGCGATGGTTGATTGCTAGAACAAACTTCCATCTGTTGTTGTAGAAGTTTGCCTTGAATCTTAAACAGATTCAAGGCAAAACTAGACAAACATTTGGAGCCAGTGGTTGGGTGAAATGAGAAGAATGTGTGTGTGTTTTTGGCTGATGCTATATAAGCTTGCTTTCTTGCATCATGTGCTAATGCTAATAGTAGTAAGAAATACTAACCAGACTACAAAAGTGAACCATCTTTTCCCCAGTGGCAGTGTGTACTCATGTAAGAAGTGCAAAGGGCCAGTTTTACATTATATCCTTCTGCTGCAGTCCAAGGGAGGATATATATAGTATATATCTCAGCATCCATTACTTACAAACAGCTCTCTCACTATCATCAAATTCTGACATATCAGTCAATATTAATTGTCAGACACCCTTATGGCATAGCTGTGCCCTAAGGGTGTATGGCAATTAACAGAACTGGAAGACTTTCTAGCAACTATCCCCTTTCAGGTTATGAATCAGCCCAACAATCTTCCAACTTATAGCAGCACACTCTGGGAGAATGACATTGATATTACCCTAGGCACTAACTCTACAACGTACAAAATAACAAACTGGCATGTCCAGCCTGCCAAAACAACATCTGATCACAAAGCTATCACCTTCAGCTTAAAGAGACATCTGCAAACAACCCAGCAACCCCTATGGATATCACAAGGTACAGCATAGAGAAAGCAGAGACAACAAAATGAGCAATCTGAATCATACAGCAACCACAGCCTGAATGACCAATTTCTGGATTTGATACTACTGAAAACAACTGACCTGGCCATACTGAAGAAAAAACAGAAGAAGCAGGTTTCCCCTGGTGGTGCCCTCAACTAGCTGCGCTCAGGAACAAGGTTCACCAGGCGAGGAGAACACTTCCAGAGAGAAACCTACTCATATACAGTCCTCATAAGGCAAAAGAAGTAATCCTGGCAGCACTTTATAGGGACCTTTGGAAATACTGACCCTTGGGGAGTTGTGTAGAGAATAGTCACCAACAAGGTGCGTGCCATGCAGAGGAGGGGGAGGGAAAACAACTATAAAAACAGATGGAAGCGCAACCCTGTTGGGCTGACTCTTGACAACATCCTCCAGACTGAGACTAGAGAATATTCCCCAATTCAGCTTGAAATAACGATTAATAACAATAATTATGCAAATGCCAATATAGAATCCCCTTTCACAGTAGATGAACTACATACAGGGAGAACTACTCAGAACAAATAAATAACAGAAAAAAAAAAAAAAAACTGCCCTGGACACAACCTCCTAAAAGCAGAGATTTCTCCAGACAAACTCACCCAGCTATATAACAGTTGTTTAGTAAAATTCTCAAAGCATGGAAAATTGCAGTACTCAGATTAATACTAAAAAATCCCGAGAATCCACCCACTGAGCCCAAATCCTAGTCCAATGGCCCTCCTTCTTGTACTAGGAAGTTTATGAAAGTTTAATTTATAGTGGATTAACTATGTACTACACTTAATTAGGCAACCAATCAGATAGACAGTAAGGCTTCAAAGTAAGGTAACTCTATAGAAGATGCCATGCTCCACCACCTAACAACAGTTCATGCAACAGAGGACAAATACATGCTGACTATTTCTATAGATTTTGCTACAGAATTTTACTCACTCTGGTGGCAAAGTTTCCTCAGGAGGCTCCGCAAGAAAAATGTGCCACAAAATTTGCACCAAGTAATACGAGATTATCTCAGTGACAGAAGTGGCTCAATACACACAATGTATCAGGAATTGACATGCCCTGTGACTAAAGGAGGCCAGCAGGGCTCAATACTTAAGCTTGTTCTTCTGGAAAATTGTCTGAGGTGAATTTGTGGCCTTGGATCTGGGTAGGACAGACTGGCCTTTGCAAATGACTTGATCCTCCTGGTGGAGGGGAACACAACAGTGATTGTAGAGGAAAGATCTAACACTGCACTCCAGCAACTGCAGGAATGGGCACAAATGCACAAGATATTACCAGAGAAGGCTAAAGCAAACTTACTTAAAGGAAATTTGGATATAAGGAGACCTGCTGTAATAAAAATTGGAAGATCAATCAAAATAGTACCAGAATTGAAGTATCTGGGAATTGTTTTCAATTAAAAATTCTACCCACACCTAACTTATTCGGCAAAAAAAAGCGAGGAATTATGCAAGCATGATTGCCAGGATCAGTCGAGCAGACTGGGGGCTTAAAAGAAAGGCCCTGGCAATCATCTACCATGCAGTTCTCATTCCTGTCATCTCATATGGAGCCAGTGCCTGATTTTAACAACAATACAGAGAACTATATGTTGACAATCACCAGAGCATGTTGCACAGTGAGCACACCGGCATTGCAAGCATTGGTGTGTACCCTCCCACTGTACTTAGACATAGTCCATAAAGAACTTTACTACAGACTTAAAAAAGGCATACCCACAAAATTTCTTGGGATAGCCTTGGACACAGCCAATAACATCAAAGCTGAAATAAAAAGAATAGCCATAAAACTACATGAGATACTGCAAAACAATTGGGGAGCATGAAACCAGAGGTAAAGTCACCATAAAGTTTCTTCCACAGATGGCAAAGGTCAGCCCAAAATCACCAAAGTGATATGCTCCAGGACTATTTATCACCTACATACTGCCAGGTCACTGCTCCCTCAAGGCAAAGCCTTGGGGCTGACTGATGACCCAAACTGTACCTGTGGTGAGAGTGAAGACTGCGCACATATTCTATATGACTGTGCAATTTATGACAGACAGAAATTGGTCCACTTCCTAGGGGACAAAACCACTCATTTATCATGGAAGAAAGCCTATATAAGGCTTTCATCAATTACACCAAAAGTATTTGAAATCAAAAGAAACCTGCAAAGAAGGGGCCCTACAACCTGCCCAACCAACCACATAATAATCAATAGCCAATATTGCCCTTGTCTCCCACCATGCCAGGACGATGACAACTAAACCCAGATTTGACTCCATTACCTTACTGAGACACCTAAATTTGACACAATTAATTGTCTCTCTTCCAGCCTCCTCACAGGACAGACTGACGGCCATGCAAATCATTCGGTCATTCATGCAGACACTGGCCACTAAGGTTAGACCCATGGCCAGTGCAGGACAGAAATGCTTACAGGTGCTCCAACATAGGGATCCCTTTCCTTACGTCCTTTCATTCCTACCACTTGAGGTGGTTTTCCTCTTTTCCCCAATCTCTTCTCCCCCACCACAATGGGTGACCCCTACCTCACTTTCGCCTGGTGGATCACCCTACCACCATCTTTCAACTCTCATCCCTGAACCAGGATAGACATCCTGTACTGTGGGATGCCCCATTATTGTCCCCACCTTCAACTAGGTGGGCACCTCCACTACTGCCCCCTCTATTCTACCTCTACCTCTTTTATCCCATCCTCTTCTGATCTCACCACCATTCCCTCTCAATTTCTCTATTTCTTTTTTTTTTTTTTTTTTGGGCCCTTCCTGCAGTATGCTTTGGCTACCTCAGGGTTTGCCCTACCAGAGCTAACACTCCCTACTACCCAGCGATAAAAAAAAAAAAAAAAAACCAGGAAACAAATTTCTTGTTCAAAACACAAAGATCTTGAAACAAAACTTTTCAAGTGGTACCAACAAATGCATGCGTCTAATTTTCCAATATCGGGTCCGATTTTGCATGAAGAGTCAAATTATCTAGCTCAGCAACATGGAATTAGTGACTTTAATGCAGCAGTGGCTGGCTCCAAAGATTTAAAGACAAGAATAACTTGGTTTTGCAAAATGTTTGCAGCAAGTCTGAATTAATTGACAAAGAAAAGGCTACAGACTGGTTGCGTTCTGTATGGTCCATTCCTGAAAAAAATGAGGCAAGGGATATTTTTAATCTTGACGAGACAGGATTATTTTATAATTTGCTGCCAAACAAAACATTTGGTATTTGAGGAGAGTCATGTCATGGTGGAAAATTAAGTAAACAAAGAATCAATGTTCTGTTATGCTGCAATTCAGATGGCAATACAAAACTATGCCCACTTGTGATTGGTAAGTTTTCCAAGCCAAAATGTTTTAAAGAAGTTAACCAACTTTCCTGTGATTATGTGGCTTCAGAAAAAAGGAACATTTTGATGATTCTAGATTGTTGTACAGCAAATTCTGCCGGGACACTCAAGTTGACAAATATATGGCCATTGTATCAAGACATTATTTATAACCACAAGAGAGCATATAGAGCCTGACCGATAAGGTACTTGATCCTCAAATATAGGAGGGAGGGAACAAATTGCAGCCAAATTGACAAATATGAATGTCTTGGATGCTATCCGTAATCGTGTTATTGCTTGGGACAGTATTGTATCAAGTGTAATAATCAACTGCTTCAGAAAGAGTGGCTTTGGAGAGAATATTATCGAAAAACATTGTCCAACAGACAAATGTGATAGCAACATTGAGGAATGGGGGAATTTGAAAGAGCATATGGATTCTGTTGGCAAATTTGAAGAGTTTGTGAAGGTACATGGTGTAGTTTCTACCACAGCACAGCAACACCAGAAGAACTGCTGAGCACCAACCAAAACAGTGATTTTTTTTTGTTACCAGTGACAACAAAACTAAAGTGCACATGCATGCACGCACACACACACTACCATCTAAAAAAGATGCCCAAAATTCATTGAGCATAATAGAGAATGTGGTCTGCAGTAATGTTGACAAAGAAACAATCACTGCATTTGATAATGTTTGTGCTGTAGTTAAAAATGCATATATGACAAAAACTGTGCAAAGAACATTGGATTCTTTCTTTAAATTAAATTAATTTATCAAAAATTTATGTCTTCTTTTATATTAAGATTATCATCATCATCATCATGAACTTGGTCCGGCTTAGGTCTTTTAAGACCTGTTTTGTTGTAGCTCTTGGAGTTGGTCCTGATCTTGCCATCATTGTCTTGGTCAACCAACAGCTCTCTTGCCTGTAGGTTTGTAGTTAAAGGCTAATTTTGGGATCTGGTCTGGGTTCATTCTTTCCATGTGGCTGATCCATTTTTCCTGATACCGTTTTGTGTCATTTACTATGTTATCTACTTTTAATTTCTCGCGGATATCTAAATTTCTTTGGTGGTCTAGTCTTGTAAAGCCTAATAATGGTCTTAAAAATCTCATTTGTGCTGCTTCTAGTTTCTGTACATATTTCTTATTTATGACTGAAGTCTCACAACTGTAGAAGAGGGCTGGTTTTGAAGTGATGTTGTGCAGTCGTAATTTTGTTTCAGTTGACATTTGTTTTCCGACGTGGCGCTTAATTGTTCTTCATTTTATTATATTTTTGTAGTTTAGTGTGAATGTCTTTCCCTTCATTTGATATTAAATTTCCCAAATAGGTGAAGTCAGATATTTGTTCTATTATTTTATCATCAATAACAATTTTGACTCTGTGTATTTTTTCCACATAATCCCACTGATTTTGTTTTTGAGGTGGAGATTTTCATCTCATACTTTTTACCTATTTTATTAAGTTCATTTACTGCTATCTGTAGTTGATCTTTGGATTTTGCAATTATAACTTGAACATCAGCATATAATATAGTTTGGATTTTATTCCTGTTGTTCAACTGTATTCCGTTGTTAATTGTTTGTTTCCATTCTTTAAGAATTTTATTGATGTAGATATTAAATAAATTTGGTGATAGTCCACATCCTTGTTTCACTCCTTTATTGGTGTTAATTGGGTCTGATAGTTGGCCATTAGAATATTTTATACAGACTTTTGAGTTTTTATATAGGCTTTGGATCACTTTCTGGAGTTGGGTTGGGATATTTTCTTCACGTAGAATCTGCCAAAGTTTTTTCCAGTTTACATTGTCATATGCTTTCTCATAATCAAGAAAGAGCAGAAATGTTGGTAGATTGAATTCTCTTCTTTTCTTCAAAATTTGTTGTAGTGAGAAAATGGCATCTATTGTGCTTCTCCCTTTTCTGAACCCACATTGTTCTTCTTTTAAGAATTGTTCACTGTATTTATTCAGTTTATTCTTTAGTATATTAGAGTATAGCTTTGCAGCAGTTGACAGCAGTGTTATCCCTCTGTAGTTGTTAGGGTTATTTCTGGAGCCTTTTTTGTGTAAATTGATTACTATTCCTGTTTCCCAATCTTTGGGTAAAGGCAAAGTGCAGCCATTATCAACCCACTGCAGGATGGAAGCCTCGTCAACAATTCATGCTGAGGGAAATGGACCATAATCTGCCACACTGGTCCAGTGCGGGTTGGCAGATCGACCGTATTCAGCAGTCAGGGGATTGAACCCCGGTCTACTCAAAGAGCGTGTGTTACTGCACTCCCACTCCTGACCACTCGGCTACGGAGGCCTTTGCAATGGTATGTTACATTAATGACTAGCATCACAAATAGAAATATAAACAAAAGATATTTATTAACAGTTAAGGCAAAGCTAACTAATATTTGACAGGTGCTCTCAAAATATTCCAAAATGAGCATTTGCAACCTTCATACAACAGTTTTGTTAAATAGATGTCTTTAAAAATTTATTTAAATACATGACAATTATGGCTGAAATGTTATCAGAAGTCCTGAATTTGCTTCAGTTTATCATTTTAAATGGAAAACAAAAAGAAAAGTTCACCAAGTGCAAACTAATATTTAGTTGAATTGCCTCTGGCCCTGATGACAGCAGCACACCATCTAGGTATTGACAAGATCAATTTCTGAAGATAATCAACTGATAGTTCATGGTTCCAAATATGAATTATGGCTTCCTGAAGTTCACGACGGGTCTTTGGTTTCTTTTTGGCAACTGCAGATTCCACACGATGACGACAGTTCTCTATAGGATTCAGGTCTGGGCTGTTTCCTGGCCAGCTAAGATTTGTAATGGACCATTCTTCCAACCATTTTTTCACCTGTAACAAATGTAAACAAGTTATTGTTGAACCTCTAATGCAGAAATGAAGCTAAAGTAACTACAGAATACTTACACTTTTTTGACCGATGACAAGGAGCAGAGTCGTCCTGAAAGGTGCAGTTACTTGGCAGGTTGAAATGGTCTGTAATGGTCGGCAGCAATTATATCCATTGGCATTTATGGAACCTTTTATAAACTGCAGGTAACCTACTCCGCGATACGAAATGCACCCTCGTATCATTTGGCTGGTAGGGAATTTCACTGTAGACACCATACAGTGTGGAAGGTATTGTTCACCACGTGTACGGCGAATCGTTTGTCTCCCAACAGAGCCATGCAGGTTGAATTTCTTCTCATCCGAGAAAATAACTGACTTCCACTGCTGGGAGGTCCATTTGACATGCTCCTTACACCAAATTAATCGGGCCCTTTTCATTTTTTGTGAGGAGGGGTTTCTTTTTAAGACGACAGGCTACAAGTCCATTTTGAAGAGGTGTCTTCTGACTGTTACTGCACTTGCTACCACTCATGTATGTTCTTCCCATTCTCTTTTCAGCTCAGACAAAGAAGCTTTATGGTTTTTAAGGCATAAGTGCTTCAAAACGAGGTCCTGTTTTGGCATAGAGACTTGTTTGCATCTGGTTCCTTTTTTCCTATCAGCAGGACCAGTATTCTTGAGTTTGGAAAGAAAAATACTCACTGTTGACTGATTACAAGATACTCTATAAGCAATGTGATAGGAAGAACATCCTTCCTCACATAAAGCAACAATAGCACTCTCTTTGTGGCGTCAACTGCACATAATTCACCATCCAGACACAAGCAAGGAATGACTGCAACTCTTGTAGAGCATGCTTATATAGCTGAAAGTAACAGCTGATGCAATATTATGTCATCACCTACGTGTGTCAATCTTATCTGATGCAATCTGTAAGAAATATTGCCATATACTCGGACGACAATTAGAATTTTAAGGGGTGATGCACTTTCTTTGAACACCAGTGTATGTGAAAAGGTATCTCTTTAGGCCATACCATTTCGCTATTTCAGCAAAATATGCTGAAATAGCCCATATATACAGCCTATAACATTTCAGTAGTCTCCTATACATATACCTTAGTGTCGTAGCCAAAAAATTATTTAAACAAAATGAGTTTTTTATAGGTTTATGTAAATATGTTTAGGAAAATAAACCCATAAAAAAACTCATTTCATTCAATTTTTTGGTTACAACACTAGGATATATGTACACGATTGTTGTTATTTGGTTTTTAGGAGCATTAGCAACTAAGGCCATATTGCTCCGGGATATACGGTGGTCATTCCATGACCTTTCCGCATTCTCCATATTTGGTGGTGACGGGCTCGAACCCCGGTCTAATCAAGAAGCGTGTGCTACGCACTGCTGCTCCTTCCCACCTGGCTACGGAGGCGCCTATATATGTACACGAGACTACTGGAATGTTATAGGCAGTATATAAGGACTATTTCAGCATATTTTGCTGAAATGGTGTGACATCCTGAAGAGATGTCACACCATTTCAGAGACGTTTCACCTACAGGGTTTTTCAAAAATGATGGTCAATAATTTAAAGGTGAAAAGTACAAACTAAAATAAGCAAAAATGTCCCAGTGAACATCGGGCTGCAATTGAACCGTTTTCAAGATAATGCACATTTTCTGTTAAGATCCGCCACTGACTATGGAAGTACTAGTTTAGCAAAAAGATGTGAATCTTTTTTTTGCTAAGGGTGGTTTTATTAAACATAAGTTAATATATTTTTAATTTTTGGTTTCAACTCCACAGGATTTTACAGATGTTACAAAAGGTGTTTAAAATGTTGTCCTTGCATACATACGCAGCTTTGTAGTCTTTCTTTGCATTGAATTGTGAATACAGGAATACCTCGCATAGCAGGGTTAATTTGTGCCAAAAAAATACCGCGCTCCGACAATTTGATTATATGGATCGAGTTGCAAAAATATATAGGTGTTTGTTTACCATAAATAGATGCATATGAAGTTTTTGCAAAAAAAAAAAGAAATTAAAATGATAAAAATGAAAAATACTAGTAAGCACAGCACAAATGATTTTTATTGCAGTATGTACATACCAAAAGAATATAAGTGAAGTATGTACTGCATTTTTATTTTGAAAAATAACTGATCAGCTTAGTTTGCACAGTTTTTTCCTTCTTTTTATCTGCATACGTCTCTTTATAACATCGAATGTCATCTTGCAACGCCTGCCTTACTTTCATACCTTGTTCGATGTTTGGATCTAGAACACTCAGCACCATTACATTTCTTCTTTCCACTCATATTTGCATATAAAGGTGTAACATTTTTAAAAAAATAATCTTTAATAAAAATACACAGCAAAAAATATTTGTACAGCTTACGCACAGTGAACGACCTCACCGCTTGGAATCTAGAGTGTTTACTAATGTATGAATGCTAGCAGAGTCCGTATATAATGGGAGTTGAGACAACAGTCAGCGTGGCCTTGAATCCATAACGCATTATAATACATACATACATATCAAATGTATTGGTGCATAACACAGTTAATTTTTTTTTCAATTTGTAAACCACACTATAGCGAAACCCGCGCTGTTCGAAACCGCACTATGCGAGGCATTTCTGGATCATATCTGATTTGCCGAAAGGCTCATTCAACTCAACGCTGCAATTCCTCTAATGTGTTAACGTCAGAAGTGTAAACCAAGCTTTTCACATGACCCCATATACAAAAATCCATAGGATTTAAGTCTGGTGATCTGGGAGGCCACATTACAGGCCCACCTCTACCAATCCACCATTGACCATACCTTCTAGTTACATACCGAGTCACAACTCGAGCAAAATGTGCCGGTGCACCACCAGGCATAAACCACATTCTGGTGTTGCTGAAGTGGAACATTATCACCATCAAAGAGGTCTGGAAGAACAGGTCTGCAGGAACAGAAGATACAGCTCTCCTGTTAGTCTGTTTGGCAGAAAATGTGGGCCAATTAGATGGTCTCCTAGTAGTTCTGCGCAGACATTCAACGAGAAACCTTGCTGATGTCGTGACTCATGAAATGCATTAGGATTTTCATCAGACCAAACGTGACAGTTATGAAAATTAAAAATACCATCACGAGTATACCCAACTTTGTCAGTGAACAAAATGTTGTTTAAAACCTGGAGATTCAGGACACACTGTTGTTGCATCCAATGGCAGAAGTTCACTCTAGGAGGGTAGTCTGTATTGCTGAGACCTTGTACATACTGGATGCTGACCGGGCTAGCTGGGTGGGTAAAGTGCCTGCTTGGAAACCCAAAGGTCGTGGGTTTGAATCCTGCCTCGGGCTTGGATCAAAGTACTGCAAAAACCTTGGGAGGTGCACTATGGCCACAGAAGTCAATGCGCCAACTACAAAAAAAAAAAAATGCTGGATATGGTAGGGGTACAGAAATTGGCAATGTAAAATTCACCACACACTGCTATGACTCGGTACATGCTCTTGCGGAGCAACCATCCTTGTTGAAATTCCTGGATTTTGTTCTATTTTTTCTAACACCCTTTCCTCAACATCAGGTGTTATGCTTCCGGGCCTATCTGCTCGTACTCTATGTGTGAACCACCCATGTTCTCTAAGGCGTTGATGTACCCTGATGAATGTGCACCTGTTGGGCTGCCTTCAGCGGGGAAATGCTTCTTGGTACATATGTGCAGCCTCAAGTGCACTGCCGCTGGCTTTACCCTACATGAAGTGCATGTCCACAGGCACTTCTATAGCCAGGTGGGTAGGAGCAGCAGTGCGTAGCACACGCTTCTTGATTAAACCATGGTTCGAGCCCGTCACCACCAAATACGGAGGATGCGGAAAAGTCAGAGAATGACCACCGCATATCTCGGGAGCAATATGGCCTTAGTTGCTAATGCTCCTAAAAACCAAATAACAACAGCATGTTCGCATACTCTTCGTTGCTGTAACCTCTTTTCATATTGACTATCCTTTGACAAGTACTAGTATGCCTGCTACGTCTCAGAACATTGAGAGAAGGGGAAAGGGAGAGAATGAGCATAACCTAACCTAAACAAACAAGTCACTTGTGGATCCCAACTAGAAATGTGCAATATCTCGAAAACGATTCACTTAAGGACCATGTTTACTAGGCTTTTTTTGAATATTGTAGTCTGTACGGTTCACCTTTAAATTATTGACCATCACTTTTGAAACACCCTGTATATCAGTCAGTTACCTACAAGTTTAAGTTTAAAATTATAACAGCATAAGTTTAAGAATATACAGTAATGTTAAGTAGATTTTTAATTATAATAAGATTTTGTTGGATATAAATATACAGACAACCACTTTCAGATGCATATATCTACCATGTCCAAGGCTGTTACTAACACGGACAGGAAATTGAGCACCCAGATAACCCGAGCACCAAATTTATATTCTTCAATCATATACAGTGGGACCCCAACATCCGATGGTAATTCGTTCCACAAAACCCATTGTATGTTGAAAATATTGTAAGTTGAAACCAATAATACACTGATTTTCTGTAATTCATTACACAACAACACAAAATAGGTATTTCTTGCATGTTATACTTCATTTTTTCATTAAAAATTAGTTTTTTTTTTTATAAAGATTACTTAATGAAACATCTTGAAAAAAAAAAGACGAAGTGCAGAGCTGATGAAATGAATGGTGGCATAGTAGAGATAGGATTATATCAAGTGTCACATGTATTTTCAGTCTTTTGTTGCTACTGGCAAAGAAACTGTCTAAATGGACTGATTTTGACTACTTTTCTGTAGCTTCCTGAAGTCCAGAGTCACTCTCCGTAATTTTCTCCAACTCTTGTAGCTCCTCTGTTGTTAGCTCACACCCATGAGCATCAATAAGGTTCTCCACATCCTCTCTGCCAACATCCAGACCCATTGATTTACCAAGAGTGACAATATCATTTGTCAAAGCACCATCATCTTCAAATCCATCAAGGTTATGAATAATTAAAAGCTAGATCTTTTTCCGGGCTGAATTTAAGCATCTGGTGGAAACATCATTCCAAGAACTTATAATCAGCCTCATACAGTCCAGCATGTTGAACTTCGACCTCCAAAAATCTTTGAGAGTGAGAGCATTTTCACCAGAGCAAAGCAACTTGCAAACATTTTCGTGGTGTAGATTTTCTTGAAGTCAGCAACCACTTGCTCGTTTGGATGAAGAAGAGGAGTGGTGTTGGGTGGCAAAAATTTGACTTGAACAAAGACAAATTGTACCTGAAGAGATTGAACAAGGTTGGGATCATGGCCTGGTGCATTTTCCAGCAGGAGCAGTGTCTTCACAGGAAGCTTATTTTTCTCAAGATAACTCCTCACTGAAGGACAGAAAACTTCAAGCTTCCATTCATTGAAATCATCCTGTAACCCAGGCCTTCTTGATACTGCACCAAAACACTCCCAGCATGCATTTGTTGACTTTTGTTGTTTAAATACTATGGGGGTATTAGAGTGATACATAAGCAAAAGCTTCAGCTTAAAATCTCTAGAGGCATTGACACCCAACAGAAGAGAGCCATCCTTAGTGATGTATGTGTTCCTGGGCATTTGCTTCCAGAAAAGGCCGATTTCGTAAATTTTAAAAACCTGCTAGGGAAGATCAGCTAACTTTTGGGATTCAATTTTAAAGGTCTCAGCTGTTTTATTATTAGCACTGGATGCCCCCCATGCCTTTCAACACTTTTGATATTCGCCCTTTTTTTTTTTTGAAGCACTCGAACCAGCCTCTGCTGGCGTCTTCAAAGGGTACAACATTGCCACTGGTTGATGGAGCTTGAAGTTTCAGATTGTTGTAGATCTGAAAAAATAGTTCAAGTGATGTTCCACACGCCACCACACATTGAATGATAATGTCGTTGACAATAACAAAGACGCT
The DNA here is from genome assembly GCF_048544385.1 of Mastigoproctus giganteus. Taxonomy (NCBI): domain Eukaryota; kingdom Metazoa; phylum Arthropoda; class Arachnida; order Uropygi; family Thelyphonidae; genus Mastigoproctus; species Mastigoproctus giganteus. The sequence continues at coordinate 237,689,007 of NC_143575.1, read as the reverse complement.
AATCGGTTGAGAACAACGTACAAGTGATGTTCCGTGTGCCACGAGTCTGAAAATTTCCACCATGTATCGTTCCAGCTATATCAGAAAGTCATTGGTACCTGCAAATATCATCGGTCCTTAAAATAAAAGATCATATGGATGGTATATCAGTTCCTGAGAATATCAGATGTCGATGTCATCGTAACTAAAATTTTCCACACTCTGGGCTATTAGTTGATATGAGGGCAGGAGTGTATTTCTATCCCAATTACTTTCCTAATTTCGTCTCTCGTGAGATAAAAAGCCAGACAATGACATAACTATAATACACAATATGTACACAAAATATAAAAATATATAAATATAGGGGTCTGCAAACTTTTTTTGATTTTTGAAGGGTTCCATAGGCCTCAGTAGTTTGGGAACCACTGCTCTAGGTGACCAGAATAACATTTGGGTATGTTATTTTTACAGCTTATTTTAATGGATTAAATGACTGGTTGAACAAAACAAAAAAGTTTATGGTGTTTGCCATATCATATCCATGATGTGGAGGGAGCCAAAAGACCAGAATGGTGATTGTTAATTTCATAATGTGATTGTAGTTGGATTCTCAGCAAAGAATAAGCACTTGATTGAGCATGGGTTCAGCAGGGAAACTAATGGTACTCAGGTACCCAAACTTGCATACGATGACAGTATGCAAGTTTGGGTTCCTCCACAGCATGTACTAGATTTGTTAGAAGATAAAATGAAATGCAATCAGGGTAGAGAATCTCAGAACTCTGGCTAATCTGGAGTACACACCCAATGAACAGACTTCAGAGCTGGCGCTGTTTACCCTAAGATGAAGTGAATGATCACATCTCGCCCTCTCAAAGATACATGCAAACTTCTGGCATTGAGACTAAAGCAAAAACATTTGGTTAAAAATGTCGAAGTGTCTCAATATTGAAAAAGAAACCAAGTTTTGGTAACACTCTTTACAGTAAGTGGTCTGCTCTGCTACTGCCATTATATCAATGGAATTTTTTTTTTTTTTTTTTTTGTTATGTGCAATGATCTCAAAGGACTTGGTATGTTAATGAGCATGCAAGATTTCCCAGAACATTAGTTTTTTCCTATGCCTATGGGATAACTGTTCTATAACAAACCATTACATCAGATGATGTGGCTAGATAGCCAGGAAAGGAACAAGTACTGCGAGGCACCTCCATAGCCTCACAGTACTTGTGGGGCTACGGAGGTGCCTCACACTAGTGGACCCAATGAAGATATTTCACACTAAACTTGGCCTAATACAGTTTTGTGAAAATTATGGGTAAGGTGAATTTGAGAGCATTTCATTAATTAAATGAGAAATTTCCAAAGATAAATGTTGCAAAAGTGAAAGAGGGAATCTTTGTGTGGCCTCAAATTAGGGAGCTTATCCATGATGAAAGTTTTGTACTGGGTATATTCATCAGTGATAAAATACTGGGAAGTGCAAAAGTATCATTAAAATTATGCCTTTGCAATACCCAATTGGAAATATATTATTCAATAATTAAGTAAACTACAGTTGGGTAATATAGCAGCAAGCTGTCATAAATTCTGGATTTTGGCTATTGTTTCTAATCCTAGAATCTTAGCCAATTTATTTTTGTGACACGATTAAGTTTTCAATAGAAAACAAACACAGGCAACTTTGAAACGATACGGCGTAAGTAATATATCAGATGACAAACGAAGTGAAAAGAATGAAAGGAAAGTAGATAAAAAAAAAAAGAGCAGTTCACACTAGTAGTAGTGAACCGATTGTAAGGTCAATCCATGATTCTTCATAGTTCACCATGTATGACCAGCTTAAAATAAATGTTCCTCATTGTTTCAAATATTAAAATTCCGTAAAACAGACTGTTCTTTTGCTTTATAATACTGAATATAATATCTCAAGTCAAGTAAGTACATTCCTGACTCTCCTTTCGATTAAGCCGAGCAAATAAAAAAGGCATATCTGTTACCAGTTTTTACAGCGAGGTTGCACAAAATCACTATCAGCTGACCAAACATCAGAGGTTCAACGACATAGTAACTTGTTTTTCATAATACATGTACAGATCAAGAACACCCTTACATCTAAAGCCCAACTCCTCTATTTCACACTTGGCTTCAGTTATTAAGTTTAATAATACTAACTTCCTCAAAAGATAAACAATATAATGACAGACACAAAAATACTATTTATATTTGACTTATACCATTATTCTTACCTTGGTTTTCTGTAAATGTAAAAAATCAACCAAACTCGCCATTCTGAAAACCACCGGAAATACCGGTGGCAACACCAGCATCGCCACCTACTAATAAAATCTTCTAAAATATAAAAAATACGATGAAAACTACCCATCCGGCAGGAAATTAGCAAATTCATTTGCTAATTGCCTGATGGAAGAATAGTTTTCAGCGTATACTAATTGCCTGATGGAAGGATATCAGGTAAGCAAAAGTAGCAAATAGTTACTGATCTGATAGATAAATAATAATCTCGGTTAAATCTCTTTACAGCCTGCGGGTGTAGCACAGTGGTATTGCCTGCCCCCACGGGTTGGAAAAGGCCAGAATTCGAATCCCATTGACGACACCAGGAACTTTAGTTTTCTTTTCAACTCCGTTGCTGAGTTAGTCAGGCGTATAAAATCAGATTTTTCCCCCAGAAGCTAGATTCTTTTTTGGTCGAGCAAATCGACCAGAGAAACACATGCAATTTACAACATTATGACCACCTACTTAATAAGATATTGTCCTCCACGTGCAGACAAAACAGCTCATACACGGCGAGATATGGACGCAACAAGATTTCTAAATGTGTCTTGTGGTTACGTGCGGTATCACATAACCAGCAGATCTTTCAACTCCTGTAATGTCTGTGGTTGAAACCCTGCAGATCAGAGTTGCTGTTGCAACACAAACCACAGATGCTCAATGGGATTGATGTCTGGGGAATTTGGAGGCCAGGGCAATACCTGGAAATCTTCCTCATGTTCCGCGAACCAGTCTCGAACAATCCCAGCAGTGTGGCATTGCGCATTATCCTAATGAAAGACGGCACCACCAGAGAGGAAGACCGTTGCCGTAAAAGGGTGCACCCAGTGGTGAGCTATAGTGGGCTCACCAGAGCCCATTGTTATTTTTTTTGAAAATTTCCCAGCCAATTGTTGAGATGATCATTTATTTTACAAATGGAATCCTGAATGCAATTATTGATTATCCCGAGCCGAAACTACGGTGGGGCGAGCGGGGCACCATTCCCAGCATTTTAATGGCGCAATCGATCGGATATGTATTTAAAATTACTTCATTTTTGATTTAATTACAGTCGGACCTCTGTTTAACGAACTTCTTTATAGCGAATCTTTTTGAATTATCCTTGGTAATTACATTTAAAATAGTTTCGGTTCAACTAAGAAAATTTCCAGGTAACGAACGGATTAGGAGTGACAACTTTGTATGCATTGTTCTCACCTTTGGCTTTTAGGCAATATAGGTAATTAGAAAGTGCGAATTAAGGGTGAGAGGGATTACCGTTTCACAATGTTAGTGGTGTCCGCAACACCTAGGAAATCACATACCGAGATGTCGTGCTTGTCAATATGCTTTCCATAGCTGTCAAAGGATTAAGAAGATTCTAGACAGGGATTATAGCCTCTGGTCAACCTGTGTTGTGGTTCTCCTTTACTCCAACAAACAGGTATATGTTTTTCGGAGAAGAGAGCGATCCACGCCTTCCAATAAATTTCTCCTGTCTGTGTTTACATGGTCACAGTAGCTGAATATCCGTGTGATATCGACATTTTTCACTGTATTCAAAGAACTAGTGAGAGAAGCAATGTAGAGTGGAAAGATTGATGCAACTAAAATATTATTTAAACTTTACGAAGATGAAATGTTGGCTGATTTTGAAACTTTGTCGAGGCTTTCGCTGTGTAGAAAATGTTCTAAAATACAATGGCATACAGACAATAATAATAATAAAAAATTACCAATCTACAAAAAACTAGCACGAATTAAGGATGAATGCTAAAGAACTTGATGTGGAAACTATAAAGATCTGTCGTGTGTTTGGGGCCACGATGAGCAGCTTGTAGTAGTAGTAGTAGTAGTAGTGGCATGTGATGCAAGAAAGCAAATGTATGAGCTTATGCAGCATCAGCCAAAAAAAAAAAAAAAAATCACACCATTCCCTCCAAATGCCTGTCCAGTTCCTCCTTAAATTTATTCAACCTATCAACTTCCACAACGACAGATGGAAGTTTGTTCCAGCAATTAATTACCCGCTGGCTAAAGGAAAATTTCCGCACATCTATTCTACATCTGTCTTTTCTTAATTTGAATTTATGCCCCCTTAGATTCATAATCTGAGCAAGTGGAAGGATCCTATCAGAATTCAGCGTGCTCAACCCATTCAAGGCCTTATATACCTCAATCAGATCACTGCACAGGTTCCTAGTCTCCAGCCACTGCAATTTGCAGAACTTAAGCCTCTCTTGGTAAGAGGATCCCTTCATTCCCCTCACCAATCTTGTTGCCCTTCTCTGTACACGCTCAAGTAAATCTACATCCTTCCTAAAATGAGGCCTCCAGACCTGTACGCACTACTCAAGCCGTGGCCTGACCATTGCCTTATACAGAGGGATAATCACCTCCTTTTCCCTGCTAGAAAAATTCCTATATATCATTGACAAAACCCCATTACCTGCCCGGGCAGCCTGTCTGCATTGCTCAGAAAACTTCATATCTGCCTGCACAATTACACCCAGGTCTTTTTCATTTTCTACCACCTTAAGTGTAGTACCACACAGTTGGTACGTTTCTCTGGGGTTACTTCTACCCATATGTAGTACTTTGCATTTGTCAAGGTTAAACTTCAGTTGCCACTTCTTAGCCCATCTGCCCAAATTATCTAGATCCTGTTGCAGTAGCACACTGCCATTACTGTCATTAACAACCCTGCCAACCTTTGTATCATCTGCAAACTTCGACATTAAGCCTGATATACCTTCATCAATATCATTGATAAATATACAAAACAACAGTGGACCTAACACCGAACCCTGTGGGACTCCACTAATAACATTAGTCCAAGAAGAGCAGCACCCATTGATTACCACCCTCTGTCTTCTAGCACTTAACCATCCTTTTATCCATTGTAGCAACTTACCCTTAATACCATTCTGCTCCAATTTGTGCAATAGTCTTCCATATGCAACAGTGTCAAAAGCTTTCCTGAAATCCAAATATAGGATATCAAAATTATTTTTCGCATACAGTTCCTTTGTAGCTTGCAGACGGCAATTGTGGGTTGGAGGAATTATCCCGCTTTGTGCAAACATTTTGAATCAGAAGTTAAATATTCCGGATTATTAAATTGACTTTTAAATCTAGAATTTCTTAACCATTTAGCACTAGTGATCGAAATCCTGCAGGAGTTTTCTTACCTTTCAGAAGCTTTAGAGAATCACAATGGTAAAAGCATATAAATTAATTATTCAAACTATCAATGCTATTGCTAATTTGAAAAATTCTGAACGAAATTTTGAAGCTAAAAAGGAGAGCATGTTGCAGTGGAAAGAATTTGATGGAATCAGAATCGAAAGTAAAAAAAAAAAAAATTACCTCGTGACAAGTTATTCAATGCATTGTTTTATCCTTAAAGGATAAGTTATTATTAATGCAACAGCGTGATTTTAAATTAAATAAAGAAAATAACGATACCATTGAAAGAAACTTTAAACATATGCTACTCGAAATAGTGGAATGTAAAAGAACTTTCGTCTCGGTGGCAAGATGGTGAAAACCGAATAAGAAATTGAAGTTTTCTGATAAAATAAGAAATAAAAATTAATAATTTTAGAGATTTTGTCGAAGACAGTTTATCTTTAAAATTGAGGGAAATTACCTTTTCAATTAAGAAAGCTAGAAAATATCTTTGAAACCATTGTGATTAGCAGTGCTGAAGTTGAGTGAGCTTTCAGTTTAATGAATAATACTGTGACAATTAAACACGTTGCAGATTATGATGACCATACATCTAAATGGAAAACAATTACTTCAATTTGACCGATCGTTACGTCAAATCATTCCTCTGTAATCATTCCTCAGCTACTGAGTAAACCAGAAGGTCGACAACAAATATTAATAAAAAAGTAAATTCTATATGGCAATTTTTAGAATAAATTTTTCTTGGATATTTGTGACACATATTTTTTTTCATATAATTGTGATTTTTTGTGTACTTTTACTAAAAGTTTGTTTTTTAAGAAATATTTGTTTTTATATTGTGGAATCTTTTGTGATAGTTTTTATGTTATTTGTGATATGAAAAATATTTCCTGTTATTTTTTATTCGCAATTTTAAAATTGTATTAAGAAAAAAATGTATCCATTATAACAATTTACTTAATTGTTAAAAAACAAAGACAAATAAAAAAGTTGGGCGTGTGCTGATCACCCGCGTTAGTTGGCTTATGCGAAACATCCTTCGCGTTTCTTTTAGGTATTTTGATTTGTATATATCGATTATGAAGCTTTTTTTTGTAAATGTTTTATTGATCATTCACAGATTTCATAATTTCTGGAAGACAAGATACAAATTTACTGCGTTTCTAAATATGTCTGTTAAACAGCACCGATTGTTGATGTATTGATCTTGTAGTTGAAGCGACATACGCAGCTGTTAGGGGAACTTAATAATGGAATGTAACGAAAATGGGAGACGAAAAAAGAAATTGTTCACAAATGTTTGTCATCATATTTGTTGCAATCATAGTAGGAGACCGTCAGAATTACTTAACAAGTACAGGTCAGTGTTGAACAAAAGCCGAGAATTAGGGTTGAATTTGAAAGTGTCTGCAATTCTGCCCAGACACGATAGGAGGGAGTATATGATAAGAGCCTTCTCGATCAATTCGGCCTGGAAAGATTGTGCAAGGCTCAAGGGGTAGACTTTTTTCAGCTTGGACTGTACTTGTTAACAGGAGAGATTGCTTCTACAGGGATGGGATACACTTAAATAGAAAGGGTGCAAGAATATTTGCTGATGCTATCGAGGCAGTGTTAGGTGGGTCGGAAAACTACTAGCTTGGGGGGGAGACAAAGACCAATAGATTGACAGTAGCCACTGGCAGAGGTGAAAGAGATTCTTGCACTGCTTCTATTAGAATGAGCAGAAGCCTGGAAAACAAGATGCATAGTATTTCAGAGACTGCTGGGAGCCATTGCGGTACAAGTAAACAAATGGGTTGTGTTAGGGTAGCTAAGAATAGAAACAGGTGCAGGTATACTTGCGTGTACACCAATGCTAGGAGTTTAGTAAATAAATTTGATGACTTTGAGGTATTGCTCAAAACATCAAAGGCAGATATTGTTGGGATATCAGAGACGTGGTGTCACACAGATATAAGGGATGCAGAACTGCAATTTGGGGAGTACAACGTCTACAGAAAGGATAGACAGGATAGGAAGGGGGGAGGGGTTATGCTATTAGTTAAGAAACACATAAAAACCAAGGAAGTGAAGCCAGTCGACATCGCCGGACAGTGAAGTGTTGAGTCAGTTTGGTGTGACATAAGCATTGGGAGATCAAAATTGAGAGTAGGAGTGTGCTATAGGCCTAATGACTCTGATGAGTATAATAAGGAACTGTACAGGGAAATAGAGTGGGCCAGTAAATCAGAGAGTCTTATAACGGGAGATTTTAATTTCACAAATATTGACTGGAATTTGGGGGCTGGTTACTCACACACTAGCAGGGCTTTTGTGGATTTATTGGATGATTGTTTTCTACATCAGCATGTTCGGGAGGCAACTAGAGGGAGTAATACTCTTGATTTGATTATCAGCAGTGATTCTTCATGCATTAAGAATCTGCAGATAAACGAACCACTAGGTGGCAGTGATCACAGTGTGTTGAAGTGGGATTTACTCAAAGGGGTAACTACCATTAGGGGTAAAGGGAAGGGTTATTGCTTCCGTAAAGGCGACTACGATGGACTGAGCCAGTATTTAAATTCTATACAGTGGGACCAACTGATGATGTTACCAACAGTAAATTCAAAATGGGAAGCATTCAAAGAACTTATCTTGGAAGCTACTAGGCTTTACATACCAACTAAGAAATATTGTTCAAGGTTTAGGCCAAAATGGATGTCAGATGAACTAATGAGGCATATGGCAGAGAATAAAAATGCATGGGATACTTACATGTATGCATGTAAGTATCCCATGATACTTACATTATGCATGGGATAACACATGACACAGAAGCCTATGATAGATACAAGTTGATATGCAACCAAGTTACAAAGGAGTTTAGGCAGGCAAAGGCAGATTACAAGAAATCCTTGGCAAGGGATGCAAAGAAAAACAGCAAAGAGTTCTTTACTTATGTTAACTCTAGAAGGAAGGGGATGAATCAGATTGGTCCACTTGATATTCAAGGGTCAACTGTTGATGATCCTGCTCAGGTAGCTAACAAACTAAATGAATATTTTGCATCGACATTCACACATGAGGAGTTATTCAGCAAGGGGAATGCCAGAGGTGTATTCAGCTCTAGCAGTAAGCTACAGAATCTTGAAATAACTGGGAGTAAAGTGGAGGAGAAACTGTTGAAGATAAACACAAGAAAGGCACCCGGGGTGGATGGGATCTATCCAGTTATATTAAAGGAGGCAGCAAAGGAAGTAAGCAAACCCTTAGCCATAATTATGACAGCTTCCTTGGACTCAGGGGAGGTACCCATAGACTGGAAATGTGCAAATGTGACCCCAATTCACAAGGAGGATCAAAGGCTGACACAAGTAATTATAGACCTGTGAGCTTAACTTCTGTTCCAGGAAAATTAATGGAGGCACTGGTTAAAGAAGCACTGCAGGATCATTTAGACAAGACTTCAGTTATAGCTCAGACATAGCATGGTTTTGTTAAGGGGAAGTCTTGCCTGACCAACTTGATTGGATACTATGATGCAGTCACAAAAGAACTGGATGCAGGGAATAACTTTGATATTATATACTTGGATCTTAGAAAGGCTTTTGATACTGTTGCACATGGAAGACTGTTACACAAATTGGAGCAGTGTGACATTGGAGGCAAATTGCTGCTATGGATAAAGGGGTGGTTGAGGGGGAGAAGACAGAGAGTGGTAATCAATGGACACTGCTCATCGTGGACTAATGTTATTAATGGAGTCCCTCAGGGCTCAGTGTTGGGTCCATTATTGTTTTCTGTATTTATAAATGATATTGATGATGGTATATCAAGCTTAATGTCCAAGTTTGCAGATGATACAAAGGTTGGCAGGGTTGTCAAGGACACTTCTGACACTATGCTGCTGCAACAGGATCTGGAAAGGTTGAGCAGATGGGCTGAGAGGTGGCAAATGAAGTTTAACATTGACAAATGTAAAGTACTACACATGGGAAACAGCAACCCCAGAGCAACGTATCAACTCTGTGGTACTACACTGACAGTGGTAGAGAATGAAAGGGACTCGGGGGTGGTTGTGCAGGCAGATATGAAGTTCTCTGAGCAGTGCAGTGCAAAAGTAGCTCATGGAGTATTGTCAATGATATACAGGAATTTTTCCAGCAGGGATAAGGAGGTGATTATTCCATTGTATAAGGAAATGGTCAGGCCACACCTAGAGTACTGTATACAGGTCTGGAGGCCTCATTTCAAGAAGGATGTAGAGCTGCTGGAACGAGTACAGAGAAGGGCAACAAGATTAGTGAATGGAACAAAGGGGTGCTTTTACGAAGAAAGGCTTAAGTTTTGCAAATTACAGTGTCTGGAGACTAGGCACCAGCGAGGTGATCTGATAGAGGTGTATAAAGCCTTGAATGGTTTAAGCATGCTCAATGCTGATGGGATTCTTCCTCTAGCTCAGAAAAATCACCTGAGAGGGCATAAATTCAAATTGAGGAAAGACAGATGTAGGATAGACATGAGGAAATTTGCCTTTAGCCAGCGGGTGGTTGGTTGGTGGAACAGACTTCCATCCCTTGTGGTGGAGGTTGATAGCCTAAATAAGTTTAAGGCTCAGCTGGAATTGGTATTTGGAACGAACTGAGGGGTGAAGTGGAAGTGTTTTTTTTTGGCTGATGCTTCATAAGCTTGCTTTCTTGCATCAAATGCCACTACTAATGCTAATAGTTACTGCAGAAGTAATTTTAGGAAGCCTCATTGTGACGTCATATTATTCAAAAATTCTAAAACGTTAGAACTCCAGGCACTGTCTTATCTAGTTATCATCGTAACGTGAGGCATGATGACCGGTTTTTTAAGTTTTTTTTTTTTTTTTTTTTAGATAAACTTAGGAACGTTTTACACATTCACTTATACGCATGGTTAAGGGGGTAAGAAGCCACATCTGTTCACCCCCTATATCCGCTCCTGACTGGAGATATGATATCGGTAACGAAAAACGCGTCACGCGCTCTAATCACACTGCTAGTAGTGAGAGCATGGGGAGGGCCTCTGGTGGAAGCCGCGGGTGACGTCACTTCCGTGGCCGATCAAATTTACTCGGTAGAAAGTCGAAAAAAGTGCGAGCCCATTGTTAAAATATTCATAGTTCACCACTGGGTGCACCTAGTCAGCAATAATGTTTAGATAGGTGGTAGACGTCAAAGTGCCCAGCACATGGATGACTGGACACAGGTTATTCCCCAAAAAAACTAAACTATTATATTTATGCCACTTGAATAATTAAATTCATCTGCCGTGGTGTTTGTCTTATGTCTGTTAATTGTGTGTGTTCTATGGTCAATTTTTCTGTTTTGCTGGACGAAAAACCCCGGTTTCTGTCGAAAAACCTTGCTATCTATGCCTGAGACCGACTAACTCAGCCACAGATTGAAATAAGCCCATTAAAGTTCTTGGCGTCATCAACGGGATTCGAATCCGGGCCTTTCCCACCCGGTGTGGGGAGGACGGTGACAATACCATTGTGCTACCTGCGCAGATATCCAGGTGTCTCAGCAGAACATCGCCCAAAGTAAGACACTGCTGCCCCAGGCTTGTTTTGGCCCCACCATGGATCCAGGCGCTGTAAGACAAAACTTCAACAGGTAAACGACACACTTCCCCAGGTAAACAATGCATGTTCCTAGGTAAACGACGTATATGTACCTGGCCATCCACATGGTGCAATAGGAAATGTGATTCATCAGACCAGACGATCTTCTAATCACTCAAGGGGTTCAGTTTCAATGCTCGCATGCCCATTGTAGGTGCTATCGGCGGTGAACCATGGTCAGCATGGGCACTCGGAGCGGCCTGTAATTATGCAGTCCCATTTTCAGCAGGGTGTTGTGACACTTTACTCCTGTCACTAGCATTCCAATTACCAGCGAATTGCGCAACAGTCGCGTCGCCCTTCTGTTGTCATGTACCATCTGGGAGAGCCTTCGCTCACCTCGAACATCGATGAGCCATGGTCGTCCAACACCTCACCAGCCTTGGATAAACCAAGGCAAACGAGGCATTGAGGATCCTACAAGAGTGGGCACAAACCCACATCTTAAAAATCTCACCAACCAAGACGTCCTCCATCTTACTTAAGGGAATCCTCAACCTACAGTGACCACCATAGATAAAAGTTGATAATATAACTCTAAAACTGGTAAACCAGCTAAAATATCTTGGCGTCATCTTGGACCCTAAACTATCATTTCAACACCATTTGAAGCACATAAAAACAAAGATTAAGAATTAATCTGCACTGGTTACCAGAATCACAAGACGGGATTGGGGACTCAATAAGTGCACCCTGTCACTTTATTATAAAACTACATTCCTACCTGCAATAACTTACGCTTCTCCTGTTTGGTTCCATAAAACTGCAACCGCAGCAAACTGAAGAACGTTGGGCGCAATCCAGCGGTCAATACTACACACCATCACACGTGCCTACGATACAACCAGTACACACCCTCCAGGTCCTTGCTGGTGCCCCCCCCTCTGGACTTTGAGATAAGCCGCTGCAGTATGGCTTATTACCTTGCCAAGGGATTGCCCTGCACCTTTTGGAATTTCACCATAGACCCAACAGCGAATCAGAAGGCAGAGAAAACTAGACTCCAAAGGCATCTACAACAGGCATGGTAGGATCGATGGACTGCATCAACAAAAGGCAAAATCGCAAAAAAGCTCTTGTCCAGTATTCACAGGGTGTATCCAAAGCCCCCAACTTCATTCCATCCCGGACAATTCACAACTTACCTACTGACCGCCCACGGATCATTCAACACAACAGTATCCAACTTGGGAACGATGGAAGAATCAGTACATCCTCACCCACCTGATGTAGATGGATTATATCAAGCTCTATGCGGGAACCGAAACGCAACTCCAGCAACTACTTCGGATCACCGAAGAGATCAGCAGTGATAGTAGGATGGAATTTGGTCTAGACAAATGCAAACCCACGGATTGCACCAGGGAAAATTAGTCAACCGAACCTACCAGCTGCAGACTGGTAAAGGGATCGAAGCCATGGCAGAGGAAGAGGCCTACAAATACTTGGGAATGATGCAGGCTCAGCAGTTGCAGCACAAGGAAATTAAGGCCTGCCTGTCCGAAAAATAAGTTCAGAGTCTCAGAAGCCTGCTGAAAGCACAGATAAACGGAGGGCACACAGTTAAAGCCATAAACACGTATTTAGTCCCAGTGCTAACATACTCCTTCGGGGTCTTAGATTGGACTAACACAGAGCTAGAGGATATCCTTAGAAAGACAAGGACAATGATGACCTAGAGCCGCCAACAGCACCTGATGTCGGCCGTGGAGAGACTGACGTTTGCTCGGAAAGAAGGAGGAAGGGGTCTGATCGACCTCATCGAGTAACACAAAACAGCGATTGCTAACCTGAAGGAATATTTCCAGAAAAAAAAGCAGCACTCCAGCAGGCCATAAGGAAGATTGACAAGCGATATATCCAATTCAACCTAAGCGGGGAGTCGCCTCCCATCCAGCAGGCAAAAAGCTAGAAAGATAGGCAGAGAAGACACTCCAGTGCAAACACTACAATGATCTCCACCAAGATCACATTGATAAAAGTGCTTCCAATGCAGCGGTCTCGAGCGGGACTTACTTCACTGAGACTGAATGATTCATGCTCTCCATCCAAGACCAGGTAATTAACACCAGAAATTATAATTTTTTAAAAATTATGATATTAGGACAGCTGTAAATGATTACATCTACCCATATTTATTTTGTCTGTAGATTATATGTGTTCTCTGGTCGATTTGCCTATTTGCTGGACGAAAAAAAATCCAGTTGCTATTGGAAAAACCTTGCTGTCTATACCTGAGAACTCAGCCACGGAGCGAAAAAAGCCCATTAGAGTTCATCGTATCATCGACGGGATTTGAACCCGGGCCTTTTCCACCCGATGTGGAAAGGATTGTGACGATACCACTATGCTACCCGTGCAGACTACCTTGCGAAGGAGTCCAGAGTGTCCTAGGACACGTGCCACCTAGCCTCAGAAACGATCCAACACATCACCGCGGGATGCAAGGTGATCATCCAAACTGAGTACACTCATGTACATGATCAGGTGGCCCCGATAATACATCAGAAAGTAGAAAGGAAATTCCACTTCATCGAACAAAGTTTACCGTACTACAAGTACGAACCCCAGGCAGTACTAGAGACCCGAACCCACAAGCTGTACTGGGACTGCGCCATAATAACGGATAAGACCATCCCGCACAACAGACTGGACATAACCCTTATGGACAAGATGGAAAAGTCTACCTATCTGATGGAAATAGCGGTGCCGAACACTAGCAATGTCCAGAAAACCCATGAGAAAAAAATTAGGAAGTACACGAACCTGAGACATGAGTTCACAGAGATGTGGCATAAACAACAAGTTACGACAATCCCGATCATCTTCTCAACCAAAGTATTGGTGCCAAACACCCAACATAACAGCCTATCAGCAATAGGTCTACCAGCGAACATGTACAGGGGACTCCAGAAAGGCGCAATCCTGTACACCTGTAGGACAGTGACATAGTGTGACATAGTGTTTTTTGACAGGTGGCACCGGTGCTTTTGCACAACTCTGCATTTGAATCTCTTGTGAAGTAAGACAGTACTGTCAAGGCCAGATACCATATGTTAGTGTATGTTCATGTTTGCTTAGTGCGGGTTATGTTGTTCATCTGGTCGCTTAGCCTAGGGTCTGTGGAACACCACAGACCGCCAGTTACCATCACTGGCACTGGGAGCCGGATCAGGTAAGTGGGAAGAGAACTCTGGCTGGCCGATCCTGGGGTTAGCCTGAGCCTCCCAGGGAGGGCCAAAAAAAAAATAAAATAAAATAAATAAATAAAATAAAAAATAAAAATAAAGTAAAAATTAAAAAAAATAAATAAAATAAAATAAAATAAATAACAATAAAATAAATAAAAAAAATAACAAAATTTTTTTGAAATAGGAGAAGGGGTGAGAGATTGAGGAGAAGAAAGAAGGTAAGCAGAAGAAAGAGGGCGAGGTAGGGTTGGCCCCCTCAAAGGGCCAGCCCACCCTACCTCAGGAAAAAGAGAAAAGATTGTGAGGTCAAGTGACCCACAAAGTCAGGTTGCCTAATAGCATGACCCTGCATTTGATAAGTCAAATGCCAGTCCCACTCCCAGAGGAGTATTTATGTGAGTTCCTACACAAGTAGGAAAATCAGTATTGTCCTACACCTCGAAGAGAAGTGGTGCCAGCAAGTGAGTGGTTCCCACATTGGGCAAGAGCCCAGTGTCAGCAATTTAATATTCTTCAGTCAAGGGTGACTTGTAGGCAATGGGCAGTGTCCCACACTGGGTAGAGGACTTGGATAATCTTCTCTTAGGGGATGAGGGGAGGCACATGGATTCATGAAGCTCAAGGATTTCTTGCAGTTCTTGTGTCTATTGTAGAAAACTCCTTTTTTGTGTTGGTGGGTTTGTCAAATAGCTTTCTTTGTGAACGTCGAGAGATTCCTGTTTGGTCAGGATAAAGATCAATATCCTGTTGGTGTTTTTCTTTGATTCCATTCAGGATATGTTCTGTGAATTGAGTTTTGGGTTCATTATAAGATGGGGGTGCGCTGAACAGTTTGCTGTAGGTGACTTTGACGCATTTCAAATACAGTCTGGGCAAAAGTAGTGAAGGCTTTGTAGTTGGCTTCGTCAATTATGTAGAGATGTTCCTGCCCACTGGGTATATTTCCAGTTCTGGTGATTAGGAGACTTCTGGGTAAATAATAAAGAGGGCAATTATACATGACGTGAATCCTTCATTGTCACCGCATATGCAGAGAGGAGAATCGGTGAGACCCAGGGCATGCAGCTTGGCCCGAAACGATCCATGACCAGTGAGGAAGAACGAGACGTGAAGGCCTGGTGAGTACCATGGAAGAGGTTTTGGTGCAGTTATCATAACTTGTGGAAAAAATCTTTTAGTTGTTTCACCTTTGGCTGTTTGCTCCCAAGGTCTTTGCCAATGCTGGAAGAGCTTAGAGTAAATCTGTTTCATTTCGTTTTTTGGATCATTAGCTAGATCAAGTGATATATATCCAGAATGGTGGTGGGAATTCCTCTCTTTATGCGGTATGCAAGGCCGCGACGAATAACCTCCAGGTCCAGAGGAAAAGTACGTGCTAAGACCTGCAGGGCAGGGTTACTGACTGTGCGGCAAGCTCTAGTCACTGTGAGTAGGATATTGCGTTGAATTGAATGTAGCTTTGCTTTATTACGTGCAATGATGGCATGAGGGAACCATATGGCTGGACCATAGCACACAGCTAGTAAGAAGATGGTTTTGTAAAGTAGCATGAGAGTTCTCCTCTTCAAACCGCAGTCTGCTCTGCTAATTCTTACGATCATGGCAGTATAACGACGTATTTTGTTGGAGAGGTAATTAAGATAAGGTAAGAATGTTAATCGGTAGACGAAGGTTACTCCTAGATATTTTAGTTCTGTTTTGAGTTGCAATGTCTGCCCAGAGATTTTAATTTGGGGTGCTCTCCTTATGTCCAAGGATCCCTTGAGGAGGATAGTCTTCGTTTTTTCCCCAGAGATGACTAACTTGTGGTTGTTTGCCCAATTTTGGAGGATCGTTAAGGCAGGGGAGGCAATTTGCTCAAGCTGAGTTCTAGAATCAGCTTTGATAAGGAAGATGAGGTCATCTGCATAGGCCATGGTCCACAGGACCTAGATCCATAAGGAGAAATTTATCTAGTATTAAGTTCCAGAAGTAGGGCCCAAGAATTGAGCCCTGTGGACACCCCTCTGGTCGGGAGGTTTTCTGAAAATTTGTTTAAACAGTTACTGAGTGGTTGAAGAGGTAGTTCTGGAGACAGCGGTAGAGGTTGAGTGGAATATTGAATTTACGTAATCTCGTGACAATGCTTGGCCACCAGATGGAATCGAAGGCACCAGCAAAGTCAATGGAGATAGCCAGTAGATATTTTCTGTGGTTGAGTTTGCTGTGTTGAGGAAATTGTTCATAGCGGCTTCAGTGGAGCATCCTGGCTTAAAGCCATACTGTTTTGGAGTTATCTAAGTTGGCTGTCTGGTAGTAGGTGAATAATCTGGATTGAAGCAGCCGCTCTATTACCTTTCCCAAGACCGGGAGAAGAGCAATGGGGCGGTAAGATTTGGGTAGAGTAGGATCTTTATCTGGACCTTTTATGATAAGTCAAAGCACCGCTTGTTTCCAAGAATCAGGGAAAATTCCCTTCGCAAGGCATTTGTTGAACAGTGCTAATAGGTGGTTCGGGAGATGTGTTGCTGCTTTCTTGATGACCTCAGCCTCAATATTATCATGACCAGGGCATTTATTTATTTTTGTTCTGTCAAGTGCTTTGTTTATTTCCTCAGAGGTGAAAGGAGGTTCTATTTTATTGTTGGAGAAGGCCTGGTTGTCTTGTTTAATTTACTTTTATTCATCATTGACAGGACTCCCATCCGTCTGAAGTAGGGCATTCAGAATATTATTCATGGATTCAGCCCATGTATGTGTTGGATTGCCATCAGGAGTCAGGGTTGCATTTAACATCTCTCCCCTGGGCAGCTTGTTCAGAACAATGCGATAAACGACCCCCCAAGAATCTGCGTTACGAGTAGTTGTCACAAGGTTCTGCCCAGATAAGACAGTGAGAGAGTTCCTCGACAAACAGCAACGCCAGACATCACAACAACCACCCTGTATACTTGGTAGCAATACCTGTTACGAGGTTGAATCGCCAATCAGGGAGATGTAATATAAGAGCAATAATAATAACCATAAGTGAAGAACATCCTCAGGAGAGACAGCGTCCACAGCAAACACTACAAAAAAATCAGAGATAAGGAGAGTACTTGGACACACTGAAGTAGAACCTCCTCGCACTCAGCAAGAGATTACACCGATACAAAAAGGCTCCCACAGGAAAATAAGCAACCGAATCTTCGATGAGAGACAAAGAATTTTCTCCAGGGGTCTAAGAGAAGACGGGAAAGAATGGAAGGACCATCCGAGCAGACGATCAGGAGTCCTGGGGCAACAAATGGAGCAGGGAATTAAGATATAACAGACGAACACCCCAGTAGAACTCGAACGGGAGGGAACCATGGACATACAAGAGATGAGAGAGTGGGAGATTCAGGTGGAAGAAGTAAAACAGACGACCAAGAACTGTTACAATTGGTGAACTCCAGGAATATATACCGTCCACAACCACTAGTACCATAAGCTCACTTGCACATGCAAACACCCTACAGAGCAGTTCACTTGTATGATAAGGTAACTAGAGACAATCCCAAAGATTATGACTCAAGGAATCACATATCTGAACCCCAAAGACAAGATAGAAGAAACTCAGGGAAATACAGGTCAATCAGCTGCCTCCCAACGATGTACACGAGTATTACCAGCTGCATAACCAAGAAGATATCAGACCACACGGAAAGCCATAACATAATGGCCGAACCAGAAGAAGGGTTGCAAGCGGCTGAGCAAAGGATGCACGGAGCAATTGACCAGACATGCCGTGATTATAGAGCAAGAGTATAAGAAGCGCCGCAACCTGTACACGGCCTACATTTACTACCGCAAGGCCTTCAGTTCCGTGCCTGATAGCTGGCTAATAGAAGCGCTGAATATCTACAAAGTAAATCCGATAGCAACAAACTTACTGGGAAAAACAATGAGTACCACAGTTAAGGTCGGAAACATCAGAACTAAGCCAATACCCATCAGGAAAAGAATCTTTCAGAGAGATGCCCTGAGCCCATTGTGGTTCTATGTAGCACCTAACCCGCAATCCACCATGCTGAACAGCAACTAGTACGGATATAACCTCAAAGAACAAAGGAAGAACCTGTACACCCTCACACACACCAGATATACATGGATGACATCAAGCTCTACGGGGCAACCAAGAAGCAACTCTAGCAACTACTCATGATCACCGAAGAATTCAGCAATGATATTAGGATGGAATTTGATCTAGACAAATGCAAGACCAACTGATTGTACCAGGGAAAATTTGTCAAAGAAACTACCAGCTGTAGACTGATAAAGAGATCGAAGGCATCGCAGAGGGAGAGGCCTACAAACACTTGGGGATGATGGAAGATCAGCAGTTACAACGCAAAGAAATTAAAGCCTGCCAGACCAAAAAATTCCATTAGAGACTCCGAAGCCAGCTGAAACTAAAGCTGAACGGAGGAAACACAGTTAAAGCCATAAACACCTATGCAGTCCCAGTGCTAACATACTCATTGCTTAGTAATGTATTAGTATTGTGCCAAAGGCTGTGTATGTCCCATGTGCTGCACATTTATTAAATCTTATCGTTTGTGATGCGGCTTCAAACAATTTAGAACTTAAAATATTTTTTGGAACAATACAACGATTGTACACATTATTTGCCTCCTCAACTCTTCGTTAGAATATTTCGTGAAAGCATTTAAACACTACTTAAAAACGTTTAAGTAATACAAGATGGGAAGATAGAATTTAATAGGTGAAGGGAATTAGATTTCAATTAAGAGAATTAATGAATGTCTTAGGAAAGCTTTAACATGCAGACCCAGATAATGCTGTTGCTTTAGAGGCCAGCGGTTTGCTGAAATGAATTCAAAAATTTCCTTTCATTGTATTCATTATTGTGTGGAAGATTTATTGAGTGAAGTCAGTAAAATAACAAAATATACGCAGTCCCCTCATTGGACTACAGATTGTGCCGATTTATTAATAAAAGCTGAAAAAGAAAGATTAAGTGAGAAAAGGGAAAAATTTAAAGAAATCTTACTAGTTGCCCAGGATGAGGCTAAACTTTACAAATAAATACAAATTTTCCTGAAAGTAGGAAAAGGAAAAAGAAAAGGTATTATGATGAAAATTGTGAAGATGAAATAATAACAGATTTAGAGGAATAAATGAAAATAACATTTTATTTTTATTTAATTGACATTGCTATAAAATAATTGCTTGGCCGTTTTGATAGATTACCACAAGTGACATAAAAATATCTGATTTTCTCAAAAACAAAAAAAGCATCAAAATCAGATTTGGGGGAAAACCTCAAAGATTTTTATGCAGATTATTCAAATATCTCAAGTAGTATTCTTTCAGAAATTAAATATTTAATGGACATGATACAAAAAAAAAAGATAATATTAGGAATCTGATAGGCATTTTATCATAGAAAATAAATTTAGAAGAAATATTTCCTAATATATTTGTTGCTTTAAGAATTTTTTTGACTCCCTGTAGCAGTAGTATTAGCTGAGAGATCTTTCAGTTAAATAAAGTTAATAAAAACACACTTACTGCCATCAATGCTTCAAGAAAGATTAAATGCTTGTACAATATTATCAGTTGAATGGGAAATAGCTAGTGAATTGCTCCTTTGGAGATGTAATTAATAATTGGATGGAAAAGACTTCTAAAAAAAAACAACTACATGAAATAAAGGGTAATTGTGTGACTTCTCTCATTGTATCAAATTGATAATAAAATTTAATGTCTGTTATAGGTGATTATTTTGTTTTGACTGTTTCAATATCAACCTCTGTTTTCGTGGAACAGCAGAACGTTCCACGAGTCGATGTATGAAGCCTCGCCACCATGCCCTGTCCATATACTTCTCTCCGTCCTTTTCACTCCACTTTCATCCTCTCTTAATGACATCTGTCTTTATCATGTCTTGCCACCTCATTCTGGTCTCCCCCTTGGTCTTTTGTTCCTTAATTGTAATATTAAAATTCTTCTTGGCAAATGACTCTCGTTCATCCTCTTCACATGTCCAAACCATTTCAAACGGGCCCTTTCAATCCTATTCTGGAGTTTTTCAACCTGAATTCTTTCCCTAATCACATCATTCCTGATTTTGTCGCGTCTTGTCTTTTCGACTATGGTCCTCACAAATCTAATTTCTACCCCCCCCCCCTGAATTCTGCTTGCATCATTTTACCTCATAGTCCAAGTTTCAGATGCATACGTCAGAAATGGCATATAAAGTGTAAAGTGTTCGATGTATAACGGCCCTATAGGTTTCCCCCACCTCCGCGTTGTGTACTGTGTTTAGATATCACGGAACTCTGTGTGTTTATAAAGCGTAATGTGTGTGTGTGTTAGCGTTGTGTATATCGTGTTACCTTGTTCTTCTGACCATTTAGCGGTTGGTACCCTAATGGGATCTCCCGTTGCCCACACTTAACCTCGAGGAGGCAAGTCAGGCAGTAGAGGGATGGCTTAAGTACTCAGCAGGCCCTGCCACCTAATTTCCGAAGATTTCAGTGGCAAGGGCCTAAAATAAATAAAAATTTAATAAAATAATAATAATAATAAAAATAAAAATGATAATAATAAAAAAAAATAAGAAAATATACATAATAATAATAAAAAACATAAAAATAAAATAAATGAAGTAAAAAAAGCGACAAGTTAGCGTAAGGGTAGAGTCTGAAGGAGGGTAGCAGGTACAAACATGGGGATTATAGGGAAGACTACCCCAAACTGGTCAAGTGTAAAGTGTAAAGTGTTCATTGTCTAACGGCCCAAGGGGTTTCCCCCATCTCCATGTTGTGTACTCTGTTTGTGAAACACAGAACACTGTGAAGGCCAGAGATTTTAAAAAGTGTAAGGTACATGTTTATGTTGTGTAGTGTCATGTTGTGTTGTTCCTCTGACCATTTAGCCGTTGGGCCCCTAGTGGGACCCCCCCGTTGCCCACACTTAACCCCGAGGAGGCAGGTCAGGCATAGAGGGATCACATTAGAAGTAATTACTCTGGCAGCACCTGCCACCTAATTTCCTAAGATTTCAGTGGCAAGGGCCTAAAAAAAAAAAAAATAAATAAATAAATCAATAAAAAAATTAAAAAAAAAACAAATAAATAAATAAATCAATAAAAAAATTAAAAAAAAAAAACAAAAAAAAACACAAATAAATAAATAAATCAATAAAAAAATTTTTAAAAAATAATAAAAAACAAATAAATAAAAATAATAAAAAAATAAATAAAAATAAAAATAAAATAAAAAAAATAATAATAAAAAAATAAATAATAAAAAAAAATAAATAAAAATAATAAAATAAAATAAAAAATAAAAATAATAAGAGAAAAAAAAATAATAAAATAAAAATAATAAGAGAAAAAAAAATAATAAATAAAAAAATAATAAAAAATAATAACAATAATAAAATAAAATAAAATGCATATTTAGTTAGAGTGGGGGTGAAGACTGAGGAAGGGGGGACAGATAGAAATATGGGGATGATAGGGAAGGCAACCACATAAAGGTCAGTGGGGACTGGCCCCACCAGGAGAAAAAAAAGGGGGTAGCAGGGAGGGGGAGGAGACAGAAACCCGTCCCCTCCCTCTCCCTACCGGGGGAGGGGGTATTAAAGTGAACCAAGTGAGGGTACCTGGTTCGGAATGCTAGTTGGCCAAGAAAAGCAGTTGACATCTAATGGCACACCGGTGGCGTTGTCAGTCTTCATCTAGGAGATTGTCTTATTGGTCACATCCGTGAGAGACAAGTCCAGAAGTATAAAAACCTTTTGTCTTTCTTAGATTGTCTTAATCTGTGGGTTGTCCCTATTCAAAGGTAGTTATTTGGTAGTTATCTGTGGTGGGTGATATTTTGGAGAATGTATGGTAGTTCACACCAATGAGGGAAATGCTGGTCAAGTTTAGCTGCCTTGTTCCAGTACCATCAGGGTCCCTGGGTTCATTTAGTAGAGGGTTATCATGTTGCTGCAATTAGTTGTCTTCTCCTCAAAAGAAAAATTGCTGTGCGTAGTTGGTGAGAGCTTGATACTCTTCCTTAGTATCCAGTAAGTGGTTTTCTTTGCCTTTTGGTATATAAGTCAGCTTTGTGATAAGCTGGCAGCGGAGGTCATCGTAGAGGGGGGGGGGCACTCGTGCATGAGGTGATCCCAGTCCTCAATTCCTCCACAGGTTCATGTTGGGTCCTCTTCTAGGCCAAAGGTTGTTAGTTTTGCCTTTATTGAACCATGGCCAGTAAGCAAATAAGTGGCATACAGGCCTGGAGAAAACGATAATGGGGATTTTGGATAGATTCTGCTAACATCTGGGATGAATCTCCTGGTGATTTCCCCCTTGGTTGAATTTGTACAGCGGTCCTGCCACACCCGCTGCATGTGTGCTTGAAGTCTCCTCTTCTCAAATTTTTGGTTGTTGGTAAGATTCAGCTCGAATCCCAAGCAGGTCTGAGACACGCCCTTAGAAAGATGATACAACATTCCATTTCTCACCACCTCCAGGTCGAGGGGGAGGGCCCCCACGAGGACCTGGAGGGCATGAGTACTCACAGTGCAGCAGGCACGAGAGATGGAGAGCAGGACCGTGCGTTGAGTGGAATCCAGGATTCGTCTGTTTACTGCAGTCGTAGCCTTGCCAAACCAAATTCCGGCTGCATACGTAATCACAGGGATGAAGATAGTCTTGTAATACAACGAGAGGGTTCGCTTGCTGAGACCCCAGTCCCGACGGGATATCCTAGCACCCATGGCAGTATAGATTCTCACTTTGGTTCTGATTTGAGATGAGCTTGGAAGGAGAGTTTTCTGTCTAGTACTATGCCAAGATATTTCAGTTGCTCTGACAACTTTATGGTCTTGTTTCCAATTTCAATCTCTGGTGGTCTTGTAATACAGAGAATTCCTTTAAGAAACAGAGAGTTTGTTTTTGATGGTGATATGGTCAAGCAGTGTGTTTTTGCCCAGTCCTGGAGGATTTGAAGTGCATGGTTTGCCAAGGTCTCAAGCTGGGCCCTGGAATTTGCAGTCACCATCAGGATGAGGTCATCAGCAAAGGCTTGTGAACGAACCTCCCCGAGATCAAAGCATAGAAATTCGTCCATCACCATGTTCCATAAGGTCAGCCCCAGGACCGAGCCCTGGGGGCAGCCATGGTGTATCTGTCTTGTGAGTTTCTGATAAGGTGCATTTACTGTGATCACCCTATTTGAGAGGTAGCTTTTCATGATATTGAACAAATTGTCCGGTACGTTTGCTTGCCTGAGTCTGCGGAGGACATTCGGCCACCAAAGGGTGTCGAATGCTCCCGCAAAATCAATTGTAATCATCAGGAAGTATTTCCTGTCTGCCTGGCGGGCCTCAGTGAGCAGTGCCTGTAGAGCATCAACCGTGGAACGCCCTAGTCTGAAACCATATTGGTTTGGTGATATTAGGTTTGCTTTCTCATAGTGGCTTTGGATCCGTACATGGAGGAGATGCTCTAGGAGCTTGCTGCATACGGACAATAGGGCTATGGGTCTGTATGAACTTGGAAGATGTGGTGGTTTTGTCAGATTTTTAAGGATCAGTTTCATATTTGCAACTTTCCAGTCATCAGGGAAGGTGCTAGTGTGTAGGCAGAGATTGAATAGGTGCAGCAATAGCTCCGGGGAAAGCTCCACAACCTTCTTCACAATCTGAGGCTCGAACAAGTCAGGCCCCGGACATTTTTTCCCTTTGATAAGACCTGCTGCGCTAAGAGTTCTTCCTGTGTGAACTGCGGTTCAACTTGTCCAATCCAATAGGTTTCATTTTCTCTGCAGATCTCATGCTGCCCAGTTGTTGTTGGATTAATGTTTGGATGAAAAACGTTGTTTAAGATGTATGAGACTGAGTCCCTCCAGGTGGTGGTTAGGTTTCCCTGCAGGGTTTCTGTAGCGGTGAGCTTCAAACTCTTCATCCCTGAGGAGTTTGTTTGTGGTGATTTTGTACACTACCCCCCAGGGGTCAGAATTTCCCGTGTAAGAGACAAGTCGCTCCCAGGATTGGTGCTTTGATTTCTTTATTCTTTCCGTATACACGTTTCTTGCTGTTCGATATACTTGTTTAAGTTCTTCGACCTCCACATCAGGCCTAGACCTTCTCGCCCTTTGGAACGCTTTTCGTTTGGCTTGTACCTCCTTTCTCATCCTTCGAAGCTCCTCATTCCACCAGGGCACCGCTCCCGGAGAAGGTTTTTTCCTTTTAATTGTGGCATTGCAGACTTCTGTTAATAGGATGGTAATCTCTTTTTGAAGAAGGTTTGGATTTTGAGTTTGCCTGAGTTTCTGCTGATGTTTTCCCACCATTTCCAGCAGGGCATCCCTGAACGTGTCCTAGTTTGTTTTTTCTATTGCATATCTATGTTGCATTACTCTGGAAATTGGTTGTCTATTACGGTTTTTTGTGATCCTGAATGTAATGGCTCGGTGGTCCGAAGTCGTCCAATCATCTTGAACCTTCCAGTCGGAGATATAGCTGTCTGTGTTTCTTGTAGCAAGAGAAATGTCAATGGTGGCTTCCCAAAGGGTGCTGCTGAAAGTGGGGAGGTAGTTTGGCTGATTGAGGATTCCGAAAGGGGAGTTACCCAGGTAGTTCTCCAGTCTTTGGCCGTTTGTTGCTCCTCGACAGTCTGGTGTTGTGCTGTACCACGCGGGAGACCTGCAGTTTACATCTGCCCTAACGATAATTCTCCCTCCAGGAAGAGTGTTAAGTACACTTTGAAGGTATCTTATAGCCCTGATAATATCTTCCCCTGGACGGCAGTATAGAGCAACGACGTAAAAGTTTCCAAGCGCTGTAATAATATGGGCACATACGGCCCAGGCTGTGCAAAGTTGTGTTATCTTTGTGGCTGTGATGTCAGGGTTTCTTACAGCTATTGCTGCCCAGGGGGTTTCCCCTTCCACCTGGATGACTTTGTAGGTCAAGGGATAGCCTCTGACCTGGTTCTTATGGGTGTACGGCTCTTGCAGGATAATTACATCCGTGTTGTCCTCTTCTGCCCGAATCCTGATTTGGCCGACCACAGCCCGGGCCCGCTGCGCGTTAATTTGCATTATTTTTACCTCTTCGAAGTTAAATTTTTTAAGGTGTCTCCCCATAATCGATCCGTTGTTGGTGCTGACCCTTGACTTTTATATATGTTGGACATATTCTGTCTCTGATGGAATGTGCTGAGTCCATTTTGAAAATTTTACAATTCACACAAATAGGATCTTTAGTTTTGTTAGGACAGCTGTTAAATTCTTGGCCTTTTTCAGCACAATGGCCGCACGTTGGCACTGTCTGGATACAAGTGTGTGATGTCTGGCCGAACCTACAACACTTGAAGCATTTAGGCACAGCCACATGTTCGCGAAAGCGGTGGCTGCCCCAGTTTATGTATACCCTTGCTTGATTGTTAAGGACCTTCCAGGCGATTGGGTTTATTTGAACAATCCAGTTTTTGCCTCCTCCTCCTTTGACTTTTTTGACTATTTAGGTGTGATTAAGGCATCTGCCTCTAAGTCTGGGAAGTACTCCTGCAAGTTACTACAGTATAGTTCCTCAGTGAGTTGCTGCTGGGTCAGGTTGTCACTGAGGTCAAAAATGATGATAGAGGGCCCAACCTTTTGGCGCCTCTGCCTTTAGGCCCCCAAACTGGTCAGTGGGGACAAGCCCCACCAGGAGAAAAGAGGGGAGCAGTGTTCAATGTGTTGAGGGTCAAATGGTACCAGGGGTTTTTCCCATCACCACGAGTTTGCATTGTCGTGTGACACAGTACATTGTAAATGCCAGAGATTTAAAAGTGTTTGCATTTTATATGGTGTAGTGTTGTGTACCATTGTTCATCTGGTAATTTAGCCACTCAGCCCCTAATAGGACCCAACGTTGCCCACACTTCGCCCCGTGGAGGCAGACCAGGTACACCAGCACATAATTTGAACCCTGCCACCTAATTTCCTGGGATTTCAATAGCAAGGGCCTGAAAAAAAAATAAATAAAAAAATAACGACCCTGTAGGGGTTATACGCAGAAAGGTGTATAAGGCCGAAAAGTTGGGCATACAGAATTTTAGCACTTTTAAGTTTCGACTGTGTGGACATACGCTATGTGAAGTAGACAGGGTGAGTGGGGAGACTGAAGACTGGGGGGTAAAAGTTGGAAGGAAGGGGTCGATAGAGAGAGAGAGAGAGAGAGAGATTGACCTCTCCATTTGACAGTGGGACAGGCCCATCTCCCACCAGAAGAAAGAGTGGGGAGGCGAGGGACGGGGACCGTCCCCTCCCCTCTTCGAGGGGGTATGTATGTATGTATGTATGTATTTAACTGTTGAAGGGTGGCACCCGGACATACATCCATCTCCACCAATTTATCATATAATATCATATTCTCATAATGGCCTGTTAGTGTAAGTGTGTGTACACGTGTGTGTAATGTGTTATAAGTCAAACAGGCTACTCTGCCACCAGGTGATAGTCCATTGGGCAATTACCACCTGGTGCCCATCCCTAGCACTAGGAGCTATGCCTGGATCTATTAACTCTGGCTGTGCATATTGCACCTAAATCCCACACCCACCAGTAAGGGTGCAAGACTGGTGGGTGCCAGCAGTCCCGCTCTCCTGGGGTGCCCACACCCAAGAGCCAGCAAAAAAAAAAAAAAAAAAAATGCACCAAATAGGAGAATACATCTTACTAGTGAGTGCAACAATCCCGCCTCATGGTCATTCCACAAGGCCAGCCAAAAAAAAAAAAAAAAAATTTCTCCCCGCCTCTAAGACAGAATGCCTATCCATCCAGAGGAGGGAAAAAAAAAAAAAAAAAAAAGGTCTTTAGTCAGTATTAGTAACAACATGTATACTCCTCCTTTTATTAAATGTCAACCTGCAAAAACCGTTGAAATTCTACAAAATTCCTTTCATTAGACAGCCAAATTAATTCAGAACCCCTAATAAAATTAGGTACCAAATTAAATAAGTCTAATCTAAATTCATCATACAAATTGCATTCATATAAGATACATCCCATGTTTCCAACATACATCCCATGTTTCCAACCTTCCACAAACACAGTAAGGATCTTCCACTAAACTAAACTGATGCAACTTACTTTTTAAGGTACCATGCCCCCTAATCAAATATGAGCATTCCATACTTGGATAAAACCAGCGATGCAATTTGTTATTAAAATTAAATTCAACACTAGGTATAAATAAATAAGTTACTTTACCAGTACTACTGGAATCCCAACGGTCCTGCCATAATTTAATTAATTTCACCAAAATTTCTTTCTTCTGTTTGCTGACTGCAGAAGAAACTTCATTAGTAATCCCCAGAAATGTAATTTGTATTCCTTTTCTTATAAAATAACAAAAAGCTCTATACACGACTGTTAAATCCAAAGGCAATACCCCCACAATCACCTGTAGAGCATTAGTCGAAACAGTCTTACAAACACGCAAAATAGTTAACAACATTATTCTTTGTATTGATAATAGCTTTTGTATAAATTTTACATTGACAGTAGGAACATACCAAATTGATGCAGCATACGACACAATCGGAATAAAAATAGCTTTATAATATAGATACAAAATGCGTTAACCTAATCCCCAATCTTTTCTAGTAACCCTAACTATAGAAGCAGTGTAATTTTTTATTTTCCTACTTAAATAATTCAAATGTTGGGAAAATAATAACTTGTCATCCAAGATAACCCCTAAATATTTTACCTGGGAAACAAGAGGAATTTGTTTACTGTTTACTAATAATCGAGGTGGTCTGTTGTAGTCTAATTTTCCTTTTAATAACATCATGACAGTTTTAGAAGATGAAATTTTTAGTTTATTTAATGTAGCCCAATCAGTCAAATCCTGAACAATAACCTCCATTCTACTTTCTAATACTGCTCTAGATCTTCCTGTCACGCACAAAACCAAATCATCAGCATAAGCCACCTTATAACAATTAGGGACTGTTCTACTTAACCACTGGTTTAAGACCAGATTCCATAAAATAGGACCCAACACAGATCCTTGTGGACAACCGCGATCAATAATTCTATTAAAAGTTAAATGTTGGGATCTTATAATAATCTGTCTATCCATTAAATAACTTTTAATAATTTGGTATAACAAATTGGGACAATTTAATTCTCTTAATGAAAAAAGCACACTTTGATACCATACAGTATCAAATGCTCCTTCAAAATCTATAAATAATGCTAACACATATTTCTCACCAGAATTTACACTAAAATTAATCAAATCGCGTAAGGCATCCTCTGTTGAACTATTTCTCTTAAAACCATATTGATATTTAAAATGAAGATTTTGTTCGTTGAACAATTTCTCTAGCCTTAACAACAACAATCTTTCCAATATTTTACCCAAATTTGCTAACAAAGAAATGGGTCTATAACCCCTAGGATCAGTCAACAATTTCCCAGGTTTTTGTAATAATTTTAACAGAGCAATTTTCCAAAATCCTGGAAAAACTCCTTTCAATAAACACTTATTATACATATTAACCATTATTTCTGGACACAAGTCAACAAACTTTTTAACACAATTATTTTAAATCAAGTCTAAACCTGGTGTTTTATTATCCTCAACCTTAGAACATACAAATTTCACTTCATCAATATTAAACAATTCCATCTCAGATGATCCAGTGTATTGTTCATTCCCCTGTCTAATTTGTTGCTGCTGTACACTATCTTCCCCACAATTGTCATTCAAAAATAAAGTGCTAGTAATAGTAGCAATTGTAGAATACCAATCAGTAGACTCAGTATCATTTGAATACACAGTATTAATTAAATTATTAACATTCAACTTGTTTCTAGTTAACTTAAACAACAATCCCCATGGCTCACTATTTCCAGTAGTACAAACCAATTCTTGCCATGCATTAAATTTGTGTTCAGAGATTGCCTTATGGTATTCTCTCCTCTTAATTTTATACATTTCTTTATACCTTAATGCTTCATTATTACTTCTACTCCTAATCCTCTGAAAAAAAGCTTCCTCATTCTAAACACTTCCCTCCTTAATACTGATAGCTCCAAAGACCACCAAGGTACATTATAACCTCTCTGTTTTCTTCTCTTAGCAGCCAAATTTAAAGCATTAAAAATAGAGGATTGAACAAAAAATGCATATTCAGAAGCAGTTAATGAATTTAAATTGTCCCTAGTATAAATTGAAAAACTATCCAACACTCTTCGAGGGGGAGGAGGGGACAGAAAACCGTCACTTCTTTTAATACCCATCCCTTGCCCAAGGGATGGGTATTAAAAGCGAACTGGTCTAGAATGCCCCGTTCAGGTCGCCAATGGACCTAAATGGGGCGTTCATAGCGACTGTTCATAGTTTCGACCTAAATGGTAAGAAAAGGGTATGAACTGTCAGCCTCCTGACTTTTCTAAATTAGAGCGTTGGAAACTAGGCGCCTGCTGAGCAGAGGCGGATTTAACGGCGGGCGCACCGGGCGCGCGCCCTGGGCCCCGACTTCAGAAGGGCCCCTCAAAACCCCAACTTTACACTTTTTATCTGATGACACCAAGTTTGGTTTCATATGTGCAATTTTAATTACGTACAAGTTTACAATCGGTGGTAAAACCTGATAGTATGTTTATATTCGCTTATTTTCATTATTTCATTACTAGGCTGCATACATACTACGCTTCATAGGCCCCCGCGCGGCTGCCCTACCGCTCATCGGAGCAATAGAATCGTATTTGCTGCTTTGTACTTACAAAGGTTCTCCTGCAGTGCAGACTTACGATATACGCGTATATCGTATATTGTTGTTGAAATTATATTAAGATAAAATTAATTCCTGTTGTTCCATCAGCGCCTGGATTTTCGTAGTTTATGAATAATTTTTGAATTTTAATTAATCATTAATTTATTGCACTATAACGAAAAATCTCTTCTCTAGTATTCTAATTATTCAGACAATTAAATTTTATATTTTTCTTTTCATTGGTAGGCTACCAATGGTAGCTAGAAAAATGAAACGACATCTATCAGGGGCTGAAAAAAGTCAAATTAAAAAAAGACGCGAATATGATATAATACATATACGGTATTATATTCAAATTTTATTGGAAATAAAACATTAATAGTACATAATATTTTTTATTTATTTAAAAAAATGGTTAACATATATTTTTATTTTCCCTGTCTCTCTCTCTTTTTTAAGGGCCCCAATATTTTCTTCTGCGCCCGGGGCCTCAACCGACCTTAATCCGCTTCTGCTGCTGAGGAAGAGACCTGATTGTGTTTTTTATGGCATTAAACGGATGCTTGTAGGATGATATGAGAAAATTTCTTTTCAGTTGAACGGTGAATGAGAGTTAGAATAAACTTCCATGTTGTGTTATGGAGATTGTCAGTTTGAATACATTTAGAGAAGAATTAGACAAATTGTTAGAAGTAGTAGTAGTAGTGGCATGTCATGCAAGAAAGCCAGTGTATGAGCTTGTGCAGCATCAGCCAAAAAAAAAAAAAAAAAAAAATTACAAAACAGTTCCCTCTAAATATTTGGAAGTTTGTTCCAGCAATTAACCACCCGCTGGCTAAAGGCAAATTTCCGCACGTCTATTCTACATCTGTCTTTCCTCAATTTGAATTTATGCCCACTTTGGTTCGTAATCTGGATAAGTGGAAGAATCCCATCACAATTCGGGGTACTCAACCCATTCAAGGCCTTATACACCTCAATCTGATCTCTTTGCAGGTGCCTAGTCTCCAACCGATGCAATTTGCAAAATTTAAACCTCTCTTCGTAAGAGGATCCCTTCATTCCCCTCACCTATCTTGTTACCCTTCTATATACACGCTCAAGCAAATCTACATCCTTTCTAAAATGAGGCCTCCAGACCTATTCGCAGTACTCAAGGTGTGGCCTGACCATTGCCTTATACAGAGGGACAATCACTTCCTTTTCCCTGCTAGCAAAAGTCCTGTATATCATTGACAAAACCCCATGACCTTCCCTGGCAGCCTGTCTGCATTGCTCAGAAAACTTCATATCTGACTGCACAATTACTCCCAGTTCTTTTTCATTTTCTACCACCTTAAATGTAGTACCACACAGTTGGTACGTTTCTCTGGCGTTACTTCTACCGATATGCAGTAACATTTGTTTAACATTGACAAATGTTAAATTTCAGTTGCCACTTCTCAGCCCATCTGCCCAAATTTTCTAGATTCTGTTGCAGTAGCACACTGCCATGAACAACCCTGCCAACCTTTGTATCATCTGCAAACTTCGACACTAAGCCTGATATACCTTAATCAATATCATTGATAAATATACAAAACAACAATGGACCCAACACCGTACCCTGTGGGACTCCACTAATAACATTAATCCACAAAGAGCAGCACCCATTAATTACCACCCTCTGTCTTCTCACACTCAACCATCCTTTCATCCATTGTAGCAACTTACTCTTAATACCATTCTGCTCCAATTTGTACAGCAGTCTTCCATGAGCAACAGTGCCAAAAGCTTTCCTGAAATCCTAGTATATAATATCAAAATTATTTTTTGCATCCAGTTCCTTTGTAACGACATTAAGGAATTGACAAAGAGGTATTATTTATTACTCTTTCTTCTCCTAATGGATTTTTTTTCTCATTCCGCAACTGATACTGGTACCAGGTGCGTTGCATGGTTGTTATGTAAGTTACTAATACTAATGGAGGCATTCTCTAACTATCCAACAAGTGTTCAAGATGGCAACTTTCTGGAGTATCATGTAACTTTGCCAGGTCTGTTGCTGCTACGTTCTTATGGAAGTTCTTTGGCTCCTTGCCGGTGGTTGACACGGTCATCAAGATGGCCATTACCTGTTTCGTAAGACAATTTCTTTGACTTTTTTCTTAGTTCTGTGTACTTGCTGATCTGTCCTAACAGGTCTTCTGGTGTTGGTCTCCTCTATGTCGATCAGGTAGGTAGCCGCTTCCTTCTTGAGGTGTTATTCATTAATGAGGTATTATTACGAGGTGACTTTCGCAAGTTGTAGCGTTTGGAAACTAGACACCTGAGGTGGAGGTTGACCTGATTGATATGTTCAAGGCCTTAAAAGGATGCTTCTAGCACAGATATAGAAAATTTGCTTTTAGCCGGAGAATGAATGAGTGTTGAAACACACTTCGATCTTGTGTTATGGAGGTTCGCAGTTTGCATAAATTTAGAGAAGAATTAGACAAATTGTTAGTAGCAGTGGACAAATGAAGTGTTATTTATCTATTAGTATTAATTGTTTTGGCTGGCGCTATGTAAGCTTGTTTCTTGGCTTCATTTTCTACTATTGATACTAATGTTAATATTCATTTCCTTTCCCAGTGGGCTTATTTTGTTATTATTATTATTATTGCTCTTATATTATTTCTCCCTGATTTAGGGTTCCACCTCGTGACGGGTACTGCTATCAAGTACACAGGGTAGTTGTTGTTATGTCTGGTGTTACTGTTGGTCGAGAAACTCTCTGACTATCCTATAGGTGTTCAGGATTGCAACTTTCTGGGGTTCCTTGTAGGGGTCGCTGGGAGACCTATTGCTGCTAGGCTGTTATGAAGGGTCTTTGGCACCATACCTGGGGTAAACACGATGATCGGGATGGTCGTTATTTGTTGCATATGCCACATCTCTTTGATCTCCTGTCTTAGCATTAGCATTAGTAGAGGCATTTGATGCAAGAAAGCAAGCTTATGTAGCATCAGCCAAAAAAAAACAAAAAAAAAACACTTCCACTTCACCCCTCTGTTTGTTCGAAATACATGTCCAGCTGAGCCTTAAACATACTTAGACTATCAACTTCCACGACAAGGGATGGAAGTCTGTTCCACCAACCAACCACCTGCGGTTGATTGGTGGAACAGAAAAAGTCAAATTTCCGCACGTCTACCCTACATCTGTCTTTCCTCAATTTGAATTTATGCCCTCTCAGGTGATTATTCTGAGCAAGAGGAAGAATCTCATCAGCATTGAGCATGCTCAAACCATACAAGGCTTTATACACCTCTATCAGATCACCTCGCTGGTGCCTAGTCTCCAGACACTGTATTTTTCAAAACTTAAGCCTTTCTTCGTAAGAGCACCCCTTTTTTGCATTCACTAATCTTGTTGCCTTTCTCTGTACTCGTTCCAGCAGCTCTACATCCTTTTTGAAATGAGGCCTCCAGACCTGTATACAGTACTCCAGGTGTGGCCTGACCACTGCATTATAAAAGGGAATAATCACCTCCTTATCCCTGCTAGAAAAATTCCTATATATCATTGACAATGCACCAGGAGCTACCCTTGCAGCCCGTCTGCACTGCTCAGAGAACTTCATATCTGCCTGCACAATCACCCTTTCATTCTCTACCACTCTCAGTGTTGTACCACAGAGTTGATACGTTGCTCTGGGGTTTCTGTTTCCCATATGTAGTACTTTACATTTGTCAATGTTAAACTTCATTTGCCACCTCTCAGCCCATCTGCTCAACCTTTCCAGATCCTGTTGCAGCAGCATAGTGTCAGTAGTGTCCTTGACAACCCTGCCAACCTTCGTATCGTCTGCAAACTTGGACATTAAGCTTGATATACCATCATCAATATCATTTATAAATACAGAAAACAATAATGGATCCAACACTTAACCCTGAGGGACTCCACTAATAACATTAGTCCACGATGAGCAGTGTCCACTGATTACCGCTCTCTGTCTTCTCCCCCCTCAACCACCCCTTTATCTATAGAAGCAATTTGCCCTCAATGCCACACTGCTGCAATTTGTGCGGCAGTCTTCCATGTGCAACAGTATCAAAAGCCTTTCTAAGATCCAAGTTTTTAATACCAAAGTTATTCCCTGCATCGAGTTCTTTTGTGAGTGCATCATAGTCATATAATCAAATTGGTCAGGCAAGACTTCCCCTTAACAAAACCATGCTGTGTCCGAGCTATAACTGAAGTCTTGTCTAGATGATCCTGCAGTGTTTCTTTAACCAGTGCCTCCATTAGGTTTCCTGGAACAGAAGTTAAACTCGCAGGTCTATAATTATTTGTGTCAGGCTTTGTTCGTGCTTTGTGAATTGGGGTCATATTTGAACATTTCCAGTCTATGGGTACCTCCCGAGAGTCCAAGGTAGCTCTCATAATTATGGCTATGGGTTTGGTTACTTCCTTTGCTGCCTCCTTTAATATAACTGGATAGATCCCATCCACCCCAGGTGCCTTTCTTGTGTTTATCTTCAACAATTTCTCCTCCACTTTACTCTCAGTTATTACAAGATTCTCTAGCTTACTGCCAGAGTTGAATACACCTCTGGCATTCCCTCGCTGAACAACTCCTCATGTGTGAATGCCGATGCAAAATATTCATTCGGTTTGTTAGCTACCTAAGCAGGATCATCAACAGTTGACCCATCGATAACAAGTGGACCAATCTGATTCATCCCCTTCCTTCTAGAGAGTGCTGTTTTTCTTTGCATCCCTTGCCTAAGATTTCTCGTAATCTGCCTTCGCCTGCCTAACCTCCTTTGTAACTTGGTTACAGATCAACTAGTATCTATCATAGGCTTCTGTGTCACGTGTTAATTTATATGTATCACATGCATTTTTCTTCTCTGCCATATATCTCATTAGTTCATCTGACATCCATTTAGGCCTGAACCTTGAATTCTGGGTGGTGGAAAAAATGTTATTTTGTGTGGGGAATAGAATTCTTTATTTATTATACCTTTATTATTATTAATTATAATTTCTGTAATTAATAAATCTCGTTAATCTTTCAGACCCACCTCTCTTAACTTTGAATTTCCCCGTTAATTTTCCCCCTAATTTACCCACTCCCACATTAACACCTGACTTGTATACTGCACAGAAGATCACAGATTCTGGGAGAATAGAAATTCGTGTATGTCTCCTCTAGACTGGCTGAGTATTCAGAATGACTCATACTACACTTGATAAACATATACAATATTGTTTATTCACAGTATATACATTAAAAGAATATATCGTACATCATCAATTGGCTTAAATGTTAATTACTATAATTATATGTTTGTTAAGTAATTCTGCCGGTCTCCTACTCTTGATATCATTAGTGCCAACGTGTACAACTATATCACCTTTTTTGTCCTTAAAAGATGATATCCGCTAGGTTCATGTACTTCCTCCATGGACAACGTTGGAACCCATTAGGGGCCCAGCGAATAAATGACCAGAGGAACAACGGTACACGACACTACACATTTACAAAACCCATACACATTTAAACCTCTGGCATTGATAGTGTTCTGTTCCACACCCAGAATGTATACTACACGGAGTTGGGGAAACCCTTGGTGCCGTTTGACACTAAACGCACTCTACACTCTACGCTGTACTTCCAGATTTTTCCCCATGGGTTTTTCTGCAGCTTGCCAGTGTTAGGTACCGCTATGTAAATCAGATAGGTAGCCTTTTCCTTCTTATCCAAAAGGGTTATGTCCGGTTTTTTGTGCGGGATTGTCCTATCCGTTATTATGGCACGTTCCCAGCACAGCTTGTGGGTTGGGGTTTCTAGTGCTGCCTGGGGTTCATACTTGTAATACGGTACACTTTCTTTGACCAACTGGTATTTCCTTGATAGCTTCTGATGTATTATCCTGCCTACGTTGTCAGGTCTATGAGTGTACTCAGTCTAGGTGATCACCTTGCATCCCGCGGTGTTGTGTTGGACCGTTTCTGAGGCCAGGAGGCATCGTGGACATGTGTCATCTAACACTCCGGGCTTGTTGGTGAGGTATTTTCTATAGTTCCTAGTGCTGATTGGATGGCGAGCACGAATCCTTCAGTCTCGGGGAAGAGCGACCGGCTCGTGAGCCATGCATTGGAAGCAATTTTATCTATGTGGTCCTGATGGAGATCATAGTGTTGGCCTGCCATAGAGTGTCTTCTCTTCCCATCTTTCTAGCTTCGTTTATACCTCCTGGTTGGGGGGACTAGTCGCTTAGGTTGAGTGTGGTATACTGGTTGTCTATCTTCTTTATGGCCTGGTTGAGTGCTGCTATGTGTTTCTGAAAGTAATCGCTCAGGTTAACTATCGGTGTCTATCAGGCCCCTTCCTCCTTCTTCTCCGGCAATTGCCAATCCCTCCACGGCAGATGTCGGGTGGTGTTGTCGGGTCTTGGTCATCATTGTCCTTGTCTTTCTCATGATATCTTCCAGCTCGGTGTTAGTCCAATCTATGGCCCCGAAGAAATATGTTGGCACTGGGACTGTATAGGTGTTTATGGCTTTAACTGTGTCCCTCCGTTCAGCTTTGCTTTCAGCAGGCTTCTGAGTCTCTGATGGTATTTTTCGGTCAGACAGGCTTTAATTTCCTTGTTTCTGCAGGATGAGCAGTAACTGCTGAGCCTGCATCATCCCCAAGTATTTGTAGGCCTCTCCCTCTACCATGGCTTCGATCTCTTTTCCACTCTGCAGCTGGTGGTTTCGGTTGACTAATTTTTCCTGACGCAATCCGTGGGTCTTGCATCATTATTATTATTTTGTTATTAATCTGTCCTTGTGAAATCTTTAAAATGCCAATTGCATAAAAACAAAAAAAAAAAGATTCTTTTCCTTTTTTTTTAAAAAACAAATAATATTGCATTTCTTATTTCCATTCATGTAAGAAGGAGAAGCATATTAGATGAGCGTGCACGCTTTCAGAAATGAATACCGGTAGCCAGTGGTGGGATTCAAACAATTTAACAACCGGTTCGCTGCCCTAAATACACCGTTCTAAGTATAAAAAACTATATACCGAAAGGTAGTTTATTATTTCATGCAGTTAATACTTAAATAAGTACAATAAAAGAGGTCCACAAAACTAGATTATGTTATAAGAAAGAGTTTTAAAATATTAATGAAAAATATTAAATAATACCTGCCAAAAAACAATGAAACTGTTATTTAAGTTATTTCCATATTGCTTCTTGATTGGTGTCCTCACTTGTAATTTCCTTCGCTTTTATCCGAGCATCATCGGCTGAGTGATTTATCCTTAACCATCTTTTCACTGTAGGAATACGATCCCATTCCTTTAGAATACGATCCCATTCCTTTAGAGGTAGGCCGATTAGACTAATAGTCATTGTGTTTGATATATTAGAAACAGTTAGGCGACTTCTCTTCTCTGAACATATTATGTTCATCTTTGTAAAACCCCTTTACACTTCTGCTGAACTTACAGAAATTGTTCTGACAATATTTTTACCTTTTGAACACTTTCAGGAATTGCATAATTCTGGGAATTTTTTAAAACGTTTTTCATGAAATCTCGATAATCATTAATATAAATTTGATAATTAAAAATGTCATTAAATACGAGAAATTGTTCTTCAGCTGCTTTTCATGGAACTAGTACTTCCTTAATATTCCAGTAATCTGGTTCCAAAAAATTGAGAAATTGTAATTTATTCCTATCTTGAAATTGGCTACAACTTGCTTTTTAATGTTCACAATCCATTAGTCTTCTTTTCAAATTCGTTACGATGTTTTCTAAAAGTCTTTCCTGAGGAAGCCCGACAAATCGATGATTTACTACAAATTTTATATTTTTGAAGGTTTCTGAAGTAATTAATTCATCAACTTTTTTTTTCGTATGGACCCTTTTCCTTACCAAGCATTTGAAATGAATTAATAGATCTTATCACCAGTTTTTCAGCCTTTATTATGTCTATATTTCTTGCTTGTAGTGCATTTGAAAGAAGAGAAATTTCGTTTAAAATATCAATCATGCCAAATCAGTTATAAAATATATATTTTCAAGACGGGCAGCCATACCTAAGTACTTTTTATTTGAATAAAAATAGTAATGTACCGCTGGATAAGCGCGCCACACAGCTAGGGTTGACCTTGAACTACAGGCAGCCCAGCCCATCTTGGTCCCAAAACTCTACCAATCTTTATACTTTCAATTCCAAGTTGTTCGGATATTTTGGAAAGTTCAATTTGGTTCTTATTGGATTGATGAAAAATAGTATATATCTTATCAATAAATATTTTAAAATGATTTACTTGCTTTATTTCCTTTATCGAATCATCTAAAACAAGATGGAGGCGATGATTTAAACAGTGCCATATTATTATGTTTGGAAACTCTTTTGCAATCCTAGTGCTCACTCCAGATTTCTCCCAAGCATAACGCTGGCACCATCGGAGCAAAATCCTATTAAATTTTTTTCTAGG
The DNA here is from genome assembly GCF_048544385.1 of Mastigoproctus giganteus. NCBI lineage: Eukaryota > Metazoa > Arthropoda > Arachnida > Uropygi > Thelyphonidae > Mastigoproctus > Mastigoproctus giganteus. Next base: position 237,650,504 of record NC_143575.1, on the reverse strand, counting down.
TAGTTCTTAGTAAGCCCAACATTATTTAAACTCTCCATAAGTGAAGAACATATCGTCTCTGCATCTTGTTTTTCCAATTCAACTAGTTCAACGAAAATTGTTGGTGATATAACTGAATTCTCAACTTTTAAGAAAAGTATAATAACTGGTTTGCAGGATAACGTTGAAGCTTCGTCAATAATCAAACATATTTTCAGATTATTTTCAATAATTTTATTAAATATTTCTTTTTTAATTTCCTTTGCAATGAAATCAACTACTTTCACAGCAGTTTTACGAGAATGTAATCCTATTCCCATATCTTATCCATTTTTAATTTGCACTTCTATTTCATCTTCTATGTCTGAAAACGGTTTATATCTTTTTGCCAGGCTGTAAACTGTATTAAATACTCTACAAGTAACACTTAAATAATTTTCATTCATCGTATCTATTATTTTTGTTATTGAATCCTGCTCACATTGTTTTAAGTTCTCTTTACAAATATTATGAGATTTTGATGAAAAATGTTCTTTCATTTTTTTCCTTAGAGAAGCTTGTACCTCTTTATTTTCCCCTGATTCCTCAATCTGAAAACATTTCCATTCTTTTTACACATGAACACTTTTCTTTTTTATAAAGTCTTATTTTACACAATACTGGCAATCTACAGTGGGACCAACTGATGATGATACCAACAGCAAATTCAAAATGTGAAGCATTCAAAGAACTTATCTTGAAACTACTAGGCTTTACATACCCACTAAGAAATATTGTTGAAGGTTTTAGGCCTAAGTGGATGTCAGATGAACTAATGAGACATATGGCAGAGAAGAAAAATGCATGGGATACATACATATTAACACGTGACACAGAAGCCTATGATAGATACAAGTTGATCGGTAACCAAGTTACAAAGAAGGTTAGGCAGGCGAGGGCAGATTACGAGAAATCTTTGGCAAGGGATGCAAAGAAAAACAGCAAAGTGTTCTTTACTTATGTAAACTCTAGAAGGAAGGGGATGAATCAGATTCGTCCACTTGATATCGATGGGTCAACTATTGATGATCCTGCTCAGGTAGCTAACAAACAAAATGAATATTTTGCATCGACATTCACTCATGAGGAGTTATTCAGCAAGGGGAATGCCAGAGGTGTATTCAACTCTGGCAGTAAGCTAGAGAATCTTGTAATAACTAACAGTAAAGTGGAGGAGCAATTGTTGAAGATAAATACAAGAAAGGCACCTGGGGTGGATGGGTTCTATCCAGTTATATTAAAGTAGGCGGCAAAGGAAGTAAACAAACCCTCAGTCATAATTATGAGAGCTTCCTTGGACTCAGGGGAAGTGCCCATGGACTGGAAATGTGCAATGTGACCCCAATTCAAAAAGGAGTATCAAAGGGCGACACAAGTAATTATAGACCTGTGAGTTTAATTTCTGTTCCCGGAAAATTAATGGAGGGACTGGTTAATGAAGCACTGCAGGATCATCTAGACAAGACTTCAATTATAGCTCAGAAACAGCATGGTTTTGTTAAGGGGAAGTCTTGCCTGACCAATTTGATTGGATACTATGATGCAGTCACAAAAGAACTGGATCCAAGTATATAATATCAAATAACTTTGATATTATATATTTGGATCTTAGAAAGGCTTTTGATACTGTAGGACATGGAAGACTGCTGCACAAATTGGAGCAGTGTAGCATTGGAGACAAATGGCTGCTATGGATAAAGGGGTGGTTGAGGGGGAGAAGACAGAGGGTGGTAATCAATGGACACTGCTCATCGTGGATAATGTTATTAGTGGAATCCCTCAGGGTTCAGTATTGGGTCCATTATTGTTTTCTGTATTTATAAATGATATTGATGATGGTATATCAAACTTAATGTCCAAGTTTGCAGACGATACGAAGGTTGGCAGGGTTGTCAAGGACACTACTGACACTATGCTACTGCAACAGGATCTGGATAGGTTGAGCAGATGGGCTGAGAGGGGGCAAATGAAGTTTAACATTGACAAATGTAAAATACTACATATGGGAAACAGCAACCCCGGAGCAATGTATCAACTCTGTTTTACTACACTGACAGTGGTAGAGAATGAAAAGGACCTGGGAGTGGTTGTGCAGGCAGATATGAAGTTTTCTGAGCAGTGCAGACGGGCTGCAAGGGTAGCTCATGCTGTATTGTCGATGATATATAAGAATTTTTCTAGCAGGGATAAGGAGGTGATTATTCCCTTGTGTAAGGCAATGGTCAGGCCACACCTAAAGTACTGTAAACAGTTCTGAAGGCCTCATTTCAAGAAGGATGTAGAGATGCTGGCTCGAGTACAGAGAATGGCAACACGATTAGTGAATGGAACAAAGGGGTGCTCTTACGAAGAATGTCTGGAGACTAGGCATTAGCATTAGCATTAGCATTAGTAGAGGCATTTGATGCAAGAAAGCAAGCTTATGCAGCATCAGCCAAAAAAAAAAAAAAAAAAAAACCGACTTCCACTTCACCCCTCTGTTCGTTCAAAATACCTGTCCAGCTGAGCCTTAAACATATTTAGGCTATCAACCTCCACCACAAGGGATGGCAGTCTGTTCCACCAACCAACCACCCGCTGGCTAAAGGCAAATTTCCGCACGTCTATCCTACATCTGTCTTTCCTCAATTTGAATTTATGCCCTCTCAGGTGAATTTTCTGAGCTAGAGGAAGAATCCCATAAGGATTGAGCATGCTTAAACCATTCAAGGCTTTATACACCTCTATCAGATCACCTCGCTGGTGCCTAGTCTCCAGACACTGTAATTTGCAAAACTTAAGCCTTTCTTCGTAAGAGCATCCCTTTGTTCCATTCACTAATCTTGTTGCCCTTCTATGTACTCGTTCCAGCAGCTCTACATCCTTCTTGAAATGAGGCCTCCAGACCTGTATACAGTACTCTAGGTGTGGCCTGACCATTGCCTTATACAATGGAATAATCACCTCCTTATCCCTGCTGGAAAAATTCCTGTATATCATTGACAATACTCCATGAGCTACTCTTGCAGCCCGTCTGCACTGCTCAGAGAACTTCATATCTGCCTACACAATCACCCCCAAGTCCCTTTCATTCTCTACCACTGTCAGTGTAGTACCACAGAGTTGATACGTTGCTCTGGGGTTGCTGTTTCCCATGTGTAGTACTTTACATTTGTCAATGTTAAACTTTATTTGCCACCTCTCAGCCCATCTGCTCAACCTTTCCAGATCCTGTTGCAGCAGCATAGTGTCAGTAGTGTCCTTGACAACCCTGCCAACCTTTGTATCATCTGCAAACTTGGACATTAAGCTTGATATACCATTATCAATATCATTTATAAATACAGAAAACAATAATGGACCCAACACTGAGCCCTGAGGGACTCCACTAATAACATTAGTCCACGATGAGCAGTGTCCATTGATTACCACTCTCTGTCTTCTCCCCCTCAACCACACCTTTATCCATAGCAGCAATTTGCCTCCAATGCCACACTGCTCCAATTTGTGCAGCAGTCTTCCATGTGCAACAGTATCAAAAGCCTTTCTAAGATCCAAGTATATAATATCAAAGTTATTCCCTGCATCCAGTTCTTTTGTGACTGCATCATAGTATCCAATCAAGTTGGTCAGGCAAGACTTCCCCTTAACAAAACCATGCTGTGTCTGAGCTATAACTGAAGTCTTGTCTAAATGATCCTGCAGTGCTTCTTTAACCAGTGCCTCCATTAATTTTCCGGGAACAGAAGTTAAGCTCACAGGTCTATAATTACTTGTATCAGACTTTGATCCTCCTTTGTGAATTGGGGTCACATTTGCACATTTCCAGTCTATGGGTACCTCCCCTGAGTCCAAGGAAGCTCTCATAATTATGGCTAAGGGTTTGCTTACCTCCTTTGCTGCCTCCTTTAATATAACTGGATAGATCCCATCCACCCCGGGTGCCTTTCTTGTGTTTATCTTCAACAGTTTCTCCTCCACTTTACTCCCAGCTATTTCAAGATTCTGTAGCTTACTGCTAGAGTTGAATACACCTCTGGCATTCCCCTTGCTGAACAACTCCTCATGTGTGAATGTCGATGCAAAATATTCATTTAGTTTGTTAGCTACCTGAGCAGGATCATCAACAGTTGACCCATCAATATCAAGTGGACCAATCTGATTCATCCCCTTCCTTCTAGAGTTTACATAAGTAAAGAACTCTTTGCTGTTTTTCTTTGCATCCCTTGCCAAGGATTTCTCGTAATCTGCCTTCGCCTGCCTTACCTCCTTTGTAACCTGGTTGCATATCAACTTGTATCTATCATAGGCTTCTGTGTCATTTGTTAATTTGTAAGTATCCCATGCATTTTTCTTCTCTGCCATATGCCTCATTAGTTCATCTGACATCCATTTTGGCCTAAACCTTGAACAATATTTCTTAGTTGGTATGTAAAGCCTAGTAGCTTCCAAGATAAGTTCTTTGAATGCTTCCCATTTTGAATTTGCTGTTGGTAACATCATCAGTTGGTCCCACTGTATAGAATTTAAATACCGTCTCAGTCCATCGTAGTCGCCTTTACGGAAGCAATAACCCTTCTCTTTACCCCTAATGGTAGTTACCTCTTTCAGTAAATCCCACTTCAGCACACTGTGATCACTGCCACCTAGTGGTTCATTTATCTGCAAATTCTTAATGCATGAAGAATCACTGCTGATAATCAAATCAAGAGTATTACTCCCTCTAGTTGCCTCCCGAACATGCTGATGTAGAAAACAATCATTCAATAAATCCACAAAAGCCCTGCTAGTGTGTTAGTAACCAGCCCCCAAATTCCAGTCAATATCTGGGAAATTAAAATCTCCCATTATAAGACTCTCTGATTTACTGGCCCACTCTATTTCCCTGTACAGTTTCTTATTATACTCATCAGAGTCATTAGGCCTATAGCACACTCCTACTCTCAATTTTGATCTCCCAATGCTTATGTCACACCAAACTGACTCAACACTGCACTGTCCAGCGATGTCGACTGGCTTCACTTCCTTGGTTTTTATGTGTTTCTTAACTAATAGCATAACTCCTCCCCCCTTCCTATCCTGTCTATCCTTTCTGTAGACGTTGTACTCCCCAAATTGCAGTTCTGCATCCCTTATATCTGTGTGACACCACGTCTCTGATATCCCAACAATATCTGCCTTTGATGTTTTGAGCAATACCTCAAATTCATCAAATTTATTTACTAAACTCCTAGCATTGGTGTACACGCAAGTATACCTGCACCTGTTTCTATTCTTAGCTACCCTAACACAACCCATGTGTTTACTTGTACCGCAATGGCTCCCAGCAGTCTCTGAAATACCATGCATCTTGTTTTTCAGGCTTCTGCTCATTCTAATAGAAGCAGTGCAAGAATTTCTTTCACCTCTGCCAGTGGCTACTGTCAATCTATTGGTTTTTGTCTCCCCCCAAGCTAGCAGTTTTCCGACCCACCTAACACTGCCTCGATAGCATCAGCAAATATTCTTGCACCCTTTCTATTTAAGTGTATCCCATCCCTGTAGAAGCAATCTCTCCTGTTAACAAGTACAGTCCAGGCTGAAAAAAATTCTACCCCTTGAGCCTTGCACAATCTTTCCAGGGCCGAATTGATCGACAAGGCTCTCATCATATACTCCCTCCTATCGTGTCTGGGCAGAATTGCAGACACTTTCAAATTCAACCCTAATTCTCGGCTTTTGTTCAACAGTGACCTGTACTTGTTAAGTAATTCTGCCGGTCTCCTACTCTTAATATTATTAGTGCCAACGTGTACAACTATATCACCTTTTGTGCCCTTAAAAGATGATATTCGCTCTACAACGTCATCAACCTTTGCCCCTGGCAGACATACCCTGGTCCTGTTCCACCTATCTTTTTTACAAAGCATGTTCCCCGTTTCCCTGACAATAGAGTCACCAACAACTACTAGTTCCTTCGGGACCAGCGCATTCTGCCTTGGGGGTTGTCTCTGTGTCACGCGATGCCCAAGTGCAAGCTCTGGCGTTGATGTGGGCAGCTGAGAGCTTGATGGGCCCCTCAATTTAGTTTCTTCGAGGGCATCCACCCTGTCCTTCAAGCTCTCATATAGGCCCACAAGAACGCCGAGTTGTTGCCTGATATCGATACACTCCTTGCATCGCGCACACACAAAGACATCCCCCTTGGCAGTATCATGTCCCGTACCCGATTGGTCTGCAAACATCAAGCAAACAGTGCATTTTATAAGGCTGTGAGTCAGAGGACAACTGCCCCCCTCAGTTCTGCTCTGAGCCACAGCGCTTCCATTAGCTTGAGCCTTTTGCTTTGCTGCACTGGTCTGAGTCATGATTCTATTAATTTATTAATTAATTATAATTAATTATGTTAAATATAATTAATTATATTACGTTTGTAATCTAAGTCGTTATATGTATTTATTTAAACGTACAATTTAACTGCTAACGAAGTTCAACTAACGCTATCTAGTACGGCATACAACTATCGTATCACAATGGCGGGAAAATTACGAACGGTATATCGGAGTTGAAACACGTGGAAACCTTTACCGATACTTTTATGCAATTACAAGGCCGAGTAAAGAATAAATACACCAAGTTAATCCGAAAATCACAAAATAATGTTATACTACTAAATTTAAATCAAAAGTTTTAGAAAAACAATAATTTCAAATCAATAAATAAGAAAAATGCACTTAGCGGCTTGGAACACGACCGTCTCTAGTAGCCTCGTCAGCAAACATCTTTCCAGGGCCGAATTCCAAGGGTAGCTCATGCTGTATTGTCGATGATATATAGGAATTTTTCTAGCAGGGATAAGGAGGTGATTATTCCCTTGTGTAAGGCAATGGTCAGGCCACACCTAAAGTACTGTAAACAGTTCTGAAGGCCTCATTTCAAGAAGGATGTAGAGATGCTGGCTCGAGTACAGAGAATGGCAACACAATTAGTGAATGGAACAAAGGGGTGCTCTTACGAAGAATGTCTGGAGACTAGGCACCGGCGAGGTGATCTGATAGAGGTGTACAAAGCCTTGAATGGTTTGAGCATGCTCAATGCTGATGGGATTCCTCCTCTTGCTCAGAATAATCACCTGAGAGGGCATAAATTCAAATTGAGAAAATACGGATGTAAGATAGACGTGAGGAAATTTGCCTTTAGCCAGCGGGTGGTTGGTTGGTGGAACAGACGTCCATCCCTTGTCGTGGAAGTTGATAGTCTAAATAAGTTTAAGCTCAGCTGGACATGTATTTCGAACTAACAGAGGGGTGAAGTGGAAGTGGTTATTTTTTATTTATTTATTTTTTTTTTTGGCTGATGTTGCATAAGCTCGCTTTCTTTCATCAAATGCCTCTACTAATGCTAACGCTAATGCTAATGCTAACCTAACTTTTTGTTAAAAATTACCAATCCGTCATATTTTTCTTTAAAATTGTTATATTGTTGCACTGTCCAGCATTCAGGAAAATTATTTTTAATTTTGGAGTTGTTATCGTTTTTTATTCCAATAATTGATGTGCTGCTTTCTTTTTGAAAAAATCTGTGAAACACTGTTGCCTTTTCATCCTTTTAAGGGCTACTGCAAAAAAATTTAAAAAAGTTTTATTTTAATATATTATAGAGCAGGAGTGGATATGTGCCTATATATTTGAATAATTTTACTGGTTCTGTCCATGTGTGGTCATATCATAAACTTTTATAAACAAAGCACTGTGCTTATACCATTGATAAACATCAGTCAGAACATACATTTTCTTCATTTTATCGATACTAAACGAAAATTTCATGATGAATGAATAATGGCATAGGCTATGCAGATTAAATACGATAGAATAATGTGTACGACAAACCTGTTTGTCACGGGTAAGTTGATAAAAACGTGTTTATTACTATGTACACACTGGCATAAGGATTTCAACATGGAAGAACATTCTTCCACGGCTTTCGAAATGGCCGATAAGATAACCCTTGAAATCTATATTTCTATTGGTTCGTTGTGTCCTAGCTTCCTATTGTTTTTATTTATCGGGAAACACCAACGCACCCATAATATCTCGTGTGAATTTAGGGCGTATACACAAAGCTGAAACAAATGACAGTGTCAGCCCTGGCGTTTTTGGTGTTTGGCGTTTTTTCCCTTTACGTTATATGTTTGTTTACTTAAGTAACAAACGCGAGGGAACAAAAATGTACTATTTCATCAAAGGTATAATGAGTTTTATGTAATGAATAAATAAATATTACAAGCATAGTTCCGTCTAATTTTTTTCACCTATGGACGGAATGAACATTACTACGGGAACTTGCAATACGCTGTTGCGTAGATGAACGTTAAAAAAGAGAAAAGAATGTAAATTTGTGATTTACACATTGGATGGCTGCCCAGACGCCCACTTTAGAGAGAACCCTGATCACAAGTGCCATTTTAACAACCGGTTCACCGAACTCAACAAAAAAATTAGGTATCGGTTCTGCCGAACCGGCTGAATCCCACCACTGCCGGTAGCTCCTTTAGGATTAGCGTTAGCATTAGTAAAGGCACATGTTGCAAGAAAGCAATCTTTTGTAGCATCAGCCAATAAAAAAAAAAACCCTTCTCATTTCACCTATCCACTCTCTCCTAGTGTTTGTCTTGAGAGTTCTGCCTTGAATCTATTTAAGCTATCAACTTCTACAACGACAGATGGAAGTTTATTCCAGAATCAACCGCCCGCTGGCTAAAGGCAAACTTCCGCACATCTATCACTCAACTGTCTTTTCTTAATTTATACCCTCTCCGGCGATTATTCTGAGCAAGAGGAAGAATCCCTTCAGCATTGAGCATGCTCAGATCATTCAAGGCTTTATATACCTCAACCAGATCACCTCGCAGGTGCCTAGTCTCCAGACACTGTAATTTGCGAAACTTAAGCTTTTCTTCGTAAGCGTAACCCTTTGTTCTATTCACTAATCTTGTTGCCCTTCTCCGTGCTCGTTCCAGCAGCTCTACACCCTTTTTAAAATGAGGCCTCCAGACCTGTATACAGTACTCAAGGTGTAGCCTGACCATTGCCTTATACAAAGGGAAAATCACCTCCTTATCCCTGCTTGAAAAATCCCTGTATATCATTGACTAAACACAATGAGCTTCTCTTGCAGACCGCCTGTACAGCTCAGAAAACTTAATATCTGCCTGTACAATTACTCCCACGTCCTTTTGATTCTCTACCACTGTCAGTGTAGTACCACACAGTTGATACGTTACTCTGGGGTTACTGCTTCCCATATATAGTACTTTCCATTTGTCAACGTTAAACTTCCGTTGCCACCTCTCAGCCCATCTGCTCAACTTTTCTAGATCCTGTTTCAGCAGCTTACTGTCATTAGTGTCATTAACAACGCTGCGACGTTCGTATCGTCTGTAAATTTGGACATTAAGCCTGAGATACCATCATTAATATCATTAATAAATACAGAAAAGAAAAATGCACCGAACACTGAACTCTGGGGACTCCACTCATAACATTAGTCTAAGAAGAGCAGTGTCCTGACCTCTCTCTCTCTGTGTTTTCCCAATCAACCAGCCCTTTATCACTAGCAGCAATTTGCCTCCAATGACATGCTGTTGCGATCTGTGCAGCAGTCTTCCATGTGCAATAGTATCAAAAGCCTTTCTAAGATCCAAATATATGATATCAGAATTAATCTTTGCAACCAGTTCCTTTGTGACCACATCATAGTATCCAATCAAAGTTTTAATTGACTTATTAGTCACTAAATGGCTGCAATCAAGGCATGTGGTTAAGTTAAGTAACCAGGGCGAGCCTATAAATTTAAATAGCTCGTGTAATCTTTAAAATGAAACATCGCTTTAAAAATGAATTAGCGTTACAAAATCACAAGCCATACATTAAATTATTAGTGGGAACAAGACAATTTATTTATTTATACAAGCTGATATATTTTTAATTAAAAGTATTTTGGCATTGGTCTATATCTATCACGTGGTTGCATACTCAACTTTGAACATTTTGAATACTTATAGCAGCGACTGCTGTTAATTGAAAAATGGCCGTTCAAAATTGTTAGTAGAAAGGCGTTTTGCCTTTGAACTTTTATATTCCACCTTTATTGGCCTCTTTCATATTTGAAATGGAAAATTATTAGGTTTGAAATTATTGGAATGCTGCGAAAACTGAATATTTCAAGTGATTTTTATTTTGGACAGCAGTGTTGCGGTTCTGTTACTGTTGACAGATCATTCTACGCCTTGATAAGAGACATTACACCGTGGTTAGACCCGAAAGTTGTTTTGGGTCTAGGAATAGGGAGCTTTGATTATCTGATTTTAAAAATTGGTATACATGAAGCCGTACTGTTTCTGTAATGACACTTGTGTTGTGTCTGTTGCTTATGCATTACTGTCTGAGAGTACAAATATATACTTTGTTTCAAGAGAATCATAACAGTTCTTGACATTTGGAGTGCGGTTGTCAATATTTATCATAATGGATGAGCATCTTAGCGACTTGATGGTGCACGTTGCCGAGTTTATAAAAGGTAAACGTTTATTATCATTTTATCTGAACTCGCCATCCAGTGGTAGTCACCACCTGTTAAGCTAAAGTTATATATATTCATTGTAATACTTTCATTCGTAGTGTAAGTTTTTCTCCGTTCACGTGAAATGATCCCATTAAATCGAAAGTTAATTGAACACAAGGCTTTGAGACTGGATAATATCGGGACTTAGAACGCACATCAACCGCATCATTATCAGGTGTGATATGTGGAACATTTGACAATTAGGGCATCTGTAAAGTTATTTTTCCCTTCTTGTGATTCCTTTGTATTTTATGATGTAGGAGATGAATGGAACGAAACGATATATTACATTACCAACGTAGTGCACAAAGTCAGATAATGCTCTTTTAAAGTATCAATTATGATGACCAGAGGTCTCATAATTGATACTTTCATGCGTTCACGGATCGGAGCACGATTGAATTTTCATTACATTTAATAGACTCAAGGGGGATTCATACACAAAGTTTTCATATGATACATTATATATATTATTCGCTAATCACTAAATTATATACCCTTTGTTAATAGTAGTGTCACATGTATAATTTAAATTTACTGTAGTACATAATGGCATAATTTTGTTTTGTGAAGCCCCATACTTAAATATTTAAATAGAATTTATCTTTGCAGAATATGATGGCTTGTTTGCCTTTTTTTATTCTAATGTCCTGATGTATCAGTATAATTCTTAATCACTTAAAAATAGCATCTAACCTTCAGTAGGACACAATATCAGTTACTCCACTATAATTTTTAATGGTGCTGAATAAATTTCTGAATAATTTATTAATAATATTGAAGATTCTTGGAATTTCACAAACAACAGCTTTAAGGAGGATACAAGAACATTGCATTGACACAGGAACATTTTTAAGGGGGAAAGAGGATGCTACTTCAGCTAACAATTATTTTCCATTGATTAAATTTGTGATAAAAAGCACTAGAGGAGAAATTTAGGAAGGGATTCCATTTCAGAAAACTACAAAGTTTTGAAACTGGGCAACTGAATGTGATTCAGCAGGTTAATTACGTGACTTTTAATGGTTATATTCAGATTAACCATGGGGATATACTTTCACTTTGTAGGATGATATGCAGCTCTTTTGACAGTCTAATGGCTTTAATACTCATATGGAGAAGTCTGTGAATTTCTTTAGAGATTGGATGAATTTACATAAAGGCCTCTCCACTTTGGGCTGTGGTTTGCTGATTACAGTTGGGAGTAGTTTATATGCTTATATTATTCTGAGATTTATAGCCAACAGACATCCAAACAGTCTGTGAAAACACAAAGAGACGTAAATATGATGGTGCAACCTGGCCTGAGATGCTGATCTGTCATGAAGCCAACAAATTACATGGATTGAAATTCAGGAAAGATAAAGATAATTGTACACTGGATATAAGAAAATTTCCCTTTAGTCAAGCAGTAATCAGCTACTGGAAGGAGTTGCCACCTGGTTTGGAAGTTGGAGAGCTTATGTAAATTTAAAGAATTATACAAATGTTTTGAAGAATTAGATTAAATATAAAAATAGAGAATTTGTAATTGGAAATGTAATGAGGAATGTTCATTGCAATATGTGTACACTAAATACAAATTTTGTAACTGGATGATACAGAAAGCAGGTGACATTCTATATCTTTTATAGATATAGATCTTAATGCATGAAGAGTTGCTGCTGATAATCTGATATGGAGGGTATTGCTATTTCTTGTTACTCTCTAACATTCTGGTGTAGAAAATGGTCATCCAATAAATCCGCAAAGTATTGCTAGTGTGCAAGTGACCAACCCACAAGTTCCAGTCAGTATCTGGAAAGTTAAAATTCCTCATTCAAGACATTCTGATTTACTGGCCCACTCTATTTCTCTGTAAAGTTGCTCATTATACCCATCACCATCATTAGGCCTATACCATATTCTTCCTACTCTCATTTTTGTTTTCCCACTGCTTATGTCACACCAAACTAATTCCCTGTTGCACTGGTCACCCATGTGAACTGGATGCACAGCCTTAGATTTCATATGCTTTTTAAATAAGAGCATAACCCTTCTCCTGTCCTTTCTGTACACATTGTACTCCTCATATTCAAATTCTCCATCCCTTATATCTGATCGATGCCATGTCTCTCATATCCCGACATTGTCTGTATTTGATGACTTGACCAATTTTATTGAGAGAATACACTCATGATCAAAAACATTATGGTCACTTATATAATGGCATATTGGACTGTCTTTTGCTGTGGTAACTGCTTATACCCAGTCTGGCATTGACTCTACAAGCTTGCACATGGCCTCAGGTATCCTGAGCCATCTGGATAGAAGGATGTCCTGGAGGTTGCCAGAATGAAACACTGGTGTGGACTGGCAAATGCTGCATTCCGTTGCCTCCCACAGATGTTCAGTGGGATTGATATTAGTGGAAATTTGGCAGCCAGGAGAATATAAAAAAATGCTTGGACATGATCCTTGAACTGTTCCTGCAGAATTCAGGCCTTATGACATGGGGTGTTATCTTGTTGATAGAATCCAATGACATCTAGATATATGGTCACAATGTAGGCCAAAACTTGGTCTGAAACAATGCTGTGGTTGGATCTGGCATTGAGGATGTGTTCAACAGAGATGAGAGGACCCAGTGATGTCCATGAAAATATCCTCCAAGTCATGACACCACTGCTGTCAGCCTGTTTTCATTTGACTGTGCAGTGTGATTGCAGCTGTTTACCTGCTCCCCATCGAATAAACATCCATCCATCAGCATGATGGAGCTGGAACCTTGATTTGTATCAGACAAGGAAACTTTTCCAGTTGTCCAGTATATCCAGGAATGCTCCTATGCCCACTACGGGTGGAAGTGTCAATGAGATGGTTGATCAACATTGGCATGAACGAGTTACCTGCTCTGTAAGCCTATCCACAAGTATATCTGCTGGATGGTGTGTTCAGAAGTGTTTCTCTGTGCGTCCTGATTGTAGTCTGCCAGTAATTGAGGGATTGTGAGGCATCTATTTTGCTGAACGGCACATGCCAACTGCTGTTCGCATTGATTGTCAACCAGTGATAGTCTTCCCATCATGGCACATTGGGTCAATGTGTGTCCAGAGGGACACACATTGACCCAATGCTACATGTGGTGGGGGACACACATTGACCCCCACCACACCATCACTAAGACAATCCTCATAACAATGCCTGCAGTTGTCGAGATGCTGGTCCCATCCTTCCTAGTGGTGCAGACCATTCCCCACTCAAATATTTATCAGGTTCTTCCCTTTTCCTATTTCATGGACTTTATACTCATGAACTGACAGGTAATCCTGTCAGTTCATCAGTATGTTCCATGTTATCATTTAAAACATTTAAATGATTAAATTCTTTAAAACATTTAATGCATTTAATTATTTAAAACAATGTAAATTCTAATTTAATTTGTCATAATGTACATTTAATCAATTAAAACAATATAAATTATCATTTAATTGGAATATTTAATTAATATAATTATGAGATCATCTTTGGATTTAAGGGAGGGTCTTGTGGACTAGAGATGTGTGATTGTATCTCCATTTCACAAAAAGTGATCAAAGAGTGTCTAGGGTAATTACAGACCTGTTAGCTTAACTTCTGTTCCAGGAAAAATAATGGAGTCATTGGTTAAAATCATCTGGACAGGAGTGCAGTTATACTTCAGTCAGAGCTTGAGTTTGTTAAGGGGAGATCTTGTCTGACCAATCAAATTGGCCAGACAAGATTGGATACTATGATGCAGTAATACAGGAATTGGATGCAAAAAATTATTTTGATATTATGTACTTGGATTTCAGGAAAAGCTTTTGGTACTGTTGCACGTAATAGCCTGCTCTACAAATTTTTGCAATGTGGCATTAAGGGAAGGTGATGGCTATAGATAAAGAAATGGTCAAGTGGGAGAAGACAGAATGGTTATCAATAGACCCTACTTTTCATGAACTAATATTATTAGTGCTGTCCTGTTGTTGTTTTCTTTATTTATTAATGAGAGTATATCAGGCTTAGTGCCAGCAGGTTAGTTAATGAGAGTAATGAAGCTATGCTGCTGCAACAAGATCTAGAAAAATTAGCCAGATGGGCTGAGAAATGGCAGTTGAAGTTTAACATTGACAGATGTAAGGTACTGCACATAGGTAGCAATAATCCCAGAGTAACGTATTAATTATATGGTACTACACTCAGGGTAGTCGAAACTGAAAAGTACCCGGGGTTAATTGTGCAATCGGATGTGAAGTTCTCTGAGCAGTGCAGACAGGCTGCCAGGACAACATGTCTGCACTGCTTACATAATATTAATTGAAACAGCCCGTCATGGCACAGTGGCCAGGGGTTAACATTGTACTACGGAGACATTATTGCCTCAAGAACCAAAATACATAAATAATAGAAATGATAAATAAGTGCAATAAAAGTATAGGAAAATGGAGAAATGACTTTAGTACACTACATATATAGAACATTAAGTGAGTGTACAATCATTTGCTTCAAAATACATACTGTAAGGATATACATTGGTGCATAAATATGTACATAGTTCTTTGGGTTAAGAATATACATTGCTCAAGACTCAAATTATAATAGTAGTAGCCTTGGCCACCCCACTGAGTATTCTTTTCCTATATTGTCTATCACGACAGAACTTATTGAAGTCAACATCTAGGACTCGATAGCATCTGTTGAGGAAGAAACCGGTCCGACTGATGAAGGCGTCTTTGCAGAGGACATAACTGGGGGATCCTCCATGCACAGTTTCCCAGAAGGAGATGAGACCAGTCATGAGTTTGACTGTTGTGACGAGCCTTCTTTCATTAATGAGCAACTTGAACCTTGGGATGTTAAGTGCATTGGCCATATCGGTGGTCTGGAGCTGTGGAGGCAGGCTAAGTTTGTGGCACGCCCACTTGAGAAGCCAGTATTTAGATGAGAAAACTGGTTTGATGGTGGAAGGAGATGCAGATGCCCAAATCTCTGCAGCATAGAGAAGTGGTGGATACACTATTGTTGAGATGTATCTCACCATGGTGGATTTGTCTGTTACATGGTGCAGATGTTGCTTACATATCCATCTCAGTCTGGCGGCTTTTGTGAGGAGTACGTCTACATGCTGGCCGAAAAGAAGCTTCGGATCAAAACTTATTCCTAGGTCAATGTGATGAGCCTCCATCCCTCTGGACAAGAGGGATGGAGGCTCCATTGAGGGTTGGATAGATTTTTGTTGGCTGTTTCTTTAACAAGAAGACCATGATTTCCGACTTCTCGGGATTGATATGCAGACCAAATTGTTTCAGGTAGATACATATTGAGAAGAGAGTGGAGGTTAGCTCTTCTGAGACTTGGTGAGGGTTTTGGCTTGCCTTTATTGGTGTGGGTACCTTTAGATCATCAGCATATACCAGGATATTTAACTTTTGGATTACCAGTGGAGCAATAAGGACGGTGAAGAGGAGGCCAGATAGCACTGCCCCTTGCGGGACTGAACTGAGATTACTTTGCGGTATCGTGAGTTATCTACAGATAATTTGACTATTCGGTTATTCAGCAGAGATGTGAGGAAAGCTAAGATGTCGCCTCCTATCTGCTAGTTCTTTTCTAGTAGTTTTAGGAGAGACGGGATGTGCACGGCATCAAATGCAGATTCAATGTCTACGTAGGTGGCTGCCAGCTTGTCTCTGTTCTCAAAGGCTGTGAGGATTCTGTTAGTTGTTGCTAGAAGGTTGGGTACAGTTGATCTCTGTGAGAGTGCATAGTGGATTTGTGAAGGATTGTCTGGCAGGATTTGCTTAGTTGAGGATCAGGAGCAGTATTTTTTCTAGCAGTTTCAGTAGACAGAATGAATTTGAGATCGGTCTGTAATGTTTTACAAGCAACGGAACTCGAATTTTTGGCCTTGGTTTGACTAAGTAATCCTTCCATTGGTGTGGGAAACAGTGCTTTGAGAGCACTGAGTTAAAGATATGTAACAGAGGTTGCAGGATGTAAGGACTCAGGCTCTTAAGCATAAATTGCAGAATCCCGTCAGGTCCAGTAGTAGAAGTTGCTGGCAGTGTTGATGGCATTAATTAATTCTTGTCTCGATATTATTATGGTTGTCAATGGGTCAAAACTGGTGAGGAGGTGATTATCCCATTGTGTATGGCAGTGGTCAGGCCATATCTTGAGTACTGCATACATGTCTGAAGACCTCATTTTAGGAAGGATGTAGTGCTTTAACAGGTATAGAGAAGGGCAGTGAGATTGGTGAGGGTACAAAAAGGTGCTCTTACCAAGAAAGGCTTCAGGTCTGCCAAGTACATTGTCTGGACACTAGGCACCTGTGTGGTGATCGGATTGAGGTGTTTATGGGTTTGAATGGCTTGAGCAAACTCAATGCTGATGGGATTCTGCCTCTTGCTCAGACTATGTACATGAGTGGGCATAAATTTAAATTGAGGAAGGATGGTTGCACAATAGACATGCAGAAGTTTGCCTTCTGCCAATGGGTGGCTGACTGCTTGAACAATCTTCCATCCATTTTTCTGGAAGTGGATAGTTTGAATAAATTCAAGGAAGAACTAGACAAACTGTTGGATGGGATGGATAGAAAATAGGGGATGGGAAGAACTAGACTAACTATTGGTGGAAATGAAATGCTATTTTTTTTTTTTTTTTTTTTTTTTTGCACTGATGCTATATAAGCTTACATTATTTGCCACTATATTAATACTAATCCTAATAATGTTATAATTAAAATCAAGTGAGGCTTTTCAGTGTGGTTTTATATGAAGGAGCACTAAGTGCAAAAGAGTGCTGTAGATATTAGTGTCACTTACACCATCGCTGCATTTTCAAAAGTTATTTTTATTCAAACTTTACAGTTCAGAAGTGTTTTACTTCTGAACTGGAAAGCATTTATCACCTTAACTTATTTGTTAATCCTCTGTCTTGATATTTAGAACATTCTTTTATATCGAATTTGTGGTGTACCATTAAGGCCATGTTACATTGGTAAGGGTAGGGTTGAGTGGTAGAAGACTGAGCATGGTTACCAATGGGCACTTCTCTTGGATTAATGTTATTAGTGGAGTTTCCCAGAATTCAGCTGGGTCCGTTGTTGTCGTTATTAATGATATTCATGAAGGCCTAACATGTAAGTTTGCAGATATGAGGTTGGCAGGGTGGTTAAACAGTAATCAGTGTGTGCAATTGCAACAAGAGTTATAAAAATTAGGCAGCTGGGATGAGAAAGTGGCATTTGAAGATTAACAGTGACAAATTCAAGTTATTGTAGATGGGTTACAATAATCCCAGAATAACATACCAACTGTGTAGTGTCACACTCATGGTAGTGAAGAATGAAAAATATCTGAGGATAATTGTGCAGTCAGATATGAAGTTCTCTGAGCAGTGCAGATGGGCTGCTAGGAGATAGCTCACAGGGTTTGTCAATAATGTACGAGAATTTTACAAGCTAGGATAAGGAGGTAATTATTTTGCTCTATAAGGGATTGGATTAGGCCACATCTTGAGTACTGCATGTAAATATGGAAGCCTTATTTCAGGAACAATATGGTGCAATTGTATCATCTGGAAACTAAGCAGCTGCGAGGAGATCTAATTGAGCAGATGTGATGATGTGGGTAAGGCTTGGATTGAATTGAATAAATTAAATGATGTTGGCATCCTTGCTCTTGCTCAGATAACACACACAAACAGACACAAATTTAAATTGAGGAAGGATGGTTGCAGGATAGATGGGAGGAAATTTGCTTTTCACCATGTGTAGTTGATCGTTAGAGCAAACTTCCATTTGGTGTTGTGAAAGTGGTTAGTTTGAATAATTTTAAGGAAGAATTAGACAAATTATTAGAGGAAGATGGACAATTGATGTGGGAAGTGTTGTGTTTATTTTTTTGGATGCTGTAAGCTTGCTTTATTGCATCATTTGCTGCTACTAATAGTAATTATTTGGGAACAAATTATGCAACCTCTTCCAAAAATATGCTGCATCAGAAAGGTCACTGAGCCATATTGCATCATTATGCACTTGTATTCTGGCCACCAGATATTTTTCCAATTTGCTAATATAACAATATTTACACTCTGAATGTTGAATTAAATACACATTCCTCTTTGTCTAAAATACAGGTAGGATTATTTGAAAATTTGATGGGAAGGGCTTATTTGAGGTGTCCGGTAACACGTTACTTTTCAGCATAGTCCCCTTTACAATACATACACTTTTGCCACTGATGCTGCAATGTGTTGATTCCAGCTGTGAAGAAAGTTTTCTCTTGAGCCTCCAAGAATGCATTGCAGAAGTGAGGTCACTGTTGGTAGGAAAATGGATGCCAGTCAGGTATTTTTAAAATTAAGAAATAGGTAAAAAAGTGCAGTGGTGCTGTATCTGATGAATATGGGGAAATGGTCCAAGGTTTCAACGTTATACTTATGAATTGCAGCCATGGCTGACAAACTTGTGAGCAGGCATTTTGTTCTGGTGAAACAAGATTCCTTTGCTGAGTTAGTTATCCTTGGCATTTGTCATTGATGGTTTCACAGAACTACCTCTTAAAGCTTGCATAATTGTCTGGCTTTTCTGAAGGTAATCTATTACAACACTCTACCAGCATCCCAAACAACTGATGCTATTACCCTGCCAGCAGAAGGAATCAACTTGGCTTTCTTTTGAAAGGGAGAAGAGTGGATTTGTACTGTTTGGACTGTTCCTTTATCTCTGGCTGAAAGTGATTGACCACATTTCATCCATAGTCACAAACATTGCAAATAAATTTTAGTATTAGTATTAGCACATGGTGCAAGAAAGCCTATGGCTTATGCTGCATCAGCAAAAAAAAAAATAAATAAATAAAATTAAAAAAAAAATAATAAAAAAATAATAAGAAAATTAAAAAAAAAATTAATAAGAGAAAAAGAAATAGACAACCTATGCATTTCCCTCCTCCCATAGGTAATTATCCAGCTGACCTTTGAATTTCACGAAACTGTCTACCTCTACCACCCATGTAGATAATTTATTCCAATAATTTATAACTCCCTGGCTAAAATAAAACTTCCTGCAATCCAGTCAAAACATCTCTCCCTGTAACTTGAAATTATGGTTCTAGAATCATTTCACAGTTATAAATGATTCTAGAACCTTAGTTCTAGAATCATTTATAACTGTGAAAATTTCATCTTCATTCATTCAGAGCCTTAAACACCTCAATCAAGTGTCCTCTAATGTGTCTCATTTCCAAGCTCTGCAACCCACATATTCGAAGTCTTTCCTCATTGGAGGCCTCATTTTAGGAAGGATATTGAGTTGCTAGAATGAGTACAGAGAAGGGCAAGAAGATTAGTGAGAGGAATAAAGGGGTTCTCTTACCAGGAGAGGCTAATATTCTGTAAGTTGCAGCATCTGGAGACTAGGCACCTGCAAGGTGATCTGATTGAGGTGTACAAGGTCTTGAATGGTACTGAGCAGGCTCAATGCTGATGGGATACTTCCACCTGCTCAGATTAAGAACCTGAGGGGGCATAGTTTCAATTTGAGGAAAGACAGTCGTAGAATAGATGTGTGGAAGTTTGCTTTTAGCCAGTGAGTAGTTGGTTGCTGGAACAAACTTCCATTTGTTGTGGAAGTAGAAAGCTTAAATAAATTTAAGCCTGAACTAGACAAACAATTGGAGTGACCAGATGGGTGAAATGGGAAGGGTTTTTTTTTTTTTTTTTTGGCTGATGCTCTATAAGCTTGCTTTTTTACATCGTATGTCTCAACTAATGCTAATGGACACCCTTTTGCCGATCTCACCAGGCGAGTTAGCTATCTTTGGACCATTTCAAGAAGCACAATGTCTTTCTTTAGGTGCGGTCTCCGTACTTGAACAAAGTATTCCAATTGTGGTCTAACAATAGGCTTATATAATGGGATTATGACATCCTTATCTCTACTAGCAAATGTTCAATTAATCTTTGATAGGACACCATGGACCTTTCTTGCAACCAGTCTGCAATGCTTGGAGAACTTCATGTCTGACTGTATCAAGTTCCCAAGTCCGTTTCCTCCATTACCAACTTTAGTTCAACTCCACCAAGTGTATAAGTTATTTTGGGGTTACTGTTCCCCATGTGTAATCAGTGGTGAGCTCTGAATATTTTAACAATAGGCTCGCAGTTTTTCTGACTTTCTACTGAATAAATTTGATTGGTCATGGAAGTGACGTCATCCACGGCTTCCACCAGAGGCACTTCCCATGCTTTCACTACTAGCAGTGTGATTAGAGCACGTGATGCATTTTTCTTGACCGGTAGATTCTGGGGGTGGACAGATGCGGCTTATTACCCATTAACCATGCGTATAAGTGAATGTAAAACATTCCTAGGCCTATCAAAAAAAAAACTTAAAAACCTGGTCATCATGCCTCGTTTTACAATGATAACTGGATACGAAGATAACTGGACACTAAGTCTGGAGTTCTAACTTTTTAGAATTTTTGAATAGTATGATGTCACAATCATGTTTCCTGAAGTTACTACTGCTGTAAGCATCATTGCAACAATAGAAATATTTGTCAACAATTTCTTTTTTCTTCTCGCATTTTCGTTGCATTCCATTGTTAGGTACCCCTAACAGCTGCATATGTCGCTTCAACTACAAGATCGGTACGTCAATCGGTGCTATTTTACAGAGACATTTAGATAAGTTGCAATTGCAAGTATGTATCTCCTACTTTAGTTATCGTAATCCTTTGTATCTTGTCTTCCAGAAATTATGAAAATTTGTGAATGATCAATAAAATATTTACAACGAAAAAGCTCTTATTTCGTAATCAATATATACAAATCAAAATGCCTAAAAGAAACGTGAACGATGTTTTGCATAATACATCTACCTGCGCATGCTCAGCACACGAGCAACTTTTTTCTTCGTCTTTTTTTTAACAACTAGGGAAATATAATGGATACATTTTTTTCCTGATAAAATTTTCATATTGTGAATAAAAAATAACATGAAATATTTCCCATATCACAAATAACAAAAACTGTCACAAAGCATTCCACAATGTAAAAACAAATATTACATAAAAAACAAACTTTCTAGAAAAAGTACACAAAAAATCACAGATTACACGAAAAAAAATTTCACAAATATTCAAGAAAAATTTATTCTAAAAACTGCCATATACAATTTACTTCTTTATTAATATTTGTTGTCAATCCTCTGCTTTGCTCAATAGCTGAGCGATGATTACAGAGGAATGATTTGACATAACGATCCGGATCAAATTGGAGCAGTGTTTTTCCATTTAGATGTATGGTCATCATAATCTGCAACGTGTTTAATTGTCACAATATTATTCATTACGCTGAAAGCTCACTCAGTTTCAGCACTGCTAATTGCAATGCTGAATCTGGCTTTCTTAATTGAAAAGGGAATTTCACTCGATTTTAAAGATAAACTGTCTTCGACAAAATCTCTAAAATCATTAATTTTTATTTCATATTTAATCAGAAAACTTAAATTTCTTCTTCGGTTTTCACCGTCTTGCCATCAATAGTATTGTCATTTTCTTTATTTAATTTAAAATCACCCTGTTGCATTAATAACTTATCCTTTAAGGATAAAACAATGCATGTAATAACTTGTCACGAGGTAATTTTTTTTTTACTTTCGATTTTTATTCCTTCAAATGTTTCCACTTTATCATGCTCTCAATTTTAGCTTCATAATTTCCTTCAGAATTTTTGAAATTAGCAATAGCATTGATAGTTTGAATAATTAATTTATATGCTTTTACCATTGTGATTCTGTAAATCTTCTGAAAGGTAAGAGAGCACTAATGATCAACATCTTTCTGAGAATGTTGATCATTAATGCTAAATGGTTAAGAAATTCCAAATATAAAAGTCGATTTAATAATCCGGAATATTTAACTTCTGATTCAAAATGTTTGTACAAAGTGGGATAATTCCTCCAACCCACAATTGCCGTCAGCAAGCTATAAGCTGCTCGTCATGGCCCAAACACAATTGATCTTTATAGTTTCCACATACAGTTCTTTAGCAATCATCCTTAATTTGCGCTATTTTTTTGGAGATTGTTAATACAGTTTTTTTTTTTTTTCTTGTTATTGTCTGCATGCCATTGTATTTTAGAACATTTTCTACCCAGTGAAAGCCTCGACAAAGTTTCAAAATCTGCCAACATTTCATCTTCGTAAAGTTTAAATAATATTTTAGTTGCATCAATCTCCCCACTCTACATTGCTACTCTCGCTAGTTCTTTGAATACAGTGCAAAACGTTAGTATCACACAGATATTCAGCTACTGTGACTATGTAAACATAGACAGGAGAAATTTACTGGAAGGCGTGGATCACTCACTTCTCCAGAAAACATATACCTGTTTGTTGGAGTAAAGGGGAACCACAACACAGGTTGACCAGAGGCTATAATCCGTGTTTAGAATCTTCTTAATCCTTTGACTGGCTATGGAAAGCATATTGACTAGCACGACTTCTCAGTATGTGATTGCATAGGTTTTAGGACACCACTAACATTGTGAAACAGTAATCCCTTTCACCCTTAATTCGCACTTTCTAATTACCTAAATTGCCTAAAGGTCAGATGTGAGAACAATGCATACAAAGTTGTCTCTCCTAATCCGTTTGTTACATGGAAATTTTCTTTGTTCAACGGAAACTATTTTAAATGTAATTACCAAGGATAATTCAAAAAGATTCGCTATAAAGAAGTTCGTTAAACAGAGGTCCGACTGTAATTAAATCAAAAATGAAGCAATTTTAAATACATAACCGATCGATTGTGCCATTAAAATGCTGGTTATGGTGCCCCGCTCGTCCCACCATAGTTTTGGCTCTGGATACTCAATAATGGCATTCAGAATTTCATTTGTAAAATAAATGATCATCTCAACTATGGGCTCTCAAATTTTCAAAAAAAATAACAATGGGCTCTCGTGAGCCTCTGCAGGCTTACAGTAGTTCACCACTGCATGTAATACCTTACACTTTGCTGGATTAAAGCATAGCTGTCATTTTTCTGACCATCTCTGAAATCTACCTAGGTCAATCTGAAGAAGCCCGGCTTGGTGGTGATCATTAACTACTCTACCAATCTTTACATTTGCAAATTTAGATATCACATCCTCTATCCCTTCATCAATGTCATTTATGAAAATCAAAAACAGCTGTGGTCCTAATACTGATCCCTGGGGAATACCATTTCTTACGTCAACCCAATCTGAGGAATGACCAGTGCTTTTTTTTTTGGGAAGTTACACAACAGTACGGCATACTCGCACCTTTATTAACAGTGACATATGATGTATAACCATTTTTATAATTCTAAATTACTCAGTCGCACTTCTGTTTAACAAAGTCCTTTTATAGCGAATTATTTTGAAATCCCCTTGGAAGTTACATTTAAAATACTTTCTGTTGAGTGAGAAAATTTCATATAGTGAACGGATTAGGAGAGAATTAACTCGGTATGCACTGTTCATATTTCTGGCCTTCAGGCATTTAGTGCTGCTGTGCGAATTAAGAGAGATAAAGGGATTATCATTCTACAACTTAGTGGTACCTGGTAAAACTATCCGACCACCTGTCCCACATATGGAGAAGTTGCACTGGTCAGCAGTGAGCAGATCAAGGGGTATTCCCAGTGGGCTCTGGTCCATCTTCTACTACAGTGGTGTCCAACCTTTTCCCATACAGAGGCCATATTCAAAAAAAAAAAATTCAAAGTTAGATTTCTTTAGTCTGTTACATTTTCCATATCTTGTTGCATGTAAAAGTAAAATTGAAACTATTCAAAAATTTTATTAAGTACAATACACAGTTACATTTACTGAACAAAAAATTTAATGAGAAAATTTTTTTTATAATTAACAAAATTTAAAATGCTGTTTTAGTTCACTTTATGAGCGGGCCGTAGGTTGGACACCGATGTGAATCCACTGTAAGCATCCCATTCAAGAATTAAGAGAGAGAATGATTTTCTTTTACCCTGACAAATGTTGTTTCATTACCCCGACAAATAATCAAATGTTGTTTCATTTTCCGTAAATTTCCCCTAACTCTGTTTACATGGTCACAGTACCTGAATATCTGAATGACACTGACATTTTGGACAGTTTCAAAAAAAGAAAAAATTCAAATTTAAGAACTAGTGACAATACCAATGACAAGAGAAGGAAAATGAGGACAACAAAGGTATTAAACATTCTAAACGTGAAATGTTGGCATTTGGTGAAAATGAAGTTAGAAACTTTCAATTAACTGTAACCTAATTGTCAATTAGTTAGAGTTAATTGAAAGCGTTTCAATTCGTGGATTTCGGGAATACCTAATTGAAAAGATGGTTTCGGAAGAATTGAAGCATTTGATGGATGCTCTGAGAATACCAATTTCATCGAGTGAATGTGAACGAGGATTTTCAAAAAAAAATCTAATTGTCAGCCCAACCAGAGCTTCGTTGATGACAAAAATAGTTTCTTCATTACTGTTTCTTAAAATTGTAGGCCCGCTGCTGACCCGCTTTGATCCAGCAAACTACAGTGGACTCCCGCTAATCCGAACATCCGCCTAATCTGAACACGTTTCGGTCGGCGGAGAGGAAATTTTTTAGTTCGCAAAATATACGTTTTTTGTATTTTCCAGTTAAATTTAAATGGCATTAATGGTACAAAAACATTTAGAATTCCACAAAATAGTTGTATTTTATTGTAGTATTGTACTAATACAAAATTAATAAATCAGTGTTTGACATGGCCTATTAAAATTACAGATCTATACTTACACACCAAAACAGGAACAAAAGTCATTTTTCAGAAGTAACAAACTCTGTTAGTTTCTTTTGACGTAACGATGAAAATCGGCTAGATGACGCTATGTTTCGCCACCGCTTCATAAACATGTAGTCTGCCGGTGTAGCGCTGGGATGTTGTTCTAAGTAGCGTAAAGCAAGGTCAAGGGCCGCTGTCGCGTCTGTGTGCGACACAAGTTGTTCCGCAGTAACACCGGGCTCGTCATCACTCCCGCCATCATTATGCTTGGAGTCTTCTTGGGTGACAGTTGCTACGATGTCCTCATTCGACAGGTTTTCATGACCTATTCCATCCGCTGCAATCCACTCGTTAACGTCAGATTCTATTGCTTCCTCATTGTTTTCGTCAGAGCTATCGACAAAGCTGAGAGAGGGCCATAATTTCTTCCATGATCTTTGTATGGACTGCTCGGTTACACCCTCCCACGACTCAGCAACCCAATATACAACATCTTTTAAGTTCACTTGTTTCATTTTCTCATGTAAAGAAAGTGAATTGGTGTTATCTTCTATCAAGGACCTAAGATATTTCTTTCTGTATGCAAGCTTGATAGACTGTAACACCCCCTGGTCCATGGGCTGTAATAACGGTGTTACATTAGGCGGTAAAAAAGCTGCCTTTATATATCCCCTGATGTCAACTCGGAAACGTCTGGGTGGGAGAGGAGAATTGTCTATGAGGAGAATGGCACGAGGTGGCAAATCATTTTCATTGCTGAAACGTTTCACTGCTGGGACAAATTGATTATGAAACCACTCAATGAAAGCTGTCTGTTCATCCAAGCTTTTTTTTGACTTTTATAATGAACTGGAAGATTGTTAATGTTCATATTTTTAAAAGCTCTCGGCTTCGCTGATTTACCGATCATCATCAAAGGTAGCTTGTGATTTCCTGAAGCATTACTACAAGCTATCAACGTCACTCGCTCCTTATTCATTTTAAAACCTGGGGCACGCATTTCTTGTTGATATGCTAGACTTTTTGTGGGCAAAGCCTTAAAATTTAAACTTGTCTCATCAGCGTTATATATCTGCTGAGGTGAATAATGTGATACGAAATCAGCGAACTCACCCAAATATTTCTCTGCTGCAGCATGATCAGCTGATAATTACTCCCCGGTGATCGTTAGCTGGCGAATCCCATGGCGCTTCTTCCAGCGATCAAACCAACCGGTACTCGCACTAAATGATTCATCACCTTTCATTAGTTTGTTGAGTTGAATGGCCTTTTCTCTAACAAGAGGTTCACTTAGGGGTGTTCCCCTTCCTCTTTCCTGAGTGAACCACGTGAATAAGGCTTCATCAAGCTTGTCAAACGTTGAGGGCCTTACTGTTTGTCGATTTTCAACTGATTTTTCTGAAGTAGAGGTACAAAACTGCTCGATCTTTGCGTGGTTTTTTTTCCAGTCAGTTACTGTGGCCTTGCCCACTCCAAACTCTATTGCTAATTTCGTTGCACTTTCCCCCTTGTCCAGCCTTTTCAAAACTTCCAGCTTATCTTTCAACGTACACGTTGTGTGTTTCCGTTTCGTGGCCATTGTGGCAGCAGACTGAACTAAACTAAACTATAAAATGTAATGTAGAGCGAAGATATAAACATTCACGTTTAATGCACAATGTCGCGTGTAATTAGTCATAGCGTGGGGGGGGGTTTGCTTCCGGTGTGTTACGCTCGTGTACAAACGCTAGTAGGCTGTTTTACTGCTTGCTTCTGCATTATTGCAGTTATTCGGCTAATACGAAATTCTGCTAATCCGAACAGGGCTCGGTCCCAATTAGTTCGGACTAGCGGGAGTCTAGTGTATGTTGATTTGTGGCTGCTTTGGAAACGTCATTGAGCAAGAGACACACAGAGAGGAAGAAAAGAAGTCGGCATAGGGTGTCGGATGAGAACTTAATAAAAATTTGGAATATTCTGTAAAAACTTTATGAAATTATTTTTACTTATTATTTTTTGGGGCCGTAGTTTAACGAAGGACCCTTATAATGTCACCCAGATGTCTGTCCATCCGTCTGTCACAGTATTGTATCTCTGGAACCACTCAACCTATTGACTTGAATTTTGCTTGTGTTTGTACATCATATGGGCCAACATAATGGCATATTGATCATTGACAAAAATTTGTCTGAGAAAGGGGGGGGTGTAAACTGTGGGGGACAAAAATGTTGTCGGCGACAACCTATAGCTTATTATACACCGTTAGAAAGAGCTCAATGAGTAGGTTTAAAATATAAGTTTAAAATATTTTTATTTTAAATCAATATTTTAAACTTATATTTTATTTAAAAATATAAGTTTAAAATATTTTTAAAATTAAAAATGGCGGCGCCAGATGGGAAAATGTAATTTTCGTGTTCCCCTCCCCTCTATTTCTGTCACTAATGGAGCTAAAAATTTAAAAATCACATTAGCTATCCTTTATCCGATGCTTATCAAGGGGAAAACTATTCCGATTGAAATCTATCATTTACTTTTTGTGTTAAAATTAAAAAAAACAATTTTTATTGCACTTCGATGGCGCGCTTGTTTGTACGAAGTAACTCTCCTTTTGTGACAAAAAGGTTGCTAAATAGTTAATAATTCTATAAAGGTCATTTATAAATTTTGCGATGAGAAGTATTTTTTAACAGTTTTCAAAGCTGGAGTTGTCCCGTCAAGGAGGTAATCAGAGAGCCAGTGTTGAGGCGGCAGTGGTGGGGAGGTGCGGAGTCTTGTATGACCCTCACCTGCCAGTCGCTTCTCCCCCAAGACTTTAATCGCTTCTCCCACCCACTCTTGTCATTCACAACAACTGCAAAGACTCAAATAGACAACATTTTCGTTAGTTCCTCAGTTTTAGACCAAACTGGGGTACTAGAAACTTTTTTTCAGTTACCATAAAGCTCTCTATTTGAGATACTACACTAATGACCATTCATGACTATGGACCCTTCATCCTGAGTGCTCGGTGCTTAGTATTGTCCGTTAAAATGTGAGTAAAATAAGTAAAACTTATTTTACTCACATTTTATTTATTTTTTTATATACTTGAATAGTAAATTTATGCCAAAAATATTACTATGAAAGTAACAGTATCGGGAAAGGAAATTTTTAGAGTACTTTTCATATCCTTTTAATTTTCAATTTTTCCTGATAGCAAAGAATGAGTACTAGCAACTATTTTTTTTTTTTTTACAAAAAAAGCACTGGGAATGACCATTTATCACAGCCCTCAGCCTCCTGCCCTTTAGCCATCCAGCTCTCCATCTAAGAATTTTCCCTGTAATTCCAACCTGTTCCAACTTATAACGTAACCACTCTTGTGGGACTGAGTAAAATGCTTCTGAAATCCAAATAAACAATGTTGAAATTATTCCCCAAGTCCAGCTCTTGAGTGACCCTGTCAAAATAGCTAACCAGTTTAATTAACATGATTAAATTAAACTGGTTAGTATGCTGAGTATCCTTCAGAATTCCATTTCTATCTAAATGAACCTGAATTCCACCCTTGATCATTGTCTCCACGATTTTCCCTACTATTGAAGTTAGCTAAACTGGCCGGTAATTCTTACTTCACTCTTAGAACTGCCCTTGAAGATACGTTGGCACTTTTCCAATTGAACGGAATCACTCCCGAGTCCAGTGATGCACTCATAATTGGCCTTAATGGTTGAATGTACTCACTTGCCACCTCCTTAAGATTATAGGATAAATGCCATCAACCCCAGGAGCCTTACTGGCCTGTAGGCTCAAAAGTTTTTTCATTAAATAATCATGTGAAATTTCAACATCATTAATTACATTTTTTTTCAACTCCACTCCAATAATTTCTCACTGGCACAAAGGGTTTGTCTTCTGTAAATATCAATGCAAAGTAACTGTTGAGTTCATCTGCAACTTTAGCTGAGCTATCTAATACTATCCCATGTCCATTACATAAAGATCTAATATGATTTGTCCTTCTCTTCTTTACATTTATACGTGTGAAGAATTCGTTATCCCCACTCTTTGCTCTCTTTGCCAGTGATTTCTTATTATCTGCCTTTACCAGCCTAACCTTTTCTGTGGCACTATTACAGATCAGTTTGTAGCTGTTATAGGCTTCAGTACTTTTTATTGCTTTGTAACTTTTCCATGCCATCTTTTTCTGCTCCAGTAATATGGCAACTTCATTATTCATCCAACTTGGAATCTTCCTTGTGGAGTATTTTTGTAATGGTATATAAGCATTCAAGGTTTCTGTGATTAATGTTTTAAAGGTATACCACAATTCAATTGTATTTGCTCTCTGTGACATATCTACCCAGTTAATAGAGGCCATATAGCATCTAAAGCCGGCGTAATTTCCTTTTCTGAAATTATAACCCATTCCTTTGCTTTTAACTACTGCTATCTCTCTCTCTCTCTCTCTCTCTCTCTCTCTCTCTCTCTCTCTCTCTCTCTCTCTCTCTCTCTCTCTCTCTCTCTCTCTCTCTCTCTCTCCATCGTCTACCGTAGAGCTCCACGATCACTTCCTGCTACTGGTTCCTGTACTGTCAGCCCTATTATGTCATCTGGTTCATGGGTGATGGTGAGGTCTAGAATATTCTTTTCTGTAGTACTTTCCCTGACATGTTGATACAAATAACAGATTTCTAGTTGATTTAAAAATTTAGTTCTTCATGTCGAGTTTCCTTCCTATTTGCTCCAATCAGTTAGAGGCTAATTAAAATCACCCATAAGACATTGATGCTTACTTGCCCATTCTATTTGCATGTAGAGGTTCACATCATGATCTTCACAAACACCTGGCCTGTAGATTACTTCTGCTCTCATATCTTTGCTTCCAAATATCTCACACCATACAGATTCTATGCTAGCATGAAACGTCTGAATGAGGGAAAGTTTTTGTCCCGCTCAGGCTGCTTTTGATAAGAAGCATGACCCCCACCACCCCTTTTATCTTTCCTGTTCTTCCTAAATCCATTATGCATATCGTACTGAAACTCATCATCCCCTGTCTTCAGGTGGCACCACATTTTTGTAAGCCCTATTATGTCAGCGTTACTTGTCCTAACCAGCAGTTCGAGTTCTCATTTTATTGACAACACTTCTTATGTTACTGTATAAACAGTTAAGACTTAGTGTTCCTGTATGGTAAACTACCCTAACACACCCCTTAACATATTGGCGACAATGTGGTACACCGGTGGTACAAGGCATTATGTGTAATGTATATAAATGTATCACCGGTGTACTATGTCATTGCCAAGGTGTTAAAGTTATTTAAGCTCGCCTCCCGCTAATTTGAAACGTTTCTGCCCTCAGACATTTTGCTAATATGTTCTGTTCTTGTAACAAACAAGAACATTTGAGGTATGTGCAAGCATTCCTTTGACCAGTATTATCAGATAAATGCATATCTGTATTACCCTTGCCTCCCCAAACTAGCAGTTTCCCTGAACTTTTAAGGTATCCTCAATAATACTGGCAAGATTTCAGTTATAGCTCAGGCATAGCATGGGTTTGTTAAGAGCTTGTATGACCAATTTGATTGGATACTATGATGTAGTCACAAAGGAACTGGATTCAAAGAATAATTTTGATATCATAAACTGTATTTGGATCTTACAAAGGCTTTTGATACTGTTGCACAAAAAAACTGCTGTAAAAAAGGGGCAGTGTGGCATTATGGGAAAGTTGCTTCTATGCATAAAGGGTTGGTAGAAGATTGAGTGGTAAATAGTGGAGTCTGCTCAATGTGGACTAATGTTATTACAGCAGGCCCTCGCTAAAGCGTGATTCACTTTACGCTAATTCACTATAACGCTGTTATATTATAACCTGTATCTGATTATAACACTGTCACAAATCACTATAACACTCCTTTACAGATTGCATTTTTGGCATATTTAATGGAATTGTTTAATTTGATGGAGTCGATAGCTTGAAAATGAATAGCAAAACAGCATTAAAACGTTTCCCATGCCGACTTTAAAAATTTTCTCGCGTGCTAATTTAATTGCAGTACAGTGACTTGTTACATAGTTTCGAGATCAACATTTAAAAAATGATCAAGTATATTGCTTGTAATATTTGCGTTATATGTATTTATCCAAAGTCTAGTCATCACTCAGTACAGTATTAGACATCGTGTGTAATGGACAGTTTACTCAAACGTATCATAATTAATGCAACAAACGCAGTTACATTTTCGAAGAGTTAATAATGGCTGATGAGAATGAAAAAGCAATGTCTAGACACGGTATGAAGACAACAAATGTAAGAAAATGACTGAATTTGAAAATTAAATTAGACGTTTTGAAGCGAATCGATTTCGGTCAAATGGCAAACGGATGTGTGCCATAATTTAGGACTGGCAAGTTTAACTGTAAGAACAATTATAAAAAATAAAGAATTAATTTTGTCAGCGGGAAAGACAGCTGTTCCACTGCAAGCAACTAGGGCTAGGCCGGCTATTAGGATTGAAATGGAGAGACTTTAACTAATTTTATTGAAGATAATATCCAATGCAAAATTCAGTTAAGTTAAATATTATAAAAAAAAAAAAAAAAAGAGAGAGAGAGAGAGATTAGCCTATATGATGATCTGAAGAAAACTCACCTAAAAAAAAAAAGTGGAACCATTTAAAACTAGTAAGGGCTGGTTGAGTAGATTTAAAATCCAGGGAGAAGCCACAAGTGCAGATCAAGGAGCCAAAACTTCCAAAAAAGAACTTGTTAAAATTATTGAAGAGGGGTATTATGTGTTATACTTCTCAAGTTTGTAACATAGATGGGCGCCTCCGTAGCCAGGTGGGAAGGAGCAGCAATGCGTAGCACACGCTTCTTGATTAGACGGGGTTCGAGCCCGTCACCACCAAATACGGAGGATGCGGAAAGGTCAAGGAATGACCACCGCATATTCCCGGAGCAATATGGCCTTAGTTGCTAATGCTCCTAAAAACCAAATAAAAAATAACAATGCGTGTAACATAGATGAAGCAGGACTTTTTTGGAAACGAATGCCTAAAAGAAGTTTCATATTGAAAGAAGCAAAAAACATGCCAGGTTTCAAAGTGGCGGAGGATCGGTTGAATTTATTGTTGGGTGGTAATGCTGCGAGGGATTTAAAATTAAAACCTCTTTTAGTTTACCAGGAAGAGGGCCAAAGTACAACCCAAAATCAACACATTTTTCTTGATTAAATAAATCAATTAAAATCAATTTAGATCAATTAAATTCATGATTTTAATTGGAATTTTAAGTTTAATTTTGATACGTAAGTAGTTAGCACATAATTATATACGTATGTAATGCAGAATATTTTATATGTACAAATATTTGAATATTAAATATTTTGATCGACATTTGTGCATCTTTTCACTACCTTTTATTATTGATTAGGAAATATCCTGTGGCACCGACTGCAACTCACAAATACATATGTTACCTTATGGGAATGCGGCGCTTGCTTAGCGCGGATTCACTTAGTGCTCTGTTTTTCCAGAACGAATTATCAGCGTTAAGCGGGGGGTCACCTGTATTGTTCTCCAGGGTTCGGTATTGTGCCCATTGTTTTTTTTTTTTATTTATTTATCAGTGATATTGATG